>NC_083897.1:97743887-98394164 GCF_032452875.1 Bos javanicus
GATTTTTCCAGTAGTCATATATGGATATGAGAGTTGAACTATAAAAAAAGCTGGAAGCTGAAGAATTGATGCTTTTGAACTGTGGTGTTCAAGAAGACTCTTGAGACTGCAAGGAGATCAAACCAGTCAGTCCTAAAGGAAATCAGTCCTGAAAGCTCATTGGAAGGACTGATGCTGAAGCTTCAATACTTTGGCCACCTGATGCAAACAACTGACTCATTGGAAAAGACCCTGATGCTGAGAAAGATTGAAGGTAGGAGGACAAGGGGAAGACAAGATGAGATGGTTGGATCGCATGACTGACTGGATGAACATGAGTTTGAGCAAGCTCCGGGAGTTGGTGATGGACAGGGAAGCCTGGCGTGCTGCAGTCCATGGGGTCGCAAAAAGTCAGACACAACTGAGTGACTGAACTAAACTGAACTGATGCTTTACTCCTAGAACTATTATAATATTATAAAGCAACTTTACTTCATTAAAAAAAGAAACGAAACTCCTTATTTGACGGTTGTTTACACAAAATGCCAAAGTATATACAAAGATTTCAGGGTATAAGATCAACATAAAATTATTTGTTTATTATATCTAGTAATGAATACATGGAAAATAAAATTTTAAATGTGATATTGTTTACAATTGTTTCCAAAACTAATAAAACATGTATAAGATATGCTGAAATCTACAAAACACTGATAAAAGCTATCCATAGAGATCTAAATAAATATTAATAGACAATACCAAATGCACTCCTGGATTGTAACACTCAACACAGTAAATATGTCAATTCTACACAAGTTTATATACAAGTTATGTGCAGTTACTATCAAAATCCCAGCAAGAGTTTCCATAAATATAGACAAGATTATTTTTAAATGGGTAAGAGAAAACAATGGAATAGAATAGCTAAAATAATTTTGAAAGGAAGAATAGAGTAAGAGAAATCATTCTATCTATTTTTAAGATGTATTTCATAGCCTCAGCAATCAAGATTAAGTGGCACTTGCACAGGGATAGACATAGATCAAGGGAATCAGAGAACCCAAAAATGGTCCCATAAATTTTGGCCTAATTAGAGATAGTTTTTTTTTTTGTTTGTTTGTATGCTGGAACAATTGGTTATTCTTTAACCAAAAAAAAAAAAAAATAGATGAACCTCCAAATAAACCTCATGCTTTATTAAAAAAATGAGCTAAAAATGAATAATAATTCAAATGGCAGAAAAAATAAATCATAGATTTATGTATAAAATTATGAATCTTTTCCAAGATAACACAGGAGATTTTATTCAAGATCTAGCTAGGTCTTCATGAAGGATTATTAGATATGATATCAGAAGTAAGAACCATAGAAAAAATATCAGTAACTTGGTTTTCATAAAATAAAAACCTTTTTTTCTTCAAAGAAGAAAGGACAAGCTACAAACCTGAGAAAATATTGGTAAATCATGTGGTCTTACAAAAGACATATCTTGAATAAATAAAAACTCTCAAAATTCATCAGAAGAAAATCAAAAAATTTAGTAAGAAAATGGGAAAAGATATAAGCAGACCTTTTGAAGAGGCAATGTGGATGGCAAACAAGTATATGAAACAATATTCAACATCAGCCATTAAAGGGTTAAGGATTAAAGTGAAGTCGCTAAGTCGTGTCTGACTCTTTGCAACCCCATGGACTGTAGCCTCCCAGGCTTCTCTGTTCATGGGATTTTCCAGGCAGGAGTACTGGAGTGGGTTGCCATTTCCTTCTTCAGGGGATCTTCCTGACCCAGGGACTGAACCTAGGTCTCCCACATTGCAAGCAGACACTTTGCCCTCTGAGCCACCAGGGAAGCCCTGCAAAGTAATAACACTATGAACTATCACTATATATTTATTAAAATAATTAAAATTTAAAAATGACAATATTGCAACTTCTCTGGTGGTCCAGTGGTTAAGACTTTATGCTTCCAGTGCAAATGGTGCAGGTTCAATCCCTGGTTAGGGAGCTAAGATCCCACATGCCATGTGGCATAGCCAAAAAATTAATTGACAATGTCAAATGCTATCAACTTTTCAGGAAAAAAAACATTAATATATTATACATTACAATGGGAATATAGAATGGTACCTCCATTGTGGAAAAGTTTGACAACTTATTAAAAACTTAAACATAGAAAAAACATATAACTTAATAACCAAACTCTTGGGCATATATCCAATGAAAACACGTGTCCATACACACAGGTGAACACAGTTTTTCATATAGTTTCATTCACAATAGCCCCAAACGAAAAACAACCAATCTATCCTATGTTAGGTACACCACACTGAAGTACATCTGTATTATAGAATGTTACTCAGTAAGAAGAAAAGAAAGAAAGTGAAGTTGCTCAGTTGTGTCTGACTCTGCAACCCCATGGACTGCAGCCTGCCAGGCTCCTCTGTCCATGGGATTTTCCAGGCAGGAATTCTGGAGTGGATTTCCATTTCCTTCTCCAGAGTATCTTCCCAACCCAGAGATTGAACCTAGGTCTCCCACATTGGAGGCAGACTCTTTACCATCTGGACCACCAGAAGAAGGATTGTTATTGGTACACAGAAAAACTTGGATGAATCTTAAGAGCATTATGATGAGTTTTTAAAAATCACAAAAGATCACATACTGTATGATAGATTTTATAAAATATGGTATTAGTAAAGAAAATTGTAGAAATGTAAAATATTTGATAGGCATAGTAAAAGAGCAGAAGAGGGGGGAAGTTGTCACTATAAAGGGAGAACAAGAGGGGGATGTTTCTGGTGATCTAATAGTTCTATATCTTGATTACAGTTTTAGGCACATGAATCCACATATGTGACAAAATAATACAGATTTATATACATACTTTATATCAATATTAATTTCTCTATTGGCATTATACTATAATTAGGTAACATGTAATCAATAAACAAAGTGAAGGATACAGATGATCCCTCTATACTATCTTTTCAACTTCTTGTGACTCTGAAGTCAATTCAAAAGAAAAAGTTTAAAAGTAGAGCAAATCATTTTGTTAGTAGACTAAGTAAATTCTCAGAAAAATCAAACTCATATCTTTTTATTCTTCACAGTACCTAAAAGAATGTTTTGTACCTAGACAGTAAATGTCAGTACTGTGGTGAATAAATGTTTTCTTGATTAAATGAAAATAGAAAGTGACAGAGACCCTTAATAAAAGCTAAATATTCTGCAGACACTATATTTATTGGGAAATCCCTTTGTGATTGTCATGGAAGACCAAGTGAAACGAAAATTAGTATGAAATTTAGAATAGCAGTTTTTCTCTAATCTGATTTGTTCTTTTACTTAAGGGCAAACAAAAAATATCAAATAAATACTGTCAAAGTGGTGTGGATGCAGTGATGTCAACAAGGTGGTGGACTAAGAAAAGAAAGTCCAGACCCTTGTTCCCCCACAGAGACACTAAGTTAACAAAAATATAAGAACTGAACTACCTTTGTGATAACTCTAGAAACCAGTCAAGAACCTTCAGCACACAAGCAAATGCAAGACTGAAAAAAAAAAAAAAAAAAAAACCTGCACCAAAAGGGTATAAAATTCACAATATTTTGCTACCTGGGCCCCTCTCCCTACCCAGTTCACCACTGCATAATTGGGAGTAAGCTTCCTAGTTCATGGATCACTCTTTCTTTTAAATTTGTTTATTTAATTGGAGGCTAATTACTTTACAATATTGTGGTGGTTCTTGCCATACATCGGTATGAATCAGCCATGGGTGTACATGTGTCCCCTACCCTGAAACCCCTCCCACCTCCCCCCTCCCCACCATCCGTCTGGGTTGTCCCAGAGCACCGGCTTTGAGTGCTCTGCTTCATGAATCGACCTTCCACTGGTCATCTATTTTGCATATGGTAATATACATGTCTCAACGCTATTCTCTCAAATCATCCCACCCTCACCTTCTCCCACGTAGTCCAAAAGTCTGTTATTTATATTTGTTTCTCTTTTGCTGTCTTGCATATAGGTTTGTTGTTATTGTCTTTCTAAATTCCATATATATGTGTTAATATACTGTATTGGTGTTTCTCTTTCTGACTTACTTCACTCTGTGTAATAGGCTCCAGTTTCATCCACCTCATCAAAACAGACTCAAATGCATTCTTTTTAAAGCTGACTAATATTCAATTGTGTATATCTACCACAACTTCCTTATCCATCTGTCTGCTGACGGACATCTAGGTTGCTTCCATGTCCTAGCTATTGTAAAGAGTGCTATAATGAACATTGGGGCACATGTGTCTCTTTGAATTCTGGCTTCCTCGGTGTGTATGCCCAGCAGTGGGATTGCTGGGTTGTATGGCACTTCTATTTCCGTTTCTTAAGGACTCTCTACACTGTTTTCTATAGTGGCTGTACTACTTTGCATTCCCACCAACAGTGTAAGAGGGTTCCCACTCCAGCATTTACTGTTTGCAGACTTTGTGATGGCAGCACGGATCACTCCTGAGATGTAAAGAGTAGAACTTGTGTCCAAATTTCTGGCTTGTCTGAGGCTTCCCAAAGGCCTATTTTATCTTCTGACTGAATTGGAGCACTAGTGAGAACAGCAGCATTGTTTGAATACCACGGCAAGGGCTGATGAAAACAAAAGTAAACACGGGGACATATATTACAGCAACAATAAGCCTGAAGTTCAGCAGGTAGGTGTCAGACGAGCAACAGATTACAGGCAAAGAAATACAATAGAAACTTAAACCAAAATCTCCTGAGAAGAAGTAGGGGTGAGACTCTCAGGGATATTAAGAAAGATAAAAGAAGTTGTATACAATGTAACAAAAATGTATGCACAAGTCCATTGTGGACATATCCCTAGAAAAGGTTGGTGAGATCCCAGAATCTCTAGCTGGGCTGACTTCAGAAAGTCTTTACTTGTACAAAACCAGTCTGTAAAGGATGGGAAAGGTGGAGGTTTTTAAAAATGTCAAAATCTTAACAAAAGATTACAAGGTAAAGAGAGAGGGAAAGAGTCCAATTAAAGGAATGCAATTAATCTCCAGAAACTGATCCTAAAGAACAACAAATCTCTGATTTACCTGACAAATAATTTAAAAGAGCCATCTTAAAAATGCTTAATGCACTAAGAGAATGCTGATAGAAAGCTAAATGAAATGAGGAGAATGACACATTAACAAAATAAGAATATCAACAAAGAGAAATGATAAAATGGAACCAAATAGAATTCTGGAGCTAAAAATAAAATAATTGAATTGAAATTTTATTTGGGATTCAAAAGAAAGTTCGCTTAGTCAGAAGAAAGAATCAAAAACTTGAAGAAAGGTTACTTAATATTAAGTCAGAAGCAAGCAATAAAAAAAAAAAAAAACAGAATGAAGAACTGCTAAAGAGCCTAAAGGAACATGTATGAAACCATCAAGAGGACTGATACACTCAGTATGGGAGTCCCAGAAGGAGAAGAGAGTGCAAAAGGAGCACAAAGTTTGTTTGAAGCAATAATGCACAAGAATGCCCCAAACTCGAGGAAAGAAATGCACATAAGAATTCAGTAAGTTCAGATTGCTGTGGCCAAAACTTCCAAAACTATGTTGAATAGTAATGGTGAAAGTGGGCACCCTTGTCTTGTTCCTGCAATCAGAGCAGAAAAAGAAATAAAAGAAATCCAAATTGGAAAAGAAGAAGTAAAACTCTCACTATTTGCAGAAGACATGATCCTCTACATAGAAAACCCTAAAGACTCCACTACAAAATTACCAGAACTAATCAATGATTATAGTAAAGTTGCAGGATATAAAATCAACACACAGAAATCCCTTGCATTCCTATACACTAATAATGAGAAAACAGAAAGAGAAATTAAGGAAACAATTCCATTCACCATTGCAACGGAAAGAATAAAATACTTAGGAATATATCTACCTAAAGACACTAAAGACCTATATATAGAAAACTATAAAACACTGGTGAAAGAAATCAAAGAGGACACTAATAGATGGAGAAATATACCATGTTCATGGATTGGAAGAATCAATATAGTGAAAATGAGTATACTACCCAAAGCAATTTATAGATTCAATGCAATCCCTATCAAGCTACCAACGGTATTCTTCACAGAGCTAGGACAAATAATTTCACAATTTGTATGGAAATACAAAAAACCTCCAATAGCCAAAGCAATCTTGAGAAAGAAGAATGGAACTGGAGGAATTAACCTGCCTGACTTCAGGCTCTACTACAAAGCCACAGTCATCAAGACAGTATGGTACTGGCACAAAGACAGAAATATAGATCAATGGAACAAAAGAGAAAGCCCAGATATAAATCCACACACCTGTGGACACCTTATCTTTGACAAAGGAGGCAAGAATATACAATGGATTAAAGACAATCGCTTTAACAAGTGGTGCTGGGAAATCTGGTCAACCACTTGTAAAAGAATGAAACTAGAACACTTTCTAACACCATACACAAAAATAAACTCAAAATGGATTAAAGATCTCAATGTAAGACCAGAAACTATAAAACTCCTAGAGGAGAACATAGGCAAAACACTCTCCGACATACATCACAGCAGGATCCTCTATGACCCACCTTCCAGAGTATTGGAAATAAAAGCAAAAATAAACAAATGGGACCTAATTAAACTTAAAAGCTTCTGCACAACAAAGGAAACTATTAGCAAGGTGAAAAGGCAGCCTTCAGAATGGGAGAAAATAATAGCAAATGAAGCAACTGACAACTAATCTCAAAAATATACAAGCAACTCCTACAGCTCAACTCCAGAAAAATAAATGATCCAATCAAAAAAAAAAAAAAATGGAACAAAGAACTAAATAGACATTTCTCCAAAGAAGACATACAGATGGCTAACAAACACATGAAAAGATGCTCAACATCACTCATTATCAGAGAAATGCAAATCAAAACCACTATGAGGTACCATTTCACACCAGTCAGAATGGCTGCGATCCAAAAGTCTACAAGCAATAAATGCTGGAGAGGGTGTGGAGAAAAGAGAACCCTCTTACACTGTTGGTGGGAATGCAAACTAGTACAGCCACTATGGAGAACAGTGTGGAGATTCCTTAAAAAACTGGAAATAGAACTGCCTTATGACCCAGCAATCCCATTGCTGGGCATACACACTGAGGAAACCAGAAGGAAAGAGACACGTGTACCCCAATGTTCATTGCAGCACTGTTTATAACAGCCAAGACATGGAAGCAACCTAGATGCCCATCAGCAGATGAATGGATAAGAAAGCTGTGGTACATATACACAATGGAGTATTACTCAGCCATTAAAAAGAATACATTTGAATCAGTTCTAATGAGGTGGATGAAACTGGAACCTATTATACAGAGTGAAGTAAGCCACAAAGAAAAACACCAATACATTATACTAATGCATATATATGGAATTTAGAAATATGGTAACAATAACCCTGTATACGAGACAGCAAAAGAGACACTGATGTATAGAACAGTCTTATGGACTGTGTGGGAGAGGGAGAGGGTGGAAGATTTGGGAGAATGGCATTGAAACATGTATAATATCATGTATGAAACAAGTCGCCTGTCCAGGTTCGATGCACGATACTGGATGCTTGGGGCTGGTGCACTGGGACGACCCAGAGGGATGGTATGGGGAGGGAGGAGGGAGGAGGGTTCAGGACGGGGAACACATGTATACCTGTGGTGGATTCATTTCGATATTTGGCAAAACTAATACAATATTGTAAAGTTTAAAAATAAAATTTAAAAAAAAGCTATAAAAAACAAAAATAAAAATAAAGAATTCAGTAAGTTCAACAAACTCCAAACAGGATAGACTCAAAGAGATTCACACCAAGACACATAATCAAACTGTCAAAAGTCAAAGCCAAACAGAGAATCTTGAAAGCAGCAAGGGAAAAGCAATTTGCCACATAAAAGGGGGCATCTCTCTAAGATTTTCAGAGGATTTATCAGGAGAAATCTTGCAGGCCATAAGTCAGTGAAACAATATATTCAAAGGGCAGCAACAACAACAAAAACAACAAAAAATGCTGACCCAAAATACCATATTTGGCAAAGCTGTCCTTCAAAAATGAAGGAGAAATGAAGACTTTCCAAGAAAAATAAAAGTTAGACATGCAATAGAAAAAATGATAAAGGGAGTCCTTCACATTGAAAGGAAATGACACTAGCCAGCTACATGAAGCCATATGAAAATATAATGTTCTCCAGTAAAAGTAAATACATGACAAACATAAATAACTATATTATTATAATTTTGGTATATAATTCTACTTTAAATTATTTTATAGAATTTAAAGACAAAGGCATAAAATATGTGTATATTAATGGATACAAATTTATATAACTATTTTAATATATAAAATATAATTTTAATTGTATTTTTAACTTGGAGGATAATTACAATATTGTGATGGTTTCTATAATTTTTTACATCACTAAAGTAGGGGTTTTAGAGCTTTAAAGATCTTTAAATGAGTAGAGTTTTGTATGTAGGTGAAGTTAACTTGATACCACTTTCAAATAGATTGTTATAATTTTAAGATGTTTTACATAACCTATACGGTAACTGCACAGAAATTATCTATAAAATATACACACTAAAATGAAGAGAAGAAATGGATTAAAACAGACAAAATATATACAGAATATTAACTAAGCAGCAATAGTAAGCCCTTCCCTATCAAAACTTAAATCTAAATGAATTAAACTCCCCAATCAAAACACACAGATTAACTGAATGGATAAAAACAGGATCCAAAATATGCTGCCTACAAGAGAGTCACTTTGATGAAATAGATATTCCATGTAATTTGTAAGTAAAAGAGAGCAGATGTGGCTAAACAAATAGCAGATAAAATAGATTTTTAAGTAAAAAATTAAGTGAAGTCGCTCAGTCGTGCCTGACTCGCAGCGACCCCATGGACGGCAGCCCACCAGGCTCCTCTGTCCATTGGTTTTTCCAGGCAAGAGTACTGGAGTGGGGTGCCAATGCCTTCTCCAGTACAAGAAAGATACATAATGATAAAAGGTTCTTTTCACCAGGAATGTATAATCATAAAAAATATATGCACCAAACATTGCAGTGCCTGAATATATTTTTAAAAAAGTAGTAATTAAATTCATACAGAAAGAAACTAAAGTGATGGTTGCCTAGGGCTATGGGGATGTATCAATAAATGTGATACATCACTTAAACAAAAGATTACAATAATATGATCATCTAAATAGATGCAGAAAAAGAATTTGACAAAATTCAATACCTTTTCATGATAAATATTAACAAGTTATGCATAGATGGAATGTACCTCAACATAATAAAGGCTGTGTGTGACAAGATCAGAGGTAAGATCATATTCAAGTATTAGAGCTTTTTGGCCAGGATCAAAAACAAGATAACAGTGTCCACTCTCACTACTTGCATTTGACATAGTAGTGAAGTCTTAGCTAGAGCAATTAAAAATAAAAGCCATCTTTATTGCAAAGGGTTAAGTAAAATTGTCTCTGTTGTCAGATGACATGTCCTTATACATGGAAAACTTGAAAGATTCCATCTAAAAACTATTAGAAGTTATCAATGAATTTGGTAAAGTCACAGAACAGAGAATCAATATACAAAATCCAGTTGTGTCTCCATAATCTAATAACAAACTACCTAAAAATGAAATTGTGACTCCCCTGCTGGTGGTCCAGTGGTTAAGTCTTTGTGCTTCCACTGCAGAGGGCATGGGTTCAATCCCTGGTCAGAAATTATGCTATGGTGTGGCCAATAAATAAATAAGTACAAAGAGAGAAACCATATGTCTAGAAAAAGTTAAAATTAAAATATAAATGAAATTAGGAAACAATCACATTTACAAACACAACACTGAACTCAATTGCTTACCTCAGTGCCCATTGATTGATGAATGGCTAAAGAAGATTATATATAAATAATAAGACATATAATAACAATATATATATATATAATTTATAACAATAATGTGCATAATATATATGATACAATATATTATACATGTGTGTGTTTATACTTAGGCACATGTATGAATATACATGGAAAACTACTCAGCGATAAAAAATGAGATATTGCTATTTGCAACAGCATGTACTAAGTGAAATTGGTCAGACAAAGAAGGAGAAATACCATAGGATTTCATTTATAGGAGGAATCTGAAAAACAAAACAAGTGAACAAACAGGAACAGAATCATGGATACAAAGAACAAACAGGTGGTGGCCAGATGGAGAGGCCGAAGGATGAATGAGGCAGGTGAAGGAAATTAAGAGGTACAAACTACTTACAGTAACAAAATAAGTCAGTTACAGACATATAATATACACTGTGGGAAAAATATAATTAATAACAATGTTATATATTTGTATGGTGACAGATGGTAACTAGATAGTGTGGTGGTGATAATCATTTTATAATGTATGTAAATATCAAATCACTATGTTGTGCACCAAAAATTAACATAGTGTTGCGTGTCAACAGTACTTCAAAAAAGATCTAACAAACAAACTCATAGAAAAATAGATCATATTTGTGGTTACCAGAGACAGGGGAAGGTGTGGAGGAAATTTAATTAAGATAGCCCAAAGGAACAAACTTACAGTTTTAAGAAAAATAAGTATTAGGAATAAAACTTACATGAATAATATATTATACTCAGTCAGTCAGTCAGTTCAGCCGCTCAGTCCTCTGTGACTGTTTGCGACCCCATGGACTACAGCACACCAGGCCTCCCTGTCCCTAACCAACTCCTGGAGTTTACACAAACTCATGTCCACTGAGTCAGTGATGCCATCAAACCATCTCATCCTCTGTCATCCCCTTCTTCTCCTGCCTTCAATCTTTCCCAGGATTAGGGTCTTTTCAAATGAGTCAGTTCTTTGCATCAGGTAGCCAAAGTATTGGAGTTTGAGCCTCAGCATCAGTCCTTCCAAAGAATATTCAGGACTGATTTCCATTAGGATGGACTGGCTGAATCTTCTTGCAGTCCAAGGGACTCTCTAAAATCTTCTCCAACATCACAGTTGAAAAGCATCAATTCTTCAGCACTCAGCTTTATTTACAATTCAACTCTCACATCCATACATGATCACTGGAAAAACCATAGCTTTGACCAGATGGAATTTTGTTGGCAAAGTAATGTCTCTGCTTTTGAATATGCTGTCTATATTGGTCATAACTTTCCTTCCAAGGAGCAAGTGTCTTTAATTTCATGGCTGCAGTCACCATGTGCAGTGATTTTGGATCCCCCAAAAATAAAGTCTGTCACTGTTTCCATTGTCTCCCCATCTATTTTCAATGAAGTGATGGGACCAGATGCCACAATCTTAGTTTTCTGAATGTGGAGTTTTAAGCCAACTTTTTCACTCTCCTCTTTCACTTTCATCAAGAGGCTCTTTAATTCTTCTTCATTTTCTGCCATAAGGGTGGTTTTATCTGCATATCTGAGATTATTGATATTCCTCATTGCAATCTTGATTCCAGCTCGTGCTTCATCCAGCCCAACATTTCTCATGATGTACTCTGCATATAAGTTAAATAAGCAGGGTGACAAGATACATCCTTGATGTACTCCTTTCCTAATTTGGAACCAGTCTGTTGTCCATGTCCGGTTCCAAGTGTTGCTACCTGACCTGCATACACATTTCTCAAGAGGCAGGTCAGGTGATCTGGTATTCTCATCTCTTTAAGAATTTTCCACAGTTCTTTGTGATCCACACAGTCAAAGGCTTTGGAATTGTCAACAAAGCAGAAACAGATGTTTTTCTGAAACTCTCTTGCTATTTTTATGATCCGGTGGATGTTGGCAATTTGAGCATTACTTTGCTAGTGTGTGAGATAAGTGCTATTGTGCAGTAGTTTGAGCATTCTTTGACATTGCCTTTCTATGGGATTGGAATGTAAACTGACCTTTACCAGTCCTGTGGCCACTGCTGAGTTTCCCAAATTTGCTGGCACATTGAATGCAGCACTTTCACAGAATAATTTTTCAGGATTTAAAATAGCACAACTGGAATTCTGTCACCTCCTCTAGCTTTGTTTGTAGTGATTCTTCCTAAGGCCCACTTGATTTCATATTCCAGGATGTCTGGCTGTAGGTGAGTGATCACACCATCGTGATTACCTGGGTCATGAAGATCTTTTTTGTATAGTTCTTTTGTGTACTCTTGACACCTCTTCTTAATATATTCTGCTTCTGTTAGGTACAAACCATTTATGTCTTTTATTTTGCCCATCTTTACATGAAATATTCCCTCGGTATCTCTAATTTTCTTGACGAGATCTCTAGTCTTTCCCATTCTATTGTTTTCCTCTATTTCTTTGCACTGATCACTGAGGAAGCCTTTCTTATCTCTTGTTGTTTCTCTTTGGAACTCTGCCTTCAAATGGGTATCTTTCTTTTCTTCCTTTGCCTTTCACTTCTCTTATTTTCACAGCTATTTGTAAGGCCTCTTCAGACAACCATTTTGCGTTTTTTCATTTCTTTTTCTTGGGCATGTTTTTGATCCCTGCCTCCTGTACAATGTCACGAACCTCTGTCCGTAGTTCTTCAGGCACTCTATCAGATATAATCCCTTAAATCTATTTCTCACTTCCACTGTATAGTCATAAGGCATTAACAATATTAACACTGGTGTATGTTTTATATGCAAGTTGTTAAGAGAGTAAATCCCAAGAGTTTTCACCATAAGAAAAAATATCTTATTTTGTATCTATATGAGATGATGGATGCTCACTGAACTTATTGTGGTAATTATTTTATGATGTAAGCCAAATCATTAGGCTATGCATCTTAAACTTACACAGTAATATATGTCAATTATATTTCAGTAAACCTGGAAGAGAAAACTCAGGTCCTTTGTTAAACATCAGCAATGGACAATTAGAATTTGAAATTTAAAACATCATTTACACTACCACTAAAAAAATGAAATACCAAGGTATAAATCTGACAGTATATGTACAAAATACATATAAAAGAGAACTACAAAACTCTGATGAAAGAAATCAAAGATCTAAATAAGTGGGTTGATATTCCATGTTCATAGATTCAGCAAAATCCCTTTCAAAATCTCTACAAGATATTTGTGAGTATCAAGAAACTTTTCTGAAGTTAAGGTAAAAGACAATGGATAGTCAATAAAATATTGAAGGAGAAGAACAACATTAGAAGATTGATACTTGACTTTAAGATTTAGTATGAGGGTATAGTAATCAAGATAGTGTTCTATTGACAAAGATAAATAGATCAAAGTAACAGATTGAAGACCCAAAAATAGACCCACAAAAATATAGTGAACTGGTCTTTGACATAGGAACAAAAGGAATTCAGTGGTAGTATAAAAACTGGACCTCACATGATAAACATTAATCTAGACACAGACTTCACACCTTTCACAAAATTAGCTTAAAATGAATCATAGACTTAGATACAAAATGCAAACTATAATACCCCTAGCAGGCAAAAAATCTAGGTGACCTTTAGTCTGGTGATAAATTTTTAGATACAACAACAAAAGCATAATCTATCAAAGACAAAATTGATAGATTGGACTTCATTAAAATGAATAACATTTACTCTGTGAAAGCTACTGTTAAGAGAATGAAAAGACAAGTCACAGACTGATAGAAAACTTTTGCAAAACACATGTCTAATGAAAGACCAATATCTTCAAATAATTAGCAAATACAAATAATGCTAGACTTCCCAGTTGGCACTCAGGGTAAAGGACCTGCCTGCCAATGCTGGAGACATAAGAGATGGAGTTCAATCCCTGGGTTGGGAAGATCCCCTGGAAGAGGTATTGGTAACCCACTCCAGTATTCTTGACTGAAGAATCCCATGGACAGAGGAGCCTGATAGGCTACTGTCCATGGGGTTGCAAAGAGTTGGACAAGACTGAATTGATTTAGCATGCACAAATAACACTAAAATTTAACAATAAGAAAAAAAAAATCACAAAGTGAACAAAGTTCTGAACAGACTCTTCACCAAAGAAGCTATACAAACGACAAATAGTTATATGAAAAAATTCTCAGCATCATATGTCATTAGGGAATTGTGAATTAAAACCATGAGATAGTATTACACATTTAGTAAAATGATAAAATTCAAAACACTGATAACACAGAATGCTGGTGAAGATATGGAGCATAAGCACTCACCTTCATTGTTGATAGGTATGCAAAATGTTATAGCCACTTTGAAAGACAGTTTCTCACAAAATTGAACATACTCTTTCAAATGATCCAGGAATTGTCCTCCTTGGTATTTATCCAAATGAGTTTAAAACACATGTCCACCCAAAAACATGCACAGAAATGTTTCTAGCAAATTTATTCAAATTGTGAAAATTTGGAAGCTATTAGGGTGTTCATCGGAAGGACTGATGCTAAAGCTGAAACTCCAATACTTTGGCCACCTCATGCGAAGAGTTGACTCATTGGAAAAGACTCTGATGCTGGGAGGTATTGGGGGCAGGAGGAGAAGGGGTTGACAGAGGATGAGATGGCTGGATGGCATCACCGACTCAATGGACATGAGTTTGAGTAAACTCCGGGAGTTGGTGATGCACAGGGAGGCCTGGCATGCTGCGATTCATGGGGTTGCAAAGAGTCAGACAAGACTGAGAGACTGAACTAAACTGAACTGAACTGACTGAGGATGTTTTTCAATAGGTGAAAGGCTAAGCAAACTGTGATACATCAGTACTGTGGAATACTGTTTGAAATGAGGCATCAAACCATTGAAAGACATGGAGGAGCCTTAAACGCATGTTGCAAGGTGAAAGAAGTCAATATGAAATGGTTATATACTGTACCATGCCAACTTTATGGCAATCTGGAAAAGGCAAATCTATGGAGACACTAAAAAGATCAGTGGTAATCAGAGGCTCAATGGAAAGGAGGAAGAGAAGATAAAACCCAGGGGATTTTTAAAGCAGTGAAACTATTCCATATGATATTGTGATGGTGGATACACATCATTATGCATATGTCAAAACACACAGGATATACAACACAAAGAGTGAACCCTTCGAATTATGAACTTTGCTACTACTCTATGAACTTTAGCTAATAATAATGTATTACTATTGGTTCATCAATTATAACAAATGTACCACACTAAGGGAAGATGTTAATAATGGGGGAAAAGTATGGACAAGAAGAAGGGAGAATAAGGGTAACCTTTGTACCAAAAAAGTAGCTAAGAAAGGTAGAGTGGGTGTTCAAGAAAAGGTGAATGACATGTTCAAGTGTATAGTCTTTATTCTGAGTACAGGAGGATTCAAGTTTTCCCCAGTAGCTCAGAGGTAAAGAATCCACCTGTCAATACCGGATATGTGGATTCTATCCCTGGGTCAGAAAGATCCCCTGGAGAAGGAAATGGCAACCCACTCCAGTATTCTTACCTGAGAAATCTCATGGACAGAGGATTCTAGTCCACAGCTACAGTCCATGGGATTACAAAGAGTTGGACACGACTTAGAGACTAAATAACAATGTTGACAACTGGAGGGTTTATGTAGACCAAAATGATGATGAGAGATATTAGAAATGAAGTTTGAGGCCAGATTGTGGAAGGCCTCTAATATTGAGAAAAGGGAATTTGAGCTTTATTTTGTAGGTGTTAGGGATTTAACACATAATTTGTCATTATAAGTTTCTTCTATGAGGATAGTGTCCTTTTGAAATCTTAAATTATTTAATTCAGACTATATTCCATACACTATCAAATGGATCAATAAAAGACATAAAGACAATATTACATGTAAAAAAATATAATAAAACTTAAAATACGGTTACTAGGAAACTGCTTTTCCTAAACCTAAAAATAAAGCTCTACTTATATCATCTGTGAACTCAAAATTTCTCAATGAAATGGCTGTAAGCAATTCTTATTTTTAAAAGTAACAAATATCATCAAGTATTTTTGCTGCTGCTTGTAACAATCTTGTTTAACTCTTCCATAGGTTGTACAATGGTAAAAGTTAATTCAATTTAGATTTTTATTTTACAATACTCTACTCATTCCTCAATACAACATGCAACGACCTTTCAAGTTAGCCTCAGTTTACCACAAGACATTCCTCAAACATTTCATGACATTTTAATAACTTTAAACAGAGTTTCCTTAAGATCAAGCTTTGTTCATTCTTTCATGTTCTCCATTTCCACTCCAAGATTTTGCTTGGCCCAACTTAGGTCACATGATCAATACTAAACTAATCACCACCCAAGCAAATGGAGTACTCTAATCAGACGTTTGCACCAAGTATCTGCTCTTTTAGCATGGAGAAAAGTGGGATGATTTCTATCAAAGTCATATGGAAGACTCCAGGAGACAGAAAAAGGATGGTGGAGGAGTAAGACAGGGAGATCACCTGCCTCCCCACAAATAAATAAAAAATTCATCAGAATATAGTACAACTCCTACAAAACTACTTCTATATGACAGCAGAGGACCCCAAACCACCAAAAGGCAAGCCAATCTCCTTAGAATGAGGTAGGGCAAAAGACAAAGATATAAAAAAAGACAAAGAATTTCAGGACAGGAGCTTGGGTCACAAGGGAGGGAGGGAGTTGGAAAGGAGAAAATGTTTCCAAGCAGTAGGAAACCCCACCCCCACCCCACCCCACAGGCCAGACCAAGGGGGAGCTATAAAACCTCAGAGTGCCATGCAATAGCAGGGACTCAGAGGGCAAAGCACAGAGAAAATTCACCACAGAAATCAATGCAGCTGCCAATTTCTCAGCCCATAAGTAGCTCACAAGCTTCAGCCCTGACCAGAGGTTAGGGGTGAGGAGTCAAGAGAAACAGCATACAAGCCTCCGCCCAAGCAGAGGCTGGGGGAGTGGTGCCAAGGCTCTAGCAAAGATCCCAGGGAGAGGTTGGGGGCTGGCAGCAATGAGAATATGCTGAGAGGGCTACTGCAACACAGCTGTGGAATTAGATGTGGTTGCCACTGCCAAAGCTGGGGAAGGTGACTGAGGCAGTGGACAAAAACACCACTGATGTGATCCTGACCCCATTGATGGCAGCTACCACCAGGCTGTGAGCAGATACAGGTTACTGCCTGCAAATTTCTGGGAGCTTAAACAGCTTGGCTCTTCCTAGGGACCTATGAATTGGGCCTTTTTTTCTTCTGGGAGAACTCACAACCTACTTCAGACTGCAACAGCATCCAATAGTCTCTATTGCCCCACGCACTCCCCAGTACATCATAGTTGTTGCTGCCATATCCTTCATGTCCAGGCAGGGAACAGACTATGGACTTTAGGGGCAACTGTTATATTTTTTTTAATTTATTTATTTTAATTGGAGGCTAATTACTTTACAATATTGTAGTGATTTTTGCCATACATTGACACTGTTAACTTTAGAAGCAAATACAAGTTTGAATACGGCCAGATCTGAGACTGAACTGACCCAACGCTGCCTACAACAGGTCCAGAGACCTTCCTAGAAATATTATAAAACAATGGTATAAGTCTCACTGGGTGTTTTGGGTTGTTGAGTGTTGCCTTCACCAAAAGTCTTGGGGACTTGTCTTCTGCACTTTGTGGTTTGTGAGGTCTTGGAGCTACAGTAGAGAATGAGCCTGAACCCCTGAGGTGGGAGACTCAAGCCCAAGACTATGATCCACCAGAGAACTGTTGGCCTGGAATATTAATAGGCAAGAGCACTCCAAAAGACCTCTATCTCAACACCAAAACCAAGCCCACCCAAAGGCCAGCAAGCCCCAGTGCCTAGATGCCCCATGCCAATCTTCAAGAAAACAGAAACACAATGCTGCACATTAACAGATAGGTTGCCCAAAGCCATACTGAACCGATGGACACCCCAAAACTCACTACTGGACACTTTGGCCCTTCAGAGAGACAAGATCCACCTCCACTGACCAGAACACACAGGCACAAGCCCCACCCCCCCCACCCCCCGCCACCCAACCAGGAAATCATCACAAGGCACTGTTCCAAAGCCACCCACAGGGGAGACTCCAAAATTAAGAGGAACTGCAACATTGAGATTTTTTTCTTAAATAATACTTTTTATTTCCTTTATATACTTCTATCCCTACATTGGCCTTTTTGCAGTGCTATGGGGCTGTATTGTTTATTTTTTTATTTCTAAAAAGTTTTTTTTTTCTTTGACTCTGTTCTTCTTGTTCTTTTCCTGCTGTCGTAATATATATATATATATATATATATATATATATATATATATATATATATATAAGCATATATATTATATGCTTCATATTTCTGGAAAAGGAAATGGTAACCCACTCCAGTATTCTTGCCTGAAGAATCCCATGGACGGAGGAGCCTGGTAGGCTACAGTCCATGGGGTCGCAAAGAGTTGGACACGACTGAGCAACTTCACTTTCACATGCTTCTATTTAATGTCTCTTTTCTATTTTTACTTCTTTACTTTTCTTCCTTTTCCTTCTTTTCTTCACAATGTTTGTTAGTTGGTTTTGTTTTCTTTGTTTTTTCCCCAGTTGACACTGCTTTGGTTTGCTGCCCAGTTTCTGTTTTAGCTAGCTTTGTTTTTAAGTTGTTGATATCATTTTTGGTTTCCTTTGCTTACCAGGTCCCTCTCTTGTACTTTCTTTGGACTGTTTTGGTTTTGTGTGTGTGTTCCATCGTTTTTGTTATTTGTCTGATTTTGTATTTACAATTTGTCTGGGTTCATCTTTTGTTTCTTGTTTTTGTGTGTTTGTTTTAACCTCCTTTAATGCCATAACAAATGACTTGTGGAATCTCTGTTCCCAAGCCAGAGATTGGACCTGAATCTTTGGGGTGGGAGCACTGAGTCCAAGATCCTAGACTGCCAGATAACTCTTAAGCTCAGGGAGTATTAATTAGTGAGAACTCCCACGAAGGCCTCCAGCTGTATACAAGACCCAGCATCACACAACTGCTGGAAGCACCCAGTGCAGGACACTTCACCCAAGTAACAAGAAAGACAAGAACACAAACTCAATCATCAACAGTCAGGATTCTTACAAACATCCCAAAATATACCACTTCATGCAGCCTTACCCATCAGGAAAAAAAAAAAAAAGAAACTCACCTCATCACACCATCATGCAGGCACAAGTCATCCTCAACAAAAGCCAACACAAACCATTGGATCAACCTTACCCACCGAAGGCAGAAACCAAAAGGAAGAAGGACTATGACCCTAAAGCTTGGGAAAAGGAGACCTCAAACACAGTAAGTTAGAAAAAGTGAAAAGATAGAGAAATACTGTGCAAATGAAGGAAAAAAGTAGAAGCTCACAAGAACAAATAAATGGAGAGGAAATAGGCAAACTATCTGAAAAAGAATTCAGAGTAATGATACTAAAGATGATTCAAAACCTCAAAAATAGAATGGAGAAAATAGAAGAATCAATGAACACATTTAACAAGGACATAGAAGAAATAAAGAGTAAACAAACAGAGATGAACAACAAAGTTACTAAAATTAGAAACACTCTAGAAGGAATCAATACCAAAGGCAGAAGTACAAATAAGTGAGCTGGAAGATAGAATGGTGGAAATAATTGCTGAACAGCAGAATAAAGGACAAAGAATGAAAAGAATTGAGGATAACCTCAGAGACCTCTAGGACAATATTAAATGCGCCAACATTTGAATTATAGGAATCCCAGAGGAAGAAGAGATAAAGAAAGGGTCTGAGAAAATTTTTGAAGAGATTATAGTCTAAGATGTCCCCAACGTGGGAAAAGAAATAGTCAATCAAGTCCAAGAAGCAGAGAGAGTCTCATGCAGGATAAACCCAAGGAGAAACACACTGAGATACATACTAATCAAACTAACAAAGATTAAACAAAGAATATTAAAAGCAGCAAGGGAAAAGCAACCATTTACATACAAAGGAAATTCCATAAGATTAACAGTTGATTTTTCAGCAAAAACTCTGAACACAAGGAGGGAATGACAGGTTATACTTAAAATATTGAAAGGAAAAAAAAATCTACAACCAAGATTACTCAAACTGGAAAGGATCTCACTCAAAATTGATGGAGAAATCAAAAGCTTTACAGACAAGCAGAAGTTAAGAGAATGTACCATTACCAAAATCACTGCAGATGGTGATTGCAGCCATGAAATTAAAAGATGCTTACTCCTTGGAAGGAAAGTGATGACCAACCTAGACAGCATATTAAAAAAACAGAGACATTACTTTGCCAACAAATGTCCGTCTCATCAAAATTATGGGTTTTCCAGTGGTCATGTATGGATGTGAGAGTTGGACTATAAAGAAAGCTGAGCAACGAAGAATTGATGCTTTTGAACTGTGGGTATTGGAGAAGACTCTTGAGAGTAGCTTGGACTGCAAGGAGATCCAACTAGCCCATCCTAAAGGAAATCAGTCCTGGGTGTTCATTGGAGGGACTGATGTTGAAGCTGAAACTCCAATATTTTGGCCACCTGCTGCAAAGAGCTGACTCATTTGAAAGGACCCTGATGCTGGGGAAGATTGAGGGCAAGAGAAGAAGGGGACGACAGAGGATGAGATGGTTGGATGGCATCACTAACTCAATGGACATGGGTTTGGGTGGACTCTGGGAGTTGGGGATGGACAGGGAGGCCTGGTGTTCTGTGGTTCATGGGGTCGCAAAGAGTTGGACATGACTGAGCGACTGAACTGAACCATTACCAAACCAGCTTTACAACAAAAGTTAAAGGGACTTCTATAGGCAGGAAACACAAGAGAAGGGAAAGACCTACAAAAACAAACCCAAAACAATTAAGAAAGTGTCAATAGAAACATATATATAAATAATAAGTTTAAATGTAAATGGATTAAATGCTCCAACCAAAAGACACAGACTGGCTTAATGGATACAAAAATATACCCATATATTTACTGTGTACAACAGCACCATTTCAGACTGAGAGACACATACAAACTGAAAGTGGGAGGAAGGAAAAAATATATTCTATGGAAGTGGAAACCAAAAGAATGCTGGAGTGGCAGATCTCATATTAGACAAAATAGACCATAAAATAAAGAATATTACAAGAGATAAGGACAGTATTTAATATTCAAGGTATCAATCGAAGAAGAAGAAATAGCAATTGTTAATATTTATGCACTCAACATAGGAGTACCTGAATACATGGGCAAACACTAACAGACATAAAAGGGGAAATTGACAGCAAAACAATAATAGTAGGGGGCTTTAACACTCCACTTACATCAATGGACAGATCATCAAAACAGAAAATTAATAAGGAAACTCAAGCTTTAAAGGAGACATTTGATCCAGATGGACCTAATTAATATCTTCAGGATAATCCATCAAAATGCAGAAGAATACACTTTCTTCTCAAATCCACATGGAACATTCTCCAGGACAGACCACATCTTGGGTCACAAATCAGTGACCCAGTAAATTGAAGAAAATTGAAATCATATCAAGAATCTTTTCTGACCACAACACTATGAGACTAGGTAATAATTACACAGGAAAAAACTGTAAAAAACAGAAACACATTGAGATTAAACAATATATTTCTAAATAACAAACAGGTTATGGAAGAAATAAAAAGAGAAATCAAAAAGTTTCTAGAAACAAACAAAAATGAAAACATGACCCAAAACATATAGGATGCACTAAAAGCAGTTCTAAGAGGGAAGTTTATAGCAATACAATCCTACCTCAAGAAACAATAAAAATATCAAATAAATAACCTAACTTTATACCTAAAACAACTGGAAAAGAACAAAACTTTCCCAAAGTTAGTAGAAGGAAAGAAATCATAAATATTGGAGCAGAAAAAATGAAAAACAACTGAAGGAAACAATAGTAAAGATTAATAAAAACTAAAAGCTGGTTTTTTTTAAAGATAAAATTGACAAACCATTAGCCAGACTCATCAAGAAAAAAAAGGAGAAGAATCAAATCAAAAAATTAGAAATGAAAAAGGAGCTGTTACAGCAGACAATGCAGAAACAAAGGATCATAAGAGACTATTATGAACAGCTATATGCCAATAAAATGGGCATCCTTAAGAAACTGATAAATTCTTAGGAAAGTTCAACCTTCTAAGACTGAACCAGGAAGAAATACAACTATGAACAAGCAAGTTACAAGCACTGAAATAGAAACTGTGATCAAAAACATCCCAGAAAAAAAAAAAGCTCAGGGCCAGATGACTCTACAGGTGAATTCTATTAAACATTTAGAGACGAGTTAATGCCTATCCTTCTGAAAATCTTTCAAAAAATTTCAGATGAAAGAATACTTCCAAAGTCAGTATATGAGGCCACCACCACCCTGAAACCAAAACTAGGCAAAAACATCACAAAAAAAGGAAATTATAGGCCAAAGTTGCTGATGAGCATTGATGCAAAAATTCTCAATAAAATTCTAGCAAACAGAATTTTAAAACACATGAAAAATATCATATACCATGATCAAGTTGGGTTTATCTCAGGGATTCAAGGACTCTTCAAATGTGCAAATCTATTTACTCACCAATGTGACACACATATTAACAAGTTGAAGGATAAAAAACATAATAATTTCAATAGATACAGGAAAAATTTCAACAAAATTCAGCACACCTTTATAATAAAAACTTCTCAAAAATGGGCTTAGAAGCAATCTACCTCAATAAAATAAAGGCCACATACAACAAACAGTATCCTCATCAGTGAAAAATTGAAAGCATTCCCTCTAGGATAAGGAACAAGACAAGGATGCTCACTCTTGCCACTAATATGCAATGCTGTTTTGGAAGTCCTGGCTATGATATTCAGAGAAGAAAAGAAATAAAATGAATCCAGATTGGAAGAGAGGAAATAAAATTCTCACTGTTTACAGATGACATATTATACATAGAAAACCCTAAAGACACTATCTCCAAGCTACTATAGGTAATCAGTAAATTTAGTAAAGTTGCAGGATACAAAATTAATACACAGAAATTACTTGTATTTTGATGCACTAACAATGAAAAAATAGAAAGAGAAATTAAGGAATCAATACCATTTGCAGTTGCAACAAAAAGTTTAAAATACCTAGGAATAAATCTAGCTATGGAAATGAAAGTCTTGCATAAGAAAACTATAAGCCATGGATGAAAGATGTTGTAAACAGATTAAGAGATATTCCATGCACCTGGATTGGAAGAGTCAATATTGTGAAGATGACTAAAATGACAAAATGTAACCTACAGATTCAGTGAAATTCCTATCAAATCATCAGTGCTATTCTTCACAGAACTAGAATA
Source organism: Bos javanicus (assembly GCF_032452875.1). Classification (NCBI taxonomy): domain Eukaryota; kingdom Metazoa; phylum Chordata; class Mammalia; order Artiodactyla; family Bovidae; genus Bos; species Bos javanicus. Next base: position 97,767,169 of record NC_083897.1, read on the forward strand.
AAAAATTTCACAATTTGTAAGGAATAGCCAAAGCAATCTTGAGAAAGAAGAATGGAGCTAGAGGTATCAACTTTCTGACTTCAGAATATACCACAAAGCTTCAGTCATCAAGACAGTATGATACTGGCACAAAAACAGAAATATAGACCATTGGAACAAGATAGAAAGCCCAGATAAACCTACGCATCTATGGGTACCTTATCTTTGACAATGGAAGCAGGAATATACAATAGGGAAATGATAGACTTTTCAATAAGTGGTACTGGGAAAAGTGGACAGGTACATGTAAAAGAATGAAATTAGAACACTTCCTCACACCATACACAAAGATAAATTCACAATAGATTAAAGACCTAAATGTAAGACCAGAAACTATAATACTCTTACAGAAAAACATAGGCAGACACTCTCTCACATAAAGAACAGCAAGATCCTCTATAACCCACCTCCCAGAATAATTAAAATAAAAATGAAAATAAAAAATGGGACCTAATTAAAATTAAAAGCTTTTGTAGAGCAAAGGAAACTATAAACAAGGTGAAAAGACAACCTCAGAATGGGAGAAAATAATAGCAAATTAAACAACTGTCAAAGCATTAATTTCAAAAATATACAAGCAGCTCATTCAGTTCCATCCCAGAAAAGCAAACAACCCAATCAAAAAAAAAAAATGGGCAAATGATATAAACAGACATTTCTCCAAAGAACACATACAGATGGCTAATAAACACATGAAAAAATGTTCAACATCACTCATAATTAGAGAAATGCAAATCAAAACTACAATGAGATATCACCTTGCACTGGTCAGGATTGCCATCATCAAAAAATCCACAAACAATAAATGTTGGAGAGGATGTGGATGAAAGGGAACATATTTGTACTATTGGTGGGAATGTAACTAGATACAGCCACTATGGAAGAGAGTATAGAGACTCTTTAAAAAAAAAAAAAAAAGTAATTAAAAAAATACCACATGATCCAGCAATCCCACTACTAGCAATATACCCTGAGAAAATCAAAACTGAAAAAGACATATGTACCTCAATGTTTACAATATTTACAATAGCTAGGACATGGAAGAAACCTAGATACCCATTGGCATATGAATGGATAAAGAAGCTGTAGTACATATACACAATGGAATAAAATGCATCCATAAAAGGAAAACATTTAAGTCAGTTCTAATGAGGTGAATGAACCTAGAGCTTATTATACAGAGTGAAGTAAGTCAGAAAGAGAAAAACAGATATCATATCAGTTTAATTCAGTTCAGTACAGTCCATCATTTGTGTCCAATTCTTTGTTACTCCATGGAATGTGGCATGCCAGGCTTCCCTGTCCTTTAGATCTCTCAGAGTTTGCTCAAACTCATGTTCTTTGAGTCAGTGATGCCATTCCATCTTCTTCTCATCTGTTACCCTCTTCTCATGCCCTCAATCTTTCCCAGCATCTGGGTCTTTTCCAATGAGTTGGCCCTTTGCATCAGTTGGCCAAAGTTTTGGAGTTTCAGCTTTGGCATCAGTCCTTCCAATGAATACTAAGGGTTGATTCCCTTTAAGATTGACTGGTATGATCCCTTTGCAGTCCAAGGGATTCTCAAGACTCTTTTCTATCTCCACAGTAAAAAAGCATCAGTTCTTCTGCACTCAGCCTTCTTTATGGCCCAGCTCTCACATCTGTACATGACTATTGGAAAAACCACAGCTTTGACTACAGAGAGTTTTATTAGCAAAGTGATGACTTTGTTTCCTAATACACTCTCTATGTTCATCATAGCTTCTTTTCCATAAGGAGCAGGCATCTTTTAATTTCATAGCTGTAGTCACCATCTGCAGTGATTTTGGAGCCCAAGAAAACAAAGTCTGTCACTGTTTCCATTTCCCCCATCTATTTGCTAGGATGTGATGGGACGAGATGCCATGATGTTAGTTTTTTGAATGTTGAGTTTTCACTCTCCTCTTTCACCTTCATTAAGAGGCTCTTTAGTTCTTCTTTGCTTTCTGCCATAACGGTGGTGTCATCTGCATATCTGAGGTTATCCTGGCAATCTTGATTCCAGCTTGTGGTTACAAAAGCGTCTTGTATGAAGTAGTCTGCATATAAGTCAAATAAGCAGGATGGCAATGTACAGCCTTGATATTCTCCATTCCCAATTTTGAACCAGTCTGTTGTTCCATGTCGGGTTCTAACTGTTGCTCCTTGACCTGCACACAGGTTTTTCAGGAGGCAGGTAAGGTGTTCTGGTATTTCCATCTCTTTAAGAATTTTCCACAGTTTGTTGTGATCTGCAAAATCAAAGGCTTTAGTGTAGTCAATGAAGCGGAAATAGATGTTTTTCTGAAATCCCCTTGCTATCTCTATGACCCAGCAGATGTTGGCAATTAGATCTGTGGTTTCCCTGCCTTTTCTAAATCAAGCTTGAACATATGAAAGTTCTCAGTTCATGTACTTCGAAGCCCAGATGGAAGGATTCTGAACATTACCTTGTTAGCATTTTGAAATGAGCCACAATTGTTTGGTAGTTTGGACATTCTAGGCATCATGCTTCTTTGGGATTGGATTGAAAGCTGAACTTTTCCAGTCCTGTGGCCACTAATGACTTGCAGATTTGCTGGCATATTGAGTGAAGCACTTTAACAATGTCATCTTTTCAGTTCAGTTCAGTCACTCAGCTGTGTCTGACTCAGAGACCCCATGGACTGCAGCACACCAGGCTTCTCTATCAACCACCAATTCCTGGAACTTGCTCAAATTCATGTCCATCGAGTCAGTGATGCCATTCAACCATCTCATACTCTGTCATCCCTTTCTCCTGCCTTCAAACTTTCCCAGCTCAGGTCTTTTCTAATGAGTCAGCCCTTCATGTTAGGTGGACCAAGTATTGGAGCTTCAGCTTCAGCTTCAGCATTAGTCTTTCCAATGAAGATTCAGGAATGATTTCCTTTAGGATTGACTGGTTTAATCTCCTTGCAGTCCAAGGAACTCTCAAGAGTCTTCTCCAGCACCAGAGTTCAAAAGAATCAATTCATTGGTGGTCAACATTCTTTATGGTCTAACACTCACATTCATACATGACTACTGGGAAAAAACATCAGATCAGATCAGATCAGATCAGTCACTCAGTCGTGTCTGACTCTTTGCGACCCCATGAATCACAGCACGCCAGGCTTCCCTGTCCATCACAAACTCCCGGAGTTCACTCAGACTCACGTCCATCGAGTCAGTGATGCCATCCAGCCATCTCATCCTCTGTCGTCCCCTTCTCCTCCTGCCCCGAATCCCTCCCAGCATCAGAGTCTTTTCCAATGAATCAACTCTTCGCATGAGGTGGCCAAAGTACTGGAGTTTCAGCTTTAAAATCATTCCTTCCAAAGAAATCCCAGGGCTGATCTCCTTCAGAATGGACTGGTTGAATCTCCTTGCAGTCCAAGGGACTCTCAAGAGTCTTCTCTGACACCACAGTTCAAAAGCATCAATTCTTCAGCGCTCAGCCTTCTTCACAGTTCAACTCTCACATCCATACATGACCACAGGAAAAACCATACCTTGACTAGACGAACCTTTGTTGGCAAAGTAATGTCTCTGCTTTTGAATATGCTATCCAGGTTGGTCATAACTTTCCTTCCAAGGAGTAAGTGTCTTTTAATTTTATGGCTGCAGTCACCATCTGTAGTGATTTTGGAGCCCAGAAAAATAAAGTCTGACACTGTTTCCCCATCTATTTCCCATGAAGTGGTGGGACTGGATGCCATGATCTTCATTTTCTGAATGTTGAGCTTTAAGCCAACTTTTTCACTCTCCACTTTCACTTTCATCAAGAGGCTTTTGAGTTCCTCTTCACTTTCTGCCATAAGGGTGGTGTCATCTGCATATCTGAGGTTATTGATATTTCTCCTGGCAATCTTGATTCCGGTTTGTGTTTCTTCCAGTCCAGCGTTTCTAATGATGTACTCTGCATTTAGTTAAATAAACAGGGTGACAATATACAGCCTTGACAAACTCCTTTTCCTATTTGGAACCAGTCTGTTGTTCCATGTCCAGTTCTAACTGTTGCTTATACAGACCTTTGTCAGCAAAGTAATGTCTCTGCTTTTTAATATGCTGTCTAAGTTTGTCATAGCTTTTCTTCCCAGGAGCAAGTACCTTTTAATTTCATGGCTGCAGTCACCATCTGCAGTGATTTTGGAGCCCAAAAAAAAACAAGGTCTGTCACTGTTTCCCCATCTATTTCCCATGAAGTGATGGGACCAGATGCCATGATCTTAGTTTTCTGAATGTCGAGGTTCAAGCCAAATTTTTCACTCTGCTCTTTCACTTTCATCAAGAGGCTCTTTAGTTCTTCTTCACTTTCTGCCATAAGGATGGCATCATCTATATATCTGAGGTTACTAATATTTCTCCCAGCAATCTTAATTCCAGTTTGTGCTTCATCTAGCCCAGCAGTTCTCATGATGTACTCTGTATATAAGTTAAATAAGCAGGGTGACAATATACAGCCTTGACGTACTCCTTTCCCAATTTTGAAACAGTCCATTGTTTCATGTCCAGTTCTAACTGTTACTTCCTGACCTGCATACAGATTTCTCAAGAGGCAGGTCAGGTGGCCTGATATTCCCATGTCTTTCAGAATTTTCCATATTTTTTTGTGATCCACACAGTCAAAGGCTTTGGCATAGTCAATAAAGCGCAAATATATGTTTTTCTGGAACTCTCTCACTTTTTTGATGATCCAACGGATGTCGGGAATTTGATCTCTGGATCCTCCACCTTTTCTAAATCAAAGTAGATCAGCTGGAAGTTCATGTACTGTTGAAACCTGGCTTGGAGAATTTTGAGCATTAATTTGCTAGTGTGTGAGATGAGTGCAACTGTGCGGTAGTTTGAGCATTCTTTGGCATTGCCTTTCTTTGGGATTTGAATGAAAACACATTTTCCAGTCTTGTGGTCGCTGCTGAGTTTTCTAAAATTGCTGGCATTTTGAGTGCAGCACTTTCACAGCATCATCTCTTAGGATTTGAAATAGCTCAACTGGAATTCCATCACCTCCTCTAGCTTTGTTTGTAATGATGCTTTCTAAGGCCCACTTGACTTCGCATTCCAGGATGTCTGGCTCTAGGTGAGTGATCATACCATCGTGATTATCTGGGTCGTGAAGATCTTTCCTGTATAGTTCTTCTGTGTATTCTTGCAGCTCTTTTTAATATCTTCTGCTTCTGTTAGGTCCAAACCATATCTGTCCTTTATTGATCCCATCTTTGCATGAAATGTTCCCTTGGTATCTCTAATTTTCTTGAAGAGATCTTTAATCTTTCCCATTCTATTGTTTTCCTCTATTTCTTTGCACTGATCAACAAGGAAAGTTTTCTTATCTCTCCTTGCTATTCTTTGAAATTCCGCATTCAAACGGGTATATCTTCCCTTTTTACCTTTTCTTTTCACTTCTCTTTTTTTTTTCTCACAGCTATTTGTAAGGCCTCCTCAGACAGCCATTTTGCTTTTTTGTATTACTTTATCTTGGGGACTATCTTGATTCCTGTCTCCTGTACAATGTTACAAACCTCCATCCATAGTTCTTCAGGCACTCTGTCTATCAGATCTAATCCCTTGAATCTGTTTCTCATTTCCACTGTATAATCATAAGGGATTTGATTTAGGTCATACCTGAATAGTCTAGTGGTTTTCTATACTTTCTTCAATTTAAGTCTGAATTTTGCAATAAAGAGTTCATGATCTGAGCCACAGTCAGCTCCCGGTCTTGTTTTTGCTGACTGTATAGAGTTTCTCCATCTTTGGCTTCAATAATCAATCTGATTTTGGTGTTTGTTGACCATCTGGTGATGTCCATGTGTAGAGTCTGTCTTCTCTTGTGTTGTTGGAAGAGGGTGTTTGCTATAAGCAGTGCGTTCTCTTGGCAAACCTCTATTAGCCTTTGCTCTGCTTCATTCTGTACTCCAAGGCCAAATTTGCCTGTTACTCTAGGTGTTTCTTGACCTCCTACTTTGGCATTCCAGTCCCCTATAATGAAAAGGAAATATTTTTTGGGTGTTAGTTCTAGAGGTCTTGTAGGTCTTCATATAACCATTCAACTTCAGCTTCTTCAGCATTACTGGTCAGAGCATAGACTTGGATTAGTGTGATATTGAATGGTTTGTCTTGGAAACTAACAGAGATCATTCTGTCGTTTTTGAGATTGCATCCAAGTATGGCAAAGAAAATATTATTTAAAAGTGTACATGGCTTGTTTACATTTTTGAGGACTTCTAAACACATGTGTAATACATATTAGTAGGAAGTATCAGTTCAATTTAGTTCAGTCGCTCAGTCATGTCCAACTCTTTGTGACCCCATGAATCGCAGCATGCCAGGCCTCTCTGTCCATCACCAACTCCCGGAGTTCACTCACACTCACGTCCATCGAGTCAATGATGCCCAGCCATCTCAACCTTTGTAATCCCCTTTTCCTCCTGTCCCCAATCCCTCCCAGCATCAGAGTCTTTTCCAATGAGTCAACTCTTCGCATGAGGTGGCCAAAGTACTGGAGTTTCTGCTTTAGCATCATTCCTTCCAAAGAAATCCCAGGGCTGATCTCCTTCAGAATGGACTGGTTGGATCTCCTTGCAGTCCAAGGGACTCTCAAGAGCCTTCTCCAACACCACAGTTCAAAAGCATCAATTCTTCGGTGCTCAGCTTCCTTCACAGTCCAACTCTCACATCCATACATGACCACTGGAGAAAACATAGCCTTGACTAGATGGACCTTTGTTGGCAAAGTAATGTCTCTGTTTTTCAATATTCTATCTAGGTTGGTCATAACTTTCTTTCCAAGGAGTAAGTCTCTTTTAATTTCATGGCTGGAGTCACCATCTGCAGTGATTTTGGAGCCCCAAAAAATAGTGTCTGACACTGTTTCCACTGTTTCCCCATCTATTTCCCATGAAGTGATGGGACCAGATGCCATGATCTTCGTTGAAGTATAAGCAAATTAATTTGTGCTAAATTTAGAATAATATTTAAATGGAAATAATAGTTAATGATATAATGTTGTTTTATTGAGCTATATTGCCTTAAAATGTGTTTTATAGTAGCATTTTATTTTTTTGATTAACTGGTAAATTTCATATCTGAGGCTCTCAAATAATAAGCTTTACTTTTCATAATAGGTTTTCCCAAGTGGCACTAGTGGTAAAGAACCCACTTCCCAATGTACAAGACAGGAGAGACACAGGTTCAGTCCTTGGGTTGGGGAGATCCTCTGTAGGAAGGCATGACAATCCTCTCCAGTATTCTTGCCTGGAGAATCCCATGAACAGAACAGCCTGGAGACTTACAATCCATACGGCCACAGTCAGACACGACTGGAGTGACTTACCACTCTTGCATATTTCATAATATTACAAAATATTAAGGCTTCTGTGGTGGCTCAGATGGTAAAGAATCTGCCCATGGTGCAGGAGACATAAGTTCAATCACTGGGTCGGGAAGATTCCCTTGGAGAAGAAAATGGCAACTCACTCCAATATTCTTGCCTGGAGAATTCCATGGACAGAAGAGCCTGGTGGGCTACAGTCCATGGGATCACAAGGCATCAGACATGACTGAGCAACATACACACACACACAATATTAAAGATACAATGCTCTATGCATCCAGTAACAAACCTCACCTCCCACCACAGTGTTAACAGACACAATGCAGGGAGCCAGAACTCCTACCCCTTCCCAGCAGTTGGGAAGAGCCCCCAAACTGTCTTTGGTATCAACAGAGGCTGAGAATGAAACCTGGACTTCCACCTTCATCTAGATGTAACTAGGTAGTTCTTCCTCCTTAGTTGCTAAAGTAATGTCAGAGAAAGTCAGTTAAAATAGAAGGTTTAACTAAAATTCAATGTCTGAGAACATAATGACAACATGTCAAGGCTCCATTTGAAAATCACTCATAATAACGACACCAGAAATTTATCAACCAGAATGGAAAAATAATTAGTACATGACAATAGAAAGAAGACAGGGAAGTTAGAATAATTTAACAAGTATTTTAAAACAGATATGATAGAAACGCTTCAGTAAACAATTATGAAGACACTTGAAACAACTGGAAATAGACAGCCACAGTAAAGAAATATAAAGTTTCAGGAAAAATATAGAAAATACAAAGAAGAAACAAATGGAAATCTTAGAACTGAAAAATAACTGAAATAAATAGCTCACTGAACCTCTGCCACGGCCCTCCTTCAAAGAACCTAGGTGCTCACATGGACCTTTGCCTGTTCTCCACTATCCACTGTCCCCCCAGCCCACGTGACCTGCTTTCTGTGCACCAGCACCACCAGGGTCAATGTCTTGTTGAACCAGTCAGGCAAGTGGCTTGCATGCCCAGTGTAGCAAGTGGGGCCTGGATGCTGAGGCTCAGGCTTCAGGGGTCAGATGCAAGGGTGAGGACTGGGGTTGGTTATAGTGAAGATATACTGAGGTGACTAGTATGACACAGCCAAGGGAATCCAGGGAAAAGCTTGTGTCTCCCAGAGAGGCAAGAGATCATTGCCATGGGGAATCTCTAACTCCCTGTGCTCAGACTGCAGGACCCCTGCCTTCATGAATGCCATTGGTGGGATGAGCAACAGCTATGAGCTGCCAGACCCTAGAGGTAAAGATGCCCAGCCGAAGCCATCATCAATGACAGCAGGAGGAAGGCCAGGGGTGGGACTAGATGTGATAGCAGTTTGCAGTCTCAGAGTGCAGAATGCAAACTGATTGGCCATTGCCAAATCCAAGGCAAGTGCCAGAGACAGTGGATAAAATTCCACTGCTGTGGTCCCGACCCAGGAAGTAGAGGCTGCCACCAAGCCACAAGCAGGCACAACTTACTGCCCATACTTTCCTGGGAGCCTATGCAGCATGGCTCTTCCTAGGGCCCCATGATCCAAGCTCAGTTCCTCTGAAAGAGAGCATGACCTGCCTCAGACTGTAGCAATATCCACAAGGTCTGTATTGTTGCAGGCACTTCCCGGTACATCCCAACTGTGGCTTCCTTATCCCTCCCTCTTCCCAAGGGTATAGATTCCAGAGGGAAGCCCACAAGCAGAAGCGGGTCCCAAACCAAAGCAGAACACCAGGGGTTGTGTGAGCAAAGAGAAGGGAATGTACTCTTGGAGCCACAGGTGCAGTGGATTAAACCCCTGCAATTAGCCTGAGACTAGACTTTGGGTGCAAGTACAAGCTGGAGTAAGGCCAGATCTGAGGTTGAGCTGACCCTACAGCACCCACAGCAGGTCCAGAGACCTTCCAAGAAGTATTGGATGACGTCCTGAGTAGGCAAATGGGCAGGTGCTCCCTGAGTGTAGAGGTCAGTGGAGGACTAAAGAAGACATTCTTCTTACTACCACTCTCTCTCTCTCACTCTTTCTATATATATATATATCCTTGTTATTTTCTCTTCTGTATTATTCTAATATTGTTCTTTATTATTCCTTTAATTTTTATTTGTATATTACTTTTTCATTTTTAAAAATCTTATTTTAAAATAAAGATTATATTTTATTCCTATTTTTACAGTGTTGTTTAGTTATATTGCATGTTTTCCATTTTTTGATCTTGTATTTTTGTTATTCTAGCTTTTAGTATTCATTTTCACTTACGGGCAGGTTTGTTGGCTTGATTTCTCTCTTCTTTTTTGATTCTTGTTTTATTTTTTCTATTTTCTCTGTTTTTTTTTTTTTTTTTTTTTTGTAAGGGTGTACATATCTTTAGGTTTTCTGGACCGTTGAGTATTGTTTTCATCATTATTCTTCAGGTTTTGTCTTCTGTGTTGTGTGGCCTGTGAAGTATTTGTGCCACAGTAAGGGGTTGAGCCTGAACATCCAAGGAGGGAGACTTGAGTCCAAGACTTTGGATTACCAGAGGACTCCCAACTCCATGGAGCATTAATCGATGTGAACTCTCCCAAAGGCCTCCATCTACACACTAAGACAAGGCCCCACCCAAAGGCCAGCAAGCTCTAGTGACAAACACTTCATGTCAAACCTTCAGCAAAAGAGGCATACCCATTAGCAGAAGGCTGGCCAAAGCAATAGCAAGTGTACAGAAACCCTAAAACACACTACTGGACACAGAACTGCCCTTCAGAGAGGTAAGATCCAGCTCCAAACACCAAAATATAGGCACAAGTCCTTCCAGCCAGGAAATCTTAACAAGGTACTGGCCCAACCCCACCTTTGGGGGGCAGCCACACAAATAAGAGGAGCTATGACCTTCAGGCTGCAGAAATAAGACCCCAAACAGAGAAAATTAAACAAATAAAAAAGAGAGAAACGTGCAGCAGATGAAGAAACATGGTAAAAACCCACAATATCAAACAAATGAAGAGGAAATAGGCAATGTACCTGAAAAATAATTAGATCTTGGAAATAAAATGGAGGCACAGATCGAGAAGATACAAGAAATGTTTAACAAGAACCTGGAAGAAATAGGACCCCTTCATAGAACACTGCCTTGTCATGGTTAATGGGGCTTAAATACTTCAATGAAGCTATGAGCCATGCCATGCAGGGCCACACAAGATGGACGGGTCATAGTAGGAAGTTCTGACAAAATGTGATCCACTGGAGGAGGGAATGGCAAACTACCCCAGCATATGTGCCATGAGAACCCCATGAACTGTATAAAAAGGTAAAATGATATGACACCAAAAGATGAGTCCCCCAGGCTGGAAGGTGTCTAATATGCTGCTGGGGAAGAGCAGAGGACAACTGTAAATTGCTCCAGAAAGGATGAAGTGACTGGGCCAAAGCAAAAATCATACTCAGGTGCAGATGTGTCTGGTGATGAAAGTAAAACCAGATGGTGTAAAAAACAGTTAAGTTCAGTTCGGTTGCTCAGTCACGTCTGACTCTACACCATGTCAGGCTTCCCTGTCCATATCAAATCCCAAAGCTTGATCAAACTCATGTCCAACGAGTTGGTGATGCCATCCAACCATCTCATCCTGCATTGTCCCTTTCTCCTCAAACTTTCAATTTTTCCCAGCATCAGGGTCTTTTCAAATAAGTCAGTTATTCACATCAGGTGGCCAAAGTATTGGAGCTTCAGCTTCAGCATCAGTCCTTCCAATGAATATTCAGGACTGATTTCCTTTAGGATTGACTGGTTTGATCTCCTTGCTCTCCAAGGGACACTCAAGAGTCTTCTCCAGCACCACAGTTCAAAACAATCAATTCTTCAGTGCTCAGCTTTTCTTTATGGTCCAACTCCCACATCCATACATGACTACTCGAAAAACCATAGTTTTGACTAGATGGACCTTTGTTGCCAAAGTAATGTCTCTGCTTTTTAATATGCTCTCTAGGTTGCTCATAGCTTTTCTTCCAAGGAGCAAACATCTTTGATTTCATGGCTGCAGTCACTATCTGCAGTGATTTTGAAGCCCAAGAAAATAAAATCTGCCACTGTTTCCATTGTTTCTCCATCTATTAGCCAAAAAGTGATGGGACCGCGTGACATGATCTTCGTTTTTTGAATGGTGAGTTTTCCCCCAGCTTTTTCACTCTCCTCTTTCACATTCATCACAAGGCTTTTTAATTCCTTTTCACTTTCTGCCATAAGGGTGGTGTCATCTGCATAACTGGGGTTATTGATATTTCTTCAAGCAATCTTGATTATAGTTTGTGCTTCATCCAGCCTGGAATTCTGCATGATGCACTCTGCATATAAGTTAAATAAGCAGGCTGACAATATACAGCCTTGAGGTACACCATTCCCAATTTGAAACTAGTCCATTGTTCCATGTCTGGTTATAACTGTTGCTTCTTGACCTGTATACAGATTTCTCAGGAGGCAGGCAAGGTGGTCTGGTAGTCCAATCTCTTTAATAATTTTCTTTCCTTTTTTTTTTATTTTTTTGTGATCCACAGAGTCAAAGGCTTTAGCATAGTCAATGAAGCAGAAGTAAATGTTTTTTCTGAGATTCTGTAGCTTTTTCTATGATCCAACTGATGTTGGCAATTTTATCTCTGGTTCCTCTACATTTTCTGAATCCAGCTTGAACATCTGGAAGTTCTCCATTCACATACTGTTGAAGCCTAGCTTGGAGAATTTGGAGTATTACTTTGCTAGCATGTGAGATGAGTGCATTTATGTGGTAGTTTGAACATTCTTTGGCATTGCCTTTCTTTGGGATTGGAATGAAAATTGACCTTTTCCATTCCTGTGTTTACTGCTTAGTTTCCAACATTTTCTGGCATATTGAGTGCAGCACATTAACAGCATCATCTTTTAGGATTTGAAATAGCTCAGCTGGAATTCCATCACCTCCACTAGATTTGTTCACTGTGATGCTTCCTAAGGCCAATTTGACTTCATATTCCAGGATATCTGGCTCTAGGTGAGTGAGCATACCATTGTGGTTATCTGTGTCATTAAGATCTTTTTTGTATATTTTTTCTGTGTATTTTTGCCACTTCTTGTTAGTATCTTCTGCTTCTTTTAGGTCCATATCGTTTCTGTCCTTTATTGTGCTCATCTTTGCATGAAATTTTCCCTTGGTATCTCTAATTTTCTTGAAGAGATCGCCATCTTTCCCATTCTATTGTCTTCCTCTATTTCTTCGCATTGATCACAGAGGAAGGCTTTCTTATGTCTCCTTGCTATTTTTTGGAACTCTGAATTCAGACAGGTATATCTTTCCTTTTCTCCTTTGCCTTCAGCTTATCTTCTTTTCTCCACTGTTTGTAGGGCCTACTCAGGCAACTATGTTGACTTTTTCATTTCTTTTTTTGGGGATGGTTTGATCACAGCCTCCTGTACAATGTTATGAAACTCCATCCATAGTTTTTCAATCACTCTATCAGATCTAATCACTTGAATCTATTCATCAGTTCCACTATATAATTGTAAGGGATTTGATTTAGGTCATACCTGAATGGTCTATTAGTTTTCCCTATTTTCTAATGTAAGTCTGAATTTTGCAGTAGGGAGTTCATGATCTGAGCCATAGTCAGCTCCCTGTCTTGTTTTTGCTGACTGTATAGAGCTTCTCTATCTTCAGCTACAAAGAATATAATCAGTCTGATTTTGGTATTGACCACCTTGTGATGTCCATGTGTAGAGTCGTCTCTTGTGTTGTTGGAAGAGGGTGTTTGCTGTGAGTAGTGTGTTCTCTTGGCAAAACTCTGTTAGCCTTTACCTTGCTTCATTTTGTACTCCAAGACCAAAATTTCCTTTTACTCAAAGTGTGTCTTGGCTTCCTACTTTTGCATTCCAACCCCATATGATGTAAAGGAGAAATTTTTTGGTGTTCATTCTCAAAGATCTTGTAGGTCTTCATAGAACCATTCAACTTCAGCTTCTTTGGCATTAGTGGTTAGGGCATAGACTTGGATTACTGTGATAATGAATGGATTGCCTTGGAAATAGAGATCATTCTGTCATTTTTGAGATTGTACCCAAGTACTGCTTGTTGGACTCTTCTGTTGACTATGAGGGGTATTCCATTTCTTCTAAGGGATTCTTGCCCATAGCAGTAGATATAATGGTAATCTGAATTAAATTTGCCCATTCTGGTCCATTTTAGTTCACTGATTCCTAAAATGTCAATGTACACTCTTGCCATCTCCTGTAAAGAACAAATAGATCCATAAATAAAGATAAATTGGACGTGGTCAAACAGGAGATGGCAAGAGTAAACAGTGACATCTTAGGAATCAGTGAACTAAAACTGACAGGAATGGGTGAATTTAATTCAGATGACCATTATAAGTACTACTGTGGTCAGGAATCCCAAAGAAGAAACAGAAAGCCCTCATAATCAACAAAAGAGTCCAAAATACAACCTATAAAACAACAGAATGATCTTGGTTACTTTCCAAGGCACATCATTCAACATCACAGTAATTCAAGTCTATGCCCCAACCACCAGTGCTGAAGAAGCTGAAGTTGATCAGTTCTATGAAAACCTAGAAGATCTTCTAGAAGTAACACCAAAAAAAAAAAAAAAAAGTCCTTTTCATCAAAGGGGATTGGAATGCAAAAGTAGGAAGTAAAGAGATACTTGGGGTAACCGGCAAATTTGGCCTTGGAGTACAAAATTAAGCAGAGAAAATGCTAACAGAATTCTGCCAAGAGAATGCATTGGTCATAGCAAAAGCCTTTTTCGACAACACAAGAGACAACTTTACACATGGATATCACCAAATGGTCAATACCAAAATCACACTGATTCCATTCATTGCAGCTGAAGTTGGAGAAGCTGCATACAGTCAGCAAAAAGAAGACCCGGAGCCAACTGTGGCTCAGATCATAAGCTTGCCACGGCAAAATTCAAGCTTACACTAAAGAAAGTGGGGAAAACCATTAAGCCAGTCAGGTATGACTTAAATAAAATACCCTATGAATATAGGGAAATGACAAATAGATTTGAAGGATTAGATCTGATAGAGAGAGTGCCTGAATAACTATGGATGGAAATTTGTAATATTGCACAGAAGGCAGCAGACAAAATCATCCCAAAGAAAAGCAAGAAGGCAAAGTGGTTGTGTCAGGAAGCTTTACAAATAGCTGAGAAAAGAGGAGAAGAGAAAAGCAAGGAAGAAAAGGAAAGGTACAGCCAACTAAATGCAGAGTTCCAGAGAAGAACGAAGAGAGACAAGAAGGCCTTCTTCAATGAACAGTTCAAATAAATGGAGAAAAACAACAGAACAGGAAAGACTAGCGATCTCAAGAAAATTTGAAATACCAAAGGAACATTTCATCCAAAGATGGGCACAATAAAGGACAGAAACAGTAAAGACCTAATAGAAGCAGAAGACATCAAGAAGAGATGGAAAGACTACACAGAAGAACCATACAAAAAAGATCTTAATCATCTGGACAAGCATGATGATGTCATTCATCTAGAGCCAGAAATTCTGGAGTGTGAAGTCAAGTGGGCTTTAGAAAGCACTACTGTACATAAAGCTAGTAGATATGATGGAATTTCAGCAGAGTGATTGAAAATCCTGAAATATGATGCTATCAAAATGCTGCACTCAATATGTCAGCAAATTTGTAGAACCCAGCATTGGCCACAGAAATGGAAAAGGTCAATCCTCATCCTAATTCTGAAGAAAGGCAGTACTATAGGATGTTTAAGCCACCAGAAAATTGCATCATCTCCCATGCTAGTAAGGTTATCCTCAAAATCCTGCATTCTAGTCTTCAGCATTACGTGAAGTGAGATATTCCAGATTTTCAAACAGGGTTTGGAAAAGACAGAGGAATCAGGGGTCAAATTGCCAATATTCACTGGATCGTAGAGAATGCAAGGTAATTCCAGAAAAACATCTACCTCTGTTTCATTGACCACACTAACGCCTCTGATTGTGTGGATCATAACAAACTGTGTAAAGCTCTTAGAGTTGGGAATATGAGATCATCTTACCTCTCTCCTGAGAAATCTGTATGTGGGTCAAGAAGCAACAGTCAGAACCTAATATGGAACAAGTGACTGGTTCAGGATTGAGGAAGGATTATGACGAGGCTTTTTACTGTCACCCTGTTTCACTTGTACGCACAGCACATCATGCAAAATGCTAGGCTGCATGAGTTACAAGCTGGAATCAAGATTGCCAGGAGAAATATCAACAACCTCAAATATGCGGATGATACCACTCTAGTGGCAGGAAGTGAAGAAAAACTAAAGAACCTCTTGATGAGGGTGGAGGAAGAGAGTGAAAAAAGTTGGCTTACAACACAATATTAAAAACAACAACAGCAACTAAGATCGTGGCATCCAGTTCCATCCCTTAATGGCAAGTAGAAGGGGAAAATGTATAAGCAGTGAGAGATTTCCTCTTCTTGGGATCTAAAATCACTGTGGATGGTGACTGCAGCCATGAAATTAAAAGATTGCTACTTGGAAGGAAAACTATGACAAACCTAGACAATGTGTTAAAAAGCAAAGACTTCACTTTGCCAACAAAGGTCCGTATAGTCAAGGCTATTGTCTTTGGAGCAGTCATGTGCAGATGTAAGAGCTGGACCATAAAGAAGGCAGAATGCTAAAGAATTGATGCGTCTGAACTGTGGTGCTGGAGAAGACTCTGGAGAGTCCCTTGGACTGCAAGGAGATCGAACCAGTCAATCTCAAAGGAAATCAACCCTGAATACTCATTGAAAGTACTGATGCTAAAGCTGATGCTCCAATACTTTGGCCACCTGATATGAACAGCTGATTCAGTGGAAAAACTCTGATGCTGGAAGAGATTGAAGGCAGAAGGAGATAAGGGCAAAAGAGGATGAGATGGTTTGATGGCATCACCAATTCAATGGACATGAACTTGGCCAAACTCCAGGAGTTGGTGAAGGGCAGGAAAGCCTGGCATGCTGCAATCCATGGGGTCATGAAGAGTCAGACACAATTTGGTGACCAAACAACAACAATATAAAAAATAAAGAATAGACATGCAGCAATGAACAACACAATAACTGAGGTGAAAAATACACTAGAGGGAACCAATAGCTGAATAACTGAGGCAGAATTACAGATAAGTGAGCCTGAAGATAGAATGGTGGAGATAACTGAAACAAAGCAGAATAAAAATAAAATAAAATAGAAAGAAATGAGGACACACTCAGAGAGTTCTGTGACAACATTAAGCACAAGGACATTCGTATTACAGGGTTCCCAGAAAAATAAGAGAAAAAGAAAGGGTATGAGAAAATATTTGTGGGGAATATTAGTTAAAAAAAAAAAAATCCATAACATGGGAAAGGAGATACATACCCAAGTCCAGGAATCCCACACAGGATAAACCCAAAGAGAAGCATGCCAATATACATATAATCAACCTAATGAAAATAAAACAAGAAGACAAAAATATTTAAAGCATTAAGGGAAAAGGAAAATATAGCATACCATGGGATCCCCATAAGGCTCACAGGTGATCTTTAAACATAAACACTGCAGACCATGAAGGACTAGCAGGATATACATAAAGTGATGAAAGGAAAAAACCTACAACCAAGATTATTCTATCCAGCAAGGATCTCATTCAGACTTGAAGGAGAAATCAAAAGCCTTAGAGATAAACAAAAGTTAAGAGAATTCAGGACCACCAACCAGCTTTACAACAAATGCTGAATGAACTTCTCTAGACTGGAAACATAAGAGAAAGAAAAAGCCTACAAAAGTAAACTCAAAAAAATAAATTAAATTGTAATAGAATAATACATAACAATAATTACCTTAAATGTAAATATATTTAATGCTCCAACCAAAAGACACAGACTGGCAAAATGGATACAAAAACAGTACCTCCATATATGCTTTCTATAAGGGACCCACTTCAGACGTAGGAACACTTACAGACAGAGAGGGGCTGGAAAAAGATATTCCATGCAAATGGAAATCAAAAGAAAGCAGGACCACCAATACTAATATCAGATAAGATAGACTTGAAAACAAAGACCATTACATGAGAAAAGGAAGGATACTACATCATGACAAATGGATCAATCCAAGAATAACAATTATAAATATAAATATACCCAATAAAGGAGCACCTCAATACATAAACAAAAGGGAAATAAAAAAGAACATAATAATAGTGGGGGACACTGATATCAACTCACACAAATGGACAGATCATCTAGAGAGAAAATTCATAAGGAAACACAATTATTAAATTATACATTGGACCAGTTAGATCTAAATTATATCTACAGGACATTTCTTCTATTTAACATTTTTGTCAAGTGCACATGGAAACTTCTCCAGGACAGATCACATCTTGGGTCACAAGTTAAGCCTTTGCAGATAAAAAAAAAAAAAAAAATTGAAACCATTTTAAGCATCTTTTTTGACCACAGCACTATAATATTAGATATAAACTGCAGGGAAAATAAAACTTTATAAAACAGAAATAATGTAGGCAAACAAATATGCTTCTGAAAAACCAACAGATCACTGTGGAAATCAAAATATAACTAGAAATAAATGAGAATGAAAACACGAGAATTCAAAACCTATGTGTGTGTGTCTGCCTTCTTAGTCATGTCCAACTCTTTGTGATCCCATGTACTGTAGCCTGTCAAGCTCTTCTTTCCATGGAATTTTCCAGGCAAGAGTACTGTAGTGGATTGCCATTGCCTACTCTAGGGAATCCTCCCAACCCAGGTATCAAAACCACATCTTATGTGTCTCTTTCCCTTCTGGTTTCCTCAGTGTGTATGCCCAGCAGTGGGATTGCTGGGTCATAAGGCAGTTCTATTTCCAGTTTTTTAAGGAATTTCCACACTGTTCTCCATAGTGGCTGTACTAGTTTGCATTCCCACCAACAGTGTAAGAGGCTTCCCTTTTCTCCACACCCTCTCCAGCATTTATTGCTTGTAGACTTATGGATCGCAGCCATTCTGACTGGTGTGAAATGGTACCTCATAGTGGTTTTGATTTGCATTTCTCTGATAATGAGTGATATTGAGCATCTTTTCATGTGTTTGTTAGCCATCTGTATGTCTTCTTTGGAGAAATGTCTATTTAGTTCTTTGGCCCATTTTTTGATTGGGTCATTTATTTTTCTGGAGTTGAGCTGGAAAAACACCAATACAGTATAATAATGCATATATATGGAATTTAGAAAGATGGTAACAATAACCCTGTGTACGAGACAGCAAAAGAGACACTGATGTACAGAACAGTCTTATGGACTCTATGGGAGAGGGAGAGGGTGGGAAGATTTGGGAGAATGGCATTGAAACATGTAAAATATCATGTATGAAACGAGATGCCAGTCCAGGTTCGATGCACGATACTGGATGCTTAGGGCTAGTGCACTGGGACGACCCAGAGGGATAGTATGGGGAGGGAGGAGGGTTCAGGATGGGGAACACATGTATACCTGTGGTGGATTCATTTTGATATTTGGCAAAACTAATACAATTATGTAAAGTTTAAAAATAAAATAAAATTTAAAATCAATACTTGAAAAGAAAACAAAAACAAAAACACATATTTTGCATTTCCTGAATTGGCAGGCAGATTCTTTACCACTGTGTTATCCAAAACCTTTGGGATGCAGTAAAAACATTGCTAAAAGGAAATTTTATAGCAAAACAAGAGAAACATCACATAAACAACATAACCTTACACCAAAATCAACTAGAAAAAGAAGAACAAAAAATTCCAAACTTGGTAGGAGGAACGAAATCAAAGAACAGAGCTGAAATTAATTAAGAGGAAATGAAGGAAAAAATAGCAAAGATCAATAAAAACTGAAACCTGATTCTTAGAGAAGATAAATGAAATTAACAAACCATTAGTTGGACTCATCAAGAAAAAAAGGGATAAGATGAAAATCTATAAAATTACAAATGAAAAAGGAGAGGTTACAACAGACAATGCAGAAATACAAAAAGATCATAAGAGACAACTACAAGCAACAATATGCCAAGAAAATGGAAAACCTCCAAGAAACGGGCAAATTCTTAGAAAAGTACAACCTTCTAAAACTGAACCAGGAAGAAATAGAAAATATGAACACAATCACAAGCACAGAAATCGAAACTATAATAAAAATTCTTCAACAACAACAACAAAAGCCCAGGGCCAGATGGCTTCATGGTGAATTCTACCAAAAGTTTAGAAAACAGCGAATACCTATTCTGCTGACTCTTCCAGAAAATTGCAGAGGAAGGAAAAGTCCCAAACTCATTCTATGAGGCCACCATCACTGTGATACTAAATCTAAAGGTACCACAAAAAATAAAAATTACAGGCCGATACCACTTATGAACATAGATGCACCCCATTTTCTACAACACCTGGTCCTTCATATAATCAATTTTTCTTCTATCCCTGATGCCACCATAAACAATACCTAAATGTATTTTTATTTCGGCTACAGAGTTAAATTTTTATAGCCAGGTTTCCCAGTGACTTTTTTTTTTTTTTAACCTTTCTCTGATTATAACTATGCTTGCCGAATAAGGCAAAGATACCTATGCAAGCCAGATTACATATGCACCTGCACATTATTTTGATTATCTAAATTAGATCTGGCCCCAATTACAAAAATATCTCTGTAGCATCCACCTTTGCAAGAAATTTAGAACAACTTTTATTTCAGGATAGAATATTTACTTCCTGAATGTATTTATACTGAAAACCTAACTGACCCCAGGCATAAATGGGCATATGCAGCAATTCCTGTAAGTGAATCCATTAAAACATCATTTTAGAAAAAGTAATTGGCACTCTGCCACAATTTATCTTTGGTGGTTGACATTCTCCTCACATCTGTGAATGCCTAGATGGCTTACACATAACTGGACAGTATTGTACATTTAACTGTTCACAACCAAACTGAGATACATCTTCCCTGAATCTATATCATCAAGTTAGGACTTAGGAAGCATTTATGATTGAGGCTTCACTTCCTTTGGCAGACCCCTACATCCCTGGTTAAGAGTGAGTATGAGTACAGCTATGGTCAGAAACCTCTCTTTAACCATTGGAAACATCACCAACACTATTGCTAAGGCCATAGTGGCCCCCAAAAAAGTCCCTAGACTCTCTAAGTAAAGTTTCCCTTGTCAATAAAACAGTTCTCAATTATCTCTTCACTGAACAAGAAAGTGTCTGTGCTATAGTCAACATATTTGTTGTATTTGAATCTACACTTCTGGGGGAGTAGAGGTACAATTATCTAGAATATGAGAACAAATTCATTGGTTACAAGTCCAAAGTGACTCATAATTGCCATTTATTCAACTGGTTATCAACAGGATTGAGTGCATAGTTTAAATGTATACTGTAGTTTGGTCTTTCTATCTGCCATTCTATTTTGTGTTGCAATTTTTAGAGTATATAGCTGCTGTCTATCTAACATCTGTAAAAATAGCAAAAATGAAAATGCTTGTCCAGTGCTTCAAACTGATATTGAACACTTGTAACCTAGACAAGATCTTCCTGCCTTGACCCTCCACTTAGTCCCAAAATAAAGAAGGCATTCAAATGTGGCCTTTTGAATTTAACACTGACCCCCAAAGCTTCTCTTACCCTGAAGAAAGGTGTCTAATCATAGTATGGTGAAGAAAAAGAAACAAAATGGATGATCAGTCAAAAGGTGAAGTCCATGCAGAAGAAACACCAAGCAATATATCAGATGATCAGCACCCTGTAATGGGGATGTGATTTTAAAAAGGGAAAGTATAAAAACAAATTAAAATGGAGTCACTTATGTCAGGAACAAACTGGAGATGGTCAACACAAGCTGATAAAGGAAAATTAACCTAACCTTACAGAAATTCACAGCTTACTCAGAAATCAGCATAATACACTGGCTAATTCCAAAACATCAAGTATTCTTTCTTCCTTAGTTTCCCTGAGTCAGCTATCCTAATCTAATATACAGAGTTTGGTTTTTGAAATTTCTTTTTGTTTAAATGGGGTCAATGGAATTCACTTGCCATCCTCTCCTCCATGGGACAAGATACCTGAAGATGTTCCTCCTCAGCTCTAAGGGACATGTATCTCATATAAAAATGTTGGAAAAAAAGAAAGAAAGAAGGAAGGAAGGAAAGAAACAAAGAAGGAAAAAAGAGGAAAACAATGCCTGAAGACATGGTTGATCAGTGATGCTTTCTGTGAAACATCTTGATCAAGAGAAGGAAATGTGAAAGGATTTCAATCTAAAATGGAACTGGAAGATATGAAATGGAAAAATCTCACACATACATACTAAGAAGAACAGAACCTAAGGACTGATAGACTGATTTCCATAAATGCCTAATTTACAGAAGCCCAAGACTTACCTCCTGACCAATGAGTATCTGCTAAGAATCTCTCCCCATCCTCAAGCCAATAAACTTACTGCTTAGACTCTGGCTGGAATTCCCCCTCTTTACACTTCTTGCCCATAAATACAGTCAACTTCAATCCCTCAATGAACTTTACTTGTACCTTGCTATAGCATATGGTTCCTGAATTGCAATTTCTCTGATATTCCTGAACAAACTAAATGTCTGGCAATGGGAGCTTGTTTTGCTTTACTTCTTTATTTAAGTTGATACTATAAATATCCCCAATTCGACAAGAGTTATAAAACAACAGATTCAACAATCTGAGGGAGACCTAAAGAGCATAAACCCAAATTATTCCATGACAAGACACATCATAATTGAACTTGTAAAAATTAAGACAAATAAGATATCTTGAAGCAAAGGGGGAAAAAAATTCTTTACTTATAAGGAAAAAAATTAAAATGATGGCATAATTCTCATCAGAAATGATGAAAGCCAAAAGCAAATGAAATATATTTCAAGTGCTTAAAGAAAAAAAAAATTCAACAAAATCCCTTTGAGGTGAAAATGTTCTTCAGTAACGAAAAGGAAATAAAAATATTCCTAAATGAAGGAAAATTAAGAGACTATATCTTAGGCAGACTTACTCTAAATTAATAAATAAAGGAAGTTCTCTAAACAGAAAGGAAATAATAAGAGGAAGAAACCTGGAATTTCAGGAAGGAAGAAAGAACACTAAGGAAAAAAATCAATAATAAATTAAATGTCTCTTCTCCTATTGATTTTTCTAAATTATGTTTAATGTTTTAAGCAAAACCATAACACTTCCTGATGTTCTTTTAAATGTACTCAGAAGAAATATTTAAGAAAACTGTATATATGAGAGACTTAAATAGTTGTTAGGGTTTCCACACTTCATCAGAATTAATAAAATGATGACCACAGTAGACTGTTGCAATACATACCATATATAATAACATATATAACATTCTATGTAGTGTTACATCTTATATACTATTACATATCAGATCAGATCAGTCGCTCAGTCGTGTCCAACTTTTGTGACCCCATGAATCGCAGCACGCCAGGCCTCCCTGTTCATCACCAACTCCCGGAGTTCAATGAGACTCACGTCCATCGAGTCAGTGATGCTATCCAGCCATCTCATCCTCTGTCGTCCCCTTCTCCTCCTGCCCCCAATCCCTCCCAGCATCAGAGTCTTTTCCAATTTGTCAACTCTTCGCATGAGGTGGCCAAAGTACTGGAGTTTCAGCTTTAGCATCATTCCTTCCAAAGAAATCATGTTAAAATATATCTTGGATACATGTTATACATATATATAGTGGCTATCCTAATGTGTGTGTGTGTGTGTATCAACATACCACTAAAATCAGCAAAAAAGATATCCTCAAAAACACTTTTAAATCAAAAAAATTCTTGCAATGTTTAAGTAACCAACAAGAAGGAGAGAAAGTAGAAAAAGAGAAAAAGGAAACATAATATACAGAAAACAAACAATAAAATGGCAAGATTAAAAGCTCTAACATATTAGGAACTATGTTAAATGTAAGTGGCATAAATACATCGATTAGAAAGAGGAATTATTAAAGTGGATTAAAAAATTATGACTTGGAGTGATGTAAACCTCACATCTAAGTGAGATGCTCCCTTTGTTTTCCCCATTCAATCTACAACCAGTAAAATAAAAAAAAATGATGCCTATGTCCAACACACCAGGACAGTGTTGAATTCCATATATCTGCACCTATAAAGTGATTCCCAGGTGGTGCTAGTTGTAAAGAACCCACTAGCCAATGCAGGAGATGTGAGAGACATGGGTTCAATTTGGGGGGCAGGAAGATTCCCTGGAGAAGAAAATGGCAACTCACTCCAGTATTCTTGCCTGAAGAACCCCATGGACAGAGGAGCCTGGTGGGCTACACTTCATAGGGTCACACAGAGTCAGATATGAGTGAAGCAACTAAGCATGCACGCACTTCTAAAGGTAGGTGAACTTGAACACATAGAGCATGTTAGAAGCAGCAATGTCTGTAATCCCAGCCCCATTGCCACAGCAGCTGAGCCATAGTCCCAGAGAACACAGTAGCATCAGGGGAGTCATCACACATGACTGAGGTCTTCCAAACATGGCAGCAGCCTCAGCCACAAATAACTAGACAGTAGTGGTAGGAGGGCCTGTGACCCTCATTCTTCCAGCTGCAGAGGTACTCATGACTCCAGCTCCCCCCCCCCACACACACACACTACCCCTTGTCCATGGGGTACAGCCCATGGACATAGTGACACCAGTCAGGGGTCCCAGCACCCCCAGCTTCCCTCCTTCTCCAAAGGTGACAGAACCTGCAACTCAGGAGATCCCAGATACTACAGAAATATCTACTGTCCCAATGGTCCAAGTGACAATGCCAGTGACATTGGCAACAGCAAAGTATCAACAACCCAAGAGGCAAAAGCAGTTGTTGACACTTGTGATAGAAACAGTGGAGGATGGAAACTGCTTACTCAAAGTATAACCAGAGACAGCACAGGGAAGAGAAACCAAAAACTTGTGCTAGATCACCACCTACTGGAAAACAAAAAAGGCCTCTAATATCTTACCCACTGAATTAGTCCTATGTGTGTATTAGTTGCTCAGTTGTGTCTGACCCTGTGTGACCCCATGGACTGTAGCCCAGCAGTCTCCTCTGTCCATGGAATTCTCCAGGCAAGAATACTGGAGGGGGTTGCCATTCCCTTCTCTATGAATCATACATGCTTCTGCTCATGTTCAGTGGCTCAGTCCTGTCAGAATCTTTGTAATGCTACGGACTGCAGCCCACCAGGCTCCTCTGTCCAATGGGATTCTCCAGGCAAGAGTACCAGAATCACTAGAATAAAGTAAAAGGGGAAAAAAGCTTTACATAAAGAAGGTGTTGGGCTTCCCAGGTGGCACAGTAGTAGAGAAGACATTGCAGGAGATGCAACAGACTGGGTTTCATTCCTGCATCAAGAAAATCCCCTGGAGTAGGAAATGGCAACCTACTCCAGTATTCTTGCCTGGAAAATTCCATGGACAGAGGAGACTCCTGTTCCAGTACAGTCGCTCAGTCATGTCCGACTCTATGCAACCCCATGAATCACAGCACGCAAGGCCTCCCTGTCCATCATCAACTCCCAGCGTTGGCTCAAACTTATGTCCATCGCATAGGTGATGCCATCCAGCCATCTCATCCTCTGTCGTCCCCTTCTCCTCCTGCCCCCAATCCCTCCCAGCATCAAAGTCTTTTCCAATGAGTCAACTTTTCGCATGAGGTGGCCAAAATATTGGAGTTTTAGACTTAGCATCAGTCCTTCCAATGAACACCCAGGAATGATCTCCTTTAGAATGGACTGGTTGGATCTCCTTGCAGTCCAAGAGACTCTCAACAATCTCCAAAACCACAGTTCAGAAGCATCAATTCTTCCATGCTCAGCTTTCTTCACAGTCCAACTCTCACATCCATACATGACCACTGGAAAAACCATAGCCTTGACTAGACAGACCTTTGTTGGCAAAGTAATGTCTCTGCTTTTGAATATGCTACCTAGGTTGGTCATAACTTTCCTTCCAAGGAGTAAGCGTCTTTTAATTTCATGGCTGCAGTCACCATCTGCAGTGATTTTGGGGCCAAAAAAAATAATAAAGTCTGACACTGTTTCCACTGTTTCCCCATCTATTTGCCATGAAGTGATGGGATCAGATGCCATGATCTTTGTTTTCTGACTGTTGAGCTTTAAGCCAACTTTTACACTCTCCTCTTTCACCTTCATCAAGAGGCTCTTTAGTTCCTCTTCACTTTCTGCCATAAGGGTGGTGTCATCTGCATACCTGAGGTTATTGATATTTCTCCCAGCAATCTTGATTCCAGCTTGTGTGTCTTCCAGCCCAGCGTTTCTCATGATGTACTCTGCATATAAGTTAAATAAGCAGGGTGACAATATACTGCCTTGATGTACTCCTTTTCCTATTTGGAACCAGTCTGTTTTTCCATGTCCAGTTCTAACTGTTGCTTCCTGACCTGCATATAGATTTCTCAAGAGGCAGGTCAGGTGGTCTGGTATTCCCATCTCTTTCAGAATTTTCCACAGTTTATTGTGATTCACACAGTCAAAGGTTTTGGCATAGTCAATAAAGCAGAAATAGATGTTTTTCTGGAACTCTCTTGCTTTTTGATGATCCAGCGGATGTTGGCAATTTGATCTCTGGTTCCTCTGCCTTTTCTAAAACCAGCTTGAACATCTGGAAGTTCATGGTTCACATATTGCTAAAGCCTGGCTTGGAGAATTTTGAGCATTACTTTACCAGTGAGCTACAATACATAGCATCTCAAAGAGTCGGATAAGACTGAGCACTCAGGCAAAGAAAGTGTTTGTTACTTCAAATGAGCAGCAGAACAACTCACCAAGCACCATAAAGAATCATAGTAACAAATTAACATAGTAAGAAAATAAACATAGTAAACAAAACAATTACTGAAATTAAAAATACTCTAGAAAGAATCAATAGCAGAATATCTGAAACAGAATAACGAATTAGTGAGCTGGAAGATAAAATGATGGAAATAACTTCTGAAGAGCAGAATAAAGAATGAAAAGAACTGAGGATAGTCTCAGAAACCTCTGAGACAAGAAGAAAAGAAGAAAGGGTATGAGAAAATTTTTGAAGGGATTATAGTTTAAAATTTCCCCAACATGGAAAAGGAAATAGTCAATTAAGGCCAAAGGGCACAAAGAGTCCCATATAGGATATACCCATGGAGAAACATGCCAAGACACATACTAATCAAACTAACAAAGACTAAACACAAAGAAAGAATATTAAAAGCAGCAAGGGAAAAGCAACATGTAACATACGAGGGAAACCCCATATGTTCAACAGCTGATCTTTCAGCACAAACTCTACAGACCAGAAGGGAATGGCAGGATATATTTAAAGTACTGACACAGAGAAACCTACAACCAAGATTACCATATCTGGCAAGGATCTCATTCAAAACTGATGGAGAAATAAAAAGCTTTTCAGACAAGCAAAAGTTAAGACAATTCAGCACCACCAAACCAGCTTTACAACAAATATTAAAGGGACTTATATAGTCAAGAAACACAAGAGAAGAAAGATCTACAAAATCAACCCCAAATAATTAAGAAAATGGCAATAGAAACATATATATCAATAATTACTTTAAAGGTAAAAGGATTAAATGCTCCAGCCAAAAGACAAAGACTGCTTGAATGGATTAAAAAAACAAGATCTATACATATGCTGTCTACAAGAAACCCACTTCAGACCTCAATACATAGACCTTTGACACTGAAAATCAGAGGATGGAAAAATATATTCCATGCAAATGGGAAGCAAAAGAAACCTGGAGTAGCAATCCTCATATAAGACAAAATAGGCCTTAAAATAGAGAATGTAACAAGAGATAAGAAAGGACAGTACAAAATACTCAAGGGATAAATCCCAGAGGAAGACATAACGATTGTAACTATCTATGCTCTGAACATAGGAGTACTTCAATACATAAGACAAACACTAACAGACATAAAAGGAGAAACTGACAGTAACAAAATAATAGTAGGAGACTTTAACACCCCACTCATACCAATGGAGAGATCACCAAAACAGAAAATTAATAAGGAAACACAAGTCTTAAATGATACATTAGATGAGACAGATCTCACTGATAACTTCATGACATTCCATCCAAATGCAGAAGAGTACACCTTCTTCTAAAGTGCACATGGAATATTCTCCAGGATATACCACATCTTGGGTCACAAATCAAACCTCAGTAAATTTAAGAAAATTGAAATCATATAAAGCATCTTCTCCAGCCACAACACTATAAAACTAGATAACAGTTACAAGAAAAAAAAAAAAACTGTAAAAAACACATGGAGATTAAACTATGAAAGACACATGGAGATTAAACAATACGTTTCTAAATAACCAACAGGTTACTGAAAAATCAAAAGGGAAATCAAAAGAATTTCTAGAAACAAATGACAAAGAAAACATGATAACTCAAAACCTATGGGATGCAGCAAAAGCAATTCTAAGAGGGAAGTTTATAGCAATATAATCCTACCTCAAGAAACAAGAAAAATATCGAATCAGATGAGATCAGATCAGATCAGTCGCTCAGTCGTGTCTGACTCTTTGCAACCCCATGAATCACAGCACGCCAGGCTTCCCTGTCCATCACCAACTCCCGGAGTTCACTCAGACTCATGTACATCGAGCCAGTGATGCCATCCAGCCATCTCATCCTCTGTCGTCCCCTTCTCCTCCTGCCCCAATCCCTCCCAGCATCAGAGTCTTTTCCAATGAGTCAACTCTTCGCATGAGGTGGCCAAAGTATTGGAGTTTCAGCTTTAGCATCATTCCTTCCAAAGAAATCCCAGGGCTGATCTCCTTCAGAATGGACTGGTTGGATCTCCTTGCAGTCCAAGGGACTCTCAAGAGTCTTCTCCAACACCACAGTTCAAAAGCATCAATTCTTCAGTGCTCAGCCTTCTTCACAGTCCAACTCTCACATCCATACATGACCACTGGAAAAACCATAGCCTTGACTAGATGGACATTTGTTGGCAAAGTAATGTCTCTGCTTTTGAATATGCTATCTAGGTTGGTCATAACTTTCCTTCCAAGGAGTAAGCGTTTTTTAATTTCATGGCTGCAGTCACCAGCTGCAGTGATTTTGGGGCCAAAAAAAAAAAAACTAATAATAAAGTCTGATACTGTTTCCACTGTTTCCCCATCTATTTCCCATGAAGTGATGGGACCAGATGCCATGATCTTTGTTTTCTGACTGTTGAGCTTTAAGCCAACTTTTTCACTCTCCTCTTTCACCTTCATCAAGAGGCTTTTGAGTTCCTCTTCACTTTCTGCTATAAGGGTGGTGTCATCTGCATATCTGAAGTTATTGATATTTCTCCCGGCAATCTTGACTCCAGCTTGTGTTTCTTCCAGTCCAGCGTTTCTCATGATATACTCTGCATATAAGTTAAATAAACAGGGTGACAATATACAGCCTTGACATACTCCTTTTCCTATTTTGAACCCGTCTGTTTTTCCATGTCCAGTTCTAACTGTATCAAATATCAAAATATCGAATAGAAAACATCTATTCTAAAACAACTGGAAAAAGAAGGAAAAATTAGCAGAAGGAAAGACATCATAAAGAACAGAGCAGAAAAAAATGAAAAAAAAATGAAAGAAACAATAGAAAATATTAATAAAACTAAAAGCTGGTTATTTGAGAAGAAAAACAAAATTGACAAGCCTTTAGCCAGACTCATCAAGGGAAAAAAAAAGAGAGAGAGAAGCATCAAATCAAAATTAGAATTGAAAAAGGAGAGGTTACAACAGACAATGAAGAAATACAAAGTATTATAAGAGAATATTATGGACAATTATATGGCAATAAAATTGATAACCTGGAAGAAATGGAAAGATTCTTAGAAAAGTTCAATCATCCATCACTGAACCAGAAAGAAATAAAAATTATGAATAACCCAATTATAAGCACTAAAATTGAAGCTATGATCAAAAATCTTCCAAAACACAAAAGCCCAGGACAAGATGGTTTCAGAGGAGAATTCTATCAAACATTTGGAGAAGAGCAAATGCCTATCCTTCTAAAACTCTTTCAAATTTTTTCAGAGGAAGGAACACTTCCAAACTCATTCTATAAGCCCACTATCACCCTGATACCAAAATCAGACAAAGACAATGCAGAAAAAAGAAAACTACAGGCCAGTATAACTGATGGACATAGATACAAAAATACTCAACAGAATTTTAGCAAACAGAATTCAGCAACACATCAAAAAGCTCATACACCATGAGCAAGTTGGGTTTATTCCAGGGATGCAAGGATTTTTCAATATACCAAATCAATCATTGTGATATACCATATTAACAAATTGAAAGATAAAAACCATATGATACTCTCAATAGATCCAGAAAAAGTCTTGGAAACAAATCAGCACCCATTTATGAATAAACTCTTCAAAAAATGGGCATAACATGAACCTACCTCAGCATAGTAAAGGCCATATATAATAAGCCTACAGCAAATATTATTCTCAACGGTGAAATACTGAAAGCATTGCCCCTAAGATCAGG
The DNA here is from genome assembly GCF_032452875.1 of Bos javanicus. Taxonomy (NCBI): domain Eukaryota; kingdom Metazoa; phylum Chordata; class Mammalia; order Artiodactyla; family Bovidae; genus Bos; species Bos javanicus. The sequence goes on from NC_083897.1 coordinate 97,797,112, forward strand.
AACAAGACAAGAGTGTCCACTTTTATCACTGCTATTCAACATAGTGCTGTTAGTCCTAGCTACAGCAATCAGAGAAGAAAAAGAAATAAAAGGAATCCAGATCAGAAAAGAGAAAGTAAAACTCTCACTGTTTGCAGATGACATGATATTTAATATAGAAAATCTTAAAGATACTATCAGAAAATTACTAGAGCCAGTCAGTGAATTTAGTAAAGTCATAGGATATAAAATAAATACACAGAAATCACTTGCACTTCTACGTACTAACAATGAAAAATCAGCAAGAGAAATTAAGTAATCAATTCCATTCACCATTGAAACAAAAAGAATTAAATATCTAGAAATAAACTTACCTATGGAGAGAAAAGAACTGTACACAGAACATTATAAGACACTAATGAAAGAAATCAAAGACGACATAAACAGACAGAGAGATATTCCATGTTCCTGGGAGGGAGAATCAATATTGTTAAAGTGACTAGACTACCAAATGCAATCTACAGACTCAGTGTGATCTCTATCAAATTACAAATGGCATTTTTCACAGAACTAGAACAAAAATTTTGCAATTCATATGGAAACACAAAAGACCCTGAATAGACAAAGCAGTCTTGAGAAAGAAGAATGGAGCTGGAGAATTCAACCTTCCTGACTTCAGATTATACTACAAAGCTACAGTCACCAAGACAGTATGGTACTGGCACAATAACAGAAATATGGACCAATGGAACAAGACAGAAACTCCAGAAAAAAAAAATGCACTTATTGGTACCTTATTTTTTACAAAGGAGGCAAGACTACACAATAGGGCAAACACAACCTCGTCAATAAATGGTGCTGGGAAAACTGGACAGCTACATGTAAAAGAATGAAATTAGAACACTTCCTAACACCATACACAAAGATAAACTCAAAATGGGTTAAAGACCTAAATGTAAAGACCAGAACAACATAGGCAGTACACTAGACTACATAAATCAAAGCAAGATCTTCTATGACCCACCTCCTAGAGTAATGGAAATAAAAACAAAAGTAAACAAATAGGACGTGATTAAACTTAAATGCTTTTGCACAGCAAAGGAAACTATACACAAGGTGAAAAGGCAACCCTCAGAATGGGAGACAATAATAGCAAATGAAACAACTGACAAATAATTAATCTCCAAACTATACAAGCAGCACATGCAGCTCAATACCAGAGGGGGGGGGGATCAAAAAATGGGGAAAAGAACTAAACAGACATTTCTCCAAAGAAGACATACAGATGTCTAACAAACACATGAAAAGATGCTCAACATCACTCATTATTAGAGAAATGCAAATCAAAACTACAATGAGATATCAGCTCACACTGGTCAGAATGGCCATCATCAAAAAGTCTACAGACAATAAATGCTGGAGAAGCTGTGGAGAAAAGGTAATGCTCTCGAACTGTTGGTGGAAATGTAAATTGATACAGTCACTATGAATATGGTATGGAGATTCCTTCAAAAACTAGAAATAAACCTACCATATGACCCAGAAATCCCACTCTTAGGCATATAACTTGAGAAAACCAAAATTGAAAAAGACACGTATCCCATTGCAGCACTATTTACAATAGCTAGAACATGGAAGCAACCTAGATGTCCATCGACAGATGAATGGATAAAGAAGTTGTGGTACATATACACAATGGAATATTACTCAGCCATAAAAAGGAACACATTTGAGTCAGTTCTAATGAGGTGGATGAACCAGAACCTAATATACAGAGTGAAGTAGGTCAGAAAGAGAAAGATAAATATTGTATACTAACAATCTAGAAAATATGGTATCTAGAAAAATGGTACTGAAGAATTTGTTTACAAAGCAGCAATGGAGAAACTGACATAGAGAATAGACAGGGGGAGAAGGGAGTAGAGGGTGAGATGTATGGAAAGAGTAACACGGAAATTTACATTACCATATGTAAAATAGATAGCCAATGGGAATTTGTTGTATGGCCAGGAAACTCAAACAGGGGCTCTGTATCAATCTAGAGGGGTGAGATGGAAAGGGAGATGGGAGGGAGTTTCAAAAGGGAGGGGATATATTTATACCTATGGCTTATCCATGTTGAGCTTTGACAGAAAACAACAAAATTCTCTAAAGCAATTATCCTTCAATTAAAAATAAATAAATTTTTTAAAAAATTAATGATCCAAAAAAAAAAAAAAATCATAGTAACGCTGCATCGCAAGGGAAAATGGTAGTTCTCCCGAAACAGTCAGTGAGAGATGCAATTTCTAGGTAGGTTTATAAGATGCCTGGGGCCCCCAAGGAGGAGAAAGGGATTTGGGGCTTTTGAAGAGGAGATAGGTGTTTGGAGTTCTCAAGAAGGAAAGAACAAATGTTTTGCTTTGTTTTCTACATTCCTTAGCAAGGATTATATTACAGCAATGTATCTTGCTTGAGGACCATTTCTCCTTCTTGAAAACCTTCTGACATCCTGTTATCTTAAAACGTATATTATGGGAGTGCGTCTGGCAAGAACTTTCTATTAGTTCTAATCCTGCTATCTTAGAATGTAAATTGTGGGAATGGGTCTAGTAAGATCTTTACAACCTTGAGACATTCTTTTGATGTATTGTAATAACCAATTTAAAAAGTATATAACTCCCTTGCTAAGACTAGCGAGTAGGGTACTCTCCACCCGCCCCCCCCCCCCATTCTTATGTCTATGTCAGAAGCTTCTTCTGTCCCTTTTTATACTTTAATAAAACTCTGCTAATGAATAAAGGTTTACTGAAATTTAAAAAAAAAAAAAAAGCTCTTGTGGCGGATTCATTTTGATATTTGGCAAAACTAATACAATTATGTAAAGTTTAAAAATAAAATAAAATTTTTAAAAAAATTAAAAAAAAAAAAAAGCTCTTGAGTGATCAAGCCTGGTCCCTGGTCCCAAAGCTAAATCTTCTCCTTTGGACAACATGAATCTGACATCATTCACTATAAGCTATCATCTTGGGGGCTTTTCCAGGATCCTCAGGACAGGGTAATAAATACTCAGAGGTCTAGCCTCTCTGCTTTCTCAGTATACACATTTTCTGCTTTACTTAACTCTCCAGTGTGCTTGTGTGAATGAAAGACACGCCCTGCACAAAGCAAATGATGAACACTGCTCTGTGGTTTCATGGTGCTTGGCAAGGACTGAAGGCAGCCCCAAAAAGGGGAGCATTATAAGGTTTATACAGGTTTATACAGACCTGCCAATGCCAAGAGACATCCAAGGTCCCTGCAAGGAGAGCGGCCAGAAATGGGCGAAGCATGTCTACTGAACTATCCTTTCTTGGTCAGCTTTGCCTGGTCTTTTTGACCATTTCATAATTGCATGGGGAATTATAATATCAACTTAATATGCCAGATCATAGACTTTCAAGGGACTTGTGATCCATGCTGTTACTATGTACTTTTACTTAGACTCCAAGTATGGAAGCACCTATCCTTACTAGGAGCTGAAAGTTACAAGAGCATATTTGGGAGCAAGGCAGAGATCTAGCTCCAGAAACATCTCTCAGTCTAGAGGTCACTCTCTTAGCTGCCTGGCTCAGGGGCCAGCGACCTGAAAGTGAGTCTTTGTTATGGTTGTATCTCCGATTTATGTGGAGAGAAGTGCTGCTGAATGACCATGAGCTTTTTGAGGACACAGATGAGGAATTGCAGTATGTGGTAAGATTGCAATTACAATAGGCTTCTTCCTTTGATAGTGCTAGACCTTAACGGACCAGAGGAGGCTCTCTGGTAGCTTTTGTCTCAACTTCTTAGATATTCTTTTCTGTGGAATCTGTGGAAATGAACTGGAAGGATTGGCCCTAGTAGCTTGAGGACAAAAATCACTTTTTCCTCACTGGCCAACCCTCCATGACCTTTTTTGCTATACTGGTGTGGTGACACTCAGAAGGGACTTCTTGGTTGCTGTTTGTCCCTTTATGACTCAGCATTTCTACTGTGGTTTGGGTTTCCCTGGTGGCTCAGCTGGTAAAAAATCCACCTGCAATGTGGTAGACCTGGGTTTGATCCCTGGGTTGGGAAGATCCCCTGGCGAAGGGAAAGGCTACCCACTCCAGTGTTCTGGCCTAGAGAATTCCATGGACAGTCCATGGATTTGCAAAGGGTTGGACACAACTGAATTACTTTCACTTTTAGGACTATACTCAGGAAAGTGCACAGGCAAATGTAAGAGGGATGCTTCCCTGAGTAATCCTAGCTTGTGCAACATTCCAGGAAAGCTACTGTGCTCCACCCCAGGTAACATCAGAGGAAAAGGGCAAATCAGAGGGAGGAGCCAAGATGGTAGAGGAGTAGGACGGGGAGAACACTTTCTCCCCACAAATTCATCAAAAGAGCATTTAAATGTCGAGTAAATTCCACAAAATAACTTCTGAATGCCGGCAGAGGACATCAGGCACCCAGAAAAGCAACCCAACTCTTCAAAAGGAGGTAGGAAAAAATATAAAAGACAAAAAAAGAGACAAAAGAGGGAGGGACGGAGTTCCGTCCTGGGAAGGGAGTCTTAAAAAGAGAGAAGTTTCCAAACACCAGGAAACCTTCTCACTGCCGAATCTGTGCTGAGCTTTGGAAGCACAGAGGGCAACTTAACAGGGAGAAAAAATAAATAAACAATTAAACTCGCAGATTGCGAGCCCTACGGTAACTCCCCCAGTGGAGAAGCAGCACAGATGCCTGCACACGCCATTGGCAAGTGGGGGCTGGGCAGGGAAGCGCGGCGTGGGCTGCATCGCTTAGAGTAAGAATCTGGCCTGAATACCCTGAGCGCTATCTGAGCGAAATAATTTGGGCTAGCAAACCAGACTGTGGGATATCTACCACACGAAAAGCCAGCCCTAATCTAAGACACCGCCAGGGCCGCACACGGAACAAAGGACTGAACAGAGATAGCCGGCTGCAGACCTTCCCCTCTGGTGACAGGCAGCCAGAGCCAGAAGGGGGCAATTGCAGCCCCAGAGAGACATTATCTATAAAACTGTAAGCAGGCTTCTTTGCTAACTAAAACTTCTTGGGGGTCTGGACAGTCAACATCTGCCTGAGAAGGTGCGCCGGTTTTACACCCAGATAACCGAGTGGCGGGGAGGCGATAAGTCACAGCATTGGCGCTCGCCGAACACCTCATCACCTGAGCTGCTCGGACCTGGGAAGAGCACAAAACGGAGGCCCAACTGAGTGTGCGCCTCTGAGGACTACCCGAGTGCCTGAACCTGAGCGGCTTGGATCTGGGAGGTACATGCAGCCCAGGGCCAGCCTCAGATTGTTCCCCGCGGAACAACCTAGAGCCTGAGCAGTGTGGGCAGGGAGGCTACACGTGCCGTGAGCGGGGGCAGACCCAGTGTGGCTGAGGCACTGCGAGCACACGCCAGTGTTATTTGTTTGTAGCATCCCTCCCTCCCTCCCCACAGCGGGACTGAACAAGTGAGCCTAAAAAAAACAACAAAAAAGTGTCCTCCACCGTCCCCTTTGTGTCAGGGCGGAAACCAGACACTGAAGAGACCAGCAAACAGAAGTTATAACAGAGGGAAACGCCTTGGAGATTAAAACCCTGTGGTTACTATGGACTACATAGGAAGGGGCCTATAGATCTTGAGAAATATAAGTCGGACCAAGAAACTAGCCAAAAATGAACTGAACCCACAATACTCACAAAAAAACAGAGAAAGTCCTAGATACATTTTTACTATTTTTACGATCATTCTTTCTTTTTTTTTAATTAAAAAAAAAATTAAGTCCTCTATTGTTCCTTTAATTTTCACTTTTATAACCTATTACTTTGCAAAAAACAAAAAAGACCCTATTTTTTTATTCTTCAGCAAACTTCATATATATATAATTTTTTGACCTTGTTTTTTTTTTTCTTCTGTTCTTTAACATTGTATTTTGAAATTCCAAATTCTACTCTAGATTTTTAATTTTAGCTTTTTGGTATATGTTATCAATTTTTTACCTATAGTTTTTTTTTTATAATTTCTGTGACTTTTTTTTTCCTGTTTCTTTCTCTTCTTCTATTATATAACATTGTATATCTGAAATTCCAAACTCTACTCTAGACTTTTAATTTATGCTTTTTGGTATTTGATATCAATTTTCTACCTGTATTTTCTTTATAATTTTTGCGATATTGTTTGTTTTTGTTTGTTTGTTTTCTCTCTTTATTTTTCTTTTTCCTTTTTTTTAATATTGTATTTTTGAAATTCCAAACTCTACTCTAGATTTTTAATTTTTGCTTCTATGTATTTGTTACCAATTTTGTACATTTAAGAACCCAATCTTCAGGACCCATTTTTCACTAGGGAGCAAGATTACTGGCTTGACTGCTCTCTCTCCCTTTGGACTCTCCTTTTTCTCCACCAGGTTGCCTGTGTCTCCTCCCTAACCCCTCTACTCTACCCAACTCTGTGAATTTCTGTGTGTTCCAGATGGTGGAGAACACTTAGGGAACTGATTACTGGCTGGATTTGTCTCCCTCCTTTTCATTCCCCCTTTTATCCTTCTGGCCACCTCTGTCTCCTTCCTCCTTCTTCTCTTCTCTGTATAACTCCGTGAACATCTCTGAGTGGTCCAGTTGTGGAGTGCACATAAGGAAGTGACTACTGGCTAGCCTACTCTCTCCTCTATTGATTCCACCTCATCTCATTTGGGTCACTTCTAACATCCACCTCCCTCTTCTCTTCTCCATGTAATGCTGTGAACCTCTCTGAGTGACCCTCACAGTAGAGAAACTTTTCATCTTTAATGTAGATGTTTTATCAATGGTGCTGTATAGAAGGAGAAGTTTTGAAACTACTGTAAAAATAAGACCGATAACTGGAAGCAGGAGGCTTAAGTCCAAATCCTGACTCCAGGGAACTCCTGACTCCAAGGAACATTAATTGACAGGAGCTTATCAAACGCCTCCATATTGACACTGAAACCAAGCACCACACAAGGGCCAATAAGTTCCAGGGCAAGACATACCAAGCAAATTCTCCAGCAACAAAAGAACACAGCCCTGAGCTTCAAGATACAGGCTGCCCAAAGTCACCCCAAAACCATAGACATCTCATAATTCATTACTGGACATTTCATTGCACTCCAGAGAGAAGAAATACAGCTCCACCCACCAGAACACCGACACAAGCTTCTCTAACCAGGAAACCTTGACAAGCCACCTGTACAAACCCACACACAGTGAGGAAATGCCACAATAAAGAGAACTCCACAAACTACCAGAATACAGAAAGGACACCCTAAACTCAGCAATTTAAACAAGATGAAGAGACAGAGGAATACCCAGCAGATAAAGGAACAGGATAAATGCCCACCAAACCAAACAAAAGAGGAAGAGATAGGGAATCTACCTGATACAGAATTCTGAATAACGATAGTGAATTTGATCCAAAATCTTGAAATCAAAATGGAATCACAGATAAATAGCCTGGAGACAAGGATTGAGAAGATGCAAGAAAGGTTTAACAAGGACCTAGAAGAAATAAAAAAGAGTCAATATATAATGAATAATGCAATAAATGAAATTAAAAACACTCTGGAGGCAACAAATAGTAGAATAACAGAGGCAGAAGATAGGATTAGTGAATTAGAAGATAGGATGGTAGAAATAAATGAATCAGAGAGGATAAAAGAAAAACGAATTAAAAGAAATGAGGACAATCTCAGAGACTTCCAGGACAATATTGAACGCTACAACATTCGAATCATAGGGGTTCCAGAAGAAGAAGACAAAAAGAAAGACCATGAGAAAATACTTGAGGAGATAATAGTTGAAAACTTCCCTAAAATGGGGAAGGAAATAATCACCCAAGTCCAAGAAACCCAGAGAGTCCCAAACAGGATAAACCCAAGGCGAAACACCCCAAGACACATATTAATCAAATTAACAAAGATCAAACACAAAGAACAAATATTAAAAGCAGCAAGGGAAAAACAACAAATAGCACACAAGGGAATTCCCATAAGGATAACAGCTGATCTTTCAATAGAAATTCTTCAAGCCAGGAAGGAATGGCAAGACATACTTAAAATGATGAAAGAAAATAACCTACAGCCCAGATTATTGTACCCAGCAAGGATCTCATTCAAGTATGAAGGAGAAATCAAAAGCTTTTCAGACAAGCAAAAGCTGAGAGAATTCTGCACCACCAAACCAGCTCTCCAACAAATACTAAAGGATATTCTCTAGACAGGAAACACAAAAACGGTGTATAAATTCGAACCCAAAACAATAAAGTAAATGGCAACAGGATCATACTTATCAGTAATTACCTTAAACATAAATGTGTTGAATGCCCCAACCAAAAGACAAAGACTGGCTGAATGGATACAAAAACAAGATCCCTACATATGTTGTCTACAAGAGACCCACCTCAAAACAGGGGACACATACAGACTGAAAGTGAAGGGCTGGAAAAAAGATTTTCCATGCAAATAGGGACCAAAAGAAAGCAGGAGTAGCAATACTCATATCAGATAAAATAGACTTTAAAACAAAGGCTGTGAAAAGAGACAAAGATGGTCACTACATAATGATCAAAGGATCAATCCAAGAAGAAGATATAACAATTATAAATATATATGCACCCAACACGGGAGCACCGCAGTATGTAAGACAAATGCTAACAAGTATGAAAGGAGACATTAACAATAACACAATAATAGCAGGAGACTTTAATACCCCACTCACACCTATGGATAGATCAACTAAACAGAAAATTAACAAGGAAACACAAACTTTAAACAATACAATAGACCAGTTAGACCTAATTGATATCTATAGGACATTTCATCCCAAAACAATGAATTTCAACTTTTTCTCAAGCACACATGGAACCTTCTCCAGGATAGATCACATCCTGGGCCATAAAGCTAGCCTTGGTAAATTCAAAAAAATAGAAATCATTCCAAGCATCTTTTCTGACCACAATGCAGTAAGATTAGATCTCAACTACAGGAGAAAAACTATTAAAAATTCCAACATATGGAGGCTGAAAAACACGCTGTTGAATAACCAACAAATCACAGAAGAAATCAAGAAAGAAATCAAAATTTGCATAGAAACGAATGAAAATGAAAACACAACAACCCAAAACCTGTGGGACACGGTAAAAGCAGTCCTAAGGGGAAAGTTCATAGCAATACAGGCACACCTCAAGAAACAAGAAAAAAGTTAAATAAATAACCTAACTCTACACCTAAAGCAACTAGAAAAGGAAGAAATGAAGAACCCCAGGGTTAGTGGAAGGAAAGAAATCTTAAAAATTAGAGCAGGAATAAATGCAAAAGAAACAAAAGAGACCATAGAAAAAATCAACAAAAGCAAAAGCTGGTTCTTTGAAAGGATAAATAAAATTGACAAACCATTAGCCAGACTCATCAAGAAACAAAGGGAGAAAAATCAAATCAATAAAATTAGAAATGAAAATGGAGAGATCACAACAGACAACACAGAAATACAAAGGATCATAAGAGACTACTATCAGCAATTATATGCCAATAAAATGGACAACGTGGAAGAAATGGACAAATTCTTAGAAAAGTACAACTTTCTAAAACTGGACCAGGAAGAAATAGAAAATCTTAACAGACCCATCACAAGCACGGAAATTGAAACTGTAATCAGAAACCTTCCAGCAAACAAAAGCCCAGGTCCAGACGGCTTCACAGCTGAATTCTACCAAAAATTTAGAGAAGAGCTAACACCTATCCTGCTCAAACTCTTCCAGAAAATTGCAGAGGAAGGTAAACTTCCAAACTCATTCTATGAGGCCACCATCACCCTAATACCAAAACCTGACAAAGATCCCACAAAAAAAGAAAACTACAGGCCAATATCACTGATGAACATAGATGCAAAAATCCTTAACAAAATTCTAGCAATCAGAATCCAACAACACATTAAAAAGATCATATACCATGACCAAGTGGGCTTTATCCCAGGGATGCAAGGATTCTTCAATATCTGCAAATCAATCAATGTAATACACCACATTAACAAATTGAAAAATAAAAACCATATGATTATCTCAATAGATGCAGAGAAAGCCTTTGACAAAATTCAACAACCATTTATGATAAAAACTCTTCAGAAAGCAGGAATAGAAGGAACATACCTCAACATAATAAAAGCTATATATGACAAACCCACAGCAAACATTATCCTCAATGGTGAAAAATTGAAAGCATTTCCTCTAAAGTCAGGAGCAAGACAAGGGTGCCCACTTTCACCATTACCATTCAACATAGTTTTGGAAGTTTTGGCCACAGCAATCAGAACAGAAAAAGAAATAAAAGGAATCCAAATTGGAAAAGAAGAAGTAAAACTCTCACTATTTGCAGATGACATGATCCTCTACATAGAAAACCCTAAAGACTCCACGAGAAAATTACTAGAACTAATCAATGACTATAGTAAAGTTGCAGGATATAAAATCAACACATAGAAATCCCTTGCATTCCTATACACTAATAATGAGAAAACAGAAAGAGAAATTAAGGAAACAATTCCATTCACCATTGCAACGGAAAGAATAAAATACTTAGGAATATATCTACCTAAAGACACTAAAGACCTATATATAGAAAACTATAAAACACTGGTGAAAGAAATCAAAGAGGACACTAATAGATGGAGAAATATACCATGTTCATGGATTGGAAGAATCAATATAGTGAAAATGAGTATACTATCCAAAGCAATTTATAGATTCAATGCAACCCCTGTCAAGCTACCAACGGTATTCTTCACAGAGCTAGAACAAATAATTTCACAATTTGTATGGAAATACAAAAAACCTCGAATAGCCAAAGCGATCTTGAGAACGAAGAATGGAACTGGAGGAATCAACCTGCCTGACTTCAGGCTCTATTACAAAGCCACAGTTATCAAGACAGTATGGTACTGGCACAAAGACAGAAATATAGATCAATGGAACAAAATAGAAAGCCCAGAGATAAATCCACGCACATATGGACACCTTATCTTTGACAAAGGAGGCAAGAATATACAATGGATTAAAGACAATCGCTTTAACAAGTGGTGCTGGGAAATCTGGTCAACCACTTGTAAAAGAATGAAACTAGAACACTTTCTAACACCACACACAAAAATAAACTCAAAATGGATTAAAGATCTCAATGTAAGACCAGAAACTATAAAACTCCTAGAGGAGAACATAGGCAAAACACTCTCCAACATACATCACAGCAGGATCCTCTATGACCCACCTCCCAGAATATTGGAAATAAAAGCAAAAATAAATGGGACCTAATTAACCTTAAAAGCTTCTGCACATCAAAGGAAACTATTAGCAAGGTGAAAAGACAGCCTTCAGAATGGGAGAAAATAATAGCAAATGAAGCAACTGACAAACAACTAATCTCAAAAATATAGAAGCAACTGCTACAGCTCAACTCCAGAAAAATAAATGACCCAATCAAAAATGGGCCAAAGAACTAAATAGACATTTCTCCAAAGAAGACATACAGAGGGCTAACAAACACATGAAAAGATGCTCAACATCACTCATTATCAGAGAAATGCAAATCAAAACCACTATGAGGTACCATTTCACACCAGTCAGAATGGCTGCGATCCAAAAGTCTACAAATAATAAATGCTGGAGAGGGTGTGGAGAAAAGGGAAGCCTCTTACACTGTTGGTGGGAATGCAAACTAGTACAGCCACTATGGAGAACAGTGTGGAGATTCCTTAAAAAACTGGAAATAGAACTGCCTTATGACCCAGCAATCCCACTGCTGGGCATACACACTGAGGAAACCAGAAGGGAAAGAGACACATGTACCCCAATGTTCATCGCAGCACTGTTTATAATAGCCAGGACATGGAAGCAACCTAGATGTCCATCAGCAGATGAATGGATAAGAAAGCCGTGGTACATATACACAATGGAGTATTACTCAGCCATTAAAAAGAATACATTTGAATCAGTTCTAATGAGGTGGATGAAACTGGAGCCTATTATACAGAGTGAAGTAAGCCAGAAGGAAAAACACCAATACAGTATACTAACGCATATATATGGAATTTAGAAAGATGGTAACAATAACCCGGTGTACAAGACAGCAAAAGAGACACTGATGTGTAGAACAGTCTTATGGACTCTATGGGAGAGGTAGAGGGTGGGAAGATTTGGGAGAATGGCATTGAAACGTGTAAAATATCATGTATGAAACAAGATGCCAGTCTAGGTTCGATGCATGATACTGGATGCTTGGGGCTAGTGCACTGGGACGACCCAGAGGGATGGTATGGGGAGGGAGGAGGGAGGAGGGTTCAGGATGGGGAACACATGTATACCTGTGGTGGATTCATTTTGATATTTGGGAAAACTAATACAATTATGTAAAGTTTAAAAATAAAATAAAATTAAAAAAAAAAAAAAAAAGAAAGGGCAAATCAAACAAAGGTCTTGTTAGTATGGAACTAAATCAATTTGAGATGCCATCAGGTCTACTGGTGCATCTCCACCTTGCCTCAGTGGTAGAACCAGGAGGGATGAGTAAGGCACCTGTGTCAGCAAGGGACAGACTAAGCCCAACTAGGGAAGGAAAGCTTTGGTGGAAAGTCTGTCTACAGTCCCATCTAGAGCAGGGAGAGATGCCTCCGATGGAAAGAAGCCATGGCTGTGGATGCCGCTTTTTTCTCTCTTACAGATAGGCGTTAACAGTTCCAGAACCACTCATTTAAAATGTATTTTTAAAAACTGGCACATGTTTGATCTCCCAAATTTAAAAAAGACACGCCTGATCTTCTGTGATACTGAATGGCCATGGTATTCTTTGGAAGACAGGGAACACTGGCTTGTTGAAGGGTCTCAATTATAATACTGTTTTACAATTAGACCAGTTCTGTAGAAACAAGAGAAATGGGTAGAAGTGATATATTTGTTGCTCTTTATCTCTCTGCCAGGCATGCCAGACCTGTGTCCTAAGGATACAGATTTGGCTGTAAAGCTTTCAACTCCTTCCTGTCCTCTTACTCTGCCTCTGCCTCTGCCTTTGTATCTGGGGCTCACAACTGAGCAAGCTGAGGGTAAAGGAACCCCTCCAGGAAGGGTTGCCTCAGTCTCAATAGAAGTTTAAACAACCCCAGTTCTAATGCAGCCTCAGACTACTTTGGTTTCAATAGGAACTCAGACAGCCAAAGTAGAGGAGGTGAAAACAACCAAAATTAAGGGTAAAATACAAGATAGAGAAGAGAATGAGAAAGAGGATGATGATGAGAAAAAGCAGGCTTCTCTAATTTATCCCTGGGGGCATATATGAAAGGTAGCTAGAAGGGCTGAGGAATAGACACACAACTTACCTCCCTTTCAGGAGGCCCCCACTGGGAAAAATAACCAATCCATAAAAATCCATAAGCCCTTTTCTTACTCAGTGGTAAGAAAGAGAGATCTGGGAGACTATTTAGAGGACAAAAAAAGTACACAAAAACCTTTACAGGGCTAATTTTACATATGAGCTTACTTGGAGAGATGTAATACATGTCTTGGGACAGATGCTGACCCCTGACTCAAAAACTCGAGTTTGGGGGGAAGCTACTACTTTTGGAGATGAATGGCTTGAACGTGAGACAAGGAGAGAGAGGGAACATGGAATAGCCCTTTCCTTCCTACTGGGGGCCAAATAGTTCCCAAAGCAGAGCCACTTTGCTGGATGTATTCTTGGACTCAAGCAAGCACACGCTGAGACCTAAGACTATGCTAAGTTGGCTGACATAGAACAGGGAGAGAAGGAAACTCCTGGTAAATTCTTAAATAGACTATGGGAGGCACTCCACAAGTTTACTGACATTGATCTCAAAATTACAAAGGTAGAAATGACCTTATAAGGTAGATTTCTCACTCACTCAGCTCCAGATATCCACCATAAGTTACAAAAACAGGCATTTGGGCCAAATATGTCTTTAGAAAAACTGTTGTACCTGGCTCAGATGGTATATCATGGTAGAGAATATGAGGAGGAAAATAGGAGGAGAAAAAGAACTAGGAAAAAAACTGAAGCCCCAACAAAGGCTGTTAGATCCACTCTGAAACAGCCTGAGAAAAATGTCCAGAGGGACCCAGATGAAAATGAATGAACTCGTTATTAGTGTGAAAAGGAGGGGCATCTCGAGCAGAATTGCCCTCAGGCATCTAAGCTGCTCCTGGCTTCATGTCTGGTCTACAAAGGACCATACTGGAGAAGAGACTACCCTCCAAGGTGTAGGCCCCAGGGGTCAGACTCTAGATAATTGGGACTGAAGGTGCCCAGGGGTCCCCACACAATCTCCCATCCTAATAACACCTGAGGAACCCTGGATATCAATAACCGTGGGGAGCGGGGGCGGCGAATCAGTCAGTTTTCTTTTGGACGCTGGGGCAACTTTCTCTGTGCTCACTAAAGCTCCTGGCCTGCTTTCTCCTGATCCACTACCATAATGGGAGTGTCAGGACGAGCCAAACGCTATTATTTCAGTCATTCTTTAAGGTGCAACTGGGACTCTGTGCTATTTTCGCATGAGTTTCTGATCATTCCAGAGTCTCCCTTACCCCTTCTGGGGAGGGATATACTAAACAAGGTCCATGCCTCTGTTTTCATGAATATGGAGCCTGTTTTTTTCTCTCATATTAATTGAACAAAATGTAAATTATAAAGTGTGGGCTGATGGAAAAACTGTGGGTCAAGCATAAAATGCTGTTCCTGTCATTATCAAGCTCAAAGACCCTCATTTTTTCCACATCAAAAGCAGTAGCCACTAAAGCCCAAGTTTAAGGAATGATTAAAACCCATCATTGAAAATTTAAAGGAACAGGGGCTATTAATTCCTTGTAATAGTCCATGCAACACTCCTATTTTCGGTGTTAAAAAAAGTCAAATGATAAATGGAAACTTGTTCAAAACATACAAATAATTAATGCCTAATCCTTATACTTTATTGTCTGAAATTCCTAAATGAGCCAAACATTACTTTAAGACAATTGAGAGGATTGTTGGGCATTACAGGCTACTGCTACATTTGGATTCTGGGTTATGGGGAACTTGCCCAGCCTTTGTATAAACTTATCACTGAGACTCAGGAGGCCCAAACTGACAAGCTAGTTTGGTTCCCAGAGACTCAAAAGGCTTTTAAGACTCTTCAAACTGCTCTCTTGCAGGCTCCTGCTTTGAGTTTGCCCACAGGATCAGAGTTTAGTTTGTTTGTTACTGAAAAAACAGGCTATGGGCATATAGGTTAAGTGTAATTGCTAATATTGTTTTGCTAATGCCTAAAGCTCATAAGTTTACTAATGGGCAAAATCTTACTGTACTGACTGATGTAAGGGGGATCTTAAACACTAAAGTTCAGAATGACAATGGTTCTGCCTTTAAAGCTACTGTAACTCAAGGGGTATCAAAAGCTCTAGCAATAGAATACCATTTACACTGTTCCTGGAGACCCAAATCCTCAGGACAGTTGAAAAGGCTAATGACGTTAGTAAGAGGTATCTGCATAAGCTATCTCAGGAAACACAAGACAGTTGGTTTAAAGTTTTACCCATAGTTTTAATGAGGGCTTGAACTGCCCCTAAAAAAAGGGGACTGTCTCTATGGCAGACCGTTTTTGTGCACATTGTCATAGATCCGGAAGACTTAGAATTAACTATGTGACTCAACTATCAGCTTTTCAAGAGACATTAGGAGAACTCCAGGAGGAGACCCCTGACCCAGCCTCCATAATCGGTCTAATTACTGTGTCTGCTGTGTCTGCAGATCACTCCCCTCATCAGTTGAAGACTTCCATGGTGGGTTTCTCCATTTCAAGGAAAAGACTTTCTTCAACTTTGTCAATATCTTCACCAACAATAATTACTTGTGATGCCTCTCTAATTTGATGACATCTAGCAACCCTAAGCGCAGCCACTGCTCCTTACCTTGGACGAGGGGTATCTCCTCACGGCCGCCCCTCCTGACATTGAACATGGAATAGCTCCTCTCGGCCCTCCTGCACCTGCACAGCCACGGCTCCTTGGACGTGGGGTTGCTCCTCCTGGCCGCCACCCCTGGCATCGGGCATAGGGTAGCGCCTCCCAAACACTGCTCCTGACCTCTGGTGGTGGATAGTGCCTCCGGGCCTCCGCCCTTGGCCTCGGGTGGAGCATAGTGACTCCTGGCCACTGCCCCTGACCTCTGGTGGTGGGTAGTGGCTCTGGGCCTCCACCCCTGGCATCAGGCTTGGGGTAGCCACTCCGGGCCGCTGCCCCTGGCGTTGGGCGTGGGGTAGCGCCTCCCGGCCACTGCCCCTGACCTCGGGCAGGGAGTAGCTCTTCTCTGCCATGTGGCTGCATGGGTGCAGGAAGGTCGAGAGGAGCTACTCCATATTCAAGATTAGGAGGGGCAGCCATGAGAAGATACCCCTCCTCCAAGGTAAGAAGCAGTGGCCGCGCTTTGCTGTAGCAGCTGTGAAGAGATACCCCACATCCAAGTTAAGAGAAACCCAAGTAAGACAGTAGGTGTTGCGAGAGGCCATCAGAGGGTAGACACACTGAAACCATAATCACAGAAAACTAGTCAACCTAATCACACAGACCACAGCCTTGTCTAACTCAATGAATCTAAGCCATTCCCTGTAGGGCCACTGAAGATGGGCAGGTCATGGTGGAGAGGTCAGACAGAATATGGTCCACTGGAGAAGGGAATGAAAAACCACTTCAGTATTCTTGCATTGAGAACCCCATGAAAAGTATGAAAAGGCAAAATGATTGGATACTGAAGGAGGAACTCCCCAGGTTGGTAGGTCCCCAATATGCTACTGGAGATCAGTGGAGAAATAACTCCAGAAAGAATGAAAGGATGGGGCCAAAGCAAAAACAATACCCAGTTGTGGATGTGACTGGTGATAGAAGCAAGGCCCGATGCTGTAAAGAGCAATATTGCATAGGAACGTGAAATGTTAAGTCCATGAGTCAAGGCAAATTGGAAGTGGTCAAACAAGAGAAGACAAGAGTGATATTGACACTCTAGGAATCAGCAAACTAAAACAGACTGGAATGCGTGAATTTAACTCAGATAACCATTATATATGCTGTTATAATATATATATAATATAATATTATATATTATATAATTAATATATAATATAATATTTAATATTATATTTATTAATATAATTAAATTATATTATATAATGTATATAATATAAACATTATATATATTCCTGTGGGCAGGAATCACTTAGAAGAAATGGAGTAGACATCATGGTCAACAAAAGAGTCCGAAATGCAGTACTTGGATGCAATCTCAAAAACGAGAGAATGATCTTTGTTCGTTTCCAAGGAAAACCATTCAATATCACAGTAATCCAAGCCTATGCCCCAACCAGTAATGCTGAAGAAGCTGAAGTTGAATGGTTCTATGAAGACCTATAAGACCTTTTAGAACTAACACCCAAAAAAGATGTCCTTTTCATTATAGGGGACTGGAATCCTAAAGTAGGAAGTTAAGAAACACCTGGGGTAACAGGCAAATTTGGCCTTGGAATAAGGAATGAAGTGGGGCAAAGGAGAACAGAGTTTAGCCAAGAGAATGCACTGGTCATAGCAAACACCCTTTTCCAACAACACAAGAGAAGACTGTACACATGGACATCACCAGGTGGACAACACCAAAATCAGATTGATTATATTCTTTGCAGCCAAAGATGGAGAAGCTCTACACAGTTAGCAGAAATAAAACCAGGAGCTGCCTGTGGCTCAGATCATGAACTCCTTATTGCCAAATTCAGACTGAAATTGAAGAAAGTAGGGAAAACAACTAGACCATTCAGGTATGATCTAAATCAAATCCCTTATGATTATAAAGTGGAAGTGAGAAATAGATTTAAGGGACTAGATCTGATGGATAGAGTGATGAACTATGGCCAGAGGTTCATGACACTGTACAGGAGACAGGGATCAAGACCATCCCCATGGCAAATAAATGCAAAAAAGCAAAACGGCTCTCTGAGGAGGCCTTACAAATAGCTGTGAAAAGAATAGAATCCAAAAGCAAAGGAGAAAAGGAAAGATATAAGCATCTGAATGCAGAGTTCCAAAGAATAGCAAGGAGAGACAGAAAGCCTTCATCAGTGATCAGTGCAAAGAAATAGAGGAAAACAAAAGAATGAGAAAGAGTAGAGATCTCTTCAAGAAAATTAGAGATACCAAGGGAATATTTCACGCAAAGATGAGTTCAATAAAGGACAGAAATGGCATGGACCTAACAGAAGCAGAAGTTATTAAGAAGAGGTGGCAAGAATACACAGAATAACTGTGAAGAAAGATCTTCATGACCAAGATAATCACAAGGTGTGATCACGCACCTAGAGCCAGACATCCTGGAATGTGAAGTTAAGTGGGCCATAGAAAGCATCACTATGAACAAAGCTAGTGGAGGTGATGGAACTTCAATTGAGCTATTTCAAATCCTGAAAGATGATGCTGTGAAAGTGCTGCACTCAATATGCCAGCAAATTTGGAAAACTCAGCAGTGGCCACAGGACTGGAAAAGGTCCATTTTCATTCCAATCCCAAAGAAAGGCAATGTCAAAGAATGTTCAAACTACCGCACAATTGCACTCATCTCACTCGCTAGTAAAGTAATTCTCAAAATTCTCTCAGCCAGGCTTCAGCAACACGTGAACCATGACCTTCCAGATGTTCAAGCTGGATTTAGAAAAGGCAGAGGAACCAGAGATAAAACTGCCAACAGTTGCTGGATCATGGAAAAAGCAACGGAGTTCTAGAAAAACATTTATGGACTATGCCAAAGCCTTTGACTGTGGGGATCACAATAAACTGTGGAAAAATTCTTCAAGAGATGGGAATACCAGACCACCTGACCTGTCTCTTGAGAAACCTATATGCAGGTCAGAAAGAAACAGTTATAACTGGAGATGGAACAACAGACTGGTTCCAAATAGCAAAAAGAGAACGTCAAGGGTCTATATTGTCACCCGGCTTATTTAATATAAATGCAGAGTACATCATGAGAAATGCTGGGCTGGAAGAAGCACAAGCTGGAATCAAGATTGCCAGGAGAAATATCAATAACCTCAGATGTGCAGATGACCCCACCCTTATTGCAGAAAGTGAAGAGGAACTCAAAAGCCTCTTGATGCAAGTGAGAGAGGAGAGTGAAAAAGTTGGCTTAAAGCTCAACATTCAGAAAATGAAGATCATGTCATCTGGTCCCATCACTTCATGGGAAATAGATGTGGAAACAATGGAAACAGTGTCAGACTTTGCTTTGGGGGCTCCAAAATCACTGCAGATGGTGATTGCAGCCATGAAATTAAAACACGCTTACTCTTTGGAAGGAAAGTTATGACCAACCTAGATAACATATTCAAAAGCAGAGACATTACTTTGCCTACAAAGGTCCGTCTAGTCGAGACTATGGTTTTTCCAGTGGTCATGTATGGATGTGAGAGTTGGACTGTGAAGAAAGCTGAGTGCCAAAGAATTGATGCTTTTGAACTGTGGTGTTGGAGAAGACTCTTGAGAGTCCCTTGGACTGCAAAGACTTCCAACCAATCCATACTAAAGGAGACCATTCCTGGGTGTTCTTTGGAAGGATTGATGTTAAAGCTGAAACTCCAATACTTTGGCCACCTCATGTGAAGAGTTGACTCATTGGAAAAGACTCTGATGCTGGGAGGGATTGGGGGCAGGAAGAGGAGTGGACGACAGAGGATGAGATGGCTGGATGGCATCATTGACTCGATGGACATGAATTTGGGTGAACTCCGGGAGCTGGTGATGGACAGGGAGGCCCGGCATGCTGCAATACATGGAGTCGCAAAGAGTCGGACACGACTGAGTGACTGAACTTAACTGAACTGAGCGATCCTAAGATGAATTGGTGTAATACTTTGTACCTTAACTATAGATATAATGTGATATTTAATCTTGATTATGTTTTAACTTTGTGTAATGTCTATTTTCCTTATATCTGCAATTGTATAATGCAGTTTGTTTCTAACCTTCTGAAAGCTTTTTTTTTTTTAATAAATTTATTTTAATTGGAGGCTAATTACTTTACATTATTGTATTGGTTTTGCCATAGATCAACAAGAATCTGCCTTCAGTTCACTTCACTTCAGTTCAATCGCTCAGTCATGTCCGACTCTTTGCGACCCCATGAATCAGAGTGCGCCAGGCCGCCTTGTCCATCACCAACTCCCGGAGTTCACTCAGACTCACGTCCATCGAGTCAGTGATGCCATCCAGCCATCTCATCCTCTGTCATCCCCTTCTCCTCCTGCCCCCAATCCATCCCAGCATCAGAGTCTTTTCCAATGAGTCAACTCTTCACATGAGGTGGCCAAAGTACTGGAGTTTCAGCTTTAGCATCATTCCTTCCAAAGAAATTCCAGGGCTGATCTTCTTCAGAATGGACTGGTTGGATCTCATTGCAGTCCAAGGGACGCTCAAGAGTCTTCTCCAACACCACAGTTCAAAAGCATCAATTCTTCAGTGCTCAGCTTCCTTCACAGTCCAACTCTCACATCCATACATGACCACTGGTAAAACCATAGCCTTGACTAGACAGACCTTTGTTGGCAAACTAATGTCTCTGCTTTTCAATATGCTATCTAGGTTGGTCATAACTTTCCTTCCAAGCAGTAAGCCTCTTTTAATTTCATGGCTGCAGTCACCATCTGCAGTGATTTTGGAGCCCAAAAGAATAAAGTCTGACACTGTTTCCACTGTTTCCCCATCTATTTCCCATGAAGTGGTGGGACCAGATGCCATGATCTTCGTTTTCTGAATGTTGAGTTTTAAGCCAACTTTTTCACTCTCCTCTTTCACTTTCATCAAGAGGCTTTTTAGTTCCTCTTCACTTTCTGCCATAAGGGTGGGGTTATCTGCATATCTGAGGTTATTGATATTTCTCCAGGCAATCTTGATTCCAGCTTCTGCTTCTTTCAGCCAAGCATTTCTCATGATGTACTCTGCATATAAGTTAAATAAGCAGGGTGACAATATACAGCCTTGACGTTCTCCTTTTGCTATTTGCAACCAGTCTGTTGTTCCATGTCCAGTTCTAACTCTTTCTTCTGACTTGCATATGACTTCCCTGGTGGCTCAGACGGTAAAGCGTCTGCCTACAATGTGAGAGATCTGGGTTTGATCCCTGGGTTGGGAAGATTCCCTGGAGAAGGAATTGGCAACCCACTCCAGTACTCTTGCCTTGAAAATCCCATGGACGGGGGAGCTTTGTGCAGGCTACTATCCATGGGGTTGCAAAGAGTCAGGCACGACTGAGCGACTTCACTTTCACTTTCTTTTTTCGACCTGCATATAGGTTTCTCAAGAGGCAGGTCAGGTGGCCTGGTATTCCCATCTCTTGAAGAATTTTCCACAGTTTATTGTGATCCACACAGTCAAAGGCTTTGGCATAGTCAATAAAGCAGAAATAGATGTTTTTCTGGAACTCCCTTTCTTTTTTGATGATCCAGCAGATGTTGGCAATTTGATCTCTGGTTTCTATGACTTTTCTAAAACCAGCTTGAACTTCTGGAAGTTCACGGTTCATGTATTGCTGAAGCCTGGCTTGGAGAATTTTGAGAATTACTTTCCTAGCGTGTGAGATGAGTGCAATTGTGTGGTAGTTTGAGCATTCTTTGACATTGCCTTTCTTTGGGATTGGAATGAAAAATGGACCTTTTCTAGTCCTGTGGCCACTGCTGAGTTTTCCAAATTTGTTGGCATATTGAGTGCAGCACTTTCACAGCATCTGCCTTATGACCCAGCAATCCCACTACTGTGCCTACACACCGAGGAATTCAGAATTGAAAGAGACACGTGCACCCCAATGTTCTTCACAGCACTGTTTATAATAGCCAGGACATGGAAGCAACCTAGATGTCCATCAGCAGATGAATGGATAAGAAAGCTGTGGTACGTATAGACAGTGAAAGCTTTTAGGTTACAAATGGTTGTCCAGGCTCCTATGAGTGCCACAGCCTCCTCCAACGATTACTTGGGGCTCCTGGATCAGAGACCCTCAATATGAAAGTTAGAATAATACGTTGCCTCAATAATTTAAGGACAATGCCCGTCAACAGCAGGAGGTAGTTATGGAATGAAAATGACGCCCCTTTCTCCTGGCAATATAATTCTCCTAAAAGAAAAGTGGGGGTGAGAGAGTCAATTTCTAGGTAGGTACATAAGAAATCTGGGGTCCCGGAGGAGGAGAAAGGGGTCTGAGGCTTTCAAAGAGGAGATAGTGGTCTGGAGTTCTCAAGGAGGAAAGGACAAGTTTTGGTTTTTTTTTTTTTTTCCCTCTATCTTCCTTAATAAGGACTATATAACAGCAATGTATCCTGCTTGAGGACAGTCTCTCCTTCTTGAAAACCTTCTGACTAATCCTGTTCTCTTAAAATGTATATTACGGGAGTTGTTCTGGCAAGATATTTCTATTGTTAGTTTTAATCCTATCATCTTAAACAACAGAATGGGAAAGACTAGATATCTCTTCAAGAAAATTAGAGATACCAAGGGAACATTTCACGCAAAGATGGGCTTGATAAAGGACAGAAATGGTATGGACCTAACAGAAGCAGAAGATATTAAGAAGAGGTGGAAAGAATACACAGAACAACTGTACAAAAAAAGATCTTAAAGACCAAGATAATCACGATGGTGTGATCATGCACCTAGAGCCAGACATCCTTGAACGTGAAGTCAAGTGGGCCTTAGAAAGCATCACTACGAACAAAGCTAGTGGAGGTGATGGAACTTCAGTTGAGCTATTTCAAATCCTGAAAGATGATGATGTGAAAGTGCTGCACTCAATATGCCAGCAAATTTGGAAAACTCAGCAGTGGCCACAGGACTGGAAAAGGTCCGTTTTCATTCCAATCCCAAAGAAAGGCAATGTCAAAGAATGCTCAAACTACTGCACAATTGCACTCATCTCACACGCTAGTAAAGTAATGCTCAAAATTCTCCAAGCAAGGCTTTAGCAAAGCTGAACCGTGAACTTCCAGATATTCAACCTCGTTTTAGAAAAGGCAGAGGAACCAGAGATCAAATTGCCGACATCTGCTGGATCATCAAAAAAGCAAGGGAATTCCAGAAAAACATCTATTTCTGCTTTATTGACTATGCCAGAGTCTTTGACTGTGTGGATCACAATAAACTGTGGAAAATTCTTCAAGAGGTGGGAATACCAGACCACCTGACATGCCTCTTGAGAAACCTATATGCAGGTCAGGAAGCAACAGTTAGAACTGGACATGGAACAACAGACTGGTTCTAAATAGGAAAAGGAGTACGTCAAGGCTCTATATTGTCACCCTGCTTATTTAACTTATATGCAGAGTGCATCATGAGAAATGCTTGGCTGAAAGAAGCAGAAGCTGGAATCAAGATTGCTGGGAGAATATCAATAACCTCAGATATGCAGATGACACCACCCTTATGGCAGAAAGTGAAGAGGAACTAAAGAGCCTCTTGATGAAAATGAAAGAGGAGAGTGAAAAAGTTGGCTTAAAACTCAACATTCAGAAAACGAAGATCATGGCATCTGGTCCCACCACTTCATGGGAAATAGATGGGGAAACAGTGGAAACAGTGTCAGACTTTATTCTTTTGGGCTCCAAAATCACTGCAGATGGTGACTGCAGCCATGAAATTAAAAGAGGCTTACTCCTTGGAAGGAAAGTTATGACCAACCTAGATAGCATATTGAAAAGCAGAGACATTACTTTGCCAACAAAGGTCTGTCTAGTCAAGGCTATGGTTTTACCAGTGGTCATGTATGGATGTGAGAGTTGGACTGTGAAGGAAGCTGAGCACTGAAGAATTGATGCTTTTGAACTGTGGTGTTGGAGAAGACTCTTGAGCGTCCCTTGGACTGCAATGAGATCCAACCAGTCCATTCTGAAGAAGATCAGCCCTGGAATTTCTTTGGAAGGAATGATGCTAAAGCTGAAACTCCAGTACTTTGGCCACCTCATGTGAAGAGTTTACTCATTGGAAAATACTCTGATGATGGGAGGGATGGTGGGCAGGAGAAGAAGGGGACGACAGAGGATGAGATGGCTGGACGGCATCACTGACTCGATGGACGTTAGTCTGAGTGAACTCCAGGAGTTGGTGATGGACAGCAAGGCCTGGCATGCTGCAATTCATGACGTCACAAAGAGTCAGACAGGACTCAGCGACTGAACTGATCACCTTAAAATATGAATTGTAGGAGTGGGTCTACTAAGATATTTACAACCTCGAGACATTCTTTTGATTTATTGTAATAACCATTTTTAAAAGTATATGACTTCCTTGTTAAGACTAGCGAAGGGGGGCACTCCCAACCCACTTCTAATGTCTATGTCAGAAGCTTTCTCTGTCCCTTTTTATACTTTAATAAAACCCTGCTACATAAAAGCTCTTGAGTGATCAAGCCTGGTCCGTGGTCCCAAAGCTAAGTCTTCTTTGGAGATCATGAATCTGACATTGTTCATGGTAAGCTATCAACAGAATATGATGATCCAACTTTTGTAATTTAAAATAGCTGTTATTAAGAAATTTGATCAC
This sequence comes from Bos javanicus, assembly GCF_032452875.1. Lineage (NCBI taxonomy): Eukaryota > Metazoa > Chordata > Mammalia > Artiodactyla > Bovidae > Bos > Bos javanicus. Next base: position 97,821,699 of record NC_083897.1, read on the forward strand.
TCTACTTTTGGCCTGGAGGGGATCCCTGTAGTAGTTGCAGACAACAACGGTGCTGCCATGGCCCAGGGAGTCACAGCCATGCTGCCCCCACCTTCCATCCCCCCTCCTGCCCTCACTCCAGAGCCCCAAGTAGATGAGGAGGGCCTGCCACTTCTGCCCAAGACAGGGGCTCCAGGCTGCTCAGACTCCCTTTTCCCTGCTTGAACTGCAGCCTGGGTGCAGCCTCGGCTGCTTGAGGGGAGGCTTCAAGAATGGCGATGAGGAATTGGAAGAGGATGAGGACCTTGAAGAGGAAGAACAGGAGGAAGAGATGAATCACTTCCTGCTGAGGCTGAAGTGGTGCCAGCCAGACGCTCAGAAGGAGGAGGAGCACCTGATTAATCTCTCTGAGCCAGCCCCATATATCTTGTGTTCCATTTGCAAAGGTTACTTAATAAATGCAACTACCATAACAAAATGTCTTCATACATTTTGTAAAAACTGCATTGTAAGACACATTTGCTATAGCAACAGATGTCCAAAATACAACATAGTAGTACATCAGACACAACGTCTTTACCACATAAGGTTGGACCAAGTGTTACAAGACATAGTGTACAAATTAGTGATCAGTCTAAGAGAAAAAAGCAAATGCATGATTTCTATAAAGAAAGGGGTCTAGAAACACCTAAAGCTGTTGTTCCACAGCCAGTCCTTTCAAACAAAAGAAAAACTTAAAAAGTCTTAAAATGAATGTTTCCTATTCCACCTGAACTTGATATGTCTTTATTACTAAAGTTTATTGGTGTTGATGAAGGCACAGGACATTTTAAGCCACTGGAAAAGAAGTTTGTCTGAATTTTGCAAGAAGCAACTATTGGACATGTAGGAAAATTCCTCAGAAGAAAAAGAAAAATGTGTCTTGATTCAGCTTGTCAGGTAGATATCATCTGTGGTGATCATTTGTTAGAGAGTATCAAACTCTAAAGGAAACATGACATGTAATAGGTGATGCAGCAATGCAGGATGGTCTGCTGATCCTTCATTATGGACTTATGGTTTCTTTTTTGAAAATTACTTGGATGATTCTAACGGTATCTAACAGTAGAAGGGAAACAAAATAAGACACTTCTGCAGGATTGCAGTCTCACCAAAGATTTTCATGAAACGTGTAATTGCTATCACTTTGTGCTGTTTGAGACATAACTGATCTATTTTCAGCAAAAAGAATCATGGATTTATAAATACAACTTGGAATGATAGAATGCATCTGTTTTACTAGAGACTACATGTAAAAAGCTTCCATAGCTCATGGGGAAAATTTGTAAAGCATTGAATTTTTATGATTTCAGATACTTTGACATTGATTTTGTTTCCTAATCGAGGTAAATCAGTTAGTTACTGTTTGTCTTCATGGAGCCACACCACTTTCCAGTTGGTTCAGATTCTGCTCTCTTCAATGGCATCAGTTTTGCAGTCATCCTTTTGGAAAATGTGTGCTTTTGAACTGAAAATTTAAAGCCAGGCTTTGTTAAATTACAAAATGTACCTCCTAAAAAACACCAAAATTTCTCTCCTTATGTCTGTTACCATTTGTTTTATGTATTTGGGTCTTCCTATATGTACCTCTATGTTTGTTTTATGGATTTGGGTCTTCCTATATGTACCTAAATGTACCTCTTAAAAAACACCAACATTTCTCTCCTTATGTCTGTTACTATTTGTTTTATGTATTTGGGTCTTCCTATATTAGGTCCATATATATTAACAAGATATATATTACATATATTAACAGTAACTCAATGGGCACGAGTTTAAGTAAAATCCAGGAGTTGGCAATAGTGAGTCCTGGCATGCTGCAGTTCATGGGGTTGCAGAGTCGGACATGACTGAGCAACTGAACTGACTGATATTAACAAGTGTAAAATCCCCTTCTTGTATGGATCCTTTTATTATATATAGAGAGAAGGCAGTGGCACCCCACTCCAGTACTCTTGCCTAGAAAATCTCATGGATGGAGGAGCCTGGTGGGCTGCAGTCCATGGGGTTGCTTAGAGTCGGATACGACTGAGCGACTTCACTTTCTGAGCGACTTCACTTTCACTTTTCACTTTCATACAGTGGAGAAGGAAATGGCAACCCACTCCAGTGTTCTTGCCTGGAAAATCCCAGGGACGGGGAGCCTGGTGGGCTGCCGTCTATGGGGTCACACAGAGTCGGACACGACTGAAGTGATTTAGCATTTAGCATTATTATATAGTGTCCTTTTTAATCTTTCTCTTGATCTTTTAATTGGGAGTGGTTCCTCTGTTTCTCCATTTTACTTATATTCTCTTATTCTGTGACTTTAGGAGAAATAATTATCTACTGTGGTCTTGGAGGGTTATTTATATGTGGGGGTATCTTTGTGTAGGTTTAATATATTTGGTGTGAGGACTGTTTTTAGTATGGATGCTTATCACTTCTTTCCTCAGTGTGTGTTAGTTGTTATTCCCTTGATAGGAGGTGTGTAGATATGGTAGCTGTTTCCTGGTCCTGAGGTTCTCAGAGGCAGGGGTGGCTCAGGTACAACCCTGAAGGTGGTTCCTGACCACTTCTGGAGACTGTGAGGGTGGTGATGGCATCTTGGGACCACTCTTGGTGTCTGAGTGGGTAGTAGAGGGGTGGGTCATGAATACTCCTGGGCTCCAGGAGGGATGCATCAGGGACTCACAAACACTCCAGGCATCTAGGTGGATAGTGGTGGCAGCTTGATACCCCACCCCTGAAGCCTGTGCAGGCAGTGTCCAGTCCTCTGTGAGTGCACTCACTGAGAAAAGGGCTACAATCAGGAGTCCCTCCTGTCTCTTCATGCAACCCTCAAACAGTGGTGACTAGCCTGTAAGTAACCCAGGCTTCCTCCGTGTACACTCTCAGCTGTGGTCATAATGGATTCCAGCAACCCCCACACTGAGGCTATTTCCACACAGCCAACTCCAGTCCTCTTCCCAGTTCTGATCTCCAAACTCTGAATTCCAGCATCCAGCCCCTGCCCACAGTGGTGGTAGCGTATTTCAGGCTGGGGAGTGCAGGGCAGTGGCACTGACTGTTCTGTTCTTCCTCTGGTCTTGCTGCCACAAATAATCTGCTGCATTCTCCTCTCATGCTCTGAGGCTCCCCTTCTGTCCTGGCTGATCTCCCTACCAGTGAAGGGCCTTCCAGGATTCAGGAACCTTTATTCTCTCACAGCTCCTTCTTAGGGGCACAGGTTCTGTCCTGATTTTTTTTTTTACTTTTTTGCCTACCCAGTTACACGGAGATTTTCTTGCCCTTTCAGCAGCCTGAGATCTTCTGCCAGTGTTCAGTAGATACCCCATGAGAACTGTTCTACATATAGATGTATTTTTCATGTATCTGGGGGAGAAGGTGAGCTTCACATCCTACTAGTCTGCTGTCTTGATTATTCTCATGGTATCTTTAAATGGGCCTTGTATAAGATAGTTACCTCTCTTTTGCTTAATTATATTGTGTGATAGACATTATGTCTCCCTGGGGAATCTTTCTCCTGCCTGGTATTATAAGACAGGGTTGAACAAGATGATTAGGGCCATGGATACTCCTGAAGCCTCAATTGCTTCACTTTGGGAAACGTTAACTAGTTCCCCATGGTGGACAACTATCTTAATTACAATAATTCTGGTTGTTTTGTTCTTGCTGTTTGCTCCCTGCATCTGTAATTGTATAACTGGATTTGTTTCTAGCTGCATGAAAGCTTTTAAGTTACAAATGGTTGCTCAAACTCCTGCTACTGCTGTAGCTTCCTCCAGCTACTATTTGGGGCCCCTGGATCAGATATCCTCAATATGAGGATTAGGAGAATATGTTGCCTCACCAATTTAGGGACAACACCCCTTGTCAGCTCGGAAGCAGTTATGGAATGAGAACGACGCCCCTTTTCCCTAGGCAACATAATTCTCCTAAAAGAAAAGGGGGGAATGAGAGAATCATTTCCTAGGCAGGTTGATAAGGAGTCTAGGGTCCCCAAGGAGAGAAGGGTCTGGAATTCTCAAGGAGGAAGAAAGGACAAACTTTATTCTTTCTCCACATTCCTTAGGATTATATAACAATAATGTATCCTGCCTAAGGACAGTCTTTGGATTCAACCTTCTGTTATTTTAAAATGTTAATTATGGGAGTATACCTGGTCTTTACAAGGATGTATCTTGCCTGAGGACAGTGTTATCTTAAAATGTAAATTATGGGAGTAGGTCTGATGAGGTCTTTACAACCTCCAGACATTCTTTGGATTATATAACCTCATTGTTAACACTAGCAAGCGGGTACTCTTTCTGCCCCCTTCTGATGCCTATGTCAGAAGCTTTCTCTATCTCCTTCATACTTCAATAAAACTTTATTACACACACACACATACACAAAAGACAGGGCATATAAATCTTCCCCTCAGGCAATAATAATTAAACATACACAAAGAAGCCAACAGGTTACCCAAACCGACACAGTATAAAATAAAAACTGGGAGCTAATATACATAGGCTAATACAGTCAATAATGGAGATTTTATTTGCCCCTATGGTACATTGCTCTGGGTTTAACTTGTAAACTCAGAAAGAGGGCCTTTGTTGAATGCCTTGTGCAAACTTTTGAAGGCATGATAAATTAAAATTTAAATTAAAAATTCTAGAACATAGAATTCTTGATTTCCATTTTAGTTAACTATCTCACAGATGTAGAGGCAAATTAAACACAGTGTAGGCAATCAATCCTTGATATCCTTTTTGTAGATGATTAGTTTTGGAGGTAATTAAAGTAACTGTCTTTGTTTTGCATATATCTGCAAGTTAGAAATATAAACATAGCCCACAATGACCTGAGATTAAGCCTAATTAGCTCAATCAAGTAGAACCTGAAACCAAAAAGAAAAAAGGGGGGAAAAGAAGCTTTTTTAAAACTTCTGCAAAAGCTCCTTCATCCAAAATCTAATACATAGCCTTCATAAGGATTTAAGGACAAACACAAATATCAAATCTTTCTGACTAATAGTAAAAGGCTTTAGTCATCTGAGCAAATAAATTGGTCTTATTACAATTATTATTTATAAACAAGAAAGCTTACATTGTAACACCTAATGCATGATTAAATTCTAAAGTAAAGCTGTGAGATCTCTAGTTATATCTATTAATATGCCTATGTATAAATTATACATCAAGCTTCCCAGGTAGCACAGTATGCAGGAGATGTAGGTTCAATCCCTGGATAGGGAAGATTCCCTGGAGTAGGAAATGGCAACCCATTCCAGTATTCTTGCCTGGAAAATTCTATGGATAGAAGAGCCGACTCAGCACAAACACACACACACACACACACACACACACACATTATACATATAATGTTTCTACTTTCAGATAGTATTAACAAAATTAAAATTTTAAAAGAGCTCTATTTAACTGACCTTAAAGTAAGTGATTACACATTAAAAATTATAAATATAATAGAAAACTATCCAAATGAACTACAGATTCACATCAACTGGGAAATAGTCAATATTAATGTTTGATATTGTTTTGTTGGTTTAATGAATACAGATGTGTTACTTTTATTGCACTTATGTTTACTAGATGTCAAATAATGTCATGTTATCTCTAAGAAAATTTGTTAGGAAGAAAAATACCTTGGAATGATGGCTGACTTTGCCTAATGTCTGATAAAATTTTCACAGGTAATATAAAAATGGTTGTTGGAAACAAATTAAGTAGATTTAAATGAAATAAAAGCTTTTCAGTTCAGTTCAGTCACTCAGTCATGTCCAACTCTTTGAGACCCCATGAACCGCAACACGCCAGGCCTCCCTGTCCATCACAAACACCTGGAGTCCACCCAAGCCCATGTCCATCGAGTCAGTGATGCCACCTAACCATCTCATCCTCTGTCGTCCCCTTATCCTCCTGACCTCAATCTTTCCCAGCATCACAGTCTTTTCCAATGAGTCATCTCTTTGCATCAGGTGGCCACAATATTGGAGTTTAAGCTTCAACATCACTCCGTCCAATGAACACCCAGGACTGATCTCCTCTAAGGTAGACTGCCTAGATCTCCTTGCAGTCCAAGGGACTCTCAAGAGTCTTCTCCAACACCACAGTTCAAAAGCATCAATTCTTCTGTGCTCAGCTTTCTTTATAGTCCAACTATCACATCCATACATGACCATTGGAAAAACCATAGCCTTGACTAGATGGAACTTTGTTGGCAAAGTAATGTCTCTGCTTTTTAATATGCTGTCTAGGTTGGTCATAACTTTCCTTCAAAGGAGTAAGTGTCTTTTAATTTCATGGCTGCAATCACCATCTGCAGTGATTTTGGAGCCCAGAAAAATAAAGTCAGCCACTGTTTCCACTGTTTCCCCATCTATTTGCTATGAAGTGATGGGACTGGATGCCATTATCTTACTTTTCTGAATGTTGACCTCTAAACCAACTTTTGACTCTCCTCTTTCACTTTCATCAAGAGGCTCTTTAATTTTTCTTTACTTTCTGCCATAAGGGTGGTTTTATCTGCATATCTGAAGTTATTGATATTTCTCCCGGCAATCTTGATTCCAGCTTGTGCTTCATCCAGCCCAGCTTTTCTCATGATGTACTCTGCATTTATGTTAAATAAGCAGGGTGACAATATACAGCCTTGATGTAATCATTTTCCTATTTGGAACCAGTCTGTTGTTCCATGTCCAGTTCTAACTGTTGCTTCCTGACCTGCATACATGTTTCTCAAGAGGCAGGTGAGGTGTTCTGGTATTCCCATCTCTTTCAGAATTTTCCACAGTTTATTGTGATCCACACAGTCAAAGGCTTTGGCCTAGTCAATAAAGCAGAAATAGATGTTTTTCTGGAACTCTCTTGCTTTATCGATTATCCAGCAGATGTTTTCAATTTGATCTCTGGTTCCTCTGCACTTTCTAAAACCAGCCTGAACATATAGAAATTCATGGCTCACATACAGCTGAGGTCTGGCTTGGAGAATTTTGAGCATTACTTTACTAGCATGTGAGATGAGTGCAATTGTGTGGCAGTTTGAGCATTCATTGGCATTGCCTTTCTTTGGGATTGGAATGAAAACAGACCTTTTCCAGTCCTATGGAACCTGCTGAGTTTTCAAAATTTGCTGGCATATTGAGTGCAGCACTTTCACAACCTCATCTTTTAGGATTTGAAATAGCTCAACTAGAATTCCATCACCTCCACTAGCTTTGTTCATAGTGATGCTTTCTAAGGCCCACTTGACTTCTCGTTCCAGGATGTCTGGATGTCTATTTCTGTGTATTCTTGACACCTCTTCTTAATATCTTCTGCCTCTGTTAGGTCCCTACCATTTCTATCCATTATTAAGCCCATCTTTGCATGAAATATTCCCTTGGTATCTCTAATTTTCTTGAAGAGATGTCTAGTCTTTCCCTTTCTGTTGTGTTCCTCTATTTCTTTGCATTGATCACTGAGGAAGGCTTTCTTCTCTCTCCTTGCGATTATTTGGAACTCTGCATTCAGATGCTTATGTCTTTCCTTTTCTCCTTTGCTTTTTGCTTCCCTTCTTTTCACAGCTATTTGTAAGGCCTTCTCAGACAGCCATTTTGCTTTTTTGCATTTCTTTTCTATGGGGATGTTCTTGATCCCTGTCTCCTGTACAATGGCACGAACCTCGATTCATAGTTCATTACTCTATCTATCAGATCTAGTCCCTTAAATCTATTTCCCACTTCCACTGTATAATCATAAGGGATTTGATTTAGGTCATTCCTGAATGGTCTAGTGGTTTTCCCCACTTTCTTCAATTTCAGTCTGAATTTGGCAATAAGGAGTTCATGATGTGAGCCACAGTCAGCTCCTGGTCTTGTTTTTGCTGACTGTATAGAGCTTCTCCATCTTTGGCTGCAAAGAATATAATCAATCTGATTTTGGTGTTGACCATCTGGTGATGTCCATGTGTAGAGTCTTCTCTTGTGTTGTTAGAAGAGGGTGTTTGCTATGACCAGTGCGTTCTCTTGGCAAAATCTATTAGCCTTTGCCCTGCTTCATTCTGTACTCCAAGGCCAAACTTGCCTGTTACTCCAGGTGTTTCTTGACTCTCTACTTTTGCATTCCAGTCCTCTATAATGAAAAGGACATCTTTTTTGGGGTGTTAGTTCTAGAAGGTCTTGTACGTCTTCACAGAACTGTTCAACTTCAGCTATTTCAGCATTACTGGTCTGGGCATAGACTTGGATTACAGTGATATTGTTTGGTTTGCCTTGGAAACAAGCAGAGATCATTCTGTCATTTTTGAGATTACATTCAAGTACTGTATTTTGGACTCTTTTGTTAAGTATGATGGCTACTCCATTTCTTCTAAGGGGTTCCTGCCCACAGTAGAATAGATATAATGGTCATCTGAGTTAGACTCACCCATTCCAGTCCATCTTAGTCCGCTGATTCCTAGAATGTTGATGTTCACTGTTGTCATCTCCTATTAGACCACTTCCAATTTGTTTTGATTCATGGACCTAACATTCAATAACTATGCTTTATGCTATGTCTACTTAAAAATAGTTTCTCCAGATTTTTGGTAACTTGAAACTTTAGAGTTTTGCAAAGTTAAATGATGGAAATTTATTAAATAGCTAGATCATTCCCAAATTAAATATGATACTGAAACATTAATTACTGAACAAAGCATTCCTTTTATGGATAAACTAAAAATACTTAAAACTAAGAATAAAAATTTGGGGAGTCACATTGAAAATTTTTCTATAAAAAACATGATTTTATAAATATAAATAATATTTATATGTTTGACAATCTATAGAACATTAATATAATATCTAATAATTACTTCTCACTTTTCACTAGAAATTAAAGTTTTTAAAGTTAAGATTTCTCTTGACATAGATAACAAATCTACTATATTAATAAGGAAAACATCTTTGTATAAAAGGAGAAAAGTATAAAGAATAGAATTGCATTTTGTTTAGTGAAAAGAAAGTAATTTTGTTCTGGAGAGAGAGAAAGAAAAAAAAGCAAAGAAAAAAATCTGAAAGCAAGAAGAAAGTTATAGAAAGTTTGTGGGAAAAGAACCCTGAAAACAGAGTTTCTTCGTGGTCATGACTGGCTAAGTTCAAGATAAAATTTAATTGAATAAATAAATCTTAAGATTAAAAGTAAGCTGGTACAAAACTAGAATTTAATTAACTCTTTTTTCTTAAGAGAACAAAGTTTTCTTGGAATATTGATCTGCTTTTGATAACATTGAATGCTTTCTTTGTGTTTTAAATAATGTTGTAACTTTCTTTATTTGTCTTTAAAATATTTTATTGTCATTTTGGCTGAGTGAGTAAATAATACCTAACAGTGATATATGATCCTATTTGACCAAGTGTTTTAAAACCTTTTGATATCTTGACAACATTTCCCAAGTTAATTTCTAAATGAAGTTCTTTTGACCTCTAGCTAACTTTGGAATGCTTCAAAGGGCCCTGAAACATTCCAAAGTGAGATACTATAATGATTCTGTTTATTTGGCATCTTAAATTAAATATTGACAAGTAGTATTACTAAATCTTCTTTGGTTATATTTCTTGGGTAAATGTCATTAAAACATATTCCAAAAATTATATGGAATTTCTAAAAATCAGTCTGGTATTATATCAGTCATAACTCTATCATCTTAAAATGGTGTATCTCAGAGCAACTGGCAAGTTTCTTTGTCAATTTCACTCTAATCAGATTTTTACCCATGTCATTTTAGGTTTTTTGCCATTTACGGTCATTTAATTCTGAACACTTTACAAAATGAAGATCTTCATGAAGATCCATTAAAAGGATTTTCTGACAAATATGTTTCTGATGATTTTTAGATCATATCACTGAATTGGGTAAGAAATTACAAAGCTCTAAAGGAAAACCTAATGGCTTCATCCAGATAAACAGGAATTAATTAACATGGGACTGAAAGGGCTGATAAATATGATTTATAATTTTGTTACTTTTGTTTAAAATATTACTGTTTTTTACATTTGTTTTCCAGAATCCCTTTCTTATGCTAACTATGACCCACATGAAAAATAAGATTTCTGCCTTAAATGATCAACTTCCTAGTCGTGGTGATCTTTGAGGGAGTTCGTTTGGTTCTAGAAAGTGATGGCACAAACCCCCATTTATGATTTTATTAATGTTAATAACTGTATTACTTATGCTCTATTTTATAAGATTGTTGTCTCTTGCATTATCCAATGTGTAACCAATCTTCTAACAAAATAAATGATGACTAAATATCTTAATACAATTCCTCACATAAGTAGCTCTATATAAAATTAATTGTAATAGTGCAACTCTAGATATAGGGGGAAGTAACAAGGCAAAAACATTTCCTGAATTTTAATAGACTAGTAAGACAGATGACCCAGAGAATTTGGTTATTAACATGGCCTAACCCAGATATGGGCTTCCCTCATGGCTCAGATGGTAAAGAATCTTCCAGCAATGCAGGAGACCATGGTTCAATCCCTGGGTTGGGAAGATGACCTGGAGAAGGCAATGTCCACCCACTCTAGTATTCTTGCTGGAGAATTCCATGAACACAAGAGCCTGGCCTGCTACAGTCCATGGGGTCGCAAAGAACTGGACACAACTGACCGAATGAACTGAGCACAAAATAAACTGATTATAAGAGGATGTTATGAACAGCTGTATGCTAACAAATTGGACAACCTAGAAATGGACAAGTTCTTGGAATTATGCAAACTTAATCATGAAGAAACCAAAACTCTGAATAAACCAAATACTAGTTAAGATATTAAAATAGTAATCAAAACCTCTCCCAAAACAAAAGCCCAGAACCAGACACCATCAGAGATGAATTCTTCTAAACATTCAAAGATTTAATACCTTTCATCCTGAAACTTCCAAAAAGTTAGAGAGGAAAGAATGCTTCTTAACTCACTTTATGAGGCCCAAATTACATTAATATAAAAATCAAAGATAGCAGACAAAAAAAAAAAAAGAAAAGAAAAGAAAATTACAAGCCAATATCCCAGATTAACATAGATGCAAAATTCTTTAAAAATATATTATCAAGTTAAATGCAATATATCATAAGTATTATATACCATAATCAAGTTAAATTTATTCCAGGGTTGCAAGAATGGTTTAAGGGAGCAAATCAATCAACATAATGCAAAATTTTCACAAAATGAAAGACAGAAAATATTCGATTATCTCTAGTAGAAAATGAAATAAACAATACTATTTACAGTTGCAATGAAAAGAATAAAATATGTAGGAATAAATTTAACCTAGGAGGTGAAAGACATACACTGAAAACTATAAGGCATTGATGAATGGAACTGAAGGAGACACAACAACATAAAAAGATGAGAATTAACATTGTTTAAATGTCCATATTATGCAATATAATCTATAGATTCAATGAAATTACTGTCAAAATTTAAAGGTTATTTTTCACAAAAAAGGACCAAAAATTCTAATTTTTTTATGAACTCCAAAAGACCTCAAGCAGCCAAAGAAATCTGGAGAAAAAAAAGAACACATCTGGAATTATCACCCTCACTGATTTCAAGTGACATTACAAAGCTATAGTAGTCAAATCAGTTTGGTATTGGTAGATATGGAATAGAACAGAGCCCAGAAATAAACCTACACATGTAATGGACAATTAAATTATGACAAAAGAGCAAAGAACATACAATGAAAAAAAAAAAGCATAATTTCTTCAATAAATGGTGCTAGGAAAACCGGATGGTCACATGCAAAAAAATGAAATTAGACTACTATCTCACATCATACATAAAATTAATTCAAATTAATTAGACTTACAATAAGACCTGAAATGACAAAAATCCTAGAAGAAAACATGCCATATAATCTTTTATATTGGTCATAGCAGTATCTTTCTGAATATGTCTCCTCAGGCAAAGGAAAAAGAAAATAAATAGCATGACATCAAACTAAAAAGATTTTGCCAAGTGACAGAAAATAACAACAAAAGGAAAAGACTTCCTACTAAAAAGGAGAGAATATTTGCAAACGATTTATCCAAAAAGGGGTAAGTATTCAAATATACAAGTTCAGTTCAGTTGCTCAGTCATGTCTGACTCTTTCCAACCCCATGGACTGCAGCATGCCAGACCTCCCTGCCCATCATCAACTCCCGGAGTTTACTCAAACTCATGTCCATTGAGTGGATGATGCCATCCAAACATCTCATCCTCTGTCCCCTTCTCATCTCACCTTTAATCTTTCCCAGCATTAAGGTCTTTCCCAATGAGTCAATTCTTCACATGAGGTGGCCAAAGTATTGGAGTTTCAGCTTCAGCATCAGTCCCTCCAATGAATATTCAGGACTGATTTCCTTTAGGATGGAATGGTTGGATATTCATGCTGTCCAGGGGACTCTCAAGAGTCTTCTCCAACACCACAGTTAAAAAGCATCGGTTCTTCGGTGCTCAGCTTTCTTGATAGTCCAACTCTCACATCCATACACGACTAATGGAAGAACCATAGAATTGACTAGATGGACCTTTGTTGGCAAAGTAATGTCTCTGCTTTTTAATATGCTGCCTAGATTGGTCATAACTTTTCTTCCAAGGAGCAAGTGTTTGTTTGTTTGTTTGTTTGTTTGTTTTTAAATTTCATGACTGAAGTCACCATCTGCAGTGATTTTGGAGCCAAAAAAAGTCTGTCACTGTTTTCATTGTTTCCCCATCTATTTGCCATAAAGTGATGTGGCCAGATGCCATGATCTTGTTTTCTGAATGTTGAGTTTTAAGCCAACTTTTTCATGCTCCTCTTTCACTTTCATCAAGGGGCTCTTTAGTTCTTTTTCACTTTTGGCCATAAGTGTGGGGTAATCTGCATGTCTAAGGTTATTGATATTTGTTGTAGCAATCTTGATTTCACCTTGTGCTTCATCCAGTTCAGCATTTCACATGATGTAATCTGCATATAAGTTAAATAAGCAGAGTGACAATATACAGCTTTGATATACTCCTTTCCTGATTTGGAACCAGGCTGTTGTTCCATGTCTAGTTCTAATTGTTGTTTCTTGACCTTCATATATATTTGTTAGGAGGCAGGTCAGGTGGTCTGGTATTCCCATCTCTTTCAGAATTTTCCACAGTTTGTTGTGATCCACATGTCAAAGTTTTTGGCATAGTCAATAAAGCAGAAATAGATGTTTTTCTGGACTTCTCTCACTTTTTCGATGATCCATCAGATGTTGGAAATTTGATATCTGGTTCCTCTGCCTTTTTAAAATCCAGCTTGAACATCTGAAAGTTCATGGTTTATGTACTGTTGAAGCCTGCCTTGGAGAATTTGGGACATTACTTTGCAAGCATGTGAGATGAGTGTGATTGTGTGGTAGTTTGAGCATTTTTTGGCATTGCCTTTCTTTGGGATTGGAATGACAACTGATCTTTTCCAGTCCTGTGGCCATTGCTGAGTTTCCCAAATTTGCTGGCATACTGAGTGCAGCACTTTCACACGATCATCTTTCAGGATTTGAAATAGCTCAACTGGAATTCCATCACATCCACTAGCGTTGTCGTACTGATGTTTCCTAAGGCCCACTTGACTTCGCATTCCAGCTAGATGAGTGATCATACCATCGTGATTATCTGGGTCATGAAGATCTTTTTGTACAGTTCTTCTGTGTATTCTTGTCACCTCTTCTTAATATCTTCTGTTTCTATTAGGTCCAAACCATTTCTGTCCTTTATTTTGCCCATCTTTGCATGAAATGTTCCCTTGGTATCCCTAATTTTCTTGAAGAGATCTCTAGTCTTTCCCATTCTATTGTTTTCCTCTATTTCCTTGCATTGATCACTGAGGAAGAGTTTCTTATCTCTCCTTGCTATTCTTTGGAACTCTGCCTTCAAAAGGGTATATCTTTCCTTTTCTCCTTTGCCTTTCAGTTCTCTTATTTTCACAGCTATGTGTAAGGCCTCCTCAGAAAACCATTTTGCCTTTTTGCATTTATTTTTCTTGGGGATGGTCTTGATCACTGCCTCCTGTACAATGTCATGAACCTCCATCCATAGTTCTTCAGGCACTTTATCAGATCTAATCCCTTGAATCTATTTGTCACTTCCACTGTATAATTGTAAGGGATTTTATTTAGGTCATACCTGAATGGTCTAGTGGTTTTCCCTACTTTCTTCAATTTCAGTCTGAATTTGGCAATAAGGAGTTCATGATCTGAGCCACAGTCAACTCCCATTCTCGTTTCTGACTGTATAGAGCTTCTCCATCTTTGGCTGCAAATAATATAATCAATCTGATTTCAGCATTGACCATCTGGTGATGTCCTTATGTACAGTCTTCTCTTGTGTTGTTGGAAGACGGTGCTTGCAATGACCAGTGCATTCTCTTGGCAAAACTCTATTAGCCTTTGCTCTACTTCATTCTGTACTGCAAGGCCAAATTTGCCTGTTACTCCAGGTATCTCTTCACTTCCTACTTTTGCATTCCAGTCCCCTGTAATGAAAAGGATATCTTTTGGGGGTATTAGTTCTAGAAGACCTTCTAGAACACACACACACACACACACACACACACACACACACACATATTCCATATAAATAAACACCAAAAGAAAACAAAAGAAAAACCAGACAAACCAATTAAAAATGGGCAGGGCAGCTGAATAAACAGGTATACAAAGAAGATATACAGGTGGTCAATAGGCACATGATAAGATGCTCAACACCAAAAAATGCAAATCATGAGATATCACCTTACACTTCTCAAAATGTCTATCAACCTATCGACCAAAACCCAACAAATAACTAGTGATGGCAAGGTTGCAGGAAAAGGGAACTCTGGTGAACTACTGGTGGGAATATAAATTGGTGCAACCATTATGGAAAACATTATAGAGATTTCTCAATAAACTAAGAATAGAATTACTGTTTATAGCTATCCCACTTATGTGTTTTATCTAAAGAATATGAGAACACAATTTCTAAAAGATACATGCAACCTATGTTCATTGTACTATTATTTACAATAACAAAGATGTGGAAACAACCTAAGTAGAATATAATGTTGTATACCTGAAACTCATGTAATACTCTAAATCAATGCTACTTCAATAAAAAATAAATTTAAAATAATATTGCCTGAATATCTAGGGTCGTCAAGAAAATCACTTCAAATATAGTGAGTTAAAAGTAAAAGTATGGAAAAAATGATACCACATGGAAACAGTACTGAAAGGAAAGCAGGAGTGTCTGTGTTTGATATCAGATGAAGTAGACATCAGAGCAAAGAAAATATCAGAGGCAAAAAGGAAAATAATGTAGTTATAGCAAGACACAGCAACCTTTTATATAAAAAATATCAATGGACCAAAAAATAGAGCTTCTAAATATGTGGAGACTTCCCTGATGGTCCAATGGTTAAGAATGTGCCTTACTATGCAGAGGACAGAGGTTCAATCTCTGACCAGAGAACTAAGATTCCACATGTGGTGGAGCAACTAAGCCTGCACACCACAGCTACTGAAACCTAGGTGTTCTGGAACCCTTGAGTCACAGCTAGAGAGACTATGAGTTGAAACACAAGATCCTGCATGCCCCAACTAAGACCCAACACAGACAAATAAATTTTAAAAAGTTTTAAATTATTAGTTGGTGATGGACAGGGATGCCTGGTGTGCTGCTATCCATGAGGTCGCAGAGTTGGACATGACTGAGTGAATGAACTGAACTGAACTGAAATATGTGAAGGAAATACTAAGAGATCTGAAATGACAAACAGACAAATCCACAGTTATGGTTCAAAAGTTCAACAATCCTCTTGCAACCAATGAGACAGAAAACAAGGATATAGAAGAATGCAAAAAAAAAAAAAAAATCTATCAACCAATAGAAATTAATTCACATGTATTTAGAACAGTACACTCAAAAACAGAAGACTGCACATTCTTTTGAGGTGCCTACAAAACATGTCAAGGTAGACCATATCTCAGATCAAAGGCATATTCAAATTGTTTAAGAGAACCGAAATAATATCAACTGTGTTTACCAATCACAATGAAATCAAACTAGAAAGCAATAACAGAGAGATAACAAAAGACTATATAAACAGTTGAACATTAAGTGATAAACTTACTCAATATTCATGGGCCAAAATAAATCTCAAGGGAAATGAAAAATACATTGAACTGAATGAAAATAAATACATATTAAAATTAAGACACACAACTAACACAAGGCTGGGGTGAAATTTTATAGCACTGACTATATCCTTTAGAATAATAGAAATAAAGTTATACCAATTTTTTAAATCTGTCTCCTAAGGCAAAGGAAATAAAAGCAAAAATAAATCAATGGGTCTTAATCAAAATTAAAAGCTTTTGCACAGCAAAGGAAACTACGAACAAAACAATAAGACAACTTACTGAATTGGAGAAAATATTTGCAAACAGCATGACTGATTGGGGCTTAATATTAAAAGTACCCAAACAGCTCGTAAAACTCAACATCAAAAAACAACCTGATTTAAAAATGGGCAGAAGACCTAAGTAGATATTTTTACAATAGGACATGCAGATAGCCTACAGGCACATAAAATGGTGCTCAGATCAGATCAGATCAGATCAGTCGCTCAGTCGTGTCCGACTCTTTGTGACCCCATGAATTGCAGCATGCCAGACCTCCCTGTCTGTCACCAACTCCCGGAGTTCACTCAGACTCACGTCCATCGAGTCAGTGATGCCATCCAGCCATCTCATCCTCTGTAGTCCCCTTCTCCTCTTGCCCCCAATCCCTCCCAGAATCAGAGTCTTTTCCAATGAGTCAACTCTTTGCATGAGGTGACCAAAGTACTGGAGTTTCAGCTTTAGCATCATTCCTTCCAAAGAAATCCCAGGGCTGATCTCCTTCAGAATGGATTGGTTGGATCTCCTTGCAATCCAAGGGACTCGCAAGAGTCTTCTCCAACACCACAGTTCAAAACCATCAATTCTTCGCCGCTCAGCCTTCTTCACAGTCCAACTCTCATATCCATACATGACCACAGGAAAAACCATAGCCTTGAATAGATGGACCTTTGTTGGCAAAGTAATGTCTCTGCTTTTCAGTACGCCATCTAGCTTTGTCATAACTTTCCTTCCAAGGAGTAAGCGTCTTTTAATTTCATGGCTGCAGTCACCATCTGCAGTGATTTTGGAGCCCAAAAAAATAAAGTCTGACACTGTTTCCACTGTTTCCCCATCGATTTCCCATGAAGTAATGGGACCGGATGCCATGATCTTCTTTTTCTGAATGTTGAGCTTTAAGCCAACTTTTTCACTCTCCACTTTCACTTTCATCAAGGGGCTTTTTAGTTCCTCTTCACCTTCTGCCATAAGGGTAGTGTCATCTACATATCTGAGATTATTGATATTTCTCCCAGCAATCTTGATTCCAGCTTGTGTTTCTTCCAGTCCAGCATTTCTCATGATGTACTCTGCATATAAGTTAAATAAACAGGGTGACAATATACAGCCTTGACGTACTCCTTTTCCTATTTGGAACCAGTCTGTTTTTCCATGTCCAGTTCTAACTGTTGCTTCCTGACCTGCATATAGATTTCTCAAGAGGCAGATCAGGTGGTCTGGTATTCCCATCTCTTTCAGAATTTTCCACAGTTTATTGTGATCCTCACAGTCAAAGGCTTTGACATAGTCAATAAAGCAGAAATAGATGTTTTTCTGGAACTCTCTTGCTTTTTCGATGATCCATTGGATGTTGGCAATTTGTTCTCTGGTTCCTCTGCCTTTTCTAATACTAGCTTGAACATCAGAAAGTTCACAGTTCACATATTGCTGAAGCCTGGCTTGGAGAATTTTGAGCATTACTTTACTAGCGTGTGAGATGAGTGCAACTGTGCGGTAGTTTAAGCATTCTTTGGCATTGCCTTTCTTTGGGATTGGAATGAAAACAGACCTTTTCCAGTCCTGTGACCACTGCTGAGTTTTCCAAATTTGCTGGCATATTGAGTGTAGCACTTTCACAGCATCATCTTTCAGGATTTGGAATAGCTCAACTGGAATTCTATCACCTCCACTAGCTTTGTTCGTAGTGATGCTTTCTAAGGCCCACTTGACTTCACATTCCAGGATGTCTGGCTCTAGGTCAGTTATGACACCATCGTGGTTATCTGGGTCGTGACATCGCTAATCATCACTAAAATGTGTGACTTATTCGTTTCGATGTATAGCAAAAACCACCACAGTATTGGAAAGTAATTAGCTTCCAATTAAAATAAATAAATTACTTCAAAAACACAATAAGCTATCATCTCACATTTCTCAGAAAGGCTACCATAAAAAAGAACAGAAACAACAAATTTTGGTGAGGATGTGAAGAAAAAGGAACCTCAAACACCATAGGTGGATGTTTGAGTTGATGCAGCCACTGTGGAAATCACCATGGTGTTTTCTCAAAAAAACTAAAAATCGAATCACCATATGACCCAGAAATTCAATTGGGTATGCATTGTAAAAACAAAAAGCACTAATTTGAAAAGACACATGCCCCGCAATGTTCATAGCAGCATTATTTACAATGGCCAAGATACAGAAGCAACCTAAATGTTCATCAATACATCCTGGAATACTACTTAACTGTAAAAAAAAAAAAAAAGAAAAGAAAGAAAGAAAATTTTGCCATTTGAAAAATCATTGACGGACTTGAAGGGTACTGTATGTTATCACATATTTGTGAAGTCTGAAAAATTAGTGAATATAACAAAAAGAAGCAGAGTCACACACAGAGAGAACAAACTGGGTTTACCAGGGGGAAGAGAGAAGGGTAAGATAGGGGTAAGGGATTAAGAGTTATAAACTATTATGTACAAAAAAAATAAGCTAAAAGAATGTGTTGTACAAAACAAGGAATATAGCCAGTATTTTGTAGTAACAATTAAGGAATATAATCTCTAAAAATTGTGAATCACTGTGTTGAACAATGTAACATATAATAGCCTGAGACTGTGGACTTTAGAGGCAACTATAGACTCTGAGAGCGAATGCCAGTTGCAGCAAAGCAAGATCTGAGTCTGAGCTGACCCCACAATGTCCACAGCAGGTCCAGAGACCTTCCTAGATATACTGGATGACTTTATGAATAGGGATATCAACTGTAGCTGAAAAAAGGGGGACTCACTTGGACATTTCCCCTCACTACCACTCTACTTGACATTAAGTTGATTCAGTCGTGTTGGAATCTTTGGGACCCCATGGACTGCAGCACACCAGGCTTCCCTGTCCTTCAGTATCTCCTGGAGTTTAGTGACGCTCATCTCCATTAAGTTGGTGATGTAATCCAACCATCTCATCCTCTGTTGTCCACTTCTCCTCCCACCTTCAATCTTTCCCAGCATCAGGGTATTGTCCATTGAGTCAGTTCTTTGCATCAGCAGGCCAAAGTATTGGAGCTTCAGATACAGCATCAGTCCTTCCAATGAATATTTAGGACTGATTTCCTTTAAGATGGACTGGTTGGTTCTCCTTGCAGTCCAAGGGGCTCTCAAGAGTCTTCTCTAACACCACGGTTCAAAAGCATCAATTCTTTGGCACTCAGCCTTCTTTATGGTCCAGTTCTCACATCCATACATGACTACTGGGAAAACCATAGCTTTGACTATATGGACTGTTGTTGCAATGTAATGTCTCTGATTTTTAACATGCTTCTTAGGTTTGTCATTTCTTTTCTTCCAAGTAGCAAGAATTTTCAATTTCATGCCTTAAGTCACCATCCACAATGATTTTGGAGCCCAAGAAAATAAAGTCTAATTGTTTCCATTGTTTTACCATAAATTAGCCATGAAGTGATGGGACCAGATTCCATGATCTTAGTTTTCTGAATGTTCAGTTTTAAACCAGCCTTTTGACTCTCCTCTTTTACCTTCATCAAGAGGTTCTTTAGATCCTCTTCGCTTTCTGCCATAAAGTTGGCATCATATACATATCTGAGGTTATGGATATTTTTCCTTGAAAACTTGATTCATGCTTGTGTCTCATCAAACCTGGCATTTGGCATGATGTACTCTGCATAGAAAACTAATATCATGGCATCTGGTCCCATCACTTCATGGAAAATAGATGGGGAAACAATGGAAACAGTGACAGACTTAATTTTCTTTGGCTCGAAAATCACTGCAGCTAGTGACTGCAGCCATGAAATTAAAAGACACGTGCTCCTTGGAAGAAAAGTTATGACCAAACTAGACAGCATATTAAAAAGCAGAGACATTATTTTTTCAACAAAAGTCTGTCTAGTCAAAACTATGGTTTTTCCAGTAGTCATGTATGGATGTGAGAGTTGGACTATAAAGAAAGCTGAGCACTTAAGAATTGATGCTTTTGAACTGTGGCACCGGAGAAGACTCTTCTTGGACAGCAAGGAGATCCAACCAGTCCATCCTAAAGGAAATCAGTCCTGAATATTCATTGGAAGGACTGATGCTGAAGTGGAAACTCCAATACTTTGGCCATCTGATGCGAAGAACTGACGCATTGGAAATGACCTTGATGCTGGGAAAGATTGAAGGTGGGAGAAGGGGACGGCAGAGGATGACATGGTTGGATGGCATCACCAACTCAATGTACATGAGTTTGAGTAACCTCTGGGAGTTGGTGATGGACAGGGAAGCCTGGCGTGGTGTAGTCCATGGGGTCACAGAGTCAGACACGACTGAGCAACCGAACTGAACTGAACTCTGCATAGAAGTTAAATAAGCAGGGTAACAATATAGAGCCTTGACATAACTCCTTTCCCAATTTTCAACCAGTTCATTCTTCCAGGTCTGGTTCTGTTGCTTCTTGACCTGCATACAGGCATCTCAGGAGGCAGGTAAGATTATCTGCCATTCTCATCTCTTTAAGAATTTTCCACAGTTTGTTGCGATCTACACAGTCAAAGGCTTCAGTATAGTAAATGAAGAAGAAGCAGATGTTTTCCTAGAATTCCCTTGATTTTCTATGAACCAACAGATATTGGAAATTTAATTCCTGGTTCTTCTGCCTTTTCTAAATCCAGCTTGTACCTCTGGAAGTTCTCGGTTCAGATAATGTTGAAGCCTAGCTTGAAAGATTTTGAGCATTACCTTGTTAACATGTGAAATGTGTGCAACTGTGACATAGTTCGGAGAAGGCAATGGCAACCCACTCCAGTACTCTTGCCTGGACAATCCATGGGTGGAGGAACCTGGTAGACTGCAGTCCATTGGGTCGCTGAGAGTTGGACGTGACTGAGCGACTTCACTTTCACTTTCCTGCATTGGAGAAGGAAATGGAAACCCACTCCAGTGTTCTTGCCTGGAGAATCCCATGGATGGGGGAGCCTGGTGGGCTGCCGTCTCTGGGGTTGCACAGAGTCGGACATGACTGAAGTGACTTAGCAGCAGCAGCAGTGTCATAGTTTGAACATTCTTTGTCATTGCCCTTCTTTGGGATTGGAATGAAAACTGACATTTTTCAGTCCTGTGGCCACTGCCAAGTATTACAATTTTGCTGGCATATTGAGTGCAGGTCTTTCACAGCATCATCTTTTAGGGTTTGAAATAGCTCAGCTAGAATCCCATCACCTCTACCTGCTCTGTTCATAGTGATGCTTCCTAAGGCCCACTTGACTTCGCAATCCAGGATGTCTAACTCTAGGTGAGTGATTACACCAGCATAAATTATCCATGTGATTAAGATCTTTTTTGTACAGTTCTTCTGTGTATTCTTTCCACCTCTTCTTAATATCTTCTGCTTCTGTTCAGTTCAGTTCAGTCTCTCAGTCGTGTCTGACTCCTTGCGACCCAATGAATCACAGCACGCCAGGCCTCCCTGTCCATCACCAACTCCCGGAGTTCACTCAGACTCATGTCCATCGAGTCGGTGATGTCATCCAGCCATCTCATCCTCTGTCATCCCTTTCTCCTCCTGCCCCCAATCCCTACCAGCATCAGGGTCTTTTCCAATGAGTCAACTCTTCGCATGAGGTGGCCAAAGTATTGGAGTTTCAGCTTCAGCATCAGTCCTTCCAAAGAACACCCAGGACTGATCTCCTTTAGTATGGACTGGTTGGATCTCCTTGCAGTCCAAGGGACTCGTAAGAGTCTTCTCCAACACCACAGTTCAAAAGCATCAATGCTTTGGCGCTCAGCTTTCTTTACAGTCCAACTCTCACATCCATACATGACCACTGGAAAAACCATAGTCTTGACTAAACAGACCTTTGTTGGCAGAGTAATGTCTCTGCTTTTCAATATACTATCTAGGTTGGTCATAACTTTCCTTCCAAGGAATACACATCTTTTAATTTCATGGCTTCAATCACCATCTGCAGTGATTTTGGAGCCCCCCAAAATAAAGTCTGACACTGTTTCCACTGTTTCCGCATCTATCTCCCATGAAGTGATGGGACCAGATGCCATGATCTTAGTTTTCTGAATGTTGGGCTTCAGCTTCTGTTAGGTTCATACTATTTCTAGACTTTATTGTGTCCATCTTTGTATGCAATGTTCCCTTGGTATCTTTAATTTTCTTTTTTTTAATTTAATTCTTTTATTTTTCTTTTAGAGAATATTAGATATTATGAACAAAATTTTACTGTTCACTATAGTTACACATTCTTATTTGTTTTATATGTTATAAGCATACTGAAGCAGATAAAATTCACTTAAGTAAATTAGACATATTCCACAACTCTGACATTTACTTTTCTAAGTCAGGACAAAAGAAAGCTTATTAGCTTTCCCTAAGAAATCAGCATCAAACTAAAACTAATATATACTGGAGTTCCTTGGACTGCAAGGAAGTCCAACCAGTCCATCCTAAAGGAAATCAGTCCTGAATATTCATTGGAAGGACTGATGCTGAAGCTGCAACTCCAATACTTTGGCCATCTGATGTGAAGAACTGACTCATTTGAAAAGACCCTGAAAAAAAAAAAAAAGAAAAGACCCTGATGCTGGGAAAGATTGAAGGTGGGAGAAGGGGACGACAGAGGATGAGATGGTTGGATGGCATTACCGATTCAGTGGACATGAGTTTGAGTAAACTACAGAAGTTGATGATGGGCAAGGAGGCCTGCCATGGTGCACTCCATGGGGTCACAGAGTTGGACCTGACTGAGTGACTAAACTGAACTGAACTGAACATCTGCCATTTTTCAGACTTTAATTTTAGGTTACAGCTAAAATAATTTTTATCTCAAGTTTTATGAAATAACAGAGGCTGAAACATACAAATCCTGTTTGTAATCATATTGGCCATTTAAAAATAAAAAAATAACTTTAATCAAGAAAATTATACTCACCTTGCTAGGAAAAAAAAAAAAAGCTACCATTAAGTTGTTTTACAATACTTTAATTACAGTTGGAATTTACAATAACTAGATTTCACTGTATTTTGTTTTATTGCTTAATGCTTCTCTTTTAATTTTAAAGTAACAGAATACCTCCCCCCACCCCAGAAAAAAATCCAGATCAGCATTACAAAACAATTGGCCTTCAGAACATATTTTGTTTAGCAGCCAGAATGATTCTTAACCTTTGGAAGTGTTAATACCTTCATGCAATACTTATCTGCTCAAGAAGACCACAATAGTTCCCCACACTGTTGCTTGCTGAGCACATAATACTGATATTCTGTTTTTATGTTATAAAGCCCGGTTGTTGTTTAGTTATTCACTCATGTCCAACTCGGTGACACCACAGACTATACAGCCCACCAGGCTCCTTTGTCCATGGAATTTTCCAGGCAAGATTACTGGAGTGGGTTGCCATTTCCTATTACAGAGGATCTTCCTGACCCAGGGATCAAACATGTGTCTCCACATCTCCTGCATTGCAGGTGGATTCTTTACCACTGAGCCACTGTGAAAGCTCATAAAACCCAGTATTTACTTAGAAGAATTAGTTGCACTCATGGAGAAAAAATCAAACTTTACATAAACTTGATATAAAACGTTACTAGTTACTTCTTATTTAAGAAAAACAGATCAAACCAAAAAGGTCTCATTATCATAAAACCCCTTACATAACAAATTATCAAACACATTTGTACATATGCTTGTACTATCTTCTTAAAATATTTTTATAAATAACCTAAAGTTTGATTTGGCAAATCATTCAACTGAAAACTGATTTTATTATACAGTCTTGACTCAACAGTAGTTTTCAGCTTTATTCATATATATATAGCATAAAAATTCCAAAACATTTGAAACAAATATTCTCAAATATTTGAGGAAAGATTAAATTAATATGGCTAATAAAATAACAAGTAACAAAGGTTTTCCCTAACCCTAGAGAATGAAGCAAAAAGAGAGACCTTATAAGACAAATTGGAGAAGAAGAAGAATTTGAAGTAAATTTGGCCTTGGACCTTTTTACATTGCTACTCCTTCAATTTACACAAGTTAAAGAATAAGAGAAGCTAATAACTATTTCTCAGTGGAAAAGGCTGCAAGGAAAGCAAAGCAGCTGAGTAGTGATGGAGAAAGTACAACAAAGAAAATAAAAATTTATAGTTAAGATAATCAAGAAATGATGTCACAACTATTCTGAAGTTGAGAAATAGCAAGGAATAATCAATGAATTAGGAAAGCAATAATCTGCTGCATCTTTTAAAGTTATATACAAATAAAAGACTTATTTTTATTAAAGCAAAAGTCTTAGCTGCACTTTGATGGGGTTATACAAAAATGTCACATCATCAACCTAAAGGGGTGGGATGGGAGGAGATTCCAGAGGGAAGGGATATATGCATGAGTGAAGTGAGTGAAGGTCACTCAGTCGTGTCGACTCTTTGCAACCCCATGGACTATACACTGCATGGAATTCTCCAGGCCAGAATACTGGAGCGCATAGCCTTTCCCTTCTCCAGGGGATCTTCCCAACCCAGAGATCAAACCCAGGTCTCCTGTATTGCAGATGGATTCTTTACTAGCTGAGCCACAAGGGAAGCCCAGATATATGCATACCTATGGATGATTCATGTTGTTATATGGCAGAAACCAACATAACATTGTAAAGAAATTATCCTCCAATTAAAAATAATTTTTTAAAAAGTCACAGGATTAATCCCATCAACAGCCATGTTACTACAATAAAGTTATTTATAAACATTAATTAAATTTGCTATCACCACATTATTGCAATATCAAAGAAACTGAGTCATTTCACTTCTTCATGAAAAATTACATTGATATGGTTACTGAAAGCTTTCAGTAATAAGGAGAAAAAAATTTTTTAACAATTTCAACACAGAATAGAATGTTCAGAATCTTATATTTCATAAAAATATCAATAATCATGGTACCATCTTGGTCTATAAATGATATTCTCCACAAAGAACTTTCAAGTGTTTTTTTTTTTTTTTTTTTAAACACCATGAAGGGGACATTAGTTAAAGTTTCTCTCTGACACATTTTTAAAAAACCTATTAGTAACTTTGCCATAAAACTGATTTAAGGTAGTTGTGTTTTTTTCAGAAACACTGAGAATAATCCAATATTTAGTATTAATACTCAAATCAGCACACTGACATAATAGCAACATTTTATAGACTAGCTGCAATTTTCAGTAACTGTGTTCACCAACTGTGTAACAGAATTGTAGCGTTCTCCTAAGCCATATGCATGTCTCATATAAACAAGTATTAATAGGTCTTCTGGATATTCTTTACCAACAAAAATAGGAGGAGAATCTGCCTGTATTACCTCTATTGGTTTTCATAAAATGTGAGATAAGGCTCTTAGCTCAAGTTGACCCCCTCCCCCATGAAGTTGCGTTTACAATATCATCACAGTACTTTCCAAACTCGTCTGGAGTATACATAGCTCCCATATTAGGATTTGTTAAAAATGGCAGAAAGTCTTCCACATGACTTTGCATATAGTTACCAGTTTGACATCTTAAGGCAGCCACAGGCAGAATGCAGTTCTGTTCTTTCAGTTGATCTTCAATGGCTCTATACATACAGTGCCATCAGATGGAATCTATTTAATTTCCAACTGTCTAGCTGCCAATGTTTGAGCAAGTTTTTCACTTTCTACATGTCTAACTCTGGTTAAGTTTTCAATATCAGCTTTGGCTATCCTTTCTTCCCACTCCTTTTCCAGTGTAGCTTTTTTGTCTTTACTCTCTTTAGAAGTCAACTTCAACTGATCCATCTCCCCTTTATATTTCTGTTCCATTTCTGCTTATAACTTAGAAACATCTTCTGTAAGCTGCTTCCTCCTCTTTTTGTCATTCCTGGGAAAAGCAGTCTTCATACCCTGTATTTTGGCTTGCAACTCCTTCTTTTTGCAATGCCTTCTCACTAGCTGTTCCTCTTCATCAAGCTCCTCAGTCAAGACTGCCTCCATGATGACCAGGTCTATCTTTAATTTTCTTAAAGAGATCTCTAGTCTTCCCCATTCTATTGTTTTCCTCTGTGTCTTTCACTGTTCACATAGGAAGGCTTTCTTATCTCCCCTTGTTATTCTTTGGAACTCTACACTTAGATGGGTATATCTTTCCTTTTATTCTTTTCCTTTCACTTCTCTTCTTTTCTCAGCTATTTGTAAGACATCCTCAGACAACCATTTTGCCTTTGTGCATTTTTTTTCCTTTGGTAATGGCTTTGCCTACTATTGCCTCCTGTGCAATAGTAGCTTCCCTGAGAGCTCAGTTGGTAAAGAATCTGCCTGTAATGAAGGAGACCCCAGTTTGACTCCTGGGTTGGGAAGATCTGCTGGAGGAGGAATAAGCTACCCACTCCAGTATTCTTGGGCTTCCCTTGAGGCTCAGCTCGTAAAGAATCCACCTGTAATGCAGGAAACCTGGGTTTGATCCCTGGGTTGGGAAGACCCCTGGAGAAGGAAAGGCTATGCACTCCAGTATTCTAGCCTGGAGAATTCCATTGACTGTGTAGTCCATGGGGTCACAAAGAGTCAGACACTACTGGGCGACTTTCACTTTCACTTCCTGTACAGTATTATGAACCTTCATCCATAGTTCTTCAGGCACTCTGTCTATCAAATCTAATCTCTTAAATCTATTTGTCACTACCACTGTATCATCTTAAGGGATTTAATTTGGGTCATACCTGAATGGCCTAGTGGTCTTCTCTACTTTCTTTGATTTAAGCCTGAATTTTGCAATAAAGGAGTTCATGATTTGAGCCAGAGTCAGCTCCTGGTCTTGTTTACTTGTTTCTGTTGACTGTATGGAGCTTCTCCATCTCTGGCTGCAAAGAATATAATCAATCTGATATAGGTATTGACCATCTGGTGATGTCCATGTGTAGAGTCGGCTCTTACGTTTCTAGAAGAGATTGTTTGCTATGACTGGTGTGTTCTCTTGGCAAATCTCTGTTAATGTTTGCCCTGCTTGGTTTTGTACTCCAAGGCCTAATTTGCCTGTTACTCTGGGTATCTTTTGAGTACCTATTTTTGCATTTCAGTCCCCTATCATGAAAGGTCTGTCTAGTCAACCTATGGTTTTTCCAGTAGTCATGTGTGGATGTGAGAACTGGACCATACAGAAAGCTGAGTACCAAAGAACTGATGCTTTTGAAATGTGGTGTTGGAGAAAACCCTTGCAAGTCCTTTGGACTGCTAGGAGATCAAATCTGTCAATCCAAAAGGAAGTCAGTCCTGAATATTCATGGGAAAGACTGATGCTGAAGCTGAAGCTCCGATACTTTGGCCACCTAATGCAAAGAACTGACTCATTGGAAAAGACCCTGACACTGTAAAAGACTGAACAGCAGGAGGAAAAGGGGATCACAGAGGATGAGATGGTTGGATGACACCACTGACTCAATGGACATGAGTTTGAGCAAGCTCCAGGAGTTGGTGATAGACAGAAAAGCCTGGTGTGCTGCAGTTCATGTGGTTGCAGAGTTGGACACAATTGAGCAACTGAACTGAAGTGAATCCCATATTCTGCAACATGGATGAACCTAAAGATTATTATGCTAAATGAAGTGAGCAATATAGAGACAAATATCATGTGCTATCACTTATATGTGGAATCTAAAAAAAATGATACCAATGAACTTATATTCAAGATAGAAACAGATCCACAGACATAGAAAACAGACTTGTGGTTTACCAAAGGGGAAGTGAGAGGAGGATAAATTTGGAGTTTGGGATTAACATAAACACTATTACATATGAAACAGATAACCCCCACTTATCTCCTGCATAGCAAAGGAAACTATACTCAATTGTCAGGGAACATTTAACAGGAGGATTCCTGCATGCTGTTTTTTATTTTTCAAGGATTTTCTGTTTCTTATTGGTTCTTATTCCAGGAATGAGTAAAGCTGCATGTAGTTTTCAGGACTGAGGTCATGGGATGAGACATGCAGTGACTCTTTTCAGTGTCAGTGACCTTGTATGTATTAGACTATCCATATTGTGGCTATTGATAAAATTTCATCCTGTGTAATAGCTGAGTAATCATCTTACTAAAGATATATAAGCCTTCATTTCTGCTAATAAAGGACCTTTGCTCCATCAGAGCTTGGGTCCCCGTGTCTCTCTCTCTCTCTCTCTCTCTCTCTCTCTCTCTCTCTCTCTCTCTCTGTCTCCTCAGCTGATTCTTTGGAGTGCAGAGACCCATCTTGCTCACTCTCCTGCCTGGGCTTCTAAGACTCTCTTGAGAGGGCGCCCTATGCCTTCACCCACCTCGAGAGGGCGCCCGGTGCCTTTGTGAGAGATGCAAGTCCTGTGTCGAGGGCTTTAGTGGTTTTCTGCATAAACCAGAAAGTATCAGCTTCTCTCTCTCTCTTTCTAATCATTGCCTCCGGACCGCCAAGTCCTGGTCCATTAAAGGACCCCAATAAGTGGTGCCCAAAACAGGGACTCTGGTATACATGGCATTTCAGTCACAGGGATTCAGGACCTATTGAGGTCGGTAAGTACTAAGACATGGGTCAAACGGCTGGAAAGCCCCATCATTTCTCTATGTTACTTCACCATTTGTTTAAATCTCAGGGACTTTTGGTTGTGTGCCAATGACTAGAGCCTTGCTTTCAAACAATGTTTAAATATAATCCGTGGTTTCCTGATAAAGGCAGTTTTGATTTAGAAATTTGGCACTAGGTCAAAGAAAATGTTAAATGAGCCACCAAACAAACAAACAAAAAAAAAAACACAACATATTTCAGTTGATTTCTGACCATTTAAAGGTAAACTCTAGCCCTCCTAATATTCAACAACAGACAGAACACTTATTGCATGAAAATAAATTAGATGATGAAACTTTACAAAAGGCCCAATTAAAACAACATAAAATATTTCAAAATTTTCTTATTAGCCCTGCCCCAGCTGCTCCGAATGCTCCTCCTCTGCCAACAGGCACAACTCCAAAAGTCTCTCCTTTGTTGGAGAGGAACTCCCCAGGTCGGTAGGTGCCCAATATGCTACTGGAGATGAGTGGAGAAATAACTCCAGAAAGAATGAAGGAATGGAGCAAAGCAAAAACAATACCCAGTTGTGGATGTGATTGGTGATAGAAGCAAGGTCCAATGCTGTAAAGAGCAATATTGCATAGGAACCTGGAATGTTAGGTCCATGAATCAAGGCTAATTGTAAGTAGTCAAACAGGAGATGGCAAGAGTGAACATCAACATTCTAGGAATCAGCAAACTAAAATGGATTGGAATGGGTGAATTTAACTCAGATGACCATTATATCTACTGCTGCAGGCAGGAATCCCTTAGAAGAAATGGAGTAGCCATCATGGTCAACAAAAGAGCCTGAAATGCAGTACTTGGATGCAATCTCAAAAATGACAGAATTATCTCTGTTCATTTCCAAGGCAAACCATTCAATATCACAGTAATTCAAGTTATGCCCCAATCAGTAATGCTGAAGAAGCTGAAGTCGAATGGTTATATGAAGATCTACAAGATCTTTTAGAACTAACACTCAAAAAACATGTCCTTTTCATTATAGGGGACTGCAATGCCAAAGTAGGAAGTCAAGAAACACCTGGAGTAACAGGCAAATTTGGCTTTGGTATAGGGAATGAAGCAGGGCAAAGGCTAATAGAGTTTTGCCAAGAGAACACACTGGTCATAGCAAACACCCTCTTCCAACAACACAAGAGAAGACTCTACACATAGACATCACCAGATGGTCAACTCTGAAATCAGATTGATTATATTCTTTGCAGCCAAAGATGGAGAAGCTCTATACAGTCAGCAAAAACAAGACCAGGAGCTGACTGTGGCTCAGATCATGAACTTCTTGTTGCAAAATTCAGACTTAAATTGAAGAAAGTAGAGAAAACCACTAGGCCCTTCAGGTATGACCTAAATCAAATCCCTTATGATTACACAGTGGAAGTGAGAAATAGATTTAAGGGAATAGATCTGATAGATAGAGTGCCTGATGAACTATGTGGAGGTTCGTGACATTGTACAGGAGACAGGGATCAAGACCATCCCCGTGGAAAAGAAATGGAAAAAAGCAAAATGGCTGTCTGGGGAGGGCTTACAAATAGCCTTACAAATAGTGAAAAGAAGAGAAGCAAAAAGCAAAGGAGAAAAGGAAAAATATAAGCATGTGAATGCAGAGTTCCAAAGAATAGCAAGAAGAGATAAGAAAGCCTTCCTCAGCGATCAATGCAAAGAAATAGAGGAAAACAATAGAATGGGAAAGACTAGAGATCTCTTCAAGAAAATTAGAGATACAAAGGGAACATTTCATGCAAAGATGGGCTTGATAAAGGACAGAAACGGTATGGACCTAACAGAAGCATATGATATTAAGAGGAGGTGGCAAGAATACACAGAAGAACTGTACAAAAAAAATCTTCATGACCAAGATAATCACAGTGGTGTGATCACTCACCTAGAGCCAGACATCCTGGAATGGGAAGTCAAGTGGACCTTAGAAAGCATCACTTTGAACAAAGCTAGTGGAGGTGATGGAACTCCAGTTGAGCTAATTCAAATACTGAAAGATGATGCTGAGAAAGTGCTGCACTCAATATGCCAGCAAATTTGGAAAACTCAGCAGTGGTCACAGGACTGGAAAAGGTCAGTTTTCATTCCAATTCCAAATAAAGGCAATGCCAAGAATGCTCAAACTACCACACAATTGCACTCATCTCACATGATAGTAAAGTAATGCTCAAAATTCTCCAAGTCAGGCTTCAGCAATATGTGAACCGTGAACTTCCAGATGTTCAAGCTGGTTTTAGAAAAGGCAGAGGAACCAGAGATCAAATTGTCAACATCCACTGGATCATCGAAAAAGCAAGAGAGTTCCAGAAAAACATCTATTTCTGCTTTATTGACTATGCCAAAACCTTTGACTGTGTGAATCACAATAAACTGTGGAAAATTCTGAAAGAGATGGGAATAACAGACCACCTGACCTGCCTCTTGAGAAACCTATATGCAGGTCAGGAATCAACAGTTAGAACTGTACATGGAACAACAGACTGGTTCCAAATAAGAAAAGGAGTACATCAAGGCTGCATATTGTCACCCTGCTTATTTAATTTAGATGCAGTGTACATCATGAGAAATGCTGGGTTGGAAAAAGCACAAGCTGGAATCAAGATTGCTGGGAGAAATATCAATAACCTCAGATATGCAGATGATCCCACTCTTATGGCAGAAAGTGAAGAGGAACTAAAAAGCCTCTTGATGAAAGTGAAAGTGGAGAGTGAAAATGTTGGCTTAAAGCTCAGCATTCAGAAAACTAAGATCATGGCATCTGGCCCCATCACTTCATGGCAAATGGGTGGGGAAACAGTAGAAACAGTGTCAGACTTTATTTTGGGGGGCTCTAAAATCACTGCAGATGGTGATTGCAGCCATGTAATTAAAAGATGCTTACTCCTTGGAAGGAAAGTTATGACCGGCCTAGATAGCATATTCAAAAGCAGAGACATTACTTTGCCAACAAAAGTCCGTCTAGTCAAGGCTATGGTTTTTCCAGTGGTCATGTATGGATGTGAGAGTTGGACTGTGAAGAAAGATGAGTGCTGAAGAATTGATGTTTTTGAACTGGTGTTGCAAAAGACTCTTGAGAGTCCCTTGGACTGCAAGGAGATCCACCCAGTCCATTCTAAAGGAGATCAGCCCTGGAATTACTTTGGAAGGAATGATGCTAAAGCTGAAACTCCAGTACTTTGGCCACTTCATGCGACGTGTTGACTCGTTGGAAAAGACTCTGATGCTGGGAGGGATTGGGGCAGGAGGAGAGGACAGAGGATGAGATGGCTGGATGCCATCACTGACTCGATGGACATGAGTTTGAGTGAACTCTGGGATTTGGTGATGGACAGGGAGTCCTGGCGTGCTGCAGTTCATGGGGTCGCAAAGAGTCGGACATGACTGATTGACTGAACTGTACTGAATGAAAGTTATGCTATTTTTGTTGTTGTTGTTGCTAGATTAGAAACTATTATTTCCCATACTGTAATCAGAAAAAAAAAAAAAAGAAACAGCTAGAAAAATTACTTGCTTATGAGAATAAAAATCAGGAATGTCAAAGAACTATCGCTTCAGTTCATGAGACTGGGCCTATTATTGATTATTTAAAGCTTGTCACAATCTAGGATCAGAAACTCAAAAGATGCAAATGCTAGCTGAAACAATGGCTATTGCCTTTAAAAAGAAAAATGAAGGATGCTTTACATGTGGAGATAAAAACCATTTAATAGGAGACTACCCTAAGAAGGCTAATAAAACCCTCCAAGAATTCGCCCTCACTGCCATAGAGGAATACTTTGGGTCAAAGATTTTAAATTTAAAATTGATATTGATGGAAAACCCATTCCAGGGAACTCCAAACAGGGGACCCCCAGGTCCCCTACAACAAAAACCAGGGGCAAATTCTATCTTTTCCCTCAAACCCTCAACATCCGGCAATGCTACCATTAATATACCAGCCCTAGATGATTTTTTTCCTTGACTCTTAAGCAGTCCCTTCTAGAGTACCTACCGGACTTTTTTGGACCCCTTTCCCCACAAACCTTCAATCTTTTATTTGGCCGATCTAGTTTGGCTTCTAAAGGAATTACTGTTCACCCTGGAATAATTGATTCAAATTATAAAGGAGAGATTCAAATTATGATGTCATCTCAGATTCTATGACAATCAAAAAGGGGGACAAAATTGCTCAATTACTTCTTTTTTTTTTTTTGCTCAATTACTTCTTTTGCCTTACATTTCTATTAACTCCTCTAATAATGTATGGACAGACAGATTTAACAGTACAGATCAAAAACAATCCTTATGGACATCATTGGTATCTGAATATGCCCGATGAAATATAAATATCAAAATTAATAATAAAAGATTTTCTGGTCTCCTCAACACTGGATCTAGTATTACTATTATTTCCAAACACTTATGGCCCAAATCCTGGCCTATGCAAAAGGTCTCTTGCCAAATTGCAAAAATTTCTCAAGCCAAAGTACAAAAAATTTATCAAAATGTTTAGATCTACCCATACGAAGGACAAAAAGGCCAACATACAACATTAAGACCTTATGTGATAAATACACCCCTTAATCTAATAGAAAGAGACTTACTTATACAATGGCAAGCTCAGACATATATCCCATATTTTTCCTAAGGGCCACTGCTCATTTAACAAACAAAACAATTATTAAAATAACTTGGAAAAATGGCAAGCCTATTTGGACACAGCAATTGCCCCTTACAAAAGATAAATTACAGTCTACTAAAAAACTTATAGACACACAATTAAAATTAAAACAGATTGAGGAATCTTACTCTCCTTAGAACTTTCCTATTTTTATTATAAAAAAGAAATCTGGCAAATGGTATCTCTTAACAGACCTTTAAAAAGTTAATGAATCTATGAAACATATAGATACATTACAACTAGAGATCCCATCACCTATTACTATTCCTCAAAATTGACATATTATTACTGACTTACAAGATTGTCTTTTTAATATACCTTTACACTCTTTAGACTAGGAGAGATTCACTTTCTCTCTCCCTTATTCTAATCATATCAGGCCTCATAAAAGATTTCAACAGACTATATTACCTCAAAATATGCTTAACAATCCTAATATTTGTCAAAAATTGTGTAGCCAAGGCTTTACATCCAATGTGACAACAATTCCTTCATGCATATATCATTAATAATATACTGTAACTACAAAAAGGAGAAATGATATTTTTGACACTGAGTGGCCATGGTATTCTTTAGACTCCAGAAAAAAACTGATTACAATAAAATCTTTTTTGAAATTACAAAACTGATTCTTCTTACACGTACAGTTAAGAAAAGTTTAACTTGTTAAAAACTTTTTTGAAGCTCCAATTCTGCCTGGAAAACAAAACAGGTCTAAGAAAAAACCTAAAGTTAACTCTTATCATGTCCTTGAGATACACAACCCACTCTATCTGGGATTCCAGCCATAAACAGAATTGGTGACAAAAAACACATTTAAAACAGAAAAGATATTTCAAGTGAAAAACTATGCCTATATGTATCAATGTATGTCTTTGTTTTTGGAAAATATGAAGTTAATGAGCTCTATTTAAATTTAGGTTCACGTAAACTAAAAAATATTCAATATTAAATATAATGTTTGTTTAAATATAAATATAATTTAAATATAATTGTTTGCTAATCTAATTAAGACATATCTTAAATCACCAACATTATATAATACTTTTATTATGTCTAGGTTTAAGATAAATTAAATTTGTTAACAAAAAGGTAACTTTTAATATATATATATATATAAATGAGATGAAAACTTTTAACTCTATTAAAATAATTATACTTTTAATAGAATAATCTATTATTATAATCTAAAATAATCTCTTAGGATTGGGGTAACTTTAGTTTCTGGAGGTATACAAAACTAAATAACAAAAGTTTTTTAAATAGCTAGGTCATTTCCAAATGAAATAAGATTTTAAAACATTAATTACTGAACATTAACTTCCTCTTACAAAAAGTTTTTCTTATAGAAAAACTAAAGAGATTTTAGAATATTAATAAATATATATTATAATATATAATGTGATATAAATATATTCACCAATCTATAAAATACTAACATAGAAGACACTTAATAGTTGCTAAAGAAAAATAAGATGTATACTTTTAATAAAAAGATATAAGATATGGCAAATAAAATGATAAATACAAAAATATAAAAAAGGTTTATGACAAATAAAAAAAAATTTATGACAAACAGATTTAACCCATTACCCTGAACTTTATTCCTCTTCCGTCTTACATATCTTGATCAATACAAATTCTTCTTTTATATGGGCCATGCCTCTTCAAGGTAAAACTACATAACATGTTATAACCTACCTATCAACTTACCTTACAATAATGAAAACACCTAATTCTATAAAAACAGACAATGGCCCTGCCTATATTTCTAAACAAATTCAAACAATTTTTACATTCATTCTCTATTAAACAGATTACAAACATTCCTTATAATCCACAAACACAAGACATAATTAAACAAACACATTACACACTGTAACTACAAATAAAAAATTAAATAAAAAGATATACATAAAACACTTTTACCTTCCTTTTCCAAAACAGACTTAACTAGATTCTAATACAATATATTCTTTAAGCCTATAACTATTATTAATATAGCTTTATTTCTGTTTCCAATATGTAAGATTCTTAAAACAAAATAACATCAACTTCAATGCCTGTTTCACAATATAAAACAAAAACAACATAAAAAAACACCATTTGCCAAATAAGTTATTTGTTCCTAAGAGTATCAAAAATACAAAATATTCACCTTCTTTTCAGGTCTATCTTTAAAATATAATCATCTTCCTTGACACACTAAACAGAGAGATTCAACAGCTACCAGGCTGTACTTCTTTTCCAAGGACAAGGTCAAATATATTTGGATATGAACAACGTTTCATTTATCAAGTTGTTTTGCACCAGCTTTTCAATAATTGCACTTAAAAAAAATGTTTGAGTGTTTACTCCTAATCCTTTGCCCCAAATAACACAAACCACTTAAAACACAGTCAGATCCCGTTTCTCTTTATATCAAAAAAATGTATACACTAAATTACAAAAGAAAATCAACCCATTAATTCAAAACCACAGCCAAATACCAATCCCAAACAGATTTCTAGATGATTTTTTTTCTTTTAGACTAAAATGTTTCCTAAAAATGTTTTCATCATTGTCGCTTTCCTTCTTTCTATAACTATTGTTAATATAGCTTTATTTATTTAAAATTTTTTAAACTTACCACAAAGAGATATTTTGACAAAAACAAAAAAAATGTTTTAAAACATTAAAAGACATCTCCCTTCCTTTTCCCATTTGATATCAAAATGGGTTAACTAATCTATAAAAATCTAAAAAACTAATCTTACAGAGAAAGAGATATGCTTCTGTTTCTCCAGATAGATCCAATGCACTCATATAACTTCCTCTTCAAAAGATTCAACCTAAGGGGTCCCCCAACATTCAGACTAAAAACGATACAACAAAAACCTCAGGAAAAAAAGAATTCCAATACAAGCCATGGCGACTTTAAAAATTTCCAAAAAACACCACACTCAACGTCATCGACCTTATGATCTCCCTACTTGGAGACAGATAGAAACCCTTACTAATCAAGCTGAAAATCTGATTTCTCAACAAGAAGTGTCTCAGAATCCTGAAAATATTTTTCTTCACTATGCTTGCTTTGCTTGCTTTTGCTTCCCCCACTCAGACTGACTTGACTGGTCACACTTAATGGGCTTATGTACCTAACCCCCCCCCCCTTTTTATTATAGGTTATAAAATAGACAGATATAAGACCAATCGTATCCACTAATGACTCAACACATATGCCCCCTCCTTGGAACTTAGAGGAGCCCTCTCATCCTAAAAAAAAAAAAAAAAGAAAGAAAAACTAATTAATATCTCTCTAGGTTATAAAGGCCTTCCTTTGTATATGGGCCCAACAAAATTAAACATAAATGTTAGCCGACAAACTTGGGCTTTCGCCCTGCCTCTAAAAGAAGACTTTCAGACACTGCTTAGATTATTTACTGCCCTTTATTTGTCCATAAACCATGTTTATACTACTGAAACTTTAGAGAAAAAATTAAGAAAAGAACAAAAAACACTATGCAAAGTGTTTACTAATAACAAGTTTAAATATATTACTATTCATTGGGACAAATGTCAGGCCAAATCGGAAAAATTAATGTTAATGGCTAATCATACAATTGTTATTTGGAGACCCCATAATATATGCTTATCTAACTGCTCAAATGATATTAACAACACTGTGTGTGATTTTGTTACTCAAATAACATAAAAGGTTACTAATACTGCAATAGAATATTACCATGACAGAGGACTCCTTGGGTGACTTGATGGTGAACTGGCCCCCCATCGCCCTCAAATCGTCCTTGATAAAAGATTGGGCCTAAACAATGAGACATCTAAAAACTTGCTACAAACACCGAAAAACTTAGGACTTAGACTGGACATTTCACAGAGACCAATCACAGTCATAAAAACTATTTCTTTCATCATAATCAATCATATTTTATACAAGCCTACCATACCAGACCACCTGGCCTACCTCTTGAGAAACCTGTATGCAGGTCAGGAAGCAACAATTAGAACTGGACATGGAACAACAGACTGGTTTCAAATAGGAAAAGGAGTACGTCAAGGCTGTATATTGTCACCATGCTTATTTAACATATATGTAGAGTACATCATGAGAAACGTTGGGCTGGAAGAAGCACAAGCTGGAATCAAGA
Organism: Bos javanicus; assembly: GCF_032452875.1. Taxonomy (NCBI): domain Eukaryota; kingdom Metazoa; phylum Chordata; class Mammalia; order Artiodactyla; family Bovidae; genus Bos; species Bos javanicus. The sequence continues at coordinate 97,859,472 of NC_083897.1, forward strand.
TTGCTGGGAGAAATATCAGTAACCTCAGATATGCAGATGACACAACCCCTATGGCAGAAAGTGAAGAGGAACTAAAAATCCTCTTGATGAAAGTGAAAGAGGAGAGTGAAAAAGTTGGCTTAAAGCTCAACATTCAGAAAACAAAGATCATGGCATCCAGTCCCATCACTTCATGGCAAATAGATGGGGAAACAGTGGAAACAGTGTCAGACTTTATTTTGGGGGAGCTCCAAAAATCACTGCAGATGGTGATTTCAGCCATGAAATTAAAAGATGCTTACTCCTTGGAAGGAACGTTTTGACCAACCTAGATAGCATATTCAAAAGCAGAGACATTACATTGCCAACAAAGGTCCATCTAGTCAAGGCTATGATTTTTCCAGTAGTCATGTATGGATATGAGAGTTGGACTGTGAAGAAAGCTGAGCACCGAAGAATTGATGCTTTTGAACTGTGGTGTTGGAGAAGACTCTTGCGAGTCCCTTGGACTGCAAGGAGATCCAACCAGTCCATTCTAAAGGAGATCAGTCCTGGGTGTTCTTTGGAAGGACTGATGCTAAAGCTGAAACTCCAATACTTTGGCCACCTCACGTGAAGAGTTGACTCATTAGAAAAGACTCTGATGCTGGGAGGGATTGGGGGCAGGAGGAGAGGGGATGACAGAGGATGAGATGGCTGGATGGCATCACTGACTCAATGGACATGAGTCTGAGTGAACTCTGAGAGTTGGTGATGGACAGGGAGGCCTGGTGTGCTGCAATTCATGGGGTTGCAAAGAGTCAGACACGGCTGAGTGACTGAACTGAACTGAACTGATGTTCCACTTCCTTTTGTTATAGCTATAGGAAATTTGCAATTCAATAAGACTTTACGTTCTATAACTTACATAAATTGTAAATTGTATACTTGTCTTAACTCCTCTATTTCCTTAAAAAATGACTCCCTTTTGATTCTTTGATCTCAACATAATCTCTGGTTACCAATAAATCGCCAGCAGCCCTGGGAAAAACGTCCCATGGCTTCCCGATTACTTACTAAATTGCTCCGGCGATCTAAACAATTCATTAGATGGCTGATTTTTGACATTTTTAAATTAATAGCTATTTACACCACTGCTGCTGTCACTGGTGTTGTTTTACAAGCCTCAATTCAAACACATAATTTTATTCAAAAGTAGACTAAAGATGCCCATACTATACAGGCCACTTAGGCTCAGATAGATGAAGATATTCAAGATAAAATATGAAAACTAAAAACAGCCATCAAATGGGTTAGAAATCAATTAATAGATGTACAAAAACAGATAATGCTAAAATGTGATTAAAATTCTACTCAATTTTGTGTTACTCCTGTTCATTTCAATAATAATGCTTACAACTAGAAACAAATCAAATTTCATTTACAAAACATACATAATAATGCCTCTCTAAATGTACAATTATTACAAAAAATATTTAAAACCTTTTCTAATAATATGCCCTCTTCTACTAATTTAAAAACTTTACATGAACAACTAGCTGATCAATTATCTGGGCTAGACCCACACAGATGGTTTCAAAACATTACTCACAACATCGGGTCTAAAACTGTAATTTTGGTAATTGTCCTAACAATTATATTTGTCATCTACCATTGCCTTCATGCCAAGATTGTTAAAACTAAACAAACTCTAATGTTCAAAACTCTTTTTACAAATATTATAAATAAATAAGGGGGAATTATCAGGGAGTGTTTAACAGGAGAATTCCTAAGTGCTGTTTCTCACAAGTCCTTTGTTTTCTTAAGCGGAACAGCAGGCTGCTCCCAGGAACTGAGGTCATTGTGTGAGACAGGATTCAGTCTCCTTTAGTAAACATTCTCTTTACAACAAATTCAATTAATCAAGACCCTTTTTACAAATATAATAAATAAGGGGGAATTTTCAGGGAACATTTAACAGGAGGATTCCTGCATGTTTTTGTTTTTTGTGTTTTTTTTTTTTTTCTATTTCTCAAGGATTATCTGTTCCTTATCAGTTCCTATTCCAAAAATGAGTAAAGCTGCATGCAGTTCTCAGGACTTAGGTCATGGGATGAGACATGCAGTGACTCTTTTCAGCATCAGTGACCTTGTATGTATTAGACTATCCATATTGTGGCTGTTGATGAAATGTCATCCTGTGTAATAGCTGAGTAATCATCTTACTAAAGATATATAAGCCTGCATTTCTGCTAATAAAGCACCTTTGCTCCATCAGAACTTGGGTCCACACGTCTGTCTGTCTTTCTCTCTCTCTCTCTCTTCTTGGCTGATTTTTTTTTCTTTTTTTGTCTCTCTCTCTCTCTCTCTCTCCTCCGCTGATTCTCTTGGAACACGGAGACCCGTCTTGCTCACTCTCCTGCCCGGGCTTCTAAGACTCTCTCTAGAAGGTGCCCTGTGCCTTCACCTGCCTTGAGAGGGTGCCCGGTGCCTTCGTGAGAGACACAAGTCCTGTGTCGAGGGCTTTATTGGTTTTCTGCATAAACCAGGGAGTATCAGCCTCTTTCTATCTCTTTCACTTTCTTATTGTTGCCTCCGGACCGCCAGGTCCAAGTTCATTAAAAGACCCCAGCACTCAACATTTTGAAATAACCAACAAGGGGAAATAATCTGAAAAATATAGATATACAGGTATGTGTAACTGATTCACTTTGTTGTACACCTGAAACTCACAAAAAAAACTGTACAACTAATACTTCAATGAAAATTAATTTTTAAAAAATCACAATGAGATATTGCCCCAAACCTGATACAATGGCTATTATAAAAAAGAAAATAGACAACCAGTGCTAACAAGGATGTGGAGAAAAGTAAATCCTAGTTCACTGTTGGTAGGAATATAAATTCGTACAGCCACTATGAAAAACAGCATTCCTCAAAAAAACCACGTTCCTCAAAAAATTAAAAATACAACTACCATATGATCCAGCAATTTCACTTTTGGGAATATATCAATAGGAAACAAAATGACTACTTGTAAAAGATATATGCATCCCAATGTTCATAGTAGCATTATTTACAACAGCTAAGGGACAGAAATAATCTAAGTGCCCATCAATCAATGAATAAAGAAGCTGTAATATATACTGGATGGTGTTTTGCTTAGTGAAGTAAGTCAGACAGACAAAGCCAAATACTGTATGTTTTCACTTACATCTTGAATCTAAAAAAATAAAAAGAATGAAGATAACAAAAACAGGAACAGATTCATAGATACATTGAACATTTAGACTAGTGGTTACTATTAAGGAGGGGGATGGGGGAAGAGCAAAATATAGAAGAAGATTAAGAGGTACAAAGTACTAGGTAAAAAATAAATAAGTTACAAGGATATAATGTATAGCACAGGGAATATAGCTAATATTTTATAACTTTGAAAGTGAAAGTCTCTCAGTCATGTCCAACTCTTTGCAACTATAACGTCCATGGAATTCTCTAGGCCAGAATACTGGAGTAGGTAGCCTTTCCCTTCTCCAGGGAATCTTCCCAACCCAGAGATCAAACCCAGGTCTCCCACACTGCAGGCAGATTCTTTACCAGCTGAGCCACAAGGGAAGTCCAAGAATACTGGAGTGGGTAGCCCATCCCTTCTCCAGCAGATCTTTCCGACTCAGGAATTGAACCAGGGTCTCCTACATTGCAGGCAGATTCTTTACCAACTGAACAAGTGAGCCCTAATAAGCTGCTGGAGTCACCCGCTCTGGTCTTGATGGGGAACAGACACCAGAGGGCAGCTTACAAGTAGCTGCTGCTGCTGCTGCTAAGTCGCTTCAGTCGTGTCCGACTCTGTGCGACCCCATAGACGACAGCCCACCAGGCTCCCCGTCCCTGGGATTCTCCAGGCAAGAACACTGGAGTGGGTTGCCATTTCCTTCTCCAATGCATGAAAGTGAAAAGTGAAAGTGAAGTCGCTCAGTCGTGTCCGACTCTTAGCGACCCCATGGACTGCAGCCCACCAGGCTCCTCCATCCATGGGATTTTCGAGGCAAGAGTACTGGAGTCGGGTGCCATTGCCTTCTCTGCTTACAAGTAGAGGTGGGGCCAAAACTAAAGCAGAGCACCAGGGGCTGTGTAAGCAGAGGAAGGGAATTCACACCTGTAGCCACAGATGCAGCAGATTAAATCCGCCCAATTAGCCAGAGAGTGTGGACTTTGGGGGCAACTGTAGATTTCAAAGCAAGTACAAGCTGAAGTAAGGCTAGATAGGGTAGCTGGCTGCAAACTGTCTGACCCCAGAGGTAAATACACCTGGTGACCACCAAAGGCAGCATGAGCAGGAGAGGTGAAAACAGAGGCAACTACAGTTTACAATCCAAGAGGGAGAAACGCAAGCTGATTTGGCACTGCCAAAGTCAAGTGTGAGCTGACCCTATAGCACCTATAGCATGTCCAGAGATCTTCATAGAAATATTGGAGGGCTTCCTGAGTAGGCAGATTAGCTGGTGCTCACTGTGTGAGAAGACAATAGAGGACTCAGGACGACATTCTACTTACTATCACTCTCTGTATATATATATATTTTTTGTTTCTCTTTTTATGTTATTTTTCTTCATATTGTTCTAATGTTCTTTATTATTCCTTTAATTTTTTTTTTAACTTTGCTGTTGTTGTTTAGTCACTAAATTATGTCCAACTCTTTTGTGACCCCATAGACTGTAGCCTGTCAGGCTCCTCTGTCCATGGGATTTCCCAGGCAAGAATACTGGAGTGTGTTGCCATTTCTTTCTCCAGGGGATGTTTCCAACCCAGGGATTGAATCCAGGTCTCTTGCATGGCAGGTAGACGCTTTACCACTGAGCCATCAGGGGATCTCAATATAACTTACTGTTTTTTAAATATAACCAGGACATGGAAGCAACCTAGATGCCCATCAGCAGAAGAATGGATAAGAAAGCTGTGGTACATATACACAATGGAGTATTACTCAGCCATTAAAAAGAATACATTTGAATCAGTTCTAATGAGATGGATGAAACTGGAACCTATTATACAGAGTGAAGTAAGCCAGAAAGAAAAACACCAATACAATATACTAACGCATATATATGGAATTTAGAAAGATGTAATTCTCAAATTCATCCAGAAAACTGAAAAAGGAAAACTCCCAAAGCCATTCTACAAAATCACCATTGAGTGAGTGAGTGAGTGAAGTCACTCAGTCGTGTCCAATTCTTTGAGACTCCATGGACTGTAGCCCACCAGGCTCCTCTGTCCATGGGATTCTCCAGGCAAGAATACTGGAGTGGGTTGCCATTTCCTTCTCCAACAAGGTTGTTGAGGATTTTTGGATCCTCAATAGTGATGTTCTATCAGTGATATTGGCCTGTAATGTTCTTTTTTGTGGTATACAAGACAAAGCTACCACAGAAAAGAAAATCGCAGGCCAATATCACTGATAGAACATCACTACTGAGGATCCAAAAATCCTCAACAAATTCTAGCAGAAAAAATTCAACAACACATTAAAAAGATCACATATCAGGATCAACCGTGTATCCTAGGAACTCAAGGATTCTTCAATTTATGCAAATCAACCAATGTGGCACACCGTATTAACAAATTGAAAGATGAAACCATATGATCAATGATCATCTCAATAGATGCATAGAAAGCTTTAGAGAAAATCCAACACCTGTGTATGATAAAAAAAAAAAAAAAAAAAAAAAACTCTCCTGAAATTAGGCACAGAAGGAACCTGCATACATACTCAGTCATGTCCAACTCTTTGCAACTCTTGCACTGTAGCCAGCCAGGCTCCTCTGTCCATGGGATTTTCCAGGCAAGAATGGGGTGTCATTCCCTTCTCCAGGGAGAAGAAACATACCTCAACATAAAAAAGGCTATATACAGCAAACCAACAGCAAGCTATTCTCAATGGTGAAAAACAAAGCATTTCCTCTAAAACCAGGAACAACACAAGGGTGCCCACACTTGTCATTATTATTCAACATAGTTTTGGAAGTCCTAGCCAGGGAAATTTAGGGAAATAAAAGGAATACAGATTGGAAAAAAAAGATGTAAAACTCTCACTGTTTGCAGGTGATGTGATAATACACATAATACCCTAAAGATGCCACAAGAAATTTTCTAGAGCTAATCAATGAAAATAGTAAAGTTGGCAAGACACAAAACTAATACACATAAATTACTTGTATTCCTATATACTAACAATGAAAAATCAGCAAAAGAAATTAAGGAAAAAATCCCATTCACCTTTGCAACAAAAAGAAGAAAATGCTAAGGAATATACCTACCCAAAGAGACAAAAGACTTTTTTGGAGAAGTCTCTAAGACAATGATGAAAGAAATAAAAGAAACAGAGATATATACCATATTCTTGCATTGGAAGAATCAATATTCTTAAAAAGCACTGTACTATCCAAAGCAATCTACAGATTCCATGCAATATCATACTACCAGTGGTGTTTTTCACAGGATTAGAAGAAAAAATTTCACAATTCATATGAAAACAAAAAAGACTCTGAATAGTCAAAGCAATCTTAAGAAAGAAAAATGGACTTGGAGGAATCAAACTTCATGATGTTAGACTCTACTACAAAGTCACAGGAATAAAGATAGTATGATACTGGCACAGAAACAGAAATACAGATCAATGGAACAAGATACAAAGCCCAGAGATAAACCCACACATCTATGGGCACCTTATCTTTGACAAAGGAGGCAAGAATATACAATTGAGTAAAGACAGTCAAAAAGTGGTGCTGAGAAAACCAGACAGCCACATGTAAAATAATGAAACCAGAACATGTCCTAATACCATACATAAAAATAAACTCAAAATGGATTAAAGACTTAACTGTGAAGCCATAAACTATGAAACTCTTAGAGGAAAACAAAGGCAGTACACTCTTTGACATAAATCACAGCAAATCTTTGACTCATCTCCTAGAGTAGTGGAAATAAAAGCAAAGATAAACAAGTGGGATATAATAAAATTTAAAACATTTTGCCCACCAAATGAAACAATAAGCAAGATGAAAAGACAACACTCAGAATGGTAGTAAATAATTGCCAAGAAAACAACTGACAAAGGATTGATCACCAAAATATATAAGCAGCTCATGCAGCTCAATATAAGAAAAAGAAACAGCCAAAAAAAAAAAAAAAAAGGGCAGAAGACCTAAACAGACATTACTCCAAAGACATACAGATTGCCAATAAACACATGAAAAGATGCTCAACATCACTAATTATTAGAGAAATAAAAATAAAAAGTACAATGAGGTATCACCTCATACCAATCAGACTGGCCATCATTGAAACATCTACAAACAATAAATGCTGGAGAGGATGTGGAGAAAAGAGAACCCTCCAACACTGCTTGTGGGAATGGAAACTGATAGAGCCTTTATGGGGAACATCATGCTAATTTCTTAAAAAATGGAAGCCCAAATCTACCACATGACCCAGCAATCCCATTACTAGGCCTATACCCTGAGAAAGTCTCATTTCTAAAAAAAAAAAAAAATGCACCCTAATGTTCATTGCAGCACTATTTACAAAAGTCAGGGCAAGGAAGCAACCTAGATGTTCCTCTACAGATGAACAGATAAAGAAAATGTGGTACATAAAATCAATGGAATATTACTCAGCCATAAAAAAAGAGTGAATTTCCATCAGTTCTATTAAGGTGGATGAACCTAGAGCTTATAACATAGGATGAAGTAAGTCAGAAAAACAAATATTGCATATATATAGACTCTATGAAAATTATATTGATGAATGTATTTCCAGGGAAGTCATGGAGATGCAGATGTAGAGAACGGACTTGTGGATACCATAGGGGAAAGAGAGTGTACGACAAAAGGAGAAAGTAGCAGTGACAATATACAGTAACATGTGTAAAATATATATCTGGTGAGAAATTACCATATAATACAGTAAGCCCAGCCTGGCACTCTGTGATGCCTTAGAAGGGGATATGCGGGAGAAAGAGAGGCACAAGATGGAGAGGTTATATGAATCATTATGGCTGATTTGCACTCCTGTTCAGCAGAAACGAACACAAAATTATAAAGCAACTTTCCTCCACTTAAAAAATAAATTCACAAAAATCATAGAGGAAATGCTTCATGACATTGATCTTGGCAATAACTTTTGGGAAAATGATACAAAAATCACAGGTGACAACAACAACAAAAAGACAAGAGAGATTACATCAAGCTAAAAATATTATGCACAGGAAAGTAAACAATCAACACTGAAAAAAGCAACCTTTGGACTGAGTGACTAACAGTCGTGTCTGACTATTGGCAATACGATAGATTGTAGCCCGCTAGGCTCCTCTGTCCATGGAATTCCCCATGCAAGAATACTGGAGTGGGTTGCCATTCCCTTCTCCAGGGGATCTTCCCCGCCCAGGGATCAAACCCAGTACTCCATTGCAGGCAGAATCTTTACCATCTGTTGCCACCAGGAAAGAGTTAGGGATGGAGACCTATCCTGCGGGGATGGGGAGGAGTTACTCATGAAGGAGGAGAAGTTTCCAAACACCAGAAAACCCTCTCACCAGAGGGTCTGTAGGGAGTTTTGGAATCTCAGAGGGCAACATAATCAGGAGGAAAAAAAAAAAAAATCCACAGATTATGCACCTAACCACAATTCTTAGCAGAGAAGTAGCCCAGACACTGACGTCCACCAGCAGCGAGTGGGGGCTGAACAGGGGAGCATGGGCTGCATGCTTAGGGTAAGGACCGGGCCTGAATGCCCTGAGTACAATCTGAGGGAGCTAACGTGAGATAGCAACCCAAACTGTGGGATAGCCAGAGAAGGGAAAAGAGAGAGAGAGAGAGAGAGAGAGAGAGAGAGAGAGAGAGAGAGAGAGAGAGAGAACTTTCCCATGAAAAGCTATAAGGCACAACCTGGCCCGCTCACACAACAAAGGACTGAAGGAATACCAGAGGAGAGCTAGCCAGCTGTGGACCAGCCCCTCCCCCCACAGGAGGCAGAGAGGCAGGTGGGTGACATCCAGAGCTGGAAGGCGTGGGGCAAATTCAGCCCCAGAGATGGCAACCTCCACCAAACTGCAAGCAGGCTTCCAGTTGCTAACCAAGTCTTCCTGGGATCCTGGATGGTTGACATACACCAGGAGGTTTGCAATCAGAGATCAGCTCCCCACAGGAGACACAGGGCACAGCTGAGATGTTGCTCCCACTGGGCACCCAGGAAACCAAGGGGCTGGGATTGGGGAGGTGATAAGATGCACTGCTCACCTGGGGAGAGTGCACTCGCCAAGCATCTGGTCACCTGAGCTGCTCAGACCTGGGAAGGGCACAAAACGCAGGCCCAACCGAGTCTGTGCCTTTGTGGAGTACCCAAGAACCTGAACCTGAGTGGCTTAGACCTGGGAAGTGCACAGAACCGGGGGCCTGCTTAGGAGAGTTCCCTGGCAGAGCAACCTGGAGCCAGAGCACTGAAGACTGGGAAAGCACACATGTTGAGAGAGAAGGCAAAACCAGTGTGGCCCAGACACTGTGAGCACTTGCCACAAACACCAGTGATATTTGTTTGCAGTGTTCGTCCCTCCCCACAGCACAAATGAACAAGTGAGCCTAAATAAGTGAACACCTTCGCCCCCTTGTGTCAGGGCAGAAATTAGACACAGAAGAGACTTGCAAACAGAGGAAGCCAAAACAAACAAACAAGAGGGAACTGCTCTGTAAGTGACAGGTGCAACAGATTAAAACCCTGTAGTGAGCACTGACTATATTGGAAGGGGCCTATAGACTTGAGAAAAAGTGTAACCTGGAACAAGGAACTATCTGTAACTGAACTGACCCCACAATGCCCTCAACAGCTCCAGAAAAATTCCTAGATATATTTGATTATGATCATTTTTAAATTTTTAAAAATTTTTAAGGTCTTTATTAATCCTTTAATTTTCAATTTTATAACCTACTATTACCTTGCAAAAAATGACCCTATTTTAAAGCAAATTTCATAAATATGTATTTTTATAATGTTTGTGATTTTGTCTTGTTTTTTAATATTGCATTTGTGAGAGTCTAACCTCTACTGTAGATTTTTAATCTTTGCATTTTAGTATTTGTTATCAATTTTGTACCTTTAAGAATCCAGTCTTCAGTACCCATTTTTACTTAGGAGTGTGATTATTGGCTTGATTGCTCTAACCCCACTTTGACTCTCTTTCTTCTCCCCCAGGTCACCTCTATCTTCTCCCTCCCCCTTCTCTAGTCTACCCAACTCTGTGAATCTCTTTGGGTGTTCTGGGCTGTGGAGAACACTTAGAGAACTGATTACTGGCTAGATCTTTCTCTCTCCTTTTGCCTCCCCCTCTTCTCCTCCTGGTCACCTCTATCTCCTTACTCCCTCTTCTCTTCCCTATGTAACTCCGTGAAACTCTCTGAGTATTCCAGATTGTAGAGACCACATAGGGAATTGATTACTGGCTAGATTGCTCTCTCCCCTTTTGATTCCCCCTCTTCTCCTCCTGGTCATCTCTATCTCGCTCCTCCCTCTTCTCTTCTCCATATAACTCTGTGAACCTCTCTGGATGTCTCTCACTGTGGAGAATCTTTTCACCATTACTCTAGATGTTTTATCATCTGTGCCATATGGATGGAGAAGTCTTCAGGCTACTATAAGAATAAGACTGAAAGCCAGAAGCAGGAGGCTTAAATTCAAAACTTGAGAACACCAGAAAACTCCTGACTCCAGGGAACATTAATTGACAAGAGCTCATGCAAAAGCCTCCATACCAAGACTGAAACCAAGTTTCACCCAAGAGCCAACAAGTTTCAGAGCAAGAAATACCAGGCTAACTCTCCAACAATGCAAGAACATAACCCTGAGCATTAAAACACAGGTGGCCAAAAGTCACACCAAACCTAAAGACACGTCAAAACCCACTACTGGACACTTCATTGCACTTCAGAGAGAAGAGATCCAGCTCCACTCACCAGAACACCTACGTAAGCTTCCCTAAACAGGAAATCTTGGCAAGCCCTCATCCAACCCCACCCACATGGAGGAACCTCCACAATAAAGAGAAACCACAAACTTCTAGCCTACAGAAAGGCCACCCCAAACCGAGCAATCTAAACAAGATGGAAAGGCAGAGAAATATTCACCAGGTAAAGGAACATGATAAATGCCCATCAAACCAAACAAAAGAGGAGGAAACAGGGACTCTACCAGAAAAATAATTCAGAATAATGATAGTAAAAATGATCCAAAATCTTGAAAACAAAATATAGAGTTATAGATAAATAGTCTAGAGATAAGGACTAAGAAAATGCAAGAAATGTTTAACAAGGACCTAGAAGTAATAAAAAAGAGTCAATCAATAATGAATAATGCAATAACTGAGATAAAAAAAAAAACACTCTACATGGAACCAAAAGTAAAATAACTGAGGCAGAAGATAGGATAAGTGAGGTGGAAGATAGAATGGTGGAAAAATATGAAGCAGAGAGGATTAAAGAATTAAAAGAAATGAGGACAACCTTAGAGATTTCTGGGACAATGTCAAATGCCGCAACATTCAAATCATAGGAGTCCCAGAAGAAGACAAAAAGAAAGGCCATGAGAAAATACTTGAGTTGATAATAGTGGAAAACTTCCCTAAAATGGGGAAGGAAATAGCCACCCAAGTCCAAGAAACCCAGAGAGTCCCAAACAGGATAAACCCAAGGCAAAACACCCCAATACACAAATTAATCAAATTAACAAAGGTCAAACACAAAGAAGAAATATTAAAGCACCAAGGGAAAAACAACAAATAACACACAAGGGGATTCTCCTAAGGAAAACAGCTGATCTTTCAGTAGAAACTCTTCAGGCCAGAAGGGAATAGCAGGACATATTTAAATGATGAAAGAGAAAAACCTACAACCCAGATTACTGTATCTAGCAAGGATCTCATTCATATATGAAGGAGAAATCAAAAGCTTTACAGACAAGCAAGAGCTGAGAGAATTCATCACCACCAAACCAGCTCTTCAGCAAATGCTAAAGTATTTTCTCTAGATAGGAAAAACAAAAAAGGTGTATAAACTTGAACCCCAAATAACAAAGTAAATGGCAACAGGATCATACTTATCAATAATTACCTTAAATGTAAATGGGTTGAATGCTCCATTCAAAAGACAAAGACTGGCTGAATGGATACAAAAACAAGACCCCTATATATGCTGTCTATAAGAGACCCACCTCAAAATAAAGGACACACACAGACTGAAAGAGAAGGGCTGGAAAAAGATATTTCATGCAAATGGAGACCAAAAGAAAGCAGGATTAGCAATACTCAGATAAAATAGACTTTGAAATAAAGGCCAAGAAAAGAGCCAAAGAAGGACACTACATAATGATCAAAGGATCGATCCAAGAAGAAGATACAACGATTATAAACATATATGCACCTGAAATAGGAGCTCTGCAACATGTAAGGCAAAAGCTAAAAAATATGAATGGGGAAATGACCAATAGCACAATAACAGTGGGAGACTTTAATACCTCACTCACACGTATGGATAGATCAACTAAACAGAAAATTAGCAAGGAAACACAAACTTTAGTTGATACAATGGACCAGTTAGACATAATTGATATCTATAAGACACTTCATCCCAAAATAATTAATTTCACATTTTTTCTGAAGTGTACATGGAACCTTCTCCAGGATAGTCATATCCTGGGCCATAAATCTAGCCTTGGTAAATTAAAAACATTGAAATCATTTCAACCATATTCTCTGATCACAATGCAGTAAGATTAGATGTCAACTACACGGAAAAAAAAAAAAGCCTAGTTAAAATACAAACCTATGGAGGCTAAACAACACGTTTCTGAATAACCAACACATCACAGAAGAAACCAAAAAAGAAATAAAAATATGCATAAAAATGAATGAAAATGAAAACACAACAACCCAAAATCTATGGGATTCAGTAAAAGCAGGGCTAAGGTTAAGGTTTATAGCAATACAAGCTTACCTTAAGAAACAAGAGAAAAATCAAGTAAATAAGCTAACGCTACACCTATAGCAACTAGAAAAGGAAGAAATGAAGAACCCTATGTTTAGCAGAAGGAAATAAATCATAAAATTAGGGCAGAAATAAATAAAAAAGAAACAAAGGAGACCATAGCAAAACATCAACAAAGCTAAAAGCTGGTTCTTTGAGAAGATAAATAAAATTGACAAACCATTAGCCAGACTCATCAAGAAACAAAGGGAGAAGAATCAAATCAACAAAATTAGAAATGAAAATGGAGAAATCATAACATACAACATAGAAATAAAAAGGATCATAAGAGACTACTATCAGTAATTATATGCCAATAAAATGGACAGCTTGGAAGAAATGGATGAATTCTTATAAAAGTATAACTTTCCAAAACTAAACGAGGGAGAAATAGAAAATCTTAACAGACCCACCAACAGCATGGAAATCGAAACTGTAATCAGAAATCTTCCAAGAAACAAAAGCCGAGGACCAGATGGCTTCACATCTGAATTCTACCAAAAATTGAGAGAAGAGCTAACTCCTATCCTACTCAAACTCTTCCAGAAAATTGCAGAAAGTAAACTTCCAAACCCATTCTATCAGGCCACCATCACCCTAATACCAAATCCAGACAAAGATGCCACAAAAAAAGAAAACTACAGGCCAATATCACTGATGAACATAGTTGCAAAAACCCTTAGCAAAATTCTAGCAAACAGAATCCAACAACATATTAAAAAGATCATACATCATGACTAAGTGGGTTTTATCCCAGGGATGCAAGGATTCTTCAGTATTTGCAAATCAATCATTGTGATATACCAGATTAACAATTTGAAAGATAAAAACCATATGATTATCTCAATAGATGCAGGAAAAGCCTTTGACAAAATTCAACACCCATTTGTGATAAAAACTCTCCAGAAAGAAGACATAGAAGGAACATAACTCAACATAATAAAAGTCATATATTATAAACCCACAGCAGACACTATCCTCAATGATGAAATATTGAAAGCATTTCCCCTAAAGTCAGGAACAAGACAAGAGTGCCCACTCTTACCACTACTATTCAACATAGTTTTGGAAGTTTTGGCCACAGCAATCAGAGCAGAAAAGGAAATAAAAGGAATCCAGAGTGGAAAAGAAGAAGTAAAACTCTCATTTTCTATGATCCTCTACATAGAAAACCCTAAAGACTCCACCAGAGAATTATTAGAGCTAATCAATGAATAAAGTTGCAGGATATAAAATTAACACAGAGAAATCCCTTGCATTGCTATACACTAACAATGAGGAAAAAAAAGAGAGAAATTAAGGAAACAGTCCCATTCACCATTGCAACAAAAAGAATAAAATATTTATGAATAAATCTACCTAAAGAAACAAAAGACCTATATATAGAAAACTATAAAACACTGAGGCAAGAAATCAAAGAGGACACACATAGATGGAGAAATATACCATGTTTATGGATCAGAAGAGTCAATATAGTGTAAATGGTTATACTGTTCAAAGCAATCTATAGATTCAATGCAATCCCTATCAAGCTACCAAAGCAATCTATAGATTCAATGCAATCCCTATCAAGCTACCAATGGTATTTTTCAGAGACCTAGAACAAATAATTTCACAATTTGTATGAAAATACAGAAAACCTCAATTAGCTAAAGCAATCTTGAGAAAGTAGACTGGAACTGGAGGAATCAACCTGCTTGACTTCAGACTATACTACAAAGCTACAGTCATCAAGACAATATGGTACTGGTACAAAGACAGAAATATAGATCAATGGAACAAAATAGAAAGCCCAGAGATAAATCCATGCACCTATTGATACCTTATCTTTGACAAGGGAGGCAAGAATATACAATGGAGAAAATATAATCTCTTTAACAAGTGGTGCTGGGAAAAGTGGTCAGTCACTTGTAAAGGAGTGAAACTGTAACATTTTCTAACACCATACACAAAAATAAACTCCAAATGGATTAAAGATCTAAACATAAGACCAGAAACTATAAAACTCCTAGAGGAAAACATAGGCAGAACACTCTCTGACATAAATCACAGCAGGATCCTCTATGACCCACCTCCCAGAGTAATGGAAATAAAAACAAAAATAAACATAATTGGGACCTAATTAAACTTAAAAGCTTTTGCACAATGAAGGAAACTATAAACAAGGTGAAAAGACAGCCTTCAGAATGGAAGTAAAGAATAGCGAACAAAGCAACTGACAAATAATTGGAGATTCAACTTCAGCATCAGTCCTTCCAATCAATATTCAGGACTGATTTCCTTTAGGATTGACTGGTTTGATCCCCTTGCTGTCCAAGGGACTCTCAAGAGTCTTCTCCAATACCACAATTCAAAAACATCAATTCTTCAGTGCTGAGGTTTCTTTATGGTCCAACTGTCACACATACATGAGTACTGGAAAAACCATAGCTTTGACTATACAGACCTTTGCCAGCAAAGTAATGTCTCTGTTTTTTAATATGCTGCTTAGGTTTGTCATAATTTGTCTTCCAAGGGGCAAGCATTATTCCAAGGAGCAAGCATCATTAGGGAAGTACAAATCAAAAACCCAATAAGATAGCATTTCACAATTGTAAGGATGGTTATATTCAAAAAAACAAAACCCAACAAATGTTGGTGGTGATATGGAGAAATTGACAGCTTTGCACACTGTTAATGGGACTGTAAAATTGTGCAACCATTATGGAAAACTTTATGGAGGTGTGTCCAGGTCATTAGAACTAAAGCTGGATAAGGAAAGCATGCATGCTAGAAGGGGTATGGCATCAGATGTTAGAGCAAAGACAGGGTGAAGTAGGTGTTTGTGTGCATGGAGGGGAGTGACCTAGAATGGGGAGTCAGAGCCTGAGCAAGATTAGATCATCCTGACTAGGAAGGGAATGGTGGTAGAAATGGGAGTATGGTTACAAATGGATTGCTCCATTAAGGATAATGGAAGCCAGGTTTCTTGCTGTTACAAATAAAGGGAGAAAATTAGAATAAATCCTGTGATATTAGATTGACTTTAGCATTCATGGGTTTTAATATTTATATATAGAGAAATATAGATATAAAAACTTTGTCATTTTCAAAAGTGTCAAGATAATAAACGTCAAGGACAGAGTAGGGAACTATTCCAGACTGAAGAAGACTAAAGATAGGTGACAGTTAAAAGCAACACAAGACTGTGAACTGTGTTTTTTTCCCCCATAAAGAACAATTTTGAGATAATTTTTGGAACATGAATGAGCTCTAAGGATTTGAGTGCAGTCTATCATTGTTATTTTTTTTATATTTTGCTGGATGCTTTGTGGTCATATAGGAGAATGTTCTTATTTATAGGAAGCATATGTGAAAGTATTTAGGGTTATGTGGTGCAACTTTATTATCAAATGGTAGTTTTAAAAAGTTATTTACACTATATATCCAGCTTCTCTCTAAATCTATGATTGTATTCAAAATTTTAAGAATGAAAATGAAACTCACCAAACCATGGTAATTTTGTTTCACTTTAAAACTACAAGCCTGAAATGGGCAACCAGTGCTATCCAACAGTCCTATTCTCTTTCCCTAGTTGGTTCATTCTCCCACTTGTTGAGGTTGCTATATTACATCTCCTCTCTCCTTCAACACCTTCCTCCTTCTGATTCTAAGCTGATTACCTTGCTTCTAGTTTCAGAAAAACAAAACCTATCAAAAGAGAACTTTCTTATTCTTTCAGCATGAGTTTTGTTTTTTGTTTTTTACCCTACTTGCACCTATACTTATATACTCTGCCTCCCCACCTGTTACTATGGATACTTTCTCCTTCTCCTAAAACCAATCTTTTACTTATACATGGGATTTCATTCTTGTTGCTTCTGTACCATCAAAAGTTTTCCTCTCTATTAAATATTTCCCACTAGCACTCAAACCTACTCTTGGATCTCCCATTATAAAGAAAAAACTACAGCAAAAGTACATTTACTTGTTCACAGTTTTAGAAAAGGCCTCCAAATAATTATAATCTCCCTGCCTCCACTTCATTCCCTGTCATCCTTTTGGACTCAACGCAATCAATCTTTTGATCTCAGGCTTGCATTAAAATATCTCTCATTAAGGTCACCCATAATCTTCATATTATCAAATCTCCAGTGGTCATCTTGATCTCTCAGCAGTATTTGTTACAATTAATCATTCTCTCCTTCTGAAAACACTTGTTTTATTTGGCTTTAATGACAAGAGGTTGTCCTTATTTTCCTCCTACCTCACTGACTATTCCTTTTGCCTCCTTTACTTCTCTACTTCCCCAACACTAAACATTGGATTATACCTGTGCTGGTCCTTGAACTTACACTCTTCTATATCTACACTCATTCCCTACCTGATTTTTCTGAGTTTTGTGGTTGTAAATACAATTTCTGATCTGATGAATTTATATTTCCATGTCTGAAATCCAAATTTTCAAATCTTACTATGTACTTGATATTAATATAATCACTTGAATATCTAAAATTTAATATTCTACAACAGAACTCTTAATTTCCATTCATAGCTCCACAAAATCTGGTCCTTCTCCGGTATTTTCCTTTTTAGTGATACCATTCACTTTATTGTTTAGGCTAAACTCCTTGGAACCATCCTTGTTTCTCTTTCTCTCATAACCAAAACACAACTCCTGAGTAAAATGTGTTAGTTTGGCATTTAAAATATATCTAGAATCTCTAGAAAAGCTTATGTAGATTCACATTTCCCTGTCACTTCAATCTAAATACTTTGGAAATAGTTAACAAATAGGATAACAAAATTTGTAGTGTGGCAAGAAGGTAGGCAGAACAGGGACCTCACATTTCAAAGAACATCAATGCTATAAGTTCCCTGAGTTTTCCTTTTATCTCCAAAATATCCAAGGTTGGGCACCTGAAGCTCTGAAATTCCAAACTGCAAATAGGAATAGAAAAAATAAATAAATATATAAAAATAGCTTTCTTTGGCCAAGGTATTAAGCAAAGGGAAGTTCAATAGAGGACCTAGTGAGGAGCCCCAACCTCTGCTTCACAACTGGACCACCAGAGGATGATTTGATCAGGACACAAGGCAGATGCAAAGCCTCCAGCAGAACAACCTCTAACTCTGCTACCCTTTTCTCCTTCTGCCTTCAATCTTTTCCTAGCATCAGGGTCTTTTCCAGTGTGTCAGCTCTTCAAATCATGTGGCCAACTACTGGACCTTCAGCATCAGTCCTCAATGAATATTCAAGGTTTATTTCCATTAGGATTGACTGGTTGGATCTCCTTGCATTCCAAGGGACTATCAGGAGTCTTCTTCAGCACCAAAATTAAAAAACATCAGAAATCTTCCAGCAAACAAAAGCACAGGTCCAGACGGCTTCACAGCTGAATTCTACCAAAAATTTAGAGAATAGCTAACACCTATCCTACTCAAACTCTTCCAGAAAATAGCAGAGGAAGGTAAACTTCCAAACTCATTCTATGAGGCCACCATCACCCTAATACCAAAACCTGACAAAGATGCCCCAAAAAAGAAAACTACAGGCCAATATCACTGAGGAACATAGATGCAGAAATCCTTAACAAAATTCTAGCAATCAGAATCCAACAATGCATTAAAAAGATCATACACCATGACCAAGTGGGCTTTATCCCAGGGATGCAAGGATTCTTCAATATCCAAAAATCAATCAATGTAGTACACCACATTAACAAATTGAAAAATAAAAGCCAAATGAATATCTCAATAGATGCAGAGAAAGCCTTTGATAAAATTCAACATCCATTTATGATTAAAACTCTCCAGAAAGCAGGAATAGAAGGAACATACCTCAACATAATAAAAGCTATATAGGAAAAACCCATAGCAAACATTATCCTCAATGGTGAAAAATTGAAAGCATTTCCCCCAAAGTCAGGAACAAGACAAGGGTGCCCACTTTCACCACTACTATTCAACATAGTTTTGGAAGTTTTGGCAAAAGCAATCAGGGTAGAAAAAGAAATAAAAGGAATCCAAATTGGAAAAGAAGAAGTAAAACTCTCACTGCAGATGACATGACCCTCTACAAAGAAAACCCTAAAGACTCCACCAGAAAATTACTAGAGCTAATCAATGAATATAGTAAAGTTGCAGGATATAAAATCAACACACAGAAATCCCTTGCATTCCTATACACTAATAATGAGAAAATAGAAAGAAATTAAGGAAACAATTCCATTCACCATTGCAATGAAAATAAAATATTTAGGAATATATATACCTAAAGAAACTAAAGACCTATGTATAGAAAACTATAAAACATTGGTAAAAGAAATCAAAGAGGACACTAATAGATGGAGAAATGTACCATGATCATGGATCAGAAGAATCCATATAGTGAAAATGAGTATACTACCTAAATCAATCTATAGATTCAATGCAATCCTTATCAAGCTACCAATGTTATTTTTCACAAATCTAGAACAAATAATTTCACAATTTGTATGGAAATAAAAAAAAAAAAAAAAAAAAAAAAACCTCAAATAGCCAAAGCAATCTTGAGAAAGAATAATGGAACTGGAGGAATCAACGTGCCTGACTTCAGGCTCTACTACAAAGCCAGAGTCATCAAGACTGTATGGTACTGGCACAAAGACAGAAATATAGATCAATGGAACAAAAGAGAAAGCCCAGAGATAAATCCATGCACCTAAGGACAACTTATCTTTGACAAAGGAGGCAAGAATATACAATGGAGAAAAGACAATCTCTTTAACAAGTGGTGCTGGAAAAACTGGTCAACCACTTGTAAAAGAATGAAACTAGAACACTTTCTAACACCATACACAAAAATAAACTCAAAATGGATTAAAGATCTAAATGTAAGACCAGAAACTATAAAACTCCTAGAGGAGAACATAGGCAAAACACTCTCTGACATAAGTCACAGCAGGATCCTCTATGACCCACCTCCCAGAATACTGGAAATAAAAGCAAAAATTAACAAATAGGACCTGATTAAAATTAAAAGCTTCTGCACAACAAAGGAAACTATCAGCAAGGTGAAAAGACAACCTTCAGAATGGGAGAAAATAATAACAAATGAAGCAACTGACAGAGAACTAATCTCAAAAATATACAAGCAACTCCTGAAGCTCAATTCCAGAAAAATAAACAACCCAATCAAAAAATAGGACAAAGAACTAAACAGACATTTCTCCAAAGAAGACATAGAGATGGCTAACAAACACGTGAAAAGATGCCCAACATCACTCATTATCAGAGAAATGCAAATCACAACCACAATGAGGTACCATTTCACGCCAGTCAGAATGGCTGCTATCCAAAAGTCTACAAGCAATAAATGCTGGAAAGGGTATGGAGAAAAGGGAACGGTCTTACACTGTTGGTGGGAATGCAAACTAGTACAGCCACTATGGAGAACAGTGTGGAGATTCCTTTTAAAGCTGGAAATAGAACTGCCTTATGACCCAGCAATCCCACTAATGGGTATACACACTGAGGAAACCAGAATTGAAAGAGACACGTGTACCCCAATGTTCACCTCAGCACTGTTTATAATAGCCAGGACATGGAAGCAACCTAGATATCCATCAGCAGACGAATGGATAAGAAAGCTGTGGTACACATACACAATGGAGTATTACTCAGCCGTTAAAAAGAATGCATTTGAGTCAGTTTAATGGGGTGGATGAAACTGGAGCCTACTATACAGAGTGAAGTAAGCCAGAAAGAAAAACACCAATACAGTATACTAACACATATATATGAAATTTAGAAAGATGGTAACAATAACCCTATATACGAGACAGCAAAAGAGACACAGATGTATAGAACAGTCTTTTGGACTCTGTGGGAGAAGGCGAGGGTGGGATGGTCTGAGAGAATAGCATTGAAACATGTATATTATCATATATGAAACAGATCGCCAGTCCAGGTTCGATGCATGAGACAGAGTACTCAGGGCTCGTGCACTGGGATGACCCAGAGGGATGGGATGGGGATGGAGGTGAGAGGGGGGTTCAGGATTGGGAACACATATACACCCATGACTGATTCATGCCAATGTATGGCAAAAACCACTACAATATTGTAAAGTAATTAGCCTACAACTGAAAAAAAAGAAGAAAAAAGCATCGATTCTTCCGTGCTTAGTCTCTTTGTGGTCCAACTCTCACATCCACACATGACTACTGGAAAAAGCATATCTTTGACTATAGATACAAACCTTTGTTGGCCAAGTGATATCTCTGCTTTTTGCTTTTTCATATGCCATCTAGGTTCATCATAGCTTTTCTTTCACGGAATAAGTGTCTTTTAATTTCATGGCTGCAGTCAGTGTCCACAGTGATCTGTCACTGCTTCCACTCTATTCCTTTCTATTTGTCATGAACTGATGGAATTGGATGCCATGATCATAGTTTTTTGAATACTGAGTTTTAAGCCATCTCTTCTTTTTCACCCTCACCAAGAGGCTATTTAGTTCTTCAATTCTTCCATTAAAGTGGTATCTTCTGCATATCTGAGGTTGTTGATAAATACAATGACTGCCTGCTAAAATAGAAGATTTGAAAAAGATCAAGAGACCCCTAAAATAGCAACTAAAACACCCAAGATGCATTAAAAATCACTCTTCATACTAAGAACAACAACAAAAACAGAAACAAAATTCGAATGAAAAAAGAAAAAAGAAACACAATTAACTGACACCATTACAGTTATCTGCCAACAGTTTCAAGGTTGCTATCATAAAAATGCCTCAAAAGACAATTTAGAATTTTCTTGAAAAAATCAGAAATTTAACCATAGAAAAAGGACTTGTTTTTAAAAGAACCAAATGGAAAATATGGAACTGAAAAAATTGTCAAAAACTCTTTAAATTGCTAGCTGGACGCAGTACTACAGTAGAGATGAAAGAGAACAGAATTAGTAAAACTGAAGACAGATCACAGTCTTCAACTGACCCAGTCTGAACAAAGAGAAAAAACAGTGGGGAAAAAAAGGAAAAAGCAAAGGCTCAGAGATCAGTAGAACCATAACAAAATAATAATAGTAATATTTATATCACTTGAGACCCAGAAGGAGATGAAAAAGTATTTGGAGCTGAAAAGGTATTTGATGAGGAAAGAAAAACAGAGGGAAAAAAACAAAACAAATAATAAAATTAGAGACTGGTTATTTAAACAAGATGGTGGAACAGGAAACCCCAGACTCTCCTTTTCAGAGAAGCACTGATGCAAAAATACAAAGATAATTACCCTCTGTGAGAAATCTACAAACCATTTAAAGTTTCCTGCACCTAGCTGACTGTGAAACCAGTTGCATCAAACCCAACAAAGTAATAAAAGTAATAAAATGTGTGGCTCTCATTTACCGTAGTCCTTCTCACTGTCTCAGGGTAGTGCACTTGGGAAAAAGTTCCCAGCTTTTGGCTTCTTCCTCGGGAGGAAAAGAAGGCAGAAACACATGTCTAATGTTCAGACTTTTCACTGAACTTCCCAGGGAATCGGTCTCTTTCTTTCCTGAATCTGGGTACTGGTAGGAATACACATCATATTGGGGGATACTGAGAACAAGTGTTAAGTTTGAAGTAGTGTGCATTTACTTGTCATAGTTCCCCCACCCACCCAGTTCAATGCAGAATAAGGGGGGAAAATCCCAAACTCCTGGCTTCTCCCTGAGGAGGAAAAGATTTGGAGCATGTATCTAACATTCAGCTTTTGAAGGGGCTGGTCACTAGTTCACCTGTCTTACAATGCTGACAGGACCTGGCATACTCTATATGCCTGCAGGCCTCTGAGAACAAAGGAGAACTGGAAGTTTTGCTGCTATTCCAGAGGTACACAGTATAGCAAACAGGTTGATACAGCTCAGAGGTTCTCCCTTGGGGAGGGAAGAGGGAGAGAGATGATTGGAGCACATAATACTCTGGCTTTTGGGGACAAGGGGATGCTGCCAAGGAACTTGTTTCTCTCTCACCAGACTCAGAATATTGACAGGACCCAGAATACTATACAAGACTGGGGCCACTGAGAACAAAAGAGAGCTGGACAGCTTACTGCAGCACTACAAAACCTTTAGAGAGTACCACAGATAGACATTAGAGGGAAGAAGATATTATTAACTCCTGAAAAAATAACCAAGCAAATATCTCTAAAATAGGGAATTTACAAGTTCAGAGAAAATATATTCACAAAAAATATTTGAGAGACTACCAGAATCTCTAGCTGGGATGACTGATAAAAATCTTTCACTGTATAAAGTCAGTAGATAAAGGAGAGGGGGCTATTTTGTCAAATGTGCCTATCTCAATAAAAACTTTTAAAGGAACATGAAAAAACAGCAGAACACAGCCCAATCAAATGGAGAAAAAAAATCTCCAGAAACTAACCCAAAAGAAAAATATTTATATGAATTACCTGACAAGGAATTCAAAATAACCATCATAAAGATGTTTAATAAGCTCAGGAAATGATGAATAAATAAAATTAGAATACCAAAAAAGAGAAAATATAAAAATGAACTAAACAGAAACTTTGGAACTGAAAACTACCTGAACAAAAAATTCACTAGAGGTGTTAATGAGCACACTTCATCAGTCAGAATAAAAAATCAGTAAACCAAGAAAAGTCACTTAAAATTAACCAGAGAATCATAACGAAAAAAGTGTAAGGAAAGAAAGCCTAAGGGACTTATATAACAACATCAAAAGAATTCAAATATGCATGATGGGAATCCCAGACAGAGAAGAGGGAGAGAAAAGGGTAGAAACTTATTTAAAGAAAGAATGACAAAATTTCTCTAACCTAAGGAAGAAAATGGACATCTACATTCAGAAGACCAGTTCAGTTCAGCTCAGTTCAGTCGCTCAGTCATGTTCGACTCTTTGCAACCCCATAGACTGTAGCACATCGGGCTTCCCAGTCCATCATCAACTCCCAAAGGTCACTCAAATTCAGGTATATTGAGTCAGTGATGCCGTCCAACCATCTCATCCTCTGTCGTCCCCTTCTACCGCCTTCAATCTTTCCCAGCATCAGGATCTTTTCAAGTGAGTCAGCTCTTCGCATCAGGTGGCCTAAGTATTGAAGTTTCAGCTTCAACATTAGTTCTTCCGATGAATATTCAGGACTGGCTTCCTTTAGGATGGACGGGTTGGATCTCATTGCAGTCAAAGGGACACTCAAGAGTTTTCTCCAACACCACAGTTCAAAAGCATCAATTCTTCGGTGCTCAGCTTTCTTTATAGTCCAACTCTTACATCCATACATGACTACTGGAAAACCATAGCCTTGACTAGACACAACGTTGTTGGCAAATTAATGTCTCTGCTTTTCAAAATGCTGCCTAGGTCGATCATAAATTTGCTTTCAAAGAGTAAGCATCTTTTAATTTCATGGATGCAGTAAACATCTTCAGTGATTTTGGAGCCCCCCAAAAATGAAGTGTGCCACTGTTTCCACTGTTTCCCCATCTATTTTCCATGAAGTGATGGGACCGCATGCCATGGTCTTAGTTTCCTGAATGTTGAGCTTTAAGCCAACATTTTCACTCTCCTCTTTCAATTTCATCAAGAGGCTCTTTAGTTTTTCTTCACTTTCTGCCACAAAGGTGGTGTCATCTGCATATCTGAGGTTATTGATATTTCTCCTGGAAATCTTGATTCCAGATTGTGATTCATCCAGCCCAGCATTTCTCATGATGTACTCTGCATAGAAGTTAAATAAGCAGGGAGATAATATACAGCCTTGACATACTTTTTCCTATTTGGAACCAGTCTGTTGGTTCATGTCCAGTTCTAACTGTTGCTTCCTGACCTGCATACAGGTTTCTCAAGAGGCAGGTCAGGTGGTCTGGTATTTCCATCTCTTTCAGAATTTTCCACCGTTTATTCTGATCCACACAGTCAAAGGCTTTGGCATAGTCAATAAAGCAGAAATAGATGTTTTTCTGGAACTCTGCTTTTTCGATGATCCAGCTGATGTTGGCAATTTGATCTCTGGTTCCTTTGCCTTTACTAAATTCAGCTTGAACATTTGTAAGTTCACAGCTCATGTACTGTTGAAGCCTGGCTTGGAGAATTTTGAGCATTATTTTGCTAGCATGTGAGATGAGTGCAACTGTACAGTAGTTTGAGCATTCTTTGGCATTGCCTTTCTTTGAGATTGGAATGAAAAATGACCTTTTCCAGTCCTGTGGCCACTGCTGAGTTTTCCAATATTGCTGACATTGAGTACAGCACTTTCAGAGCATTATCTTTTAGGACTTGAAATAGCTCAACTGGAATTACATCACCTCCACTAGCTTTGCTCATACTGATGCTTCCTAAGGCTCACTTGACTTCACATTCCAGGATGTCTGGCTCTAGGTGAGTAGTCACACCATCATCATTATCTGGGTCATGGATATCTGTTTTTGTACAGTTCTTCTGTGTATTCTTACCACTTTTTCTTAATATCTTCTGCTTCTTTTAGGTCAATATCATTTTTCTCCTTTATTGAGCCCATCTTTGCATGAAATGTTCCCTTGGTATCTGTAATTTTCTTGAAGAGGTCTCTAGTCTTTCCCATTCTATAGTTTTCCTCTATTTCTTTGCACTGATCACTGAGGAAGGCTTTCTTATCTCTCCTTTTTATTCTTTGGAACTCTGCATTCAAATGGGTATATCTTTTCTTTTCTCATTTGCTTTTCTCTTCTCTTCTTTTCACAGCTATTTGTAAGGCCTCCTCAGATAGCCATTTTGCTTTTTGCATTTCTTTTTCTTGGAGATGGTCCTGATCCCTGTCTCCTGTACAATGTCATGAACCTCCATCCGTAGTTTATCAGGCACACTGTGTATCAGATCTAGTATCTTAAATCTATTTCTCACTTCCACTGTATAATCGTAAGGGATTTGATTTAGGTCAAAGCTGATTGGTCTAGTGGTTTTCCCGACTTTCTTCAATTGAGTCTGAATTTGGCAATAAGGAGCTCATGATCTGAGCCACAGTCACCTCCCAGTCTCGTTTTTGCTGACTGTATAGAGCTTCTCCATCTTTGGCTGCAGAGAATATAATCAGTCTTGTTTCAGTGTTGATCATCTGATGATGTCCATGTGCAGAGTCATCTCTTGTGTTGTTGGAAGAGGGTGTTTGCTATGAGTAGTGCGTTCTCTTGGCAAAACTCTATTAGCCTTTGCCCTGCTTCATTCTGTACTCCAAGGCCAAATATGCTTGTTATTCCAGGTGTTTCTTAACCTCCTACTTTTGCATTCCAGTCCCCTATAATGAAAATGACACATTTTTGGGGTGTTAGTTCTAAAACGTCTTGTAGGTCCTCATAGAACCATTCAACTTCAGCTTCTTCTTCTGTGATATTGAATGGTTTGCCTTGGAAATGAACAGAGATCATTCTGTCATTTTTGAGATTGCCTCCAAGCACCGCATTTCAGACTCTTTTGTTGACTATGATGGCTATTCCATTCTTCTAAGGAATTCTTGCCCACAATAGTGGATAATGGTCATCTGAGTTAGATTTACCCATTCCAGTCGATTTTAGTTCACTGATTCCTAAAATGTTGACGTTCACTCTTGCTATCTCCTGTTTGACCACATCCAATTTGCCTTGATTCATGGACCTAACATTCCAGGTTCCTATGCAACATTGCTCTTCACAGCATCAAACCTGGCTTCCATCACTAGTCACATTCACAACTAGGTGTTGTTTTTTCTTTGGCTCCGCCTCTTCACTCTTCCTGGAGTTATTTTTCCTCTGATTTCCAGTAGCATCAGAAGCCCAGTGAATTCCAATGATAAATAAAGTAATCTGCCCTGAGACACATTATAATCAAATTGTCAAATATCAAAAAGACAAATATTTTTGAAATCTTCAAGATGAAAGAGACTTAGCCAAAGGGAATTCTTATAAAACTATCAGTGGATTTGTCAGCAGAAATCTTGCTGAACAAGAGGGAGTAGGACAATATATTCAAAGTGCTGAAAGGGAAGATCTGCCAAATAAGAATATTATTTTTGGAAAAAAATGGTCCTCAAAAAAGGAGGGATAAAGACTTTCCTGGATAAACAAAGGCTTAGGGAATTCATTACCACTATACTTGCTTTAGAATAAACAGTAGAAGGAGTCCTTCAATATGAAACATAAGGATGATAGAAAGCAACATGAAAGCATAAATTTCACTGGCAAAGATAAATATATAAACAAAATAGAATATTATAATACTCTAATGGTGAGGCATAAATCACTTAACTCTGGTATAGAAGCTAACAGACCAAAGTATAAAAGTATCACTATTATAAAACGCGCTAATGGATACAGAATACAAATTATGTAATTTGTGACATCAATAACATAAAGTAGGGGGGAGAAGAAGAAAAAACAAAGTAGAAGTTCTGTATGCAATTGAAATCATTATGGACATAAAATAGATTGTTAGAACTATAAAGTATTATATATAATTCCCATGTAAATCACAAAAAAAACAACTATAAAATACACAAAAGAAAATTGGAAAAGAATGAAAGCATGTTTCTACAAAAATCAAGGAAACACAAAGAAAGATAGCAAGAGGAAAAGAGGAACAAAAGAGCTACAAACTAAACAGAAAACAATTAACAAAATGGCAATTGCTATTTCTTCCCTATTAATAACTACATTAAATATATATGGATTTAACTCTCCAATCAAAATAATATAGTGACTTCATGCATTTAAAAAACAAAATCTAATATATACTATCTACAAAAGACTCTTTAATTTTTTATTGGAATATAGCTGCATTACAATGTTGTGTTAGTTTCTGTTGTACAGCAATGTGAATCAGCTATATGTGTGTGTGTGTGTATATATATATATATATATATATATATATATATATATTCTCTCCGTTTTGGATTTCCTTCCCATTTAAGTCATCACAGAGCATGGAGTAGTTTCCTACGCTATACAGTTAGTTCTCATTAGTCATCTATTTTATATATAGTAGATCATGGCATCCGGTCCCATCACTTCATGGCAAATAGACGGGGAAATAGTGGAAACAGTGGCTGACTTTATTTTTCTGGGCTCCAAAATTATTGCAGATGGTGATTGTAGCCATGAAATTAAAAGATGCTTGCTCCTTGGAAGAAAAATTATGACCAACCTAGACAGAATATTAAAAAGCAGTGACATTACTTTGCCAACAAATGTCTGTCTAGTCAAGGCTATGGTTTTTCCAGTGGTCATTTATGGATGTGAGAGTTGGACTATAAAGAAAGCTGAGCACCAAAGAATTGATGCTTTTGAGCTGTGGTGTTGGAGAAGACTCTTGAGAGTCCCTTAGACTGCAAGGAGATCCAACCAGTCCACCCTAAAGGAGATCAGTCCTGATTGTTCATTGGAAGGACTGATGCTGAAGTTGAAACTCCAATACTTTGGCCACCTGATGCGAAGAGCTGACTCATTGGAAAAGACCCTGATGCTGGGAAAGATTGAGGGCAGGAGGAGCAGGGGACGACAGAGGATGAAATGGTTGGATGGCATCACCGACTTGATGGACACAGGTTTGGGTATACTCCGGGAGTTGGGGGAGACCGGGTGTGCTGCAGTTCATGGGTTCACAAAGAGTCGCACACAACTGAGCAACTGAACTGAACTGAACTGGACTGCAAGGAAATCCAATCAGTCCAACCTAAAGGAGATCAGTCCTGGGCATTCACTGGTGGGACTGATGTTGACGCTGAAACTCCAATACTTTGGCCACCTGATGCGAAGAGCTGACTCATTTGAAAAGACCCTGATGCTGGGATAGATTGAGGGCAGGAGGAGAAGGGGACGACAGAGGATGAGATGGTTGGATGGCATCACCGACTCGATGGACATGGGTTTGGGTGAACTCTGGGAGTTGGTGATGGACAGGGAGGCCTGGCGTGCTGCGACTCATGGGATTGTAAAGAGTTTTCACTTTCATGCATTGGAGAAGGAAATGGCAACCCGCTCTAGTATTCTTGCCTGGAGAATCCCAGGGACGATGGAGCCTGGTGGGCTGCTGTCTATGGGGTCGCACAGAGTCGGACACTACTGAAGCGACTTAGCAGACTTAGCAAAGAGTCGGACATGACTTAGCAACTGAACTGAACTGAACTGAATGTGTGTGTGTGTATCCCAATCTCCCAATCCATCCTACCCCTGTCCACGCTTCAGTATCTGTACATTTGTTCTCTATGTCTGTGTCTCTATTTCTGCTTTGCAAGTAAGTTCATCTGTACCCTTTTTCTAGATTTCACATATGTGTATGGTGTGTATCTTAGTTGCTCAGTCATGTAGGGATTAATATATAATTTTTTTTTGTCTTTCTCTTTCTGATTTAGTCTCTGGATCCATCCACATCTCTGAAAATGGCATAATTTTGTGTTTTTTTATGGCTAATATTCCACCGAATATATGGACCACATCTTTTTTCTCCATTCCTGTGTTAATGGACATTTTGTTTACTTTCATATCTTGGCTATTGTAAACAATGTTGCAATGAACATTGCGGGGGGTCGAGGGGAGCATGGATCTTTTTAAGTTATGTTTTTTTCTGGGTAAATGCCCAGGAGTGGGAGTGCTGGATCATATGGTAGTTTTATTTTTAGGTTTTAAATGAACATACATATTGTTCCCAATAGTGGCTGTACCAATTTAAACTCTCACCAGTAGTGTAGGAGGGTTCCTTTTCCTCCACATCCTCTCCAGGATTTATTGTTTGTAGGTTTTTTTTTTTTTTCATGATAACCATTCCGACTGGTGTGAGCTAATATTTCATTGTAGTTTTGATTTGCATTTGTATAATAATTAGGGATGTTGGGCATCTTTTCATGCATTTGTGTCTTCCTTGGATAAATGTTTATTTAGGGCTTCTGCCCATTTTTTTATTGGGTTGTTTGGGGTTTTTTTGATATTGAGCTTCATGAGCTGTTCATATATTTTGAAGATTACTCCATTGTCAGTTGCATTGTTTGATTTTTTTTTTTTTTTTGCATTCTGAGGGTTCTCTTTTTGTCTTGTTTATGCTTCCTTTAACCATGCAAAATCTTATAAGTTAAATTAGGTCTCACTTGTTTATTTTTGGTTTTGTTGTCACTACTCTAGGAGATGGATCCAAAAAGGCATTGCTGCAATTTATATCAAAGAGTGTTCTGCCTATGTTTTCCTTCTCAGTTTTATAATATCCAGCCTTACAATAGGTCTTTAATCCATTTTGAGTTTATTTTTGGTAACGGTGTTGGGGAGTGTTTTAACTTCATTCTTTTACATAGAGCTGTCTAGTTTTCCTGGCACCACTTATTGAAGAAACTATCTTTCCTTCGTGGTATATTCTTGCCTCCTTTGTCATAGATTAGGTGATCATAGGTGCATGGGTTTATCTGTGAGTTTTCTATCTAGTTCCATTGCTCTATATTTCTGTTTTTTGAACTAATACCATACTGTCTTGATGACTGTAGCCTTGTAGTATAAAAGAGACTAATTTTATATTTAAGGCTACATATAGGCTGAAAGTGAAAGAATGAAAAAATATATTCCATCCAAATGGAATAGGAAAAAGGGAGTAGAGGTAGCCATATTTGTAGCAAACAAAAGAGACTTTAAGTTCAAAATGTTCATAAGAGACAAAGAAGGATATTTATAATGATAAAAGGATCAGTTCAACAGAAAAATATAAGTATAAATATATATGAACTCCAAATCAGAGCACCCAAATAGGTTAAACAAATGCTGACTGAACTAAAAGGAGATTAATTCTTTGTCAGTTGTTGTTTGCCATTATTTTCTCGCAATCTGAGGGCTTTCTTTTTAACTTGCTTATAGTTTCCTTCTGTGTTCTTCTATGTCTAATATGCTATAGAATGTGTCATCAATCAAGAAATCATTACATTGTAAACCAACTAAAAGGTAGTCCTTAAGATCTATCTCTCCCTAAATGGTCTAGGAGAAGTGTCACTACTCATTATTGCCACTTACAAATCATAGTGGGGTACATATGAAGAGGTATTTTTATAAAATCAAAATACACCTGAAATAGGAAAAGATTAACCCAAGTAAATAATATGCAAGGAGAAAGGAATTATCTGTTACTAACAACATAAATATTTTATAACTATATTTATTCTCCATGCTATTGTTCTTCTGTCACTAAGTCATGTCCAACTCTTTGTGACCCCATGGACTGCAGCATGCCAGGCTCCCCTGTCCTTCACTATCTCCCAAAATTTGCTCAGATACATGTCCATTGAGTCAGTGATGCTATCACTATCTAAACATCTCATCTTCTGCTACCCCTTTCTCCTTTTGCCTTCAAACTTTATTAGGTAATCAATTACTGTTTTTCATAATTGAAAACACCTGAATTAGTATAAACATGAAAAATATGAATCTGTAGTGCTATAAATAATATTAAATGGATAGGGCTTTCTTAAAGAAAAAAATATAATTGATTATTGGAGGTTAAATCTGCATTTTAATCACTTTTAATACACATGAATATCTTTTAAATTTAATATCGATTCATTATAGAAGCCTTGATTAAAAATTTGTTGAACACTCCAAAAAAAAAAAAAAAAACCCTAAAAGGAGAAATAGACATCAGCACAACAATAGTAGGATTTTTCAATACTAATGAATAGAACATCCACACATAAGATCAACAGGAAACAGAGAACATGGACAACATCATAGGCCACTTTAGAAAACTGTGGACCTGTCAGAGAAAATATTCACATGGAATATTATCTGAAATAAATCATATATTAAGTGACAAAACACATCTTAATAAGTTTAAGACTGAAAACATATCAGGTATCTATTATTTCCACAATGGAATGAAACTAGAGAAGAATAGCAGAAAGAAAACTAGAAAATTCACAAATACGTAGACATCAACCACCCAAAGAAGATGTCCTTTTCATTATAGGGGCCTGGAATGCAAAAGTAGGAAGTCAAGAAACACCTGGAGTAACAGGCAAATTTGGCCTAGGAGTACAGAATGAAGCAGGGCAAAGGCTAATAGAGTTTTGCCAAGAGAACGCACTACTCATAGCAAACACCCTCTTCCAACAACACAAGAGATGACTCTGCACATGGGCATCACCAGATGATCAACACTGAAACCAGACTGATTATATTCTCTGCAGCCAAAGATGGAGAAGCTCTATATAGTCAGCAAAAACAAGACTGGGAGGTGACTGTGGCTCAGATTATGAACTCCTTATTGCCAAATTCAGACTTAAATTGAAGAAAGTGGGGAAAACCACTAGGCCATTCAGGTATGACCTAAATCAAATCCCTTACGATTATACAGTGGAAGTGACAAATAGATTTAAGGTAAGAGATCTGATAGACAGACTACCTGATGAACTAGGGATGGAGGTTCGTGACATTGTACAGGTGGCAGGGATCAAGACCATCCCCAAGGAAAAGAAATGTGAAAAAGCAAAATGGCTATCTGAGGAGGCCTTACAAATAGCTGTGGAAAGAAGAGAAGATAAAAGCAAAGGAGAAAAGGAAAGATATACCCGTTTGAATTAAGAGTTCCAAAGAAGAGCAAGGAGAGATAAGAAAGCCTTCCTCAGCAATCAATGCAAAGAAATAGAGGAAAACATCAGAATGGGAAAGACTACAGATCTCTTCAAGAAAATTAGAGATACTAAGGGAACATTTCATGCAAAGATGGGCTCAATATAGGACAGAAATGGTAGGGACCTAACAGAAGCAGAAGATATTAAGAAGAGGTGGCAAGGATACACAAAAGAACTGTACAAAAAACAAGATCTTCAGGAACCATATAAACACGATGGTGTGATCACTCACGTAGAGCCTGACATTCTAGAATGTCAAATCAAATGGGCCTTAGGAAGCAACACTATGAACAAAGCTAATGGAGGTGATGTAATTCCAGCTGAGCTATTTCAAATCCTAAAAGATGATGCTGTGAAAGTGCTGCTCTCAATATGTCAGCAAATTTTGAAAACTCAGCAATGGCCACAGGACTGGAAAAGATCAGTTTTCATTCCAATCTCAAAGAAAGGCAATGCCAAAGAATGCTCAAACTACTGCATATTTGCACTCATCTCACACACTAGTAAATTAACGCTCAAAATTCTCCAAGCCAGGCTTCAGCAATACATGAACCGTGAACTTCCAGATGTTCAAGCTGGTTTTAGAAAAGATGGAGGAACCAGAGATCAAATTGCCAACATGCCCTGGATCATCGAAAAAGCAATAGAAAAACATCTATTTCTGCTTTATTGACTATGCCAAAGCCTTTGACTGTGTGGATCACAACAAACTGTGGACAATTCTGAAAGAGATGGGAATAGCAGAACACCTGCCCTGCCTCTTGAGAAACCTGTATGCAGGTCAGGAAGCAACAGTTAGAAATGAACATGGAACAACAGTCTGGGTCCAAATCGGGAAAGGAGTACATCAAGGCTGTATATTGTCACCCTGCTTATTTAACTTATATGCAGAGTACAGCATGAGAAATGCTGGGCTGAAAGAAGCACAAGCTGGAATCAAGATTTCCGGGAGAAATATCAATAACCTCAGATATGCAGATGACACAACCCTTATGGCAGAAAGAAAAGAACTAAAGAGCCTCCTGATGAATGTGAAAGAGGACAGTGAAAATGTTGTCTTAAAGTTCAACATTCAGAAAACTAAGATCATGGCATCCAGTCCCATCACTTCATGGCAAATAGATGGTGAAACAGTGGAAACAGTGGCTGACTTTATTTTTCTGGGCTCCAAAATCACTGTGGATGGTGATTGCTGCCATGAAATTAAAAGATGCTTACTCCTTGGAAGGAAAGTTATGACCAACCTAGACAGCATATTAAAAAGCAGAGACATTACTTTGTCAACAAAGGTCCATCTAGTCAAGGCTATGGCTTTTCCAGTGGTCATGTATGGATGTGAGGGTTGGACTGAGAAGAAAGCTGAGTGCTGAAGAATTGATGTTTTTGAACTGTGGTGTTGGAGAAGACTCTTGAGAGTCCCTTGGACTGCAAGGAGATCCAACCAATCCATCCTAAAGGAGATCAGTCCTGGGTGTTCTTTGGAAGGACTGATGCTAAAGCTGAAACTCCAGTACTTTGACCACCTGATGTGAAGATCTGACTCATTTGAAAAGACCCTGATGCTTGGAAAGACTGAGGGCAGGAGGAGAAGGGGACGACAGAGGATGCGATGATTGGATGGCATCACCAACTCAATGCACATGGGTTTGGGTCAACTCTGGGAGTTGGTGATGGACAGGGAGGCCTGGCGTGCTGCGGTTCATCAGATCGCAAAGAGTCACACACAACTGAGAGAATCAACTGAGCTGATATGTAACCTTGTTCTGTATTTGCCAAGTCTCCTATCAATGTGTTATAATATTTTCATAATTTAAAGAATTAAAAAGAGAGAAAATAAATGGAATCTAAATTGGAAAGGAAAAAAGAAAATTATGGTTTTCTGCAGATGACATGTTCCCATACTTAGAAAAATTCTAAAGAGTCAGCCACAAAAGTATTGGACCTAATCAACCAATTCAGTAAAGTCCCAGGATATAAAATCAACATATAAAATCAGTTTCATTTCTATACACTAACAACAAAACATCTGAAAAAAAGGTAACCCGTTTACAACATTATCAAAAGCAGTGAAATACCGTTTTCTCTTGAACAACATGGGGTTGTGGTACTGATGCCCTGTGCAGCCAAAAGTCTGCATATAGCTTATTGGTGTATGTCCTCCATGTATGTTGTTCCTCATACATGTAACCCCATGTAACATGTAGCCTCATACATGTAACCCCATGTAACCTCATATATGTAACCCCATGTAACATGTAACCTCATACATGTAACCCGTGTAACACGTAAGCTCATACATGTAACCCCATGTAACATGTAACCCCATGTTCCACCTCCATGGATTCAACCAATTGTGGATTATATTGTACTGTAGTATTTATTATTGAAAAAAAATCATGTATGTGGATCTTCACAGTTCAAACTCATGTTTTTCAAGGGTCAACTGTCTTTAGGAAATATACATACAATGAAAACTATAGACCTTAATGAAAGCAACTGAAAAAGACTGAAACAAATGGAAAGATACCTATCATGTGTTCATGGATTGGAAGAATTAAGAGTGTTAAAATGCTCAAGTATCCAAAGCCATCTGTAGGTTAAATAGAATCTCTGTCAAAATTCCAATGACATTTTTGACAGAAATAGAAAAAAAATCACAACATTTTTGTGGAACCACAAAATACTCCAAATAGCCAAAAAATCATAAGAAAAAAGAAGATGAAATAATCACACTTCCTAACTTCAAACTATACTACAATGTTACAGTAATCAAAATGGTATGAAACTGGCATAACACAGACAAACAGAGCAATAGAATAGAATTGAGAGCCCAGAAATAAATTCCACATATATGGTCAACCAATATTTGACATAGGTTCCAAAAACCCTCAATGAAGAAATTATAGTCAGCAAATTATATTAGAAAAATTGAATAATCAGATGCAGGAAAATTAAACTGGGTCCCTATCTTATGCCACTCACAAAAATTAACTTGAAATAGGATAAAAAATTAAACCTAAGACCTGATACCCTGAAACTCTTAGAAAAAAACATAGGGAAGAAAGTCCTTAATATTGGACTGGGCAGTGACTTTGGTATGACACTAAAAGCACAAGCAATAAAAACATATCAACAAGTAGAATTACGTCATATTTAAAAACTACACAGGAAAAGTAACAGTTAAAAAAACGAAAAGGCAACCTATGGAATGGGAGGAAATATTTACAAAGCATATACCAAAGCATGAATAAATGAAACAAACAATAGAAAATATTGTTTGTTCTTTTGAAATGAAAATACAATTTTAAACCCTTCAGCCAGAGTAACTAAGGAAAATAGAAGAATAAAATTAAAAAAAAAGAAATTCTAGAGGAGATATTACAACCAAAACTGATGTCACATAAATTAAAATTATAGGAGGTCATAGATAGCTGGTGAGAAGTTGCTATA
The DNA here is from genome assembly GCF_032452875.1 of Bos javanicus. Taxonomy (NCBI): domain Eukaryota; kingdom Metazoa; phylum Chordata; class Mammalia; order Artiodactyla; family Bovidae; genus Bos; species Bos javanicus. Next base: position 97,895,530 of record NC_083897.1, read on the forward strand.
TAACATAGGGAGCCCAGAATGACGCTCTGTGATGATCTACAGGGGTGGGATGGGGGAGGAGAGGGAGGCTCAAGAGGAAGGGGATACAAGTATAATTATGGATGATTCAGTTATTGTACAGGAGAAACCAACACATTATTGTGAAGTTGTAAAGGGACTCCTGAAAGTCCCTTGGACAGCAAGATCAAACCAGTCAATCTTAAGGGCAATCAACCCTGAATACTCATTGGAAGGACTGATGATGAGGCGGAAACTTTAGTATTTTGGTCATCTGATGAAAACAGCCAACTCACTGGAAAAAAAACCTGATGCTGGGAAAGATTGAGGGCAGAGGAGAAGAGGGCGTCAGAGGATGAGATGGCTGGATGGTATCACCAGTGCAATGGACATGAACTTGGGCAAACTTCGGAAGATGGTGAGGGACAGGGAGGCCTGGTGTGCTGCAGTGCATGGAGTTGCAAAGAGTCGGACATGACTGGGTAACTGAACAACAATGGCTGATCCAGTTGTTGTACACAGAAATCAACACAATTTTATGAAGCAAAGATACAGGATGCTTGGGGCTGGTGCACTGGGATGACCCAGAGGGATGGTATGGGGAGAGAGGTGGGAGGGGGGTTCAGGATTGGGAACACGTGTACACCCGTGGTGGATTCCTGTTGATGTATGGCAAAACCAATACAATATTGTAAAGTAATTAGCCTCTAATAAAAATAAATAAATTTATTTTTTTTTATTTTTTATTTTTTTTGCAGATACAGGCACTGTTTGCAGAATTTAGTGTGGTTTTTCTAGTGACAGCTATTTTCCTTTACTTCAGATTTTGATTTTTTTTTTTTTTTTTTGTATTTTTTTTTCGGTATTTTTATTTTTTTATTTTTTTTAATTTCAGATATACACATGCTCCCCATCCTGAACCCTCCTCCCTCCCAACCTCCCCATACCATCCCCCTGGGCCTTCCCAGCGCACCAGCCCCAAGCATCCAGCATCGTGCACTGAACCTGGACTGGTTTTTTTAAATAAATTTAAAATAAATAAATTTAAAATAAATAAATTTAAAATAAATAAATTAATTAATTAAAATAAATAAATTTAAAAAGAGATCATAAAGGACTACTAAGAAAATTACATGCCAACAATCTTGATAACCTGGAAGAAATGGATAAATTACTAAAATGAAAAAATGCAACCTACCGAGACTAAATCAGGAATAAACTGATAATCTGAACAGACCTATAACTAGTAAGGGGATTCCAACAACTTCCATCTGAAACTGTTTCATATATATATATATATATATATATATATTTTTTTTACATGTATATGGCACTTCCCTGATGTTTCAGTGATAAAGAATCCACCTGCCAAGGCAGGAGACGTGGGTTCGATCCCTGGGCCAGGAAGATCTCCTGAAGAAAGAAATGGCAACCCACTCCAGGTTTTTTTGCCTGGGAAATCCCATGGGGGGCTACAGTCTGTGGGGTCATAAAAGAGTTGGAAATGACTTAGCAACTAAACAATAACAACAACAATACATGTATATACACATTATTACATTGGTCTCCTTGCTCTTTCCTGAACATGTCAAGCAAGCTCCCACATCAGGGCCGTTTCACATTCTGTTCTGTCTAAAATGCTCTTCCTCTTGAAATTCACATGACCACCTTCATCCAAGTCTCTGCTCAATATCACCTCATCAAAGGTATGTCTCCTGATCAGTGTTGTTTATTGATTTATTCTTTATCCCCTTTTTTATCTTGGTTCGTAAGCCTCACAGCCCTTATTACTCTGACATTATACATTATTTATTTATTTATTCACTGCGTGCATCATCCTCTAGAATGCAAACTCCATTGAAAGCAGGAACTTTGTTCTGTTCACCATTGTATCCCCAGTGCCTAAAACATAACTGAGCACATGAAAGATGTTCAATAAATAAACATTAAATAAATGAATAGATCAAAAGGGGAAAAACAGATTCAGTTTATGATCTAGATTTCCCAGTAGAAAAAATACCATATTTATATGACCGTTTCTGCCTAATAACATTAAACCATATAGTCCACTTATTTGCTCTTCAAAATCACCCTCTGTTTTTATGCTTCTTTTAAAAAGTTAATATATATATATATATATATATATATATATATATATATATATATATATAAAAGATGTAGCCCATGGACTTTTGGTGTTTTCTGCTTCACTGAAATGACAAGGGAGTATTATTTTTATTTTCCTCTATATTTACTTTGCTTAGACAAAATAGTAATCAAATATTACCTTTATTGTATGCATTTTTAAATTATATTAAAATTTTATTAGATTCTCTGATTACATTGCTGGTAGCATTTAGTAAAAAACTATTAATAGAAACCCAAAACTTAGGATTCAGTCATAATTTCTCATGTGACCTTCAATAATTTTAAAAAATCATCTCTGGGCCTCAAACTTCTTCTCCTTAATATGGAGAGACTAGATAATATGACGGAGAAGGCAATGCCATCCCACTCCAGTATTCTTGTCTGGAGAATCCCAGGGATGGGGGAGCCTGATGGGCTGCTGTCCATGGGGTCACACAGAGTTGGACACGACTGAAGTGACTTAGCAGCAGCAGCAGAAGATAATATGCTATCTTGTTCTACAAATGAAGTTAAGCATATGGCAAATGTTCTCTATACCTGATTATACTCCATGGTAGATACAATTTGATAATCATTTCAGCCCACAACCTCCCTTGCTGTAGGAAATGTATGTCCTTTCACAGGGTGGGGGCCTAATAGCCATGTGTATACTCATAATCTTGCCCCTCCTAGTAGTAGATAATCAAATTCTGGGTTGACATCTGATCCAAACTGGGTCAATCAGAGCTGGGAATTAAAATTCAGAAATGCTAGTAAATCTCTGCTGATTGCCTGCATTTTGAATATGTAGGAGAAGGCAATGGCACCCCACTCCAATACTCTTGCCTAGAAAATCCCATGGATGGAGGAGCCTGGTAGGCTGCAGTCCATGGGGTCGCTAAGAGTCGGACATGGCTGACAGACTTCACTCTCACTTTTCACTTTCATGCATTGGAGAAGGAAATGGCAACCCATTCCAGTGTTCTTGCCTGGAGAATCCCAGGGACAGGGGAACCTGGTGGGCTGCTGTCTATGGGGTCGCACAGAGTCGGAAACGACTGAAGTGACTTAGCAGCAGCAGCAGCAGCAGAATATGTAAACTTGGGAGCTCTAGGATAATCCCTATTTGTCTAGGTGCTGAGGGAGTGAGAAGAATAAAGCATATAAGTTGAAAGAAACTGAGATAAACTTGAGACCCTTTGGTTCCAGGGATGGGGAAGGAGAAAAGAAGGTGGCAAACTCCCATGGCCATTGTCAGCTTTTCATTCCTAGTTATTCTCTCTCATGTGCCTGGGCTATATGTTTTGCCCTTGGGTTCCATGAGAAACTCTTATATCCTTAATATAAATTACTGTTTTGTTTTCACTTAGTTTGCAGTAGATCTTTGTTATTTGCAACCAAAAATCCTTAATCAAGACAGACACAACTGGATCAGTGATCAACAAACAAAATTTTGCACAACTTAAAGCTCTAGACATGTTAAGCAAAGCAACTTAAAGCTCTAGACATGTTAAGCAAAGCATCCTTGCCCCAGTTTTATTATATACTTGAATTAATCCTTAGTTAATTAGAAAAATCATTAACCAAGATATTTTATTCAATAGCTTTTAGTTAACTAAAGTCTCTGGGACTACCTGGATTAGAAACATTCATTAATGGAAATACAACATTTACCTTCCAAAAATCAAATGGTTTTATTTTTTTTCTAAGTTTCTGTCCCCTTTTGTTACTGAAAACTATTAATCATTAAACAGATTTAACTAATTCTTATTCTGTATTGGATGTTTGGCTATGTTTGCATAGAATACTCTGTCTCTCTTCCTTTCATCCATAATGGCAAAGGGGGTGGGAGATGAGAGTTCTAATTAATTAAAAAATTCCAGAGAGCTAATTTGTTTAATTCTAGTTGATCCAATGAACTCTGTGTTATTTCTTCCTTTGCTCTTTCTCCTAAAATCTAAGATCCATAAGTTAAGAGCAATGAATTACACAATAAAGACAAACTATCATTACTGTAAAAGGCATTGAAGCAGAGAATTAGCTTTTTTCCCTTCCCCAAGACTCAATAGTATATAAGAAACATCTAACAACTCCATTATTAGGGAGTTGCTCAGTCTTGGTTAACTTTGACATTCATTCCAGCTTCTTGTTGGAAGGATTTCATTTCTGAATGCAAAACATGCTGTTTTTTACAGCTTATTGCGTCATAACCTAAACAGAACAAATCTGTATCAATTCACCTGTATGCATTTATGATTATTAATTCATAACTGGGAAGGAGTTCCTGAAGTTTTACTATTTTCAGAGTTATTATAAGGTCATTAGTATATGAAAACTACTCAGTGTAAATTTTAATAAACACTACTTTCTTACTCTGATGGATTAATAAGAAGAATTTATAAAATCACAGAATTACATTCAAATAATACTGCTATTGCAGTTTTTAAAACATCTGAAACCAGTTCACTGTAACTATCACCCTAATTTTTTTTAAACTATTAACTGAGATTCAATTTCCTTTTCTTTAAAGAGTTGAATGCAATTAATATCCTAATTCTTACATATTCAATAGAGCACTTAGAAGACATTTTTAAATACATAAAATCTAGATGTTCTAACATTTATCCATCTCAGCACTTATCTGAATTAAATATAAATGTTTTAATAGCCAGTAAAAAACAAACAAACAAAAACCTGCCATTTCCTAATCCAAAATCACTGCAGACGGTGACTGCAGCCATGAAATTAAAAGACGCTTACTCCTTGGAAGGAACGTTTTGACCAACCTAGATAGCATATTCAAAAGCAGAGACATTACTTTGCCAACAAAGGTCCATCTAGTCAAGGCTATGGTTTTTCCAGTGGTCATGTATGGATGTGAGAGTTGGACTGTGAAGAAAGCTGAGTGCTTAAGAATTGATGCTTTTGAACTGTGGTGCTGGAGAAGACTCTTGAGAGTCCCTTGGACTGCAAGGAGATCCAACCAGTCCATTCTAAAGGAGATCAGCCCTGGGATTTCTTTGGAAGGAATGATGTTAAAGCTGAAACTCCAGTACTTTGGCCACCTCATGCGAAGAGTTGACTCATTGGAAAAGACTCTGATGCTGGGAGGGATTGGGGGCAGGAGGAGAAGGGAACGACAGAGGATGAGATGGCTGGATGGCATCACTGACTCAATGGACATGAGTCTGAGTGAACTCCAGGAGTTGGTGATGGACAGGGAGGCCTGGTGTGCTGCAATTTATGGGGTCACAAAGAGTCAGACATGACTGAGTGACTGAACTGAACTGAATCTCCCATAGGACTCTAGCTGATTCTCCATGGAGTAAACACTCTTAAAAATATATATTTTAGCATGACTACTATAACCAGGCTATAACAAATTTTCACTGGGGTTCTGAATTAAGGAAATTTTGTTTTATTGTAATTGAGACCCCAGTGATTCAGAATCTGTGATAATTCAGAAAGGGGCTGAGACTAAATCAACTTTAGTATTATTTAAGAAGAACGATAACCAAATAAATAGCATAAACAAAATAGAGAAGATATAAAATTACTTAAAGGAAAAAGTGCTTCCAACCACATTTAAATACTTTATGAGAGGGGCGGTCCTAAGATGGCAGAGGAATAGGACGGGGAGACCGCTTTCTCCCCAAGAAATTCACCAAAAGAACATTTGAAAGCTGAGTAAATTCCACAAAACAACTTCTGAATGCTGGCAGAGAACATCAGGCACCTGGAAAAGCAGCCCATTGTCTTCAAAAGGAGGTAGGAAAAAATATAAAAGACAAAAAGAGAGACAAAAGAGGTAGGGATGGAGCTCCATCCCGGGAAGGGAGTCTTAAAAAGAGAAGTTTCCAAACACCAGGAAACACTCTCACTGCCAAGTCTGTGGCGAGCCTTGGAACCACAGAGGGCAACATAAAAGGGAGGAAAAATAAATAAATAAATAATTAAAACCCGCAGATTACGTGCCCAACGGTAACTCCCCCAGCGGATAAGCAGCACAGATGCCTGCATCTACCACTAGCAAGCAGGGGCTGGGCAGGGAGGCGCGGACTGCATTGCTTAGAGTCAGGACCAGGCCTGAATGCCCCGAGGGCAATCTGAGGGAACTAACTTGGGATAGCAAACCAGACTGTGGGATAGCTACAACACAAAAAGCTTTAACCTAAGACACCGTCAGGCCCGCTCACAGAACAAAGGACTGAGCAGAGCTAGCTGGCTGCAGGCCGGCCCATCCCCCTCCAGAGACAGGAAGGCGAGGGCAGCCAGAGCCGAAAGGGGGCAATCATGGCCCCAGAGAGGCATTATCTACAAAACTGCAAGCAGGCTTTGTTGCTAATCAAGACTTCTTGGACGGGCAACATCTGCCTGAGAAGGTGCACCGGTTGTACACCCAGAAAACTGAGTGACAGAGACGGGGGAGGAGATAAGTCGCAGCAACCGTGCTCACCAAACACCTGGTCATCTGAGCTGCTCGGACCTGGGAAGGGCACAAAACGCAGGCCCAACCGAGTCTGCACCTCTGAGGACTACCTGAGTACCTGAACCAGAGCAGCTTAGACCTGGGAAGTGCATACAACCCAGGGCCAGCCTCAGACAGTTCCCAGCAGAGCAACCTAGAGCCTAAGCAGTGTAGACAGGGAAAGCGCACACACCGTGAGTAGGGGCAAACCCAGTGTGGCCGAGACGCTGCAAGCACACGCCAGTGTTATTTGTTTGCAGCGTCATTCCTTCCCCACAGCACGACTGAAGAAGTGAGCCTACAAAAAAAAGTGTCCACCACCGCCCCCTTGAATCAGGTCAGAAATTAGACACTGAAGAGACCAGCAAACAGAAGAAGCTAAAACAGAAGGAACCTCCTTAGAAGTGACAGGTGCAATAGATTAAAACCCTGTAGTTAGTACATAGCAAGGGGCCTATAGATCTTGAGAAATATAAGCTGGATCAAGGAAATATGCAAAAATGAACTGATCCCACACTGCCCACAACAACACCAGAGAAAGTCCTTGATATATTTTTATTATTTTAACTATCATTCTTTAATTTTTTAAAATTTTTAGTCCTCTATTACTCCTTTAATTTTCATTGTTATAATCTACTATTACTTTGCAAAAAAAAAAAGAGAGAGAGAGAGAGAGACCCTATTTTGTAAAGCAAACTTCATATATATATATATATATATATATATATATATATATATAATTTTTGTGACTTTTTTTCCTTTAATATTGTATTTTTGAAAATCTAACCTCTACTCTAGATTTTTAATCTTTGCTTTTTGGTATTTGTTATCAATTTTGTATTTTTAAGAACCCAATCTTTAGTACCCATTTTTAATTCAGAGCAACATTACTGGCTTGACTGCTCTCTCCCACTTTGGACTCTCCTTTTTCTCCGCCTGGTCGCCTCTATTTCCTCCCTCCCCCTTCTCTTCTATACCCAACTCTGTGAATCTCTTTGTGTGTTCCGGATGGTGCAGAACACTTAGGGAACTGATTACTGGCTGGATTTGTCTCTCTCCTTTTGATTTCCCCCACTTTATCCTAATGGAGACCTCTGTCTCCTTCCTCTCTCTTCTCTTCTCTGTATAACTCTGTGAACATCTCTGAGCGGTCCAGACTGTGGAGTTCACATAAGGAAGTGATTACTGGCTAGCTTGCTCTCTCCTCTTTTGATTCCACCTCATCTCATCCTGGTCACCTCTATCTCTCTCCTCCCTCTTCACTTCTCCATGTAACTCTGTGAAACTCTCTAGGTGTCCCTCACTGTGGAGAAACTTTTCATCTTTAAACTAGATGTTTTATCAATGGTGCTGTATAGATGGAGAAGTCTTGAGGCTACTGTAAAAATAAGATTGAAAACCAGAAGCAGGAGGCTTAAGTACAAATCCTGAGAACACCAGAGAACTCCTGACTCCAGGGAACATTAATTGATAGGAGCTCATCAAACTCCTCCATACCTACACTGAAACCAAGCACCACGCAAGGGCCAACAAGTTCCAGAGAAAGACATACCATGCACATTCTCCAGCAACACAGGAAGATAGCCCTGAGCTTCAATATACAGGCTGCCCAAAGTCACTCCAAACCATTGACATCCCATAATTCATTACTGGACACTTCATTGCACTCCAGAGAGAAGAAATCCAGCTCCACCCACCAGAACACCGACACAAGCTTCCCTAACCAGGAAACCTAGACAAGCCACCCATACAACCCCACCCACAGCAAGGAAACTCCACAATAAAGAGAACTCCACAAACTGCCAGAATACAGAAAGTCCACCCCAAACTCAGCAACATAAACAAGATGAAGAGACAGAGGAATACCCAGCAGGTAAAGGAACAGGATAAATGCCCACCAAACCAAACCAAAGAGGAAGAGACAGGAAATCGACCTGATAAAGAATTCTGAAAAATGATAGTGAAAATGATCCAAAATCTTGAAAACAAAATGGAATCACAGATAAATAGCCTGGAGACAAGGATTGAGAAGATACAAGAAAGGTTTAACAAGGACCTAGAAGGAAAAAATAAAGAGTCAATATATAATGAATAATGCAATAAACGAGATCAAAAACACCCTGGAGGGAATATTCTGCTATTCTGCTATTTACCAGAATAACGGAGAATAGCAGAATAACGGAGAATAGCAGAATAATGGAGGCAGAATATAGGATTAGTGAGGTAGAAGATAGAATGGCAGAAATAAATGAATCAGAGAGGAAAAAAGAAAAATGAATTAAAAGAAATGAGGACAATCTCAGAGACCTTATGAGACAATGTTAAAGGCCCCAACATACGAATCATAGGAGTCCCAGAAGAAGAAGACAAAAAAAAAAAAAGGAAGACCATGAGAAAATACTTGAGGAGATAATAGTTGAAAACTTCCCTAAAATGGGGAAGGAAATAATCACCCAAGTCCAAGAAACCCAGGGGGTCCCAAACAGGATAAACCTAAGGTGAAACACCCCAAGACATATTAATAATCAAATTAACAAAGATAAAACACAAAGAACAAATATTAAAAGCAGCAAGGGAAAAACAGCTAATCACACACAAGTGGATTCCCTTAAGGATAACAGCTGATCTTTCAAAAGAAACTCTTCAGGCCAGGAGGGAATGGCAGGACATACTTAAAGTGATGAATGAAACTAACCTACAACCCAGATTACTGTACCCAGCAAGGATCTCATTCATATATGAAGGAGAAATCAAAAGCTTTACAGACAAGCAAAAGCTGAGAGAATTCATCACCAGCAAAACAGCTCTCCAACAAATGCTAAAGGATCTTCTCTAGAAGGAAACATAAAAAGGGTGTATAAATTCAAACCCAAAACAATAAAGTAAATGGCAACGGGATCATACTTATCAATAATTACCTTAAATGTAAATGGGTTGAGTGACCCAACCAAAAGACAAAGACTGGCTGAATGGATACAAAAACAAGACCCTTATATATGCTGTCTACAAGAGACCCACCTCAAAATAAGGGACACATACAGACTGAAAGTGAAGGGCTGGAAAAAGATATTCCACGCAAATAGAGACCAAAAGAAAGCAGGAGTAGCAATCAATACTCATATCAGATAAAATAGACTTTAAAACAAAGGCTGTGAAAAGTGACAAAGAAGGACACTACATAATGATCAAAGGATCAATCCAAGAAAAAGATATAACAATTATAAATATATATGCACCCAACATAGGAGCACCACAATATGTAAGAGAAATGCTAACAAGTATGAAAGGGGACATTAACAATAACACAATAATAGCGGGAGACTTTAATACCCCACTCACACCTATAGATAGATCAACTAAACAGAAAATTAACAAGGAAACACAAACTTTAAATGATACAATAGACCAGTTAGACCTAGTTGATATCTATAGGACATTTCACCCCAAAACAATGAATTTCACCTTTTTCTCAAGTGCACACGGAACCTTCTCCAGGATAGATCACATCCTGGGCCATAAATCTAGCCTTGGTAAATTCAAAAAAATTGAAATCATTCCAAGCATCTTTTCTGACCACAACGCAGTAAGATTAGATCTCAATTACAGGAAAAAAATATTAAAAATTCCACAGTATGGAGGCTGAACAACACGCTGCTGAATAACCAACAAATCACAGAAGAAATTAAAAAAGAAATCAAAATATGCATAGAAACAAATAAAAATGAAAACACAACCCAAAACCTGTGGGACACTGTAAAAGCAGCGCTAAGGGGAAGGTTCATAGCAATACAAGCATACCTCAAGAAACAAGAAAAAAGTCAAATAAATAACCTAACTCTACACCTAAAGCAACTGGAAAAGGAAGCAATGAAGAACCCCAGGGTAAGTAGAAGGAAAAAAATCTTAAAAATTAGGGCAGAAATAAATGCAAAAGGAACAAAAGAGACCATAGCAAAAATTGACAAAGCCAAAAGCTGGTTCTTTGAGAGGATAAATAAAATTGACAAACCATTAGCCAGACTCATCAGGAAACAAAGGGAGAAAAATCAAATCAATAAAATTAGAAATGAAAATGGTGAGATCACAACAGACAACACAGAAATACAAAAGATGATAAGAGACTACTGTTAGCATGCACAACTTGGAAGAAATGGACAAATTCTTAGAAAAGTACAACTTTCCAAAACTGGACCAGGAAGAAATAGAACATCTTAACAGACCCATCACAAGTGCGGAAACTGAAACTGTAATCAGAAATCTTCCAGCAAACAGAAGTCCAGGATCAGGCGGCTTCACAGCTGAACTCTACCAACAATTTAGAGAAGAGCTAACACCTATCCTACTCAAACTCTTCTAGAAATTTGCAGAGGAAGGTGAACTTCCAAACTCATTCTATGAGGCCATCATCAGCCTAATACCAAAACCTAACAAAGATGCCACAAAAAAAGAAAACTACAGGCCAATATCACTGATGAACATAGATGCAAAAATCCTTAACAAAATTCTATCAATCAGAATCCAAGAACACATTAAAAAGATCATACATCATGACCAAGTGGGCTTTATTCCAGGGATGCAAGGATTCTTTAATATCTGCAAATCAATCAATGTAATACACCACATTAACAAATTGAAAAATAAAAGCCATATGATTACCTAAACAGATGCAGAGAAAGCCTTTGACAAAATTCAACATCCATTTATGATAAAAACTCTCCAGAAAGAGGGAATAGAAGGAACATAACTCAACATAATAAAAGCTATATATGGTAAACCCACAGCTAACATTATCCTCAATGGTGAAAAATTGAAAGCATTTCCCCTAAAGTCAGGAACAAGACAAGGGTGCCCACTTTCACCACTACTATTCAACATAGTTTTGGAAGTTTTGGCCACAGCAATCAGAGCAGAAAAAGAAATAAAAGGAATCCAAATTGGAAAAGAAGAAGTAAAACTCTCACTATTTGCAGATGACATGATCCTCTACATAGAAAACCCTAAAGACTCCACCAGAAAATTACTAGAGATAATCAATGAATATAGTAAAGTTTCAGGATATAACATCAACACACAGAAATCCCTTGCATTCTTATACACTAATAATGAGAAAATAGAAAGAGAAATTAAGGAAACAATTCCATTCACCATTGCAACGAAAAGAATAAAATACATAGGAATATATCTACCTAAAGAAACTAAAGACCTATATATAGAAAACTATAAAACACTGGTGAAAGAAATCAAAGAGGACACTAATAGATGGAGAAATATACCATGTTCATGGATCGGAAGAATCAGTATAATGAAAATGAGTACACTACCCAAAGCAATCTATAGATTCAATGCAATCCCTATCGAGTCACCAATGGTATTTTTCACAGAGCTAGAACAAATAACTTCACAATTTGTATGGAAATACAGAAAACCTCGAATAGCCAAAGCAATCTTGAGAAAGAAGAATGGAAGTGGAAGAATCAATCTGCCTGACTTCAGGCTGTACTACAAAGCCACAGTCATCAAGACAGTATGGTACTGGCACAAAGACAGAAATATAGATCAATGGAACAAAATAGAAAGCCCAGAGATAAATCCATGCACCTATGGACAACTTATCTTTGACAAAGGAGGCAAGAATATACAATGGAGGAAAGACAAACTCTTTTACAAGTGGTGCTGGGAAAACTGGTCAACCACTTGTAAAAGAATGAAACTAGAACACTTTCTAACACCATACACAAAAATAAACTCAAAATGGATTAAAGATCTAAACGTAAGACCAGAAACTATAAAACTCCTAAAGGAGAATATAGGCAAAACACTCTCTGACATAAGTCACAGCAGGATCCTCTATGACCCACCTCCCAGAATACTGGAAATAAAAGCAAAAATAAACAAATGGGACCTAATTAAAATTAAAAGAGTCTGCACAACAAAGGAAACTATCAGCAAGGTGAAAAGACAGCCTTCAGAATGGGAGAAAATAATAGCAAAGGAAGCAACTGACAAACAACTATTCTCAAAAATATACAAGCAACTTTTGCAGCTCAATTCCAGAAAAATAAATGACCCAATCAAAAAATGGACCAAAGAACTAAGCAGACATTTCTCCAAGGAAGACATACAGATGGCTGCTGCTGCTGCTGCTGCTAAGTTGCCTCAGTCGTGTACGACTCTGTGCGACCCCATAGACAGAAGCCCACCAGGCTCCCCTGTCCCTGGGATTCTCAAGGCAAAAACACTGGAGTGGGTTGCCATTTCCTTCTCCAGTGCATTAAAGTGAAAAATGAAAGTGAAGTCGTTCAGTCGTGTCCGACTCCCAGCGATCCCATGGACTGCAGCCTACCAGGCTCCTTCTTCCATGGGATTTTCCAGGCAAGAGTACTGGAGTGGGTTGCCATTGCCTTCTCCATACAGATGGCTAACAAACACGTGAAAAGATGCTCTACATCACTCATTATCAGAGAAATGAAAATCAAAACCAAAGTGAGGTGCCATTTCACTCCAGTCAGAACGGCTGCTATCCAAAAGTCTATAAGCAATAAATGCTGGAGAGGGTGTGGAGAAAAGGGAAACTTGTACACTGTTGGTGGGAATGCAAACTAGTCCAGCCACTATGGAGAACAGTGTGGAGATTCCTTAAAAAACTGGAAATAGAACTGCCATACAACCCGGAATCCCACTGCCTGGCATATACACCGAAGAAACCAGAAGTGAAAGAGACACGTGTACCCCAGTGTTCATTGCAGCACTGTTTATAATAGCCAGTACGTGGAAACAACCTAGATGTCCATCAGCAGATGAATGGATAAGAAAGCTGTGATACATATACACAATGGAGTATTACTCAGCCATTAAAAAGAATACATTTGAATCAGTTCTAATGAGATGAATGAAACTGGAACCTATTATACAGAGTGAAGTAAGCCAGAAAGAAAAACCCCAATACAGTATACTAACACATATATATGGAATTTAGAAAGATGGTAACAATAACCCTGTATGCGAGATACCAAAAGAGACACAGATGTATAGAACAGTCTTATGGACTCTGTGGGAGAGGGCTAGGGTGAGATGATTTGGGAGAATGGCATTGAAATATGTATAATATCATATGTGAAATGAATTGCCAATCCAGGTTTGATGCATGATACAGGATGCTTGGGGCTGGTGAACTGGGATGACCCAGAGGGATGGTATGGGGAGGGAGATGAGAGGGGGTTCAGGATGGGGAACACATGTACACCCATGGTGGATTCATGTCAATGTATGTCAAAACCAATACAATATTGTAAAGTAATTAGCCTCCAATTAAAATAAATAAATTTATATTAAAAATACTTTATGAATATCTCATAACATATAATTCATTGATATACTAGCTACAAACCACTCCCATCTATTTATTAAAACAAAATTCATAAGAGTAATACTTTGTTTAACCTAGTTCTAGTTACTATGTGCACAAGTTATGCACAACTGCATAGCTGCAGTTCATAAAAATATTCTAAATTTCAAAACTTCAACCATTTTAGGACTATTTTTATTACAAATTAAGAAAATTTTGAAACATAGAAAATCTAATACTCATTTATTATACCTTTACTTCTTCACTTATGGAATCACAGACATGTGTACCAATATAGTAGCAATAATAATACAACCCATAACTAAATCTATTGATGATATGCAAAAACAACCCAGATTATAATGATAGCTTTGAAAGTATACAGGAAAAGTAACAGAAAAGCCTCTGTGCACATTTAGAGTTTAAACTCAATAACAGTTAAATGAATTAGTATGTGATATTTGCCCAGCCCTGCAAAGAGCAAACATCAACTAATAAGTGATGAGACTAGTATATGTATGACTTGTGATATCAAACTTATTACTTGTGTCACACCTGATTATGTCAACTAGTTTTCAACTTGAAAGAAAAATAAAAGTAGCTCCAAATGAATGATAAGAAATGTCACAAAATGTAAAAGGAATGCTTTGAATTTCTCAGTTGAAAGATACTGTATAAACATAAAATCTAGCAATAAGACAGAATGGAAAAATAGAGAAGACATACCTTTTTATTCTAAATAAAAAACATATCTATATGATTAAAATGTAATGTTTAGATTATAAAAATGCAATGAAGAACTTGGAATTATCATCTGAATGAAAGGATCCATAATTTTAATCTAGAAGTAACTAACTTCTGACTTTTTCCTTCATACAATAAAGGAAATTATTTTTGAAGTAAAAATACAGGTAATTCAAAAATTGCCTGAGTTAGATACAGTATTTTAAAGTAACTTGGGCTAGTCTTCTTGGTGCTCCTTCTAGTCAAATCATCCAGTTTCAAATGCAGTTTATCTGACATGGATCCAGCCTTTGAGACTACAACAAAAAATCTTTCCTAAATAAGTTTTTTAAAATATAAATGTATTTTGTAAAACTCACTTAGGAGCTAAAAAAGCAGCTCATAATTGACAGTGAAAACAACCAATACCCACAATGGTTAGGATAAGTGGAAATGAGGTACAGAAAGTGGACATAATAAGGAGACATAATTCAGGACTCTGAAAGGTTATGAAGATATTAATATCATAGAAATAGTTTAGTGAAGATTGTTAGAAAACATCCATTTTCCTCATTATTAATCATATCAAAATTCAATTTAAGGTTTTCAGTCAACATGTATTGCATTTTAAAATTGCTACAAAAAGCTTATCTTTCAGCAACAAAGTTTCACCACCAAATTCCTGAGGTATATTAAGAAAATAGGAATGACTTAATAATGTGGAATCTTTTGGGTGCCAACAGTTCAAAGAGAGTTAACAATTCATAATATAAGATACCATACTAAAAGAATGATAACTATATGTGAGACAGTTCCTGTGAATATTAGTTTACATCTTATATATGAAGATTTTCTTTTATTTTGTTTGTAGGTACCATACTTTAAGAAGAAACTCTAATCTTCACTCTTCTTCCTATACTTAATTGGCTGTGGGTATTTTTCACTTTGTGAAAAAGGTTATGTTCCAGAAAATATGCTCCAAAATTAAATTGTTGGGTAAAAGCCATTTTCCCATAAGCTTCCACAATAAAATATAGAGATGTACTGAGCTGGAAAATGTTTCAATCCATTGACATAATAAAGATCATACTTAAAAATATGATAGCAGTTTAAAAACTACGTATTTAAAGAAAATTATAACTTATGGATACACCATTGGTACTTAGTGCTCTACCTTCAGACTCAGTAGCAGAGTGATAAAAACATCAAGACATATTATCAGTAACAAAACTAACAATTCCATACCATATTTCACGTACAGCTACCACTGATATTTAGCAATACAACTAAGATATGTACCTGCCTTAAACCTCCATAGTACTTAGAACTTGGCATATGAAGTAATTCTAACTTTCTCAACAGTTTCTCTATCATTTAGATTAACCAGTTCTCTTTCCAAAGATCTTCCCTTTTGATACCAGCATAAGCAGCTAAGAACAGAAATGTGCAATAATGCTTAGCAAAGGAAACCCCAATGCCCTCTGAAAATATTTTGTTATCTACTAACTTGTTAATTTCCAACAATGATCAGTATTCATTGACTGTGTCTGTGTGGGCCATTCTGTTCTCTAATAACTATTTAGAAGTCATAAACTATTGTTTATTTAACTAACAGCTGACATCCTAAGCAGAGGATTCTCAAAAGAATTATATTTGTTGAAATTATTAGATACTTTAAATTAGGGTTTATCAGTAATAACTATATTCAGAGAAAACTATTACTGGCAGCCAAAAGATACCAAATGAAAGATATATGATGTTATATAGAAGCTCCTTGGAAGGCAAGCTATGACAAATCTAGACAGTGTATTAAAAAGCAGAGATACCACTTTGCTGACACAGGTCTATATAGTCAAAGCTATGGATTTTCCAGTAGTCAAGTATAGATGTGAGAGTTGGACTATGAAGAAGGCTGAGCACCAAAACATCGATGCTTTTGAATTGCAATGCCGGAGAAGACTCTTGAGAGTCTCTTGGACTGCAAGGAGATCAAACCAGCCAATCCTAAAGGAAACCAACCCTAAATATTCATTGGAAGGACTGAGCTGAAGCTGAAGCTCCAACACTTTGGCCACCTGATGTGAAGAGCTGGCTCATTGGAAAAGACCTGATGCTGGGAAAGATTGAAGGCAAAAGGAGAAGGAGGCGGCAGAGAATGAGATGGTTAGACAGCATCACAGGCTCAATGGACATGAATTTGAGCAAACCTGAGAAATAGTGGAGGACAGAGGAGCCTGGCATGCTATATTCCACGTGGTCACAAAGAACTGAACACCAACAGCATGGAAGCCTCAAAAATGTCAAGTTTGGGTATATTTTTCCTTAGAGCAAATCTGTGAATTAACTCGAAAATTCTTGTTATTTGGAATTCTAATATGCAAGTTTCTGTTTGTGGGGTGCATATTTCTTTCTTGATGTAACAATTACACTATATTATCTTCTTCTATACACACACACACACACACACACACCTATAGACATCAACTTACAATGGTTGACAAAAACCCAGAAGACTAGCCATTTAACTGATTCTCAACACAGCAGACAGTTGTTAGAAAAACACTGTAAGTGTTGCAGAGGTTTATATTTGGAGTTTAAACACTGATGTTAGTCACTGATAGGAGCTTCCCTGGTGGCTCAGATGGTTAAAAAAAAAAAAAAAATCTGCCTGCAATGCAGGCGACACAGATTCGAGTCCTGGGTTGGGAAAATCCCTGGAGAAGGAAATGGCAACCCACCCCAATATTCTTGCTGGGAAAATCCCATGGACAGAGGTGCCTTGCAGGCTACAGTTCACAGGGTCGCAAAGAGTCAACCACGACTGAACAACTAACACACACTAGTCACTGATTACTAATGACATCATTTTAAAACTTTGACAGACATCAATTAGCAGGACTCTAGAAATAGTAGTGTTAATGAGCTGTACTAAAAACTATGTGTTTTAATGGACCAAAATTTATGTTGTTTATAGAATTTCCCCCAATTTACTTTATTACTAATCTGAAGTTGACTAATCAGATCAATCTTGTACAAAGCACTTATATTTTAACAATCTTAGGAGACAGTGAAAAGTTTGCCCCAGGAAATAGGATTATGTTAAGTCTGACTTCTATAGTGTGTACATTTGTAAAAGTATTGACATTTAATTTAATAAAGGTATGTAATTTGACATAAAACTATTCCCACTACAATGTAGTTAATTGCCACTGACAATCCCCTTCTCCACCTTTAAGGTTTATCCAGGAGAATAATTTGCACAAAGATTTGAAAATCAAGTGTCTTAGCTCAAGCTGTGCTGAACTCCTCCCCTTCCAACAGTCTATACTTCTAATAAAACCAATCAAGACTTTCTCTATAATGCCTTCTCAGACAAACACTGGTCTCCAAAGATCTCGTCTTACTCTTAATCCTTTTAGTTCTTATTCTGTACTATTTTATGCTCCATTTGTTGACCATGCTATCTCATGTATGTATTTTCTTTCTCCAATGGATAAGCAATTTTTCTCCCAGAACCTGTTTCTGTTCTGTTCTCCACAGTGCCTAGTATAGTAATGGGCACACATAGAAAAGAAAAACTTGTTAAAGTCAATTTAAAAAAACCTCATTCTAGAGTTCACTGGTCAAAAGCCTGGCAAAATGAACTATTACTATTATCTTATAACGTGGCTATGACAACATAGATAGATGCTCTTGAGTATGTGGTGCCTTCATAGCCATACTCATTACAATAGAATTTTAAGTTAGATTCAAATTACTGCCTATTTCTAACAGTAGGTGACGATGAATAGCAAGTATCCACGTGGCACATTATTGTTTCAAATAATTCAGATTTAATTCATCAAGAGCTTTTCCAAAACAAAAATATTTCTAACTTTGGCATCTATTAATAGCACTGAGAAGCACATCAGTTTGCCAATTCATGCATAAAACAAACAATACTAGCTGAGGTCCAAGATTATTTTGCAGTGATACTCAGAATTACATCCTGCTTTAACCGCTACCCAAGAGAACTTCAAACAACATGAAAGCTTCCAAAGAAAAGCATTTTACCCAAAACTACTGGAGATGTCAGTCTTGACTGATTCACTAAAGTTACCTTATCACAAATGACGTCTATGTCTTTTTTAAAAATCTTTTATCTTAAAAGATTTTACCCAAAACTAAAGTTAGAATTTTTATTATTTCACTTCTTTTTCAAATAAAAGAAACCTGAAATGGCTTAAAAATCAGCAGGGAGGGAAGAGAGCCAAATAAAACAAGGAACCCATCTTTCATTGTCTGCACACAGAAGTACCTTATAATAAAAATTACTAGTTAATCTAAATTCGGTCTGGTTTTGAAAGGGGTCAACTAAGAACTGTAATTTTTTTAAACCATTTTCTCTTAAAGAAACAACTTTGCTGCTCAAAGATAATATTGATTTTTTTTAAGTACCAAAACTTTAGATCCTCATCTAATCACTCTGTCCAAAATATCACTTCAGGTTCCATACATCAGTGTTTTTTGGAGTAACAATTCTCAAACACAGGCTACCTCAAGAAGAACAGATATATCATAATACAACTTCACTTTTATTAGGGAAATTTTAGGTTTCTTCATCATACTTATTTTTATATAAATACGTCATTCTGGATAATGAGCAGTTAGTTTGTAAAGCTTGTTTGCCCTCTTATCAGTAACTCTTCGCCTCCTTTTTTCAAGTTTGATGCCACTCTGGAAGTCAAAAGTATGTGTTTGCTAGTTTGTTTTATTAGTATTATTTAATATAAGTACTGTCTTCCTAACTTGTATACATCAGAAGCCAGAAACCAGGCACAAGGCTTTTAAAGGCTCTCACCTCAAAAGTAGCAAGAAAACTGAAAAGTAAGGGGCCACGCCAGCTGCCTGTTCAAGCCTTGAGGCATGGAGCCACAGCAGCCTGATAATTGGCTCTAGAGAAGCCTGCGGTTAGACAGCCTCCTGAGAGCAAGAGCGAGGGAAAGGGGCAAGCATAGCACTGGAAACGTCTGTCCCCGAATTAGGGACCAGGCTGCATGATTGTACGTAGATGTATCAGCATCCACGGCACCTAAGAAGCAAAGCCAGGCCTTAAGCACCGACCTCTCGTTCCTGGACGCCCGGGTTTAGACCAGAAAGTGATGCCTTTTAGAAGGAAAACTACCTCGAAGGGAATAGGTAACCACGAGCAGATATGTAGCAGAGGCATCAGAAGCGTCTGCAGGAGAACGCAGAGATTCAGTCTCTTCCCGGGGCCCCAGAGGCCAGAAAGGTGCCCCAGCACCAGGCGAGTGCGGTGCCACTACTCACCCCTACTCTCCTACGGTCCCCGTCGTCGCCCAGCTCGACACAGCCCCTGCAGAGGGAGCCCCTCCCCCGCCCGCCGCCAGGGGTGGGCTCAGCGGGCTAGAGGAGGCTGCGGCGCAGGTGTCCGTGAGCCGGGACGAGAGACGTGCCCCAAGAGGAACTGGGTTCAAGGACGGCAGCCTGGTGCCTTGCGCTCCCCGGCGCTGACAACTTCACCACCATCGACGTGGAGGGGTGAGGGGAGGCAATGAGGGAAGGCCCTCGCCCAGCGGCCCGGACCCCCCCGCGGTACTAGGCCCGAGCTCGGGCGGGACCTCTGCCCCTTCAGGGACGCGATCCCCAGGCCTGATTCCCGTCCCTCAGCCCTGGCGGCCACAGAGCAGCAGCGGCTCCCTCTCGGGGCCGCGGTCGCAGCGGCATCCTCGTGCTCCTCCTTCTCTGGCGCTGCTGCCTACACACACAGCCGCTGCACCCCGAATGCTGTCGCCTAGCAACCGCGCGCATGCGCCCCGCCTCCGCCATCGACCGCCGTCACTGCTGGCGCTGCTTTCGGAGCTCAGTCTGTGACCTAGAAAAGTACGCAAAATCACGTTTCCTAGGGCCCAGATAGAGCGATGTCAAGGTAGGGGTGGGAGAAGTAAATGGCATCCTACTCCATTATTCTTGCCTAGAGAATCCTGTGGCCAGAGGAGCCTGCTGGGCTGCTGTCCATGGGGTCGCAGAGTCGGAAACGACTGAAGCGACTTAGCATGCATGGATACATTAGAGAAGTAAATAGCAACCCACTCCAGTATTCTTGCCTGGAGAATCCCAGGGACTGAGGAGCCTGGTGCGCTGCCGTCTATGGGGTCGCACAAAGTCGGACACGACTGAAATGATTTAGCAGCAGCAGCAAGGTATGGGTGAAGTGGGGAGAGGTGCAGAATGCTCTGCAAATCTAAAGAGGCTGGAGGATCTAGGTTATGATCGTCTCCTGGCACCTCCACAGGCACACTGATGGTTGAGACTGACAGTCCTGAGAATCTCCTAACTTATTTTCCAAAAGCGCTTCTTGCAATCTGATCCTTCACAAGGGCTTCCGGAAGAATTTTCTAAATAGCTTCTCTGACCATGTCACTCATCTGCATAACTCCAATGATTAACGGACCGTCTGCTGAATAGGCCCTAACTGTTCTTGACTACTGTATTAGCACCCTCTCTGGTCTCCCTGCCTTTAGACTTGTCTTTCTGAAATCCGTTCTCATATTTCTACCAGATTGATTTTTGTAAAACATAAATCTACCCTCACTTCCCTCTGGTTTGGAGAATGAATGGGCTTTGAAGTTACAGCCAGTATTTAAATTATGCCTCATCCACTGAGTAGATAGATTTTCTTGAGCTATGGTGCTTAACTTCTCTGAATATGTTTCCTCATGGAGATAATTATAGCACCTATAGACTAGTTTTTAGGATTAAATGAGAGAGTACATATAAGGTACTTAATATACATAACTTACTCTGGCACAGAGTAAGCATTTAGTAAAAATTAGAGCTATTTTTCCAGAAAAGGCAATGGCACCCCACTCCAGTACTCTTGCCTGGAAAATTCATGGACAGAGGAGCCTGGTGGGCTGCAGTCCATGGGGTCGTGAAGAGTCAGACACGAGTGAGCGACTTCCCTTTTACTTTTCACTTTCATGCATTGGAGAAGGAAATGGCAACCCACTCCAGTGTTCTTGCCTGGAGAATCGCAGCGACGGGGGAGTCTAGTGGGCTGCCGTCTATGGGGTCACACAGAGTCGGACATGACTGAAGTGACTTAGTAGTAGTAGTAGAGCTATTTTTCAGTAGGTCTTGTTGCCTATAATAAAATACAAACTCCCTAGCTTAGCATTTAAAGTCTTCTAAGATCTTGCCTCTATTTTTCTAGCCCTAGCTACTTTCAATCCCTCCTGGGCATCCAGCAACAGACAAGTACTTTTTGAGATATACCTGGATCAAAGAAGTACTTGGATATATTTCCTCAAGGTTCATTTGGGGAAGAATTCTGTGTAAACTCTCCAATTAGTGAACATGTAAATATCAGTGGTCCTTCCCAAATCACACGTTAATATTAATATATTTACACTGAGAATTGACATGTAGGTAGTGACTATTTACAAAAATTGTATGTTTTTCTGGGGGCTTATTTACTTGATCTTTTTGAAATTAGGCTTAGAGATTTTATAAGGTGTAATGAAAAAAATGTCACCAATTTTGAACTTAATACAATACATAAACATATTTACCAACAACCTGTACCCTTCTGGGTGTTTAATAAAAGTTTTAAACATTTTAGGAAGTGTAAAAAAGGGTGGGGGGAGGGCTTCCTTGATGGCTTATTGGTAAAGAATCCTTCTGCAATGCCAGAGTTGCAGGAGATGCAAGTTTGATCCCTGGGTCAGGAAGATCCCTTGAAGGCAGGCATGGCAACCTCCAATACTTTTGCCTGGAGAATCCCATGAACAGAGGACTGGTGGACTACAGTCCATAGAGTCAGACATGACTGAAGTGACTTAGCACACACTATGCATGCACATGTGTAAGAAGTTTGAGAAACACCAGAATTGCTAATGAAACATTAGTGTAATCTCAAATGGAATATAAAACTAAAATAAAACTTTATGGGAACCAGACAGTCAGAAAATATTGAAGAAATAGAACAATTGGAAAGGTGCAAAAGGGTGAATCACTCTGAGACTAATTAAATGGAAGTACTAGATGGAAATAATCAACAAACTAACCAACAGGGAAGATTATAACATAGAGAATATTTATTATAACTGTGAATATGGCAGTGGGCTTGGATGGAGTTCTCTCATAGATCATACCTTTCCTTTTGTATGATACAGAAATGCTCTTCAGTTTCAAAAGAAGACAACTATTTAGCATTCAGCCTTTTGCAAGGGCCATTAACAGCTCCCAGGAGTAGACTTCTAAGAGAACTTTCTTGGATCTTCTAAAATCTGTATTTAGTTACATAAAATCTTTATTCCCTATTTACTTATTGAACTCATAACATTCTATAGCACACATTATGTTTATTAGTGAAACGGAGGAATAAATAATCACTTTTAATTCTCCCATATACTTCTAGATACAGAGCTGTGTCACTGGTTCACTTACACTCTTTCAATACTTTTCCTGGGGTTTCAATATAAAATCTGAGCTCCTTTGCACACAGCAGTGTATCTGCCTCTATTATGGTGGTGAAGTAAAAACTCCTATCAACAAAGAGATCTATCCACATCAATATGGAAAAAAATAAAACATTTATTATTAAGTGCAACACAGTACATGCATAAGGGTAAACCTTAAGAGACTGCAAGTCAGGATAAAGTTCCACACAACTTACAATAAAGCAAATAAAAGTTTACTTGGAAATTTAGGCAGTTATTTGTTTAGTTAATTTACTTCCTCCAAAAGAATAATAAAACTTTCATTATCTTCCCCAAAGACGCCTTGAATCTTCTGGAAAGACAAATGGTTACACCTGGAGATGGACTCCCATGCTAACTCTGTATTTACATTTCCATAGGGAATATGGCTCATGACCTTGGAAACATGTCTACATTATAAAACTGGAGACAGACATTTTAGTTCTGGAAAGGGACATTCCAAAAGTTAGATAGAAGATTCAGGTTCACTATGTCTCCTCAAAAGACACTATAAGAAGTGAAGGGAAGGAAAATAATCTCTTTGTCCTTTAAATAAAGTGAAGTTGCTCAGTTGTGTCCGACTCTTTGTGACCCCATGGACAGTAGCCTACCAGGCTCCACTGTCCATGGGATTTTCCAGGCAAGAATACTGGAGTGGGCTGTCATTTCCTTCTCCAGGGGATCTTCCCAACCCAGGGATTAAACCCAGGTCTCCTGCATTGCAGACAGACGGTTTACCGTCTGAGCCACCACCTTTTCAATTCAATGAGTTCCTCAAAAACAGAACTCCATGTTGGTACAGTAGATGGCACTTAGAAGACCATGGAGAAGTTTTTCTTAAATGAGAAAGTCACAAAAAAAGATAGCATTGTTGTGGGTGTTGATGAATAAGAGTTTTCCAGAAGGGGATAAAAATAGTCCATGCAAAGGAAAAAGTATATTCAAAGGTCCAGAGAATGTGAAAGTGTACGGTATGTTCAGTTTGATTTACACATACTATGTATCTATATTTAGGAGATGAGCACCATAAGGCTGTAATGGAGTAGAGTATAGAGAAGTAAGTTGGAGATAGATTGTGAAATCCCTTTAATGCCATGTCAAAGAATTTAGAAAAGGTCTATATCTGATGGTTAAAATAGGGTAATGTTCTAATACTTGTTAAGGAGTCTGGCGTAAATATTAGATAGTACTGAAGCCCCAAAGAGGTTATAATCTAACGGATGCAACAAGGCAAAGTAGCAATTAACATAAATAAAATACTATAAGTTGACAGAAGTATTTTAGGGGAATAGATTTGGAATAGACTTTGGGTAAAGTTTCTGAGAAAGTGCCTTGGAGACTCCATCTTTACCTATAACATAAGATGTCTCCTTTATTGGAACTCCAAATACTTGAACCCTGTGTATCCATATATTATAGTCCTACCCCCCACCTCTGTTCTGTTTCCATTCCAGATTTTCTGAAGAAAATCACTCTGACTTTTTGGTGTAAATTGATATCGCACAGACTTAGTTTTTTATCTCACTACTTGGCACCACTTGGCAGTCCTTTAACTTTTTTTTGGTCAGTCCCTCTCCAATTTTCCTCAGCTGTCATTCTAAACTCTAACTATTCTCCACTGTAACTGACATACTTCACCCACCCATCAAACCCACCATCCAACTTATTACTTCATCACCTACATTCCTTACAAAAATGGAAGCTATTAAGTGTTTTTTTCACCTACAACCTGCATCTGCACCCATATTGTACTTCAGTTCCTTCAGCTTCACATTGACTGTGTAAAACTACATCTTCCACCTGAGCTCCCGAATCTTGCCTTACCCAGCTCCTCAGAGACCTTGTTTATCACTGTTTCTGTCTTTATTATCTTAGATCTCTCCCTCTCTGACCTTCTCCTAAATCTATAAACATACTCAAGATTCTTCCATCCTTAAAAGAAACACTTTTCCTTTATCCTGGAGCTTCCTCTCGTTTCCTTGAAATGTCTCCTTTATCTTATTACCTTTCCTTATGACACAGAGGTCTCAAAAGCGGTCATCTACATTTACTGTCCCTATTTCTTCACTTCCTATTCACTTTTAAACCATTGAATTCACCTATACATCTCTACTGAAACCTCTTTTTTATAAGTATAACAACTACCCATAAGTTTCTCTGTGCCATGGGCACTTTCTTTTGGACCTCACCACTACATCGATAGTGTTGACTGTTTTGATTTGCTTGAAATTATCTATTCACTTGACTTCCAAACACACACTCTGTTCTTTTCCTTCCTCTTTAGCTTTCTCACTTTTGTAATCTTCATGGATTTTTTTTCTTTTTCTACATATCTCTTAAACGTTTATGTTCTTATATGGTTATGTCCATGGCTTATTTCTTTTGTTCTACTCTCCACAGTCTATTACTTATACATGGATGACTTTCAAATCTGTAATGTTAGTTCAGACCTCCCTCCTGATCTAACTGTGCACTAGACATTATCACCTGGATGATCCCCAAACAATTCATTTTGTCCATAACTGAATTCATTATCTTCTCATGCTAAATATTCTTCTTCCATGTTAAGGGAGATTCCCCCAAAAAAACTCACCACAGAGAGATCCTGTTATTACAACACAATAATTCTGTCTTCCTGCAGAAACAAATGAAATGACTAGATTATGGCCATTTTATGTGAGCTATGTCAGGATAGCTCTACATTTTCCTGAAAATAGATTGCATATATGTACCAAGGAATAGTAAGTTGTGTCAATTAAAAAAAAAAAAAAAAAGGAAGTTCCATGAGGACAGAGATTTTTGTCTGTTTTCTTCACTGCTGTATCTCCAGTGCTTAGAATAGTACCCGGGACATAGTAAGACCTCAATAAATAAAGGAATGAACATATCCTCTGCTTAAAGAATTTTCATTTAGGAATTCTGCTAGACTGTAGCAGAATACATATGTCCATAGATTATAGATGAATGTATTCTTTTTGTATCTGGAATCGAATGAAAGGAAATTACAGCTGCATTTCACCCAGATTTCTGCCCATGGGAAATAAAGAGAAAGGATCAGGAAGGATAAAAACATTCATCTATTACCTGGAACAGCCAATTGGCAATTCATTCTTCCAGAAGCTCAGATATCTGCTATTGACAAAACTCGTCTGAGGTTTGCCTCCAGTTCCAGAGTGAACAATGCCAACTCACCTCCAAGAAGATTGGAAGGATTGTGGGTCTTGTCTAGATCTTGTTTGGCATTATATTTAATGGTGAATAAAGAACATGTGAAACCCTTCACCTTGTCTTCTGAGTCAGAAACTTAGACTCTCCCTTTTACCTCCCTACTCCCACCACGTCTAATTAATAAACCCTGTCAATTACATCTCCTAAATATCTCTCATATTCATCTGTCCTTTATACTTGCACTGCCACCAGTTTTGCCTTAGTTTAGGCCCGGACCTCTTTTTAGGACTATTTCAAAAACTTTCTAACTGGGTTCCTTGCCTTCTCTAAACCATCTTCCACACTGCTTCTTGAATGGGTTATCTAAAATGCAAACCTAACAAAATTCCTCCTTGCTTAAAATATTGCAAACCTATCCCTAGTGCCTATTGAATACACTCCAAGCTACATAATTCTTTATAATCTATTTCTTCTCCAGCCTTATTTCCTACTGTTCTATGCATTCCATTCCATGCACAGGAATTACTACATGCAATTCTTCTTTGATAAATATCCTCCTTCATCTGGGAGCTTCTCTTCCCACCAGTTTATCTTAGTGCTACTATAGAGTTTCAGATTATGTGACCCCTTAGCCACAGTTGACCAATCAAGGTCTGTCATATTCCTTCCTCAGAAAATTGAAGTCAAGCCTAAGAGATTTCTGCCCACTCTGGCTGCTTTATTATGCTGTGTAGTATATACTCCAGAGCTGTTGGCAGCAGCAATTTTTATGCCGTATGGTCTGTGAAAAATAAAAACCTGCTCTGCTATGATAGATGGAAAAGATACACAGAGAGATTCAGAGATGAGAAAAGGGAGAATTTAGATAGCAGTTGAGTCCCTGGATTCCAGCTTACTCCTTTAGGCCCACCTGCCTTATTGTTCTTGGGTTCCCTATGACACTCTATGTTCATGTTAAATTGTTTTGTTGCTCAAGATAGTTAGAATTGAATTTCTCTTCCTTGCAAAAAAAAAAATACTCTATTGTATCAAGCTATTTAACATGCCTATGTCTTTGATTATTATTTTTCCCTTTAACTAAAAAATTGTTGCTCTTCCCATGACTATTTTACCTGAATAATTCCTATTTTAATAGAGAAGGTAGCACTCAGACCCTTCACCTGTCCTGGAAAGATACCTACCTTTATACCCTGGCTTTTCTTCATTCCTCCCCAAGGAAAAGGAATACTGATAAGTCAGATTGCATGACCATGATTAGATCAGACTTAGTAGTAAATTGTATAACTATCTACAAATAAATCCCATGGCTATGTATGGCCCTTCCTTTTCTATTCCTCCACTGTCTCTGTTGTAGGTATTGTTAGAAAGCCAAAGCCTACATTCCAGAAATCTGTCTGTCTGTCCCTCCCTCCCTCTCTCTCTCCACCTAATAATATTGGCATTAATTCAGATTCCTGTGCCTCATGACTACCCAGAGAACACTAACATTTGGATTTAAGATTAGGAACAGGAGTGTCATTTAGAGACCTTCACTTAGGTTTTAAGTGAGCCACACTTCAACCACATTTTTCCATCATGTTTTACCAGGGAATACTTTGTGCAGTCCCTTATATTTAGTCATCACAGTTGTAGCTGGTATTAGGAGGAAAAGAGATTCTATCCTGAAGTAGGAGATCTTTTGTGGAATGTAGATTAAAGAGATAGCTGCACTGCTGCTGAAGCTAGATTAGAAGGCAGAGTTCCACACAGAGAAAGGAAAGTTCTCCTTATGGCCAGCCAGGAAAGGACTCTTTAGACAGAATTTTGGTGCACATGCTTTTAGTCATTGACTAGAGGGACAGTATCTTGCTCTCCTCCTTCCCACCCTCTTATCTCTCACTTGGAATTGAGCAATGGACTAGTTCCCCAAGAGAGGTTACATCCTGCTATGGCAAGAATATTTGGATGGTAGAAGAAAAATTTTTTTCTGTTTAGGTAACCAAAGTGTTATTGTTGTTGTTTAGTCACTTAGTCATGTCCAACTGTTTTGCAACCCCATAGACTATAGCCCACCAGGCTCCTCAGTCCATGGAATTCTCCAGGCATGAATACTGGAGTGGGTTGCCATTCGCTTCTGCAGGGTAGCTTCCTGACCCAGGGATCAAACCTGCATCTCCTGCGTTGGCAAGTGGATTCTTTACCACTGAGCCACCAGGAAAGCCCAAAAGGCCTAGTTAACCAAAGTGTGGAGAATTCGAATACTGAGGGAAAACAATACTTCCATAGGTCCATATTTGATAAGTGCCAATAGTCACAGCAAAGAGCCAATAAATATTTGAGAGGCTTTTAGAAAATAAATATGGAAGCTGACTTGATCTTTTGACAGGCAGTTTCTCAAATGAATTTTTTTAATTGGTGGAACATTGCTTTACAATTTTGTGCTGGTTTCTGCTATTGTTGTTGTTGTTGTTCAGTCACCCAGTCATGTCTGCCTCTTTGCAACCCCATGAACTGCAGTACACCAGGCCTCGCTGTCCCTCACCTTCTCCTGTCTATTGTCCATTGAATCTCCAGCCATCTCATCCTCTGACTGGTTTCTGTCATACAACAATGTAAATCAGTCATAATATATACCCCTTGCCAGTTGTGCCTCCTTCCCCTATCCCCATCGCACCCTTCTATGTCATCACAGAGCACCAGACTTGGTTTTCTGTGTCATTTAGCAACTTCCTACTAACTATCTTTGGGCTTCCCTTGTGGATCAGCTGGTAAAGAATCTGCCTGCAATGCAGGAGACCTAGGTTCAATCTCTGGGTTGGGAAGATACCCTGGAAAAGGGAAAGGCTACCCACTCCAGTATTCTGGCCTGAAGAATTCCATGGACTGTACGTCAATGGGATCACAAAGAGTTGGACACGACTGAGTGATTTTCACTTTCACTATCTTATTACGTGATAATGTGTGTGTGTGTGTGTGTGTATATATATGTGTGTGTATATATATATATAACTTTCTCAGTTCATCCCACCCTCACCTCCCCTCGCTGTGTCCACAAGTCTGTTCTCTCCTAGATTCATCAGTATCATTTTTCTAGTTTCCATATATATGTATTAATGTATGATACTTATTTTTCTCTTTATGACTTACTTCACTTTGTATAACAGGGTTTAGGTTCATTCACCTCACTACAACTGACTCAAATTAATTATTTTTATGGGTAATATTCCATTGTATAAATGTACCACAACTTCTTTATCCATTCATCTGTTGATGGACATCTAGGTTGCTTCCATGTCTTGGCTATCATAAATAGTGCTGTAATGAACATTGTGTTACACATGTATTTTAAAACAGTCATTTTCTCAGGGTATATGCCCAGTAGTGGGATAGCTGGGTCATATGGAAGATTTATTCCAAGTTTTTAAATGAATTTCCATACTGTTTTCCATAATGGCTGTGTCAGTTTACCTTCCTACCAACAGTGTAGGAGGGTTCCATTTTCTCCACATCCTCTCCAGCATTTATTATTTGTAGGTTTTTTATGATGACCATTCTGACTGGTTTGAGGTGATACCTCATTGTAGTTTTTATCTGCTTTTCTCTAATAATGAGCAATGTTGAGCATCTTCTAATGTGTTTATTGGCCATCTGTATGTCTTCTTTGGAGAATTGTCTGTTTAGGTCTTCTGCCCATTTTTTTATTGTGTTGTTTGTCTTTCTGATATTAAGCTATATGAACTGCTTATATATTTTGGAGATTTAATCACTTTTGAGTTATGTCATTTGAAAATATTTTCTCTCATTCTGAGGGATGTCTTTTCATATTGTTTATAGTATCATTTGCTGTGCAAAGCTTTTATGTTTAATTATATCCCACTTGTTTATTTTTGTTTTTATTTTCATTAACCTAGGAGGTGGATCAGAGAGAATCTTGCTGTGATTTATGTCAGAGTGTACTGCCTATGTTTTCCTCTAAGAGCTTTATAGTATCTGCCTTTACATTTAAGTCTTTAATCCATTTTTAATTTATTTTTGTGTTTGGTGTTAGGAAGTGTTCTAATTTAGTTATTTTACATGTAGCTGTCCAGTTTTACCAGCACTACTTACTGAAGAGGCTGTCTTTACTCCACTGTATATTCTTGCCTCTTTTGTCAAAGATAACTTGCCCATAGGTGTGTGGGTTTATCTCTGAGTTTTCTACTTTGTTCAATTGATCTATATTTCTGCTGTTGTGTCAGTACCATACTGTCTTGATGACTGTAGCTTTGTGGTATAATCTGAAGTCAGGAAGATTGATTCCTCCAACTCATTTTTCTTTCTCAAGATTGCTTTGGCTATTCAGGGTATTTTGTGTTTCCATAAAGATTGTGAAATTTTTTGTTCTAGTGAAAAGAGCCACTGGTAATTTTATAAGTATTGTATTGAATCTATAGGTTGCTTCAGGTAGTATAGCCATTTTCACAATATTGATTCTTCCAATCCAAGAACAGGGTATATCTCTCCATCTGTTTGTGTCATCTTTGATTTCTTTCATCAGTGTATATAGTTTTCTGCATACAGATTTTTTGTCTCTTTAGGTAGGTTTATTCTTAGGTATTTTATTCTTTTTGTTGCAATAGTGAATGGGATTGTTTTCTTAATATCTATTTCTGATTTTTTTATTGTTACTGTATAAGAGTGCAAGGGATTTCTGTGTATTACTTTTATATCCCATGAGTTTACTAGATTTATTGATTAGCTCTAGTAGTTTTTCGGTGGTGTTTTTATGGTTTTCTATGTATAGTATCATATCATCTTCAAACAGTGAGGGTTTTACTTCTTTTCCAATCTGGATTCCTTTTATTTCTTTTTCTTCTCTGATTGCTGTTACTAGGAATTTCAAAATTATATTGAATAATAATGGTGAGATTGGGCACCCTTGTCATGTTCCTGATCTTAAAGGAAATACTTTTAGTTTTTCATCATTGAGAATACTGTTTGCTGTAGGTTTGTCATGTATGCTGTTTATTATGTTGAAATGGTTTCCTTCTATACACATTTTCTGGAGGTTTTTTTTTTTTTTAATCATAAGTGGGTATTGAATTTTGTCAAATATTTCTCTGTATCTATTGAGGTAATCATATGGTTTTTATCTTTCAATTTGTTAATATGGTGTATCACATTGATTTACTTATGTATATTGAAGAATCCTTGCATCTCTGGGATAAACCCCACTTGATCATGGTGTATAATTTTAATGTGTTTTTGGATTGTTTACTAGTATATTGTTGAGGATTTTTGCATTTATGTTCATCAGTTATATTGGCCTGCAATTTTCTCTCAGTTAAATTTTGTGTAATAGATTATAGACACTGCACAGATAGTACAAATTTATAGGCATACAGGTGAAGTTAAAACCAATATTTTGGCTTTTTTCTATCCCCTTTCTAACCTTGTTCCATAAGCATTAAGGCTGCTATAAGCAATATGTAAAACATTGTTTCTTAGGACTGTCATAAGCACTAGTCTTACATTTTATGAGTGTGGGACTGAAACGTGAAAAAAGAGTGACCGTGGGAGGTGTGAAGTTGTATCAGTACAACTTCAGAAGTGTTAGAAGAGTTACAACCCCAGTGAAATGGAGCCAATTCTGTAGCTACTGAAAAATACTAAGCTCCACCCCATAGGGCTTCCCTGGTGGCTCAGACAGTAAATAATCTGCCTGCAATTCAGGAGACACAGGTTTGATACCTGAGTTGGTAAGATCCTCTGGAGGAGGGAATGGCTACCCATTTCAGTATTCTTGCCTGGAGAATTCCATGCACAGAGGAGCCTGGTAGGCTACATACAGTCCATGTGTTTGCAGAGTCAGACACCACTGAGAAACTAACACATTCACTTTTCAAACACCGCCCAGGCAACTGGGTATACCTACTCTGGCTGAGATAAAAAAACAAAATCAGAAATTGGAGATAAGATAATTTTTGACTTTAATTTATCTGGGGGTTTAATTTCCATATACAAAGTAAACAAGTTTCCATATGTGACTCTATCTTTGTGGAAACAATCTTTGAGGGAATTCATATTGTTCAAAAGTAAAAGATTATATTGCTGGGCTAGTGTTTCATTATCTGGACTATTGATACCATGTAGTATTACTCATTGACCCAGATTGGACAATTGTAGATAAGCATAATTTGAGATGTAAAGTAAAATATTAGATAAATTTCTGGCCTGCTGTGCAGCTGTGGTACAGGGAAGGTAAATAAAAGAATAACGAATATCTTGGAGATGGTATCACAAAAGAAATAGTAGAACTTACTTGATATTCTATGGGTTTTCTCCCACAAAAGGTGACTACCATTATAGATGACCCTCATCTTGACTGTTAAGGCCAAAGGGTTAAGAGAGAATAAAATGTAGAGGAGTATAAAGGAGAAGAGCTGTCAGATGTCAATACACTTTGCAGGGCCCATTTTCTTGTGAACTGAGGAACTGGAGTCACTAAAGACCAGGCAGCTGAACATGGCCTTGCTCTCAGCTGCTCCTCCTTCCATTCCTCTGGGATCATCAAAGTTCTTTCTCTCCACCTAAGGTTCCTGCCACGGAAGTTATAAAACTGTGGTAATATGTTTATTCATAATAAGTTGGGGATGTAGCAACCTCTTTTAGGCTTCAAATTTCTGTCACTCATGCACTTCAAATCAGGTTTATAAGAACTTTGTATTGCACATATAAGACCCAGGTCTAACTGATAATAATAACATGGTGCTCTGTTTACCTTTTTTTATTTGTTCTGTCTTAAGGGAACAATTAAAGGGGAAGAGTTAAGCAAAATTAAGGCACTCTTAGGTAGTCTAGCCAATACCAACAAAATCTCTTCATACCCCCAGTATGAATCATCTTCTAACATTTTTTCATCAGGTGCCTACAGGATTGTTTACTAGAAAACTCTCACTAGGAATTCTGATCCACTTATCCTTTTCCTCTACCCCACCATCTACATTAAGAGAGAATAAAATGTAGAGGAGTATAAAGGGGAAAGAGCTCTCAGTTCCTCTCCTCATGAGTACCTCCCATGACTACAGTAAGAGTTGCTATATTATTACATTGTTGCCATAACTCTTAACCATAGTTGATCAGACCAGGGGTGAAGACATTATTTCAGATGAACCTTTTCCTTGGTCTTTTTTGAGGTGAGATGGCAGCACCAGCTCCATCTGTGCCTTCTATTAGGATTTTTAAAAAAATCTTTCCTGGGATCCTTGCAGGCTGATTCCCCCTTATGATCATTGACTAAACCTGGACGCATTGGCTACTCTGGCTTTAAGGAAGCCAGAAAGTAAATATTTTGCCTGGGAGCTTCTCATATTGCCTCCCAGAACAAATTTAGGGGTCTGTTTGCAAGGGAAAAAGTGAGAAATCAGTACTGGGAAAATAGTTAACAAGGTCCACCACACTAACACATTTATGTACAGATTTAATACAAAAACAAATATAAACATAACTGCCTTTGCAAGGAAAGTGATCCATTTTAAAGGGAGGCTTTACTTTTATTCAGGATAGTTTTGGAAGTCCCAGCCATGGCTATCAGAGAAGAAAAAGAAATAAAAGGGATCCAAATTGGAAAAGAAGTAAAATTGTCACTGTTTGCAGGTTACATAATACTATACATAGAAAATCCTAAAGATGCTACCAGAAAACTACAAGAGCTCATAAATGAATTTGGTGAAGTTGCAGGATACAAATTATTACACAAAAATCTCTTGCATTCCTATACACTAAGAATGAAAGAACAGAAAGAAAAATTAAGGAAACAATCCCATTTATCACTGCATCAAGAAGAATAAAATATCTAGGCATAAATCTACCTAAGGAGACAAAAGACCTGTACTCAGAAAAATATAAAATACTGATGAAACCAACAAAATGTGACACAAACAAATGGAGATAGATCATGTTGTTGAATTAGAATAATCAATATTATTAACTGAATATATTAACCAGAGCAATCCACAGATTCAATACAAATCTTATCAAATTACCAATGGCATTTTTCACAGAATTAGAACACAAATTGACAATTTGTATGAAAATACAAACACCTCAAATAGCCAAAGCAGTCTTGAGAAATTAAAACAGGATTGGAGGAATTTGGCACCATGACTTCAGACTATACTAAAAAGCTATAGTCATCAAAACAGTATGGCACTAACACCAAAAGAAAAATATCAATCAGTGAGACAGGATAGAAAGTCCACAGATAAACTCATGCAGTTATGGTCACCTAATCTATAACAAAGCAGGGAATAATACACAACAGAAAAAAGACAATCTCTTCAATAAGTGGTGCTGGGAAAACTAGACAGCTACATGTAAAAGAATGAAATTAGAACACTCCATCAGTTCAGTTTAGTTGCTCAGTCGTGTCCGACTCTTTGCGACCCCATGGATTGCAGCATGCCAGGCCGCCCTGTCCATCACTAACTCCCAGAGTTAGCTCAAACTCACGTCCATCGAGTCAGTGATGCCATCCAGCCATCTCATCCTCTGTTGTCCCCTTCTCCTCCTGCCCCCAATCCCTCCTAGCATCAGAGTCTTTTCCAATGAGTCAACTCTTCGCATGAGGTGACCAAAGTATTGGACTTTCAGCTTTAGCATCAGTCCTTCCAAAGAACACACAGGACTGATCTCCTTTAGAATGGACTGGTTGGATCTCCTTGTGGTCCAAGGGACTCACAAGAGTCTTCTCCAATACCACAGTTCAAAAGCATCAGTTCTTCGGCACTCAGCTTTTTCACAGTCCAACTCTCACATCCATACATGACCACTGGAAAAACCATAGCCTTGACTACACGGACCTTTGTTGACAAAGTAATGTCTCTGCTTTTGAATATGCTATCTAGGTTGGTCATAACTTTCCTTCCAAGGAGTAAGCGTCTTTTAATTTCATGGCTGCAATCACCATCTGCAGTGATTTTGGAGCCCAGAAAAATAAAGTCTGACACTGTTTCCACTGTTTCTCCATCTATTTGCCATGAAGTGATGGGACCAGATGCCATGGTCTTAGTTTTCTGAATGTTGAGCTTTAAGCCAAAGTTTTCACTCTCCTCTTTCCCTTTTATCAAGAGGCTTTTTAGTTCCTCTTCACTTTCTCCCATAATGGTGGGGTCATCTGCATATCCAAGGTAATCGATATTTCTCCCGGCAATCTTGATTCCAGCTTGTGCTTCTTCCAGCCCAGAGTTTCTCATGATGTACTCTGCATATAAGTTAAATAAGCAGGGTAACAATATACAGCCTTTTTGTACTCCTTTCCTGATTTGAAACCAGTCTGTTGTTCCATGTCCAGTTCTAACTGTTGCTTCCTGACCTGCATATAGGTTTCTCAAGAGGCAGGTCAGGTGGTCTGGTATTCCCATCTCTTTCAGAATTTTCCACAGTTTATTGTGATCCACATAGTCAAAGGCTTTGGCATAGTCAATAAAGCAGAAATAGATGTTTTTCTGGAACTCCCCTGACATTCAATAACCATACACAAAAATAAACTCAAAATGGATTAAAAGCCTAAATATAAGGCCAGATACTATAATACTCTTAGAGCAAAAGATATGTAGAACACTCTCTGACATAAAATGCAGCAAGATCTTTTAAATCCAGTTCCTACAGTAATTAAAAATAAAAATAAATGAATCAGACTGAATTAAACTTAAAAGCAAAGGAAACCATAAACAAGTTGAAAAGACAACCCTCAGAATAGGAGAAAACATTTACAAAGAATCCAACAAGGGAGTAATCTCCAAAATACACCAACAGCTTATGCTGCTCAATATCAAAAAGCCAAACAACCCAATAAAAAAAAAATGGGCACAAAATCCAAATGGACATTTCTCTAAGAAGACACATAGATAGTTAAAAACACATGAAAATATGCTCAACATCACTAATTATTAGAGAAATGCAAATCAAAACTACAATGAAGTATCACCTCACACCAATTAGACTTACCTTCATCAAAAAATCTACAAACAATAAATACTGGAGAAGGTGTGTTGAAGAGAGAACCTTTTTACACTGTTGGGGGGAATGCAAACTGGTAGAGTCACTATGGTGAACAGTATGGAAGTTCCTTAACAAACTGAAAATAGAGCTACTATATGATCCATCAATCCCACTCTTGAGCATATATCTGTTAAAAAAAAAAAAAAACATAATTCAAAAAGATACACGCACCCCAATGTTCATTGCAGTACTATTCACAATAGCCAGGACATGGAAGCAATCCAAATGCCTATAAACAGAGGAATGAATAAGGAAGATATGATTAGTTTATGAAATAGAATATTACTAATCCATTGAAAAGAATGAAATAATGTAATTTGCAGCAACATGAATGGACCTAGAGAGTCTCATACCTAGTGAAGTAAGTCAGACAAAGACAAATATCATATGATATCACTTATATGTGGAATCTAAAAAGGCTACAAATGAACTTATCTACAAAACCAAAGTAGAGTTATAGATGAAGAAAATATTTATTGTTACCAGAGGTTAAGTGAGGGAGGAGGGATAAACCAGAGATTGAGATTGACATGTTCACACTACTATATATAAAATAGATACTAATAGGGACCTACTGTATAGCACAGGGAACTCTACTCAATACTGTGTAATGGCCCATATGGAAAAAAAGAATCTAAAAAAGAGTGGATATATGTCTTTGTAAAACAGATTCACTTTGCTGTACATCTCAAACTAACACAATATTGTAAATCAACTATACTCCAATAAGAATTTTTAAATAAATAATTAAAAAAATGAAAAGGAGGCTCTTTGTTTAGCTGCATATCTTTTATAGGTTGGGGTAGGCAAGCTAGTAAGGAAAAGCCAGAGGGACAGGTGTGCTCTGCATAATAGAGGAGGAAGTGTTTGGAACTAAGGGAGCAGTCTGGGAGGGAGAGGGATACAAGGTGATATGAGAAGAGGAAAAAGAAGATGGATGAAAGCCACATGTTCTGTGTTCTGCGTTTCCCTGTTACCTCCAAATATTTAATGATGTCTAGAACTCGTGAAAGGATTTTTGTCGATGGATTTCTTGTGAAAAATAATGAAGGGTTGAGCTCTGTGTATAAATTGTATTGGAGTAAAACACAGACAGCATGTGCAGATACAGTTGCTATAGGCCAGAGCCTGAGGAAAGCAAGAACGTGTAAGCCCCATAGGTAATCACAGAAATCATGGGAAGAATCAGTTCATATATCCTGGAACAATAGAGGCCAAAAACAATTTTTGCAAGATCTCTGCGAAATAAAGCAGGCCCATCCAACATCTGTGATGTATATATTCCTTGTCTCCAATAAGTAGTGAGCTCTTTGAGGATTGGAATAACATTTTATTCATCATTGTGTCCTAAGATTTAGCCAGATGCCTGGTACATAGTATATAGTCTGTAAATTCTTATTGAATTAAATTGAACTGACCTTCCCTATATTGTAACTCTTAATATAATTATCTTACTCCTTTAGTAATTTGTAATCTCTATGATGAGTGTGTCTGATTCACCTTTTCATTAAATAAGTTGCCGTTAACATACTAGGTGCTAAAAGATACATTTTCAGAGTTCTGCCTTCATGGAGAGGGATAAAGTTTTTGGCAATATGAGTCCCATTCCTAGTGTAGTCTGTAATACAAGCACTGATTTCTTGGCAGCTTGTTTCTCTTAAGCCAGTATGAAAATGAATTTCAAACAATATTAATTGATGGCAGGAAAAGGTAATACATGCACATGCTATGTGGCAGAAGGAAACTGGTTTGGAATTTTAATTTGCCATCAATGATCCACAAAGAGTCTAGCAGACAATCAAGGGATGGCAGTATATAGTCATTACTCACAATTAGAAATTATAGTTCATTTGTTGTAAATATAACTGGGTATATAATTAACAGTGGAATGATATGCACTGTAATGTTGACTGTGAAAATCTTTACAAAGTGAAATTATGGGTGATTTTTTATTCTTTATCCTTTTATGCAATTTATAAACTGCAGAATATGTTCATAAATGCTCTCTAAAATAAATTCAGTTTATTTTTGTCCAGAAGAATAGAATTAATATTCATTGAATGTCTATTATGTGTTGATCACTATACCAGGCACGTTATAAATATTACATCATTTAATCCTTGGTAGTGCCTTATTCGGTCAAATTTATGGATGATGTAACTAAGTTCCAGTATAGTCAGAAAGTTCAAGTGTAAAGATTTAAACTCAAGTTTTGTCTGGAGAGTTTGGTGAAACATGGATTGCTGGGCCTCAACCCCAGAGTTCCTGATTAAGCAAATTTAGAGTGGGACTAAGAGTTTGCACGGGGAGCTCCTCTTGGCTGCTGCCCCTGACCTCAGACATGGGATAGCTCCTGGCAGCCAAGAGGAGCTACCCCACATCCGAGGTCAGGGGCAGCAGTCAAGAGGAGCTACCCCACGTCCGAGGTCAGGGGCAGCGGGCGAAAGGAGCTACCCCACGTCCGAGGTCAGCAGAGGCGGCTGAGAGGAGATACCCCACGTTCAAGGAGCAGTGGCTGTGTTGGCACGGGAGGGCCGAGTGGAGATACTCCACGTTCAAGGTCAGGAGGGGAGAACTCGTCCAAGGTAAAGAGCAGCGGCTGCACGTCCAATGTCAGGAAGCATTTAACAGGAGGCTTCCTGTGTGCTGTTTTGGATCTGTCAGGAATTCTCTGTTCCTTATTAATTCCTGAACACTCAGGAATTAAGAGGAGAGGCAAGCCTCTCCCCGGGTCTGAGGAATCCAGGCATTTCCTTCATTAGTGTTTCTACATGGTGATAAGTACCCTCTTCCTTCTTGTGAACCATACAGTAAAAGTGATTGTTAACAACTCTCTCTCTCTTTAATATGGATCGCCTATGTTTTGTAAGTCTGGAATTTTAATCTTTATCTTTGCTGAGAATAACTACCTTGTAAGACAGTATATATGCCCATACCATGTTGATTAAAACACCTTTGCTCCATCAGAGCTCTGGTCCCTGTGTCTTTCTTTCTCTCTCTCTCCCTCTCTCTCTTTTTCAGGCTGATCTCCTGGAGCACAGAGGCTCTCTGAGTTCACTTTCCTGTCCAGGCTTCTAAGACCCTCTCGAGAAGGCACCCTGCACCTTCACCTCATTGAGAGGGTGCCTGAGGCCTTCATGAACAGAGCAAACCTTGTGCAGGGGCTTTATTGGCTTTCTGCATAAACCAAGGAATATCAGCCTCTTTCTCTCTCCTTTACTTTCTTATCATTGACTCCAGACCACCAGGTTCCAGTCCATTAAAGGACCTCAACAGTCCAAGGTAAGAAAAACCCAAGTAAGACAGTAGGTGTTGCAAGAGGGCATCAGAGGGCAGACACACTAAAAATATATTCATAGAAAAGCCAATCTGATCACATAGACCACAGCCTTGTCTAACTCATTGAAACCAAACCATGCCATGTGAGGCCACCCAAGACAGACAGGTCATGGTGGAGAGGTCTGACAGAATATGGTCCACTGGAGAAGGGAATGGCAAACCACTTCAGTATTCTTGCCTTGAGAACCCCATGAACAGTATGAAAAGGCAAAATGATAGGATACTAAAAGGGGAACTCCCCAGGTCGGTAAGTGCCCAATATACTACTGAAGATAAGTGGAGAAATAACTTCAGAAAGAATGAAGGGATGGAGCCAAAGCAAAAACAGCACCCAGTTGTGGATGTGACTGGTGATAGTAGCAGGGTCCGATGCTGTAAAGAGCAATATTGCATAGGAACATAGAATGTTAGGTCCATTAATCAAGGCAAATTGGAAGTGGTCAAACAGGAGATGGCAAGAGTAAACGTTGACATTCTAAGAATCAGCGAACTCAAATGGACTGTAATGGGTGAATTTAACTCAGATGACCATTATATCTACTACTGTGGGCAGGAATCCCTTAGAAGAAATGGAGTAGCCATCATGGTCAACAAGAGTCTGAAATGCAGTACTTGGATGCAATCTCAAAAACGACACAATGATCTCTGTTTCCAAGGAAAACTATTTAATATCACAGTAATCCAAGTTTTGCCCCAACCAGTAATGCTGAAGAAGCTGAAGGTGAATTGTTTTATGAAGACCTACAAGACCTTTTAGAACTAACACCCAAAAAAGATGTCATTTTCATTATAGGGGACTAGAATGCAAAAGTAGGAATTCAAGAAACACCTGGAGTAATGGGCAAATTTGGCCTTGGAATATGGAATGAAGCAGGGCAAAGACTAATAGAGTTTTGCCAAGAGAACACACTGGTCATAGCAAACATCCTTTTCCAAAAACATAAGAGAAGACTCTACATGGACATCACCAGATGGTCAACACTGAAATCAGACTGATTATATTCTTTGCAGCCAAAGATGGAGAAGCTCTATACAGTCAGCAAAAACAAGAGCAGGAGCTGACTGTGGCTCAGATCATGAACTCCTTATTGCCAAATTCAGACTTAAACTGAAGAAAGTGGGGAAAACCACTAGACCATTCAGGTATGACCTAAATCAAACCCCTTATGATTATACAGTGGAAGTGAGAAATAGATTTAAGGGCCTAGATCTGATAGATAGAGTGCCTGATGAACTATGGAAGTAGGTTCGTAACGTTGTACAGGAGACAGGGATCAACAACATCCCCATGGAAAAGAAACACAAAAAAGCAAAATGGCTGTCTGAGGAGGCCTTACAAATAGCTGTGAAAAAGAAGAAAATTGAAAAGCAAAGGAGAAAAGTAAAGATATAAGCATCTGAATTCAGAGTTCCAAAGAAGAGCAAGGAGAGATAAGAAAGCCTTCCTCAGTGATCAATGAAAAGAAATAGAGGAAAACAACAGAATGGGAAAGACTAGAGATCTCTTCAAGAAAATTAGAGATACCAAGGGAACATTTCATGCAAAGATGGGCTTGATAAAGGGCAGAAGTGAAACGGACATAACAGAGGCAGAAGATATTAAGAAGAGATGGCAAGAATACACAGAACTGTACACAAAAGATCTTCATAACCAAGATAATCACGATGGTGTGATCACTCACCTAGAGCCAGACATCCTAGAATGTGAAATCAAGTGAGCCTTAGGAAGCATCAGTATGAGCAAAGCTAGTGGAGGTGATGGAATTCCAGTTGAGCTATTTCAAATCCTGAAAGATGATGCTGTGAAAGTGCTGCACTGGATATGCCAGCAAATTTGGAAAACTCAGCAGTGGCCACACCACTGACTGGAAAAGGTCAGTTTTCATTCCAATCCCAAAGAAAGGCAATGTCAAAGAATGCTCAAACTAGTGTACAGTTGCAGTCATCTCACACGCTAGCAAAGTAATGCTCAAAATTCTCCAAGCCAGGCTTCAGCAATAAGTGAACCATGAACTTCCAGATGTTCAAGCTGGATTTAGAAAAGGCAAAAGAACCAGAGATCAAATTGTAAACATCTGCTGGATCATCAAAAAAGCGAGAGAGTTTCAGAAAAACATCTATTTATGTTTTATTGATTATGCCAAAGCCTTTAACTGTGTGGATCACAATAAACTGTGGAAAATTCTGAAAGAGATGGGAATACCAGACCACCTGACCTGCCTCTTGAGAAACCTATATGCAGGTCAGGAAGAACAGTTAGAACTGGACACAGAACAACAGACTGGTTCCAAATAGGAAAAGGAGTACGTCAAGGCTGTATATTGTCACCCTGCTTATTTAACTTATATGCAGAGTACCTCATGAGAAGCGCTGGGCTGGAAGAAGCACAAGCTGGAATCAAGATTGCCAGGAGAAATATCAATAACCTCAGATATGCAGATGACACCACTCTTACGACAGAAATTGAAGAACTAGAGAGCCTCTTGATGAAAGTGAAAGAGGAGAGTCAAAAAGTTGGCTTAAAGCTGAACATTCAGAAAACTAAGATCATGGTATCCGATTCTATCATTTCATGGGAAATAGATGGGGAAACAGTGGAAACAGTGGCTGACTTTTTTTTTTTTTTTTTTTTTTCTGGGCTCCAAAATCACTGCAGATGGTGATTGCAACCATGAAATTGAAAGATGCTTACTCCTTGGAAGGAAAGTTATGACCAACCTAGACAGAATATTAAAAAGCAGAGACATTACTTTGTCAACAAAGGTCCATCTAGTCATGGCTATGGTTTTTCCAGTAGTCATTTATGGATGTGAGATTAGAACTATAAAGAAAGCTGAGTGTCAAAGAATTGATGCTTTTGAACTGTGGTGTTGGCGAAGACTCTTGAGAGTCCCTTGGACTGCAAGGAGATACAACCAGTCCATCCTAAAGGAGATCAGTCCTGGGTGTTCATTCGAGGGTCTGATGTATTTGAAACTCCAATACTTTGGCCACCTGATGCAAAGAACTGACTCATTTGAAAAGACCCTGATGCTGCCAAGGATTGAGGGCAGGTGGAGAAGGGGACGACAGAGGATGAGATCATTGGATGGCATCACCAACTCAATGGACATGAGTTTCGGTGAACCCCGGAAGTTGGCCATGGACAGCGAGGCCTGGCTTGCTGCATTTCATGGGGTTGCTACAAGTCATACATGACTGAGCGACTGAACTGAATGGAATAAGACAACCAATTCCAGGGTGGGAGTTCAACAGAACCGGAAGAAGTAAAAGAAATTTAGATAAGATCAAAAAAGAAACTAAGGGTTTATCCTAATTCTTGAGTTATTGGCACTTGGAAGTTGATACAGATGTTTTATGATTGTTTTCTATATTAACATAGGTTGAAAGTGAAAGTTCGATTTGCTCAGTTGTGTCTGACTCTTTGCAACCCCATACACTGTAGGTTAATGGACAGTAAACATTTATTTTCTTCTTATTCAAATACATGAGTTCAATAATTCTCAATATATTCCATTCACAAATTCTGGAATTAAATGTGGTTCCCTCCAGCCTTTTCCTACCTTGGGTGTTTAAAGTCAAGAACTTGAAGGATGTGGGGCTTCCCAGGTGGAAACAATGGAAAATAATCCTCCTGTCAATGCAGGAGACACAAGAGACATGGGTTTGATCACTGGGTTGGGAATATTACCTGGAGAAAGAAATGGCAACCCACTCCAGTTTTCTTGCCTGGGAAATCCACGGACAGAGGAGCCTGGTGGGCTACAGTCCATGGGGGTGTAAAAAGTTAGACACAACTGAAGCAACTTCACACACAGCAGAGGAAGGAAAACTCCAAAACTCATTCCACGAGGCCACCATCACCCTGAAACCACAACCACACAAAGATGACACAAAAAGAAAATAAAATTACAGGCCAATAACTCTGATGAACACAGATGCAAAAATGCTCAATGAAATTCTAGCAAACATAATCCATAACACACAAAAAGGATTATATATCATGATCAAGTAGGCTTTATCTGAAGGATGCAAGGATTCTTCAGTATATGCAAATCAATCAATGTGATACACCATATTAACAAATCAAAAGACAAACCCAAATGAGCATCTCAATAGATGCAGAGAACGTTTTTGAAAAATTCAACACCCATTATGATAAAAACACTTAAAATAGGCATAAAAGGAGCATGCTGCTGCTGCTGCTGCTGCTGCTAAGTTGCTTCAGTCATGTCCAAATCTGTGCAACCCCATAGATGGCACCCCACCAGGCTCCCCCGTCCCTGGGATTCTCCAGGCAAGAACACTGGAGTGGGTTGCCATTTCCTTCTCCAATGCATGAAAGTGAAAAATTAAAGTGAAGTCACTCAGTCATGTCTGACTCTTCACAACACCATGAACTGGAGCCCACCAGGCTCCTCCATCCATGGCATTTTCCCGGCAAGAGTACTGGAGTGGGTTGCCATTGCCTTCTCCATAAAAGGAGCATAACTCGACATAATAAAGGCAATTAATGACAAACACACAGAAAACATTTTTCTCAATGGTGAAAAAATGAAAGCATTTCCTTTAAGAACAGAAACAAGACAAGGGTGCCCACTCTCACCACTACTATTCAATGTAGTTTTGGAAGTCTTATTCACAGCAATCAGAGAAGAAAAAATATATATAATAAATCCAGTTTGGAAAAGAAGCAAAACTCACTGTTTGCTGATGACATAATATTATACATGTGCTGTGCTTTGCTTACTCACTCAGGTATGTCCAACTCTTTACAACACCATGGTCTGTAGCCCACCAGGCACATGTGTCTATGGGGATTCTCCAGGCAAGAATGCTGGAGTGGGTTGCCATGCCCTCCTCCAGGAGATCTTCCCAACTCACGGATCAAACCAGGGACTCCCACACTGCAGGCAGATTCTTTACCACCTAGCCACCAGGAAAGCCCAAGAATACTGGACTGGGTAGCCTATCTCTTCTCCAGGGGATCTTCCT
Organism: Bos javanicus; assembly: GCF_032452875.1. Lineage (NCBI taxonomy): Eukaryota > Metazoa > Chordata > Mammalia > Artiodactyla > Bovidae > Bos > Bos javanicus. The sequence continues at coordinate 97,940,195 of NC_083897.1, forward strand.
GACCCAGGAATCGAACCAGGGTCTCCTGAATTGCAGGAAGATTCTTTATCAGTTGAGCTACCAGGGAAGCCCAATACTATACACAGAAAACCCTAAAGATGTCACCAGAAAATTACTAGAGCTAATCAATGAGCGTAGTAAAGTCACAGGATGTAAAATTAATACACAGAAATCTCTTGAATTCCTATACACTAACAATGAAAAATTAGAAAGAGAAATTAAATAAACAATCACATTCATCATTGCAACAAAAAGAATAAAATACCTAGGAATAAGCCTACCTAAAGAGACAAAAGACCTCTATGCAGAAAACTATAAAACGCTGATGAAAGTAATCAAAGACAACATAAAGAAATGGAGAGATATACCATGTTCCTGGATTGGAAGAATCAATACTGTGAAAATAACTATAGTACTCAAGGCAATCTACAGATTCAATGTAATCCCTATCAAACTACCAATATTATTTTTCACAGAACTAGAACAAAAAAATTCACAATTTGTATGCAAACACATGACTCAGATGGTAAAGAATCTGTGTACAGTGCAGGAGACCTGAGTTTGATCCTAGGATCAGGAAGATTTCTTGGAGAAGAGAATGCCTACCCACTCCAGTATTCTTGCCTGGAGAATCCCCTGGACAGAGGAGCTGGTGGGCTACAGTCCATGAGATTGCAAACAGTCAGACATGGTTGAGTGACTAACACTTAACACAAAAGACTCTGAATAGCAAAAGAAATCTTAAGAGAGGAGAATGGAGCTGGAGGAATCAACATTTCTGACTTCAGAAAATACTACAAAGCTACAGTAATCAAGATAGTGTGTTACTGGCACAAAAAGAGAAATATAGACCAAAGGAACAAGATAGAAAGGCAAGAGATAAACCCACGCACCTCTGGGCACCTTATCTTTGACAAAGGTGGTAAGAATATACAATGGTGAAAAGACAGCCTCTTCAACAAGCAAATAGCTACATGTAAAAGAATGAAACCAGACATGGGAATTGTGGTTCTTTATAGCTACATATAAAAGAATGAAACAATGAACAGCTACATGTAAAAGAATGAAATCAGAACACCACTTAATACCATACACAAAAATAAACTCAAAATGGGTTACAGATTTATATATAAAGCCAGAAAATATAAAGCTCATAAGGATAACATAGACAGCACACTCACTGACATAAATCATAGCAATATTTTCTATGACCAACTTCCTAGAGTAATGGAAATGAAAACAAAAATAAACAAGTGGGACCTAATTAAACTTAAAAGGTTTTGCACAGCAAAGGAAACTAAACAAAGTGAAAAGACAATCCTTGGAATGAGAGAAAATAATAGCAAATGAAACAACTGACAAAGGATTAACCTCCAAAATATACAAATAGTTCATACAGCTCAATACCAGAAAAACAAATAGTGGGCAGAAGACCTAAACAGACATTTCTCCAAAGAAGACATACAGATAGCTAATAAACACATGAAAAAATGTTCAACATTGCTCATTATTAGAAAAATGTAAATCAAAACTATAATGAAGTATCACCTCACACAAGTCAGAAGGGCCATCATCAAAAAAATCTGCAGACAATAAATACAGGGTAGGATATAGAGAAAAGAGAACCCTCTTGCACTGTTGATGGGAATGTAAATTGATACAGCCACTATGGAGAATAGCATGGATATTCCTTAAACAAACTAGGAATGAAACTACCATAAGAACCAACAAGCCCACTACTGTGGACATGTACCCTGAGGAAACAATATTTGAAGAAGACACATGTATCTCAATGTTCATCACAGTACTATTTACAATAGCTAGGACATGAAAGCAACCTAGATGTCCATCTATGGATGACTGGATAAAGAAGTTGTGATACATATATACAATATAATATTCAGTTCAATTCAGTTCAGTCGCTCAGTCTTGTCCGACTCTTTGCGACCCCATGAATTGCAGCACGCCAGGCCTCCCTGTCCATCACCAACACCCAGAGTTCACTCAAACTCACGTCCATCGAGTCAGTGATGCCATCCAGCCATCTCATCCTCTGTCGTCCCCTTTTCCTCCTGCCCCCAATCCGTCCCAGCCTCAGAGTTTTTTCCAATTTGTCAACTCTTCACATGAGGTGGCCAAAGTACTGGAGTTTCAGCTTTAGCATCATTCCTTCCAAAGAAATCCCAGGGCTGATCTCCTTTAGAATGGACTGCTTGGATCTCCTTGCAGGCCAAGGGATTCTCAAGAGTCTTCTCCAACACCACAGTTCAAAAGCAACAATTCTTTGGCACTCAGTTTTCTTCACAGTCTAACTCTCACATCCATACATGACCACTGGAAAAAACATAGCCTTGACTAGATGGACCTTTGTTGGCAAAGTAGTGTCTCTGCTTTTCAATATGCTATCTAGGTTGGTCATAACTTTCCTTCCAAGGAGTAAGCGTCTTTTAATTTCATGGCTGCAGTCACCATCTGCAGTGATTTTGGAGCGCAAAAAAGTAAAGTCTGACACTGTTTCCACTGTTTCCCCATCTATTTCCAATGAAGAGATGGGACCAGATGCCATGATCTTCATTTTTTGAATATTGAGCTTTAAGTCAATTTTTTCACTCTCCTCTTTCACTCTCAAAGAGGCTTTTTAGTTCCTCTTCACTTTCTGCCATAAGGGTGGTGTCATCTGCATATGTGAGGTTATTGGTATTTCTCCCAGCAATCTTGATTCCAGCCTGTGCTTCTTCCAGTCCAGCGTTTCTCATGATGTATTCTGCATATAAGTTAAATAAATTTTGAGCATTATTTTTACTAGAGTGTGAGTGAGATGAGTGCAATTGTGAGGTAGTTTGAGCGTTCTTTGGCATTGCCTTTCTTTGGGATTGGAATGAAAACTGACCTTTTCCAGTCCTGTGGCCACTGCTGAGTTTTCCAAATTTGCTGGCATATCCAGTGTAGCACTTTCACAGCATCATCTTTCAGGATTTGAAATAGCTCAACTGGAATTCCATCACCTCCACTAGCTTTGTTCATAGTGATGAACTAAGTGAACTAAGGCCTACTTGACTTCACATTCCAGGATGTCTGGCTCTAGGTGAGTGTTCATACCATCATGATTATCTTGGTAGTGAAGATCTTTTTTGTACAGTTCTTCTGTGTATTCTTGCTACCTCTTCTTCTTTTTTTTTTTTTTTTGATTGATTTATTTTTTTTAAATTTTATTTTATTTTTAAACTTTACAATATTGTATTAGTTTTGCCAAATATCGAAATGAATCCACCACAGGTATACCTGTGTTCCCCATGCTGAACCCTCCTCCCTCCTCCCTCCCCATACCCTCCCTCTGGTTCGTCCCAGTGCACCAGCCCCAAGCATCCAGTATCGTGTATCGAACCTGGACTGGCGACTCGTTTCATACATGATATTATATATGTTTCAATGCTATTCTCCCAAGTCTCCCCACCATCTCCCTCTCCCACAGAGTCCATAAGACTGATTTATACATCAGTGTCTCTTTTGCTGTCTCGTACACAGGGTTATTGTTACCATCTTTCTAAATTCCATATATATGTGTTAGTATACTGTATTGGTGTTTTTCTTTGTGGCTTACTTCACTCTGTATAATAGGTTCCAGTTTCATCCATCTCATTAGAACTGATTCAAATGTATTCTTTTTAATGGCTGAGTAATACTCCATTGTGTATATATACCACAGCTTTATTATCCATTCATCTGCTGATGGGCATCTAGGTTGCTTCCATGTCCTGGCTATTATAAACAGTGCTGCGATGAACATTGGGGTACACGTGTCTCTTTCCCTTTTGGTTTCCTCAGTGTGTATGCCCAGCAGTGGGATTGCTGGATCATAAGGCAGTTTTATTTCCAGTTGTTTAAGGAATCTCCACACTGTTCTCCATAGTGGCTGTACTAGTTTGCATTCCCACCAACAGTGTAAGAGATTTCCCTTTTCTCCACACCCTCTCCAGCATTTATTATTTGTAGATTTTTGGATCAAGCCATTCTGACTGGCGTGAAATGGTACCTCATAGTGGTTTTGATTTGCATTTCTCTGATCATGAGTGATGTTGAGCATCTTTTCATGTGTTTGTTAGCCATCTGTATGTCTTCTTTGGAGAAATGTCTATTTAGTTCTTTGGCCCATTTTTTGATTGGGTCATTTATTTTTCTGGAGTTGAGCTGTAGGAGTTGCTTGTATATTTTTGAGATTAGTTGTTTGTCAGTTGCTTCATTTGCTATTATTTTCTCCCATTCTGAAGGCTGTCTTTTCACCTTGCTAATAGTTTCCTTTGATGTGCAGAAGCTTTTAAGGTTAATTAGGTCCCATTTGTTTATTTTTGCTTTTATTTCCAATACTCTGGGAGGTGGGTCATAGAGGATCCTGCTGTGATGTATGTCGGAGAGTGTTTTGCCTATGTTCTCCTCTAGGAGTTTTATAGTTTCTGGTCTTACGTTGAGATCTTTAATCCATTTTGAGTTTATTTTTGTGTATGGTGTCAGAAAGTGTTCTAGTTTCATTCTTTTACAAGTGGTTGACCTCTTCTTAATATCTTCTGCTTCTGTTAGGTCCATACCATTTCTGTCCTTTATCGAGCCCATCTTTGCATTAAATGTTCCCTTGGTATCTCTGATTTTCTTGAAGAGATCTCTAGTCTTTCCCATTCTCTTGTTTTCCTCTATTTCTTTGCATTGATCGCTGAGGAAGGCTTTCTTATCTCTTCTTGCTATTCTTTGGAACTCTGCATTCACATGCTTATATCTTTCCTTTTCTCCTTTGCTTTTTGCTTCTCTTCTTTTTCACAGCTATTTGTAAGGCCTCCTCAGACAGCCATTTTGCTTTTTTACATTTCTTTCCCATGGGGATGGTCTTGATCCCTGTCTCCTGTACAGTGTCACGAACCTCTGGCCATAGTTCATCAGGCACTCTATCTATCAGATCTAGTCCCTTAAATCTATTTCTCACTTCCACTGTATAATCATAAGGGGTTTGATTTAGGTCATACCTGAATGGTCTAGTGGTTTTCCCTACTTTCTTCAATTTCAGTCTGAATTTGGCAATAAGGAGCTCATGATCTGAGCCACAGTCAGCTCCTGCTCTTGTTTTTGCTGACTGTATAGAGCTTCTCCATCTTTGGCTGCAAAGAATATAATCAGTCTGATTTCGGTGTTGACCATCTGCTGATGTCCATGTGTAGAGTCTTCTCTTGTATTTTTGGAAAAAGATGTTTGCTATGACCAGTGTGTTCTCTTGGCAAAACTCTATTAGCCTTTGCCCTGCTTCATTCCGTATTCCAAGGCCAAATTTGCCTGTTATTCCAGGTGTTTCTTGACTTCCTGCTTTTGCATTCCAGTCCACTCTAATGAAAAGGACATCTTTTTTGGGTGTCAGTTCTAAAAGTTCCTGTAGGTCTTCATGGAACCATTCAACTTCAGCTTCTTCAGCGTTACTGGTTGGAGCATAGATTTGGATTACTGTGATATTGAATGGTTTGCCTTGGAAACAAACAGAGATCATTCTGCCATTTTTGAGACTGCATCCAAGTACTGCATTTCGGACTCTTTTGTTGACCATGATGGCTACTCCATTTCTTCTAAGGGATCCCTGTGCACAGTAGTAGATATAATGGTCATCTGAGTTAAATTCACTCATTCCAGTCCATTTCAGTTCGCTGATTCTTAGAATGTCAACGTTCACTCTTGCCATCTCCTGTTTGGCCACTTCCAATTTGCCTTAATTCATGGACCTAATATTCTAGGTTCCTATGCGATATTGCTCTTTATAGCATCAGACCTTGCTTCTAGCACCAGTCACATCCACAACTGGGTATTGTTTTTGCTTTGGCTCCATCCCTTCATTCTTTCTGGAATTATAAAAAGGAATGCAGTTGGAGTTAATTCTGATGAGATGGATGAACCTAGAGCTTATTATACAGAGTGAAGTAAGTCAGAAGGAAAAAAACAAATATTGTATACAACAGATATATATGAAATCTAGAAAGACGGTATTGATGGACCTATTTGCAGAGCACCAGTGGAGATGCAGATATAGAGAACAGACTGGTGGTCACACTGAAGGAAGGAAAGTGAGGGACGAATTGAAAGATTAACACTGAAACTTATATATTACCATATGTAAAGTAGATAGCCAGTGGGAATTTGCTCTATGATGCAGGGAGCTCAAACCAGATGCTCTGTAACAACTTAGAGGGGTGGGATATGGTGGGAGTTGGGATGGAAATTCAAGTGGACGGGACATATGTATTCCTATGGCTGAATTATTTTGATCAATGGCAGAAGCTAACACAATATTGTAAAGCAATGATCCTCCTATTAAAAATATAGTAAAGATGGAATTGTAAATCAGAAAAATATATCAAGAATCTCAATTAAAACATTGCTTGAAAATACCTAGCAAAATCCAGGTAGGCAGATGCAAATTATATGCTAAGCACCCACAGTTCTCATCTACAAAGGCAATCTTCATTAAAGCTTCAATTACTCTCCCCCACCTCCTATTATATGAATTATTAGGCTAGTTTAATTGAAGGGATAAAGGTCATACAAGTTTCTGAAAGAGTGTGAAAATGTGATCAACTATCTCTGCCCCTAACTCACTGGTTGACCCCAGATGGATCAATCAAAATTTCTGCTCTTTAGTTTATCCATGTGCAACATGTGGGACCCTTCCAATTCTGACATCCTATAGTTGTCTTCCAGTCTTTCTGGTCTCAGTGAATAGCATTACACTATTACATAGGATAAATATCCAGGAGTCATTTTAGATGTCCCTATTTTTACCTTCATGCTTCCTCATCCCATCCATGTCCTATTCATATCAGTTTGTACATCCAATAATATGTTTCCCATCAGTCTATTTTTCTTCATACCCACGATTATACTCCAATCCATGTCACCATCATCTATTTCCTGGATACTTGCAATAATCTGGCTTGTTTTCCTGCCTCCATTGTTGTCCCAGTACAATTTATTTTCATAGCAGTCAAAATGACCTTTAAAAACTTGATAATTTTACTCCCCAGTTTGTGTGTCGTCTGCTCACTGGCTCTATGGTGGGGCTAATGGTGACCTCCTCCAAGAGGGCTGATGCCACCCTCTGTCTAGTCAAAGATCTGGTTTTTCCAGTAGTCATGTATGGATGTGAGAATTGGACCATGAAGAAAGCTGAGCACCAAAGAATTGATGCTTTTAAACTGTGGTGTTGGAGAAGTCTCTTGAGAGACCCTTGGACTGCAAGGAGATCAAACCAGTCAACCATAAAGGAAATCAATCCTGAGTATTCACTGGAAAGTCTGATGCTAAAGCTGAAACTCCAATACTTTGGCCACCTGATGAGAGGAACTGATTCATTGGAAAAGACCCTGATGCTGGGAAAGATTGAAGGCAGGAGGAGAAGGGGACCACAGAGAATGAGATGGTTGTATGGCATCACCAACTCAATGGACATGAGTTTGAACAAGCTCTGGGAGCTGGTGATGGACAGGGAAGCCTGGAGTGCTGCAGTCCATGGGGCCACAAAGAGTCAGACACAACTGAGTAACTCAACTGAACTGAATGTTACTCCCCTAGCTAAAAGTCTCAACTGCTGCCTATCATAATTAGAATAAAATCCATACCCCTCACCATGATTTACAAGATACCGTTTGTCTTTGCCTACCTCTTCAATATACTACTGTTCCCCTCAATATACTCCTCAATATACTACTGTTACCCTCAGGTTCCTGACTACTTTCTTTCATAGTCCAAGCATGCTCCTGCTTTAGAACCACTTTACTGGTTCCCTCTGCCTGGAACACTTTCTCCAGATCACCACATGACTGACTACTTCTCAGGTCTCTACTTAAGTGTCATCTCTGAAAAGAACCCTTTTCTGGTCAATCTGTGTTAACATTTCTCCTTCTGCCACCACTCTATTCCATTATCTTCTTTTTTTAAATGTTATTTATTTTTTAAAATTGTTATTGGAGTATAACTGATTTACAATGCTGTGTTTCAGATGTACAGCAAAGTGAACTTGTTATACAAATACATATATCCACTTGTTTTAGATTCTTTTCCCATATAGGCCATTACAAAGTACTGAACAGAGTTCTTTGTGCTATATAGTAGGTCTTTATTAGTTATCTATTTTATATATAGAAGTGTGAACATTTCAATCCCAGTCTTTCAGTTTATCCTCCCCTCCTTACCTCCTGGTAACTATAAATTTATTTTCTACATCTCTAACTCTATTTTGATTTTGTAGATAAGCTCATTTGTGGCCTTTTTTTTAGATTCCACATATCAGTGATATCATATGATAATTGTCTTTGTTTGACTTACATCACTCACTAAGAGAATCTCTAGGTCCATCCATATTGCTGATAATGGCATTATTTTGTTCTTTTTATGGCAGAGTAATATTACATGGTATATATGTACCACATCTTCTTTATCCATTCCTCTGTTGATGGACATTTAGGTTTCTTCCATGGCTATTGTGAATAGTTCTGCAATTAACATTGGGGTGCATGTAAATTTTTGAATTATGGTTTTCTCTGGATATGTGCCCAGGAGAAGGGTTGCTGGAACATATGGTAGCTCTATTTTCAGACTTTTAAGGAACCTCCATTCTGTTCAGGTTTTTAAGGAAGCTCCATACTACAGTGGTTGTGTCAGTTTGCATTCCCACCAACAGTATGGAAGGGTTCACTTTTCTTCTTTATCTTCTTTTATCAGTCTTATCTTTACCTAAAATCACCATATGTATTTCTATTATTATTGTCTAGCAGCTCCCACTATAAAGCAAGCTTCATGAGAAGAGCAATAGAACATAGTGGTTAAGAGCATGACTTCTGGAGCCAGACTGTCTAAATTCAAATCCCAGTTCTGCTACCTATTAGTTGAGTGATACTGGGGAACATAATTTCTCTGTGCCTCAGCTTCCTCTTCATGGGGGCAGTAATAGTGATATTTGGTAGGGTGACTGAAATGACTAACTGAATTGATACATGCAAAGCACTATATCTCTAGTACCTAGAAGAATGTCTGGTAAATAGGAGATGCCTAAGAAGTACCTGGGCTTCCCAGGTAGTGCTAGTGGTGAAGAAACTCTCTGCCAATACAGGAGACATAAAAGATGCAAGTTCAATCCTTGGGTCGGGAAGATCCTCTGGAGAAATAAATGGCAATCCACTCCATTATTCTTGCCTGATAAATGCCATGGACAGAGAAGCCTAGTGGGCTTCAGTCCAGTGGGTTGCAAAGAGTCAGACACAACTGAAGCGACTTAGCATGCAGGCAAGACGTACATTGAATGAAGGCTGATTGAATGAAGGAATCCTTGATGCCTCTTGTTCCTTCTCTCGTTTCCTGTCTAGTTTCCCCGCAGGACTCTTCCTTCAGGAAGTTTTCCCTGACTGTTCCCTTTCCTACTTCCTAGGAGCAAGTTGGTTCTTTGATTTTGTGTGCTCACAGAACTGAGACTTCTTCTAATCACTAATTGCTGGATATAGCTGTACACTTATGTGTGTGTGCGATCTTTGTAATAACTAGTCTCTTTAACTGCAAACTTGCTGAGGGAAGGGCCTATGTCTGTCATATCTGCTATAGGATTTCTGCTGCCTAGCCTCATACTTGGCATAAAAGTTACACAATAAATATTTCTTGACTAAATGACTCATTTTTCTCTTAGAAATGTTAAGGAACATGACTTGAGAAACTGAGTGTTTTGCAGCACTTTTCTTGTTAGTTGTATTGGATTATAATGTTTTTTACAATTTTGTACTAGCTTCTGCTCTTCAGCAAAGTGAATCAATTATACATATACATAGAGACCCTTTTTTCAGATTTTCTTTCCCATTTAGATCACCATAGAGCACTGATTAGAGTTTTCTGTGCTATATGGTAGGTTCTATTTATACATAGTACTGTAAAATGTCAATCCCAATATCCCAATTCATCTCACTCCCCTTCCCCCTAAACAACCATAAGCATTTCTCTGTCTGCATCTCTATTTCTGCTTTTCAATTAAGTTCATCTGAACCATTTTTCCTACATTCCACATATAAGTGATATTATGCAGTATTTATTTTGCTTTTTCTGACTTTTTTCACTCTGTATGAAAAGAAAGTGAAGTCTCTCAGTCATGTCTGACTCTTTGTGACCCCATGGACAGTAGCCTATCAGGCTTCTCCGTCCACATGATTTTCCAGGCAAGAATACTGGAGTGGGTTGCCATTTCCTTCTCCAGGAGATCTTCCTGACCCAGGGATTGAACCCAGGTCTCCCACGTTGTAGGCAGACGCTTTACTGTCTGAGCCACCAGGGAAGTCTCTAGGTATGTTCACATCTATGCAAATGGCATTATTTCATTCCATTTTATGGCTGAGTTATATTTCATCATGTACATGTACCACATCATCTTTATCCATTCCTATGTTGATGGACGTTTAGGTTGATTGAATGTCCTGGATATTGTAAACGGTGCTGCAATGAACATTGGGGAGCATGTATCTTTTCAAATTATGTTTTTCACAGGGTATATGCCAAGAAGTGAGATTGCAGGGTCATATAATATAATTTTTAGTTTTATAAGGAATCTCCATACTGTTCTGCATATTGGGTACACCAATTTACATACCCACCAACATTCACTTTCCTCTACATCCTCCTTAGCATTTATTGTTTGTAGATTTTTTAAAATGATGGCCATTCTGACTGGTGTGCAGTGATACCTCATTTTAGTTTGATTTGCATTTATCTAATATTTAGTTATCCCACTATGGATCACAACCTTTTCGTGGCACTGGGGCTTGTGTAATACAGTGAAGCTATGGGCCATGCTATGCAGGGCCACCCAAGACAGATGGGTAATAGTGAAGAGTTCTGACAGAACATGATTCAATGGAGAAGGAAATGAAAAACTACTCTAGTTTAGTATTGTCTGGAGAATCCCATGAATAGTATGAAAAGACAAAAGACAGGACACCAGAAGATGAGCCTTGCAGGTTGGAAGGTGTCCAATATGCTAATGGAGAAGAGTGAAGGGCAATTACTGCTGCTGCTGCTGCTAAGTCGCTTCAGTCGTGTCCGACTTTGTGCGACCACATAGGCGGCAGCCCACCAGGCTCCCCGTCCCTGGGATTCTCCAGGCAAGAACACTGGAGTGGGTTGCCATTTCCTTCTCCAATGCATGAAAGTGAAAAATGAAAGTGAAGTCACTCAGTCATGTCAGACCCTTAGTAACCCCGTGGACTGCAGCCTACCAGGCTCCTCCGTCCATGGGAATTTCCAAGCAAGAGTACTGCAGTGGGTTGTCATTTCCTTCTCTGAGGGCAATTATTAATAGCTGCAATAAGAATGCAATGCATGGGCCAAAGTAGGAACAACACTCAGCTATGGATGTGTCTGGTGGTGAAAATAAAGATCAGTGCTGTAAAGAACAATGTTGCATAGGAACCTGGATTGTTAGGTCCATGAATCAGGATAATTTGGATGTGGTCAAGTTTAGGAGATGGCAAGATTGACCATCAGTATCTTAGAAATTGGTGAACTAAAATGGATGGGCAGGAATGAATTTAATTCAGATGACCATTATATCTACTACCATGGGAAAGAATCCATTAGAAGAAATGGATTAGCCCTCATAATCAACAAAAGACTCTGAAATGCAGTACTTGGGTGCAATCTCAAAAACAATATAATAATCCCAGTTTGTTTCCAGGGCAAACCATTTGACATCACAGTAATCCAAGTCTATGCCCCAACCACTAATGCCAAAGAAGCTGAAGTTAACAGGTTCTATGAAGACCTACAATACCTTCTAGAACTAACACCAAAAAAAAAAAAAAGAGTCATTTTCATTATAGGGGATTGGAATGCAAAAGTAGGAATTCAAGAGATACCTGGAGTAACAGGCAAGTTTGGCCTTAGAGAATAAAATGAAGCAGAGCAAAGGCTAGCAGAGTTTGTAAACACCTTTTTCCAGCAACAAAAGAGATGACTCTACACGTGGACATCACCAGATGGTCAATACCAAAATCAGATAGATTATGTTCTTTGTCCTCTTCATGGATCACAGCCTTGTCATGATAAAGGGCCTACACAACTCAGTAAAGCTATAACGCATGCTAAGCAGGGCCACCCAAGATGGATTGCTCATAGGGGAGAGTTCAGACAAAATGAGGTCCACTGGAGAAGGGAATGACAAAATACTCCAGTATTCTTGCCTGGAGAACCCCATGAATAGTGTGAAAAGACAAAAAGATAAGGCACAAGAAAATGAGCCTCCCAGGTCACAAGGTGTCCAATATACTCCTGGGAAGAGCTCCAGAAAGAATGAAGAGGCTGGGCTAAAACGGAAATGATTTTCAGTTGGAGATATGCCTGGTGATAAAAGTAAAATCTGATGCTGTAAAGAACAATATTGCATGAGAACCTGGAATGTTAGGTCTATGAATCAAAGTAAATTGGACATGGACAAGCAGGGGATGGTAAGAGTGAACATTGATGTTTTAGGAATCACTAAAGTAAAGTAAACCAGAATAGGGTTTCCCAGTTGGTGCTAGTGGTAAAGAACTGGTCTGCCAATGTAGGAGACATAAGAGACACGAGTTCAGTCCCTGAGTTGGGAAGATCCCCTGGAGGAGGGCATGGCAACTTACTCCAGTATTCTTGCCTGGAGAATCCCAAGGACAGAGGAGCCTGGTGGGTAAGAGTCCACAGGGTCACAAAGAGTTGGACATGACTGAAGAGACTTAGCATCAGGCAAATTTAATTCCGATGATCATTCTATCTTCTACTGTGGGAAAGAAAAACTCAGAAGACATGAATAGTTCTCATAGTCAAAAAATGAGTCTGAAATGCAGTATTTGTGTACAATCTAAAAAACGACAGAATGTTCTCAGTTCATTTACAAGGCAAACCATTCAACACCACAGAAATCCAAGTCTGTGCCCCAGCAAATAATGCTGAGAAGCTGAAGTTGAATGGTTCTATGAAAATGTACAAGACCTTCTAGAACTGACACCAAAAAGAGATCATTTTCATCTTGGGGAATTGGAATGCAAAAGTAGGAAGTCAAGAGATATCTGGAGTAACAGGCAAGTTAGGCCTTGGAGTACACAATCAGATCAGATCAGAGCAGATTAGTCGCTCAGTCGTGTCCGACTCTTTGCGACCCCATGAATCACAGCACGCCAGGCCTCCCTGTCCATCACCAACTCCTGGAATTCACTCAAACTCACGTCCATCGAGTCAGTGATGCCATCCAGCCATCTCATCCTCTGTTGTCCCCTTCTCCTCTTGCCCCCAATCCCTCCCAGCATCAGAGACTTTTCCAATGAGTCAACTCTTCGCATGAGGTGGCCAAAGTACTGGGGTTTCAGCTTTAGCATCAAGCCTTCCAAAGAAATCCCAGGGCTGATCTTGAAAATGGACTGGTTGGATCTCCTTGCAGTCCAAGGGATTCTCAAGAGTCTTCTCCAACACCACAGTTCAAAAGCATCAATTCTTCGGCTCTCAGATTTCTTCACAGTCCAATTCTCACATCCATACATGACCACTGGAAAAACCATAGCCTTGACTAGATGGACCTTTGTTGGCAAAGTAATGTCTCTGCTTTTGAATATGCTATCTAGGTTGGTCATAACTTTCCTTCCAAGGAGTAAGCGTCTTTTAATTTCATGGCTGAAGTCACCATCTGCAGTGATTTTGGAGCCCAGAAAAATAAAGTCTGACACTGTTTCCACTGTTTCCCCATCTATTTCCCATGAAGTGATGGGACCGGATGCCATGATCTTCGTTTTCTGAATGTTGAGCTTTAAGCCAACTTTTTCACTCTCCACTTTCACTTTCATGAAGAGGCTTTTTAGTTCCTCTTCACTTTCTGCCATAAGGGTGGTGTCATCTGCATATGGAGCAGGAAAAATGCTAACAGAATTTTGCCAAGAGAACTCACTGCTGATAGCAAACACTCTTTTCCAACAACACAAGACACAACTCCACACATGGACATCAACAGATGGTCAATATCAAAATTAGATTGATTACATTCTTTGCAGCTGAAGATGGAGAAGCTCTATCCAGACAGCAAAAACAAAACTGGGAGCTGAATGTGACTCAGATTATAAGTTCCTTATTGCAAAATTCAGGCTTAAATTGAAGAAAGTAGTGGAAATTACTAGAAAATTCAGGTATGATCTAAATCAAATCCCTTATGATTATACAGTGGAGGTTACAAATAGATTCAAGGGATTAGATATTATAGAGTGGATGGAGGTTCCTAACACTGTACAGGAGGCAGTGACCAAAACCATCCCAAAGAAAAAGAAATGCAAGAAGGCAAAGTAATTGTCTGAGGATCCTTTATAAATAGCTTAGAAAAGAAGAGAAGTGAAAGGCAAGGCAGAAAGGGAAAGATATATGCAACTAAATGCTTCCAGAAAATAGCAAGGAGAGACTTAAAAAAAAAAAAAAAGCCTTCTTAAGTGAACAATGCAAAAAAATAGAGTAAAACAACAGAATGGGAAAGACTAGAGATCTCTTCAAGAAAAGTGGAGATACCAAGGGAAAATTTCATGCAAGGATGGGCATGATAAAGGATAGAAATGGCAAGTAAGTACCTAACAGAGGCAGAACAGATTAAGAAGAGAGGACAAGAATACACAGAAGAACTATACAAAAAAGTCTTAATGACCCAGATAACCATGATGGTGTGGTCACTCACCTAGAGCCAGAAATCCTGAAGTGTGAAGTCAAGGGCCTTAGGAAGCATAACTATAAACAAAGCTAGGGGAAGTGATAGAATTCCAGCTGAGCTATTTCAATCCTGAAAGATGGTGCTGTTAAAGTGCTGCACTCAATATGTCAGCAAATTTGGAAAACTCAGCAATGGCCACAGGACTGGAAAAGGTCAGTTTTCATCCCAATCCCAAAAAAAGACAATGAAAAAGAATGTTCAGATTACCATACAACTGTGCTCATTTTACATGCTAGGAAGGTAATGCTCAAAATCCTTCAAGCTAGGTATCAACAGTACATGAACTGAGAACTCCCAGATGTTCAAGCTGAGTTTAGAAAAGGCATAGGAAACAGAGATCAAATTGCCAACATTTGTTGGATCATAGAGAAAGCAAAAGGATTCCAGAAAAATGTCTACTTCTATTTCATTGACTGTGCTAAAGCTTTTGACTATGTGGATCACAACAAACTGAGGAAAATTAGAGATGGGAATACCAGATCACTTCACCTGCCTCCTGAGAAACCTGTATAGAGGTCAAGGAACAACAGTTAAAACTGGACATGGAGCAATGGACTAGTTTAAAATTGGGAAAAGAGGACATCAAAGCTGTATATTGTAACCCTGCTTATTTAACTTAAATGCAGAGTACATGAAGCAAAATGCTGAGCTGGAGGAATCACAAGCTGGAATCCAGATTACTGGGAGAAATATCAAGAATATCAGATATGCAGATGATACCACTTTAATGGCAGTAAGCAAAGAAAACTAAAGAGCCTCTTGATGAGAGTGAAAGAGGAGAGTGAAAAAGCTGGCTTAAAACTCAGCATTCAAAAAACCAAGACCATGGCATCCAGTCCCATCACTTCATAGCAAATAGAAGGAGAAAAAGTTGAAGCAGTGACAGATTTTATTTTCTTGTGCTCCAAAATCACTGCAGATGGTGACTGCAGCCATGGAATTAAAAGACACTTGGTCCTTGGAAATAAAGCTGTGACAATCCTAGACAGTGTGTTAAAAAGCAGAGAGATTACTTTGCTGACAAATGTCCATATAGTTAAAGCTATGGTTTTTCCAGTAGTCATGTATGCATCGGAAAGTTGGACCATAGCAAAGTCTGACTGGGAAGAATTGATGTTTTGGAATCGGGCTGCTGAAGAACACTTTTGAGAGTCCCTTGGACTAAAAGGAAATCAAAACAGTCAATCCAAAGGAAATCAACTGAATATTCATTGGAAGGGCTGTTTCTGAAGCTGAAGCCCCAATACTTTGGCCACCTGATACACAGAGCCAACTCTTTGGAAAACCCTGATAATGAGAAAGATTGAGGGCAGGAGGAGAAGGGGACGGTAGAGCATGAGATGGTTGGATGGCATCAGTGACTCAATGGATATGAGTTTGAGCAAACTCTGGGAGATAGTAAAGGACAGAGGAGCCTGACATGCTACAGCCCATGGGGTTCCAAAGAGTTGGACACAACTTAGAGAATGAACAACAACTATAATTTGTGAAATTGAGCATCCTTTCATGTGCTTTTTAACTATCTGTATGTCTTCTTTGGAGAAATGGCTATTTATGTCTTCCACCCTTTTTTTTTTTTTTTCATTCAGTTGTGTGTTTTTTTAAATTGAGCTGCATGAACTGTTTCTATATTTTGCAGATTAATCCCTTGTCAGTTGCTTCATTTGTAAATATTTTATCCCATTGTGAGGTTTGTCTTTTCATTTTGTTTGTGGCTTCTTTTACTGGGCAAAACCTTTTAAGTTTATTTCGAATCAATTTGTTTATTTTTGTTTTTATGTTCATTACTCTATGAGATGGATCAAAAAATATTTTGCTATGATTTATGTCAATGAGTATTCTGTCTATATTTCCCTCTAAGAATTTTATAGTGTCCAGTCTTACATTTAGGTCTGTAATCCATTTTTATTTTAGTGTTTTCTAATTTCATTCTTTTACATATAGCTGTCCAGTTTTCACAGCACCACTTATTGAAGAGACTGTCTTTTCTCCATTGTATATTCTTGCCTCCTTTGTCAGATATTAAGTGACCATAAGTGCATGGGCTTATCTCTGGACTTTCTATCCTGTCTCATTGGTATGTTTCTGCTTAGTCTGAAGCCAGGGAGCCTGATTTTTCCACCTCTGTTTTTCTTTCTCAAGTTGCTTTGGGGGCTTCCTTGGTGGCTCAGTGGTAAATAATCCACCTGTCAATGCAGGAGACATGAATTTGATCCCTGGTCTGGGAAGATCCCTCATGCCTTGCAGCAACTAAGCCTGTGCGCCACAACTATTGAGCCTATGCTCTAGAACTCAGGAGTAACAACTACTGAGCCCATGTTCCAGGATTACAGAAACCCACACTCCCAAGAGCCTATGTTCCCATGCTCCACAACAAAAGAAGCCATTGCAATGAGAAGCCTGTGCACTGCAACTAGAGAAAAGCCGGCATAGCAATGAACACCAGCACAGCCACACACACACACACACACACACAAAGATTGCTTTGGCTATTCAGGGTCTTTGCATTTCCATACAAATTGTAAAAAGTTTTGCTCTAATTCTGTGAAAAATGCCATTAGTAATTTGATAGAGACTGCACTGAATCTGTAAACTGCTTTGGGTAGCATAGTCATTTTCAAAATATTGATTCTTCCAATCCAAGAACATGGTATGTCTCTCCATCTGTTTGTGTTGTCTTTGATTTCTTTCATCAGTATCCTATAGCTTTCTAAGTACATGTCTGTTAGACAAGCTTATTCTATGGTATTTTATTCTTTTTGGTGTGATAGTAAATGGAATTGTTTCCTTAATTTCTCTTTCTGATCTTTCATTATTGGTGTATAGGAATGAAAGAGATTTCTCTGTATTAACTTTGTATCCCACAACTTTGCCAAATTCATTGATAAGATCTAGTCATTTTCTGGTGGTCTTTTTAAGATTTTCTATGTATGTGGTATGCTTAGTTGCTCAATTGTGTCCAACTATTTGCGACTCCATGGACTGTAACCCACCAGGTTCCTCTGTCCTTTGAATTCTCCAGGCAAGAATACTGGAGTGGGCTGCCATGCCCTCCTTCAGGGGAATCTTCCCAATCCAGGGATTAAATCCAGGTCTCCCACATTGCAGGCACATTCTTTACCATCTGAGTCACCAGGGAAGCCTTTTCTATGCAACATTTTCTATGAATACTTCTGTGTTTGTTTCTATGAAGCATTCTATGTAGTGTTTTCTATGAAAACATGTAGTTTTCATGTAAACTGCAAACAGTCACAGTTTTACTTCTTTTCCAATTTGGATTCCTTTTATTTCTTTTTCTTCTCTGATTGCCATGACTCGGACATCCAAAACTATGGTGAATAATAGTGGCAAAAATAGACATGCTTGTGTTCTTCCTGATCTTAGAGGGAATGGTTTCAGTTTTTCACCATTGAGAATGATGTTTGCTGTGTGTTTTGTCATATATGGCTTTTATTATGTTGAGTTAGTTTCCCTCTATGCCCACTTTCTGGAGAGTTTTTATCATAAATGGGTGTTCAGTTCAGTTCAGTCGCTCAGTTGTGTCCAACTCTTTGTGACCCCATGAACCACAGCATACTAGGCCTCCCTGTCCATCACCAATTCCTGGAGTCTACCCAAACCCATGTCCATAGAGTCAGTGATGCCATCCAACCATCTCATCCTCTGCCATCCCCTTCTCCTCCTGCCCTCAATCTTGCCCAGCATCAGGGTCTTTTCAAATGAGTCAGCTCTTCACATCAGGTGGCCAAAGTATTGGAGTTTCAGCTTCAACATCAGTCCTTCCAATGAACACCCAGGACTAATCTCCTTTAGGATGGACTGTTTGGATCTACTTGCAGTCCAAGGGACTCTCAAGAGTCTTCTCCAACACCATAGTTCAAAAGCATCAATTCTTTGGCACTCAGCTTTCTTTATAGTCCAACTCTCACATCCACACATGACTACAGGAAAAACAATAACCTTGTCTAGACAGACCTTTGTTGACAAAGTAATGCCTCTGCTTTTTAATATGCTGTCTAGATTGGTCATAACTTTCCTTCCAAGGAGTAAGCGCCTTTTAATTTCATGGCTGCAATCACCATCTGCACTGATTTTGGTGCCCCAAAAAATAAAGTCAGCCACTGTTTCCGCATTTATTTGCCATGAAGTAATGGGACCAGATGCCATGATCTTAGTTTTCCGAATGTTGAGCTTTAAGCCAACTTTTTCACTCTCCTCTTTCACTTTCATCACGAGGCTCTTTAGTTCTTCTTCCCTTTCTGTCATAAGGGTGGTGTCATCTGCATATCTGAGGTCATTGATATTTAACTTATATGCAGAGCACATAATGAGAAACGCTGGGCTGGAGGAAGCACAAGCTGGAATCAAGATTTCTGGAAGAAATGGGTGTTGAATTTTGTCAAAAGATTTTTCTGCATCTGTTGAGATGATGTTTCCCTGATAGCTCAGTTGGTAAAGAATCCACCTGCAATGGAGGAGACCACAGTTTGATTCCTGGGTTGGGAAGATCTACTGGAGAAGGGATACACTACCCACTCCAGTATCCTTGGGCTTCCCTTGTGGCTCAGCTGGTAAAGAATCCACCTGTAATGCAGGAGACCTGGGTTCCATCCCTGGGTTGGGAAGGTCCCCTGGAGAAGGGAAAAGTTATCCACTCCAGTATTCTGGTCTGGAGAACTCCATGGACTGTATAGTCCATGAAGTCACAGAGAGTTGGACACAACTGAGCAAATTTCACTTATATTTATTGAGATGATTATATGGTTTTTATTCTTCAGTTTATTAATATGGTGTATCATATTGACTAATTCGTGTATATTGAAGAATTCTTGTATCCCTGTGATAAATATCTTGATCATGGTGTATTATTCTTTTAATATGTTGTTATATTTTGTTTGCTAGTATTTTGTTGAGGAGTTTTGCATCTATGTTCATCAGTGATATTGGCCTATAATTTTCTTTTTTGTCATATCTGTGTGTAGTTTTGGTATCACGGTGATGGTGGCCTCCTAGAATGACCTTTAGAGTGTTCCTCCCTCTGCAATTTTTTTTTTTTTTTGGCAGCACTTTTTGAAAATTAATTCAGATTGAAAGCTGTTGTTGCACCTCTGCCTCCTCTCTTAGTTCATTATTGAAATAAAGGGAAAGATGTATGAATTCAAACATTCTGGCCTTCACTCTTTAAATCTTGATCTGTTCCCTGAAAATATCAGGTTAAGAAGAAACTGGCTGGCTTCCCCTTTGCTAATTCCTTCCATTTTAATAATATTCATCCCAATATATCCTGCCTCCTTACCTGTTTCTTAGCAAAAAGGACAAGGTTGATCCTGATAGAACTATGGCATTTATTTCTACTACCTCAAATCAATATTTTCTAAGAAAATAACACATTATAACTCATTTCTAATACAGCTCTAAAATATTCTGCCATCCATTAAAGAGCTTTCTAATCAACTGAGAGTAATTGAACAGTAATTGAACACTTCTTACTATAAGGCTACCAGATTGTCTTGAAGATACTGTGTTAAGTGCTACTTCAGGAGATAGAGCAGAAGGTAAGGTTTCTTTCCATTGCCTTCTCTTTATCTGTAACATTTTTCTTCATCTCACAGCTAGCTTGGGTTTCATAGCACTCAGCAAGGAGCAGGTGAGACACCTGTTAATAAAGAGGTTAAGAAACCAAGACAAATCAATGACAGTTACAACACTTATGAACCCTTTCCTTAGTTGGATACCTTAACTATTACAGATAACACAAAGCTTCTTCTAAGCTCCAAGTGCTCAAGCCCCCTTTACCTAGATTAACTGTCATCTAATTTTGATGTCCTTGGGTTGCAAAGATGGAACATATTTGGTCCTCTGCAGGCTCCCTGTATTGGAGTGTGCTATCTAGCTGAAGTAACAGAGCAATTTGGATTCCGTGGGGGCACAGCAGCTTGATAAAGCCAGTGTGGGACTATGGAAAGAGCACAAGTCCCAGAGTCAAGGCTTATGTTTCTGTGTCAGACGGGCTGGGTTACCCTGGATCAGTCCATTGCCTCTCTTGTCCTGGTTCCTTATTTGTGAAATAGGGTTTTGGTGAGGCTTGAAAGAAACTTGCCAAATTTCTTTGAAAATCATATTGTAAAGGTATTAACATATTAATTGAAACAGATACAAAGCCATATCTAGATCCTTACCAGACATGTGAAAATAGCATGAGATAACGATTCTAGAAGGAAGTGGATGACAGAAGGAGAGAGAAATATTTTAAAACCTCAGAGACCATTTCTGAATAACTTCCCCAACACCCCTATACACATCTTCCATTTCTCTTCAAATCGGAGTTAAGTTATAAAATGATTTTTGACATAAATACATTTAAGATCCCATTTTACTTTTGTTCTTCATATTTTTTCGTAGATATTCCAAAGTCCCCTGGTTCAACCTGCGCCCAGGATCTAGCTTTATAACTTACTTTGTGGCTTTGGCCAAGCCAGTTTTCCAGAGTCACTTTTTTTCCTCTTAAAAAGGGATAAATCTACTCATCACCTTCACAGTGATTGAGAGGATGAAATGAGGGAATATACATACAGCTCTTAGCACAGTATCAGATACATTCCAGGAACTTACATGGCCTTGTTCCCTTCCCCCTCCTCTTATAGAACAGGGCTGCAGCCTTGGCTTTGGACTCTAAGGTACTGTAGCTCAGATCCACAGTCTTTGTGCGCAACCAACTTAATAGTCTTCAGATGCTTTCTAGTGACACTACAAGACAGGGATCCTCAAGACCACCAGGAAATTTTTAGGCTGGATACCAGGGAGAATTTCCTGGTTGTAAAGTTATTGTGTCTAGGATCCAAAGAAGATCAGGGATTCAATTCTTTCTCTAGAGAACTCTTAAACTCAGTATGGATATCCAGAATATCCTCAGACTCATGTCCCACTATTCTCCAGCTCCCGAAAATAGCACCATCTGGGAATGATTTCATTGAGTACTCACAACAAGCTTTTGAGGTGTGGCTTCGTAGGTCCATTTTTCAGATGAGGAAACTGAGGCCCAGAAAAAGAAAGGGCAAGATCAATTGGAAATAACTCCAGCTTACTTTTAGTTGGAAGTGAGTTAAAGTCCTTTATTTGTCCAAAACCCAGCTCTCTGGGCCTGTCCATGCTCTCTAAACAACTACCTCTTGTTCAGATCAGATCAGATCAGATCAGTCGCTCAGTCGTGTCTGACTCCTTGCCACCCCATGAATCGCAGCACGCCAGGCCTCCCTGTCCATCACCAACTCCCAGAGTTCACCCAGACTCACGTCCGTCGAGTCACTGATGCCATCCAGCCACCTCATCCTCTGTCGTCCCCTTCTCCTCTTGCCCCCAATCCCTCCCAGCATCAGAGACTTTTCCAATGAGTCAACTCTTCGCATGAGGTGGCCAAAGTACTGGAGTTTCAGCTTTAGCATCATTCCTTCCAAAGAAATCCCAGGGCTGATCTCCTTCAGAATGGACTGGTTGGATCTCCTTGCAGTCCAAGGGACTCTCAAGAGTCTTCTCCAACACCACAGTTCAAAAACATCAGTTCCTCGGCACTCAGCCTTCTTCACAGTCCAACTCTCACATCCATACATGACCACAGGAAAAACCATAGCCTTGACTAGATGAACCTTTGTTGGCAAAGTTATGTCTCTGCTTTTGAATATGCTATCTGGTTGCCCTGAAATCATTCACCTCTTTGCCTCTAGAGTCACTTCTCTAAGACATCCCTCCAACTTTACCACTCCTGTGCTTTGAAACATAAAATAACTTGGTATTATTTAACACACTTAATAAATGTGTGACATATATGTGCCTGTATGATTAAATCCAAACTCGTTTGGATTTAAAGGCATTTCACAACCTGGTTCCAACCTATCTTTTCCAGGTACATCTCCCCATTTCTCCTTTCCTCCTCTGCACTCCATATATTAACCTTGTGCTTCAGACACCTTGGTCTACTTGCCCTTTCCTTTCTGTATGTGTTGTGCCCTGTCCTGGAAAGTCAGTCCTCTTCAGTGGACTGGAAAATTCTCAGTTACCTTTTGAGACCTATTTACACTTTCTCTGCTCAGATTACACTTTATCCATTTCTGTATTATGACAGCACAATGCACTTTAGTTAATGGGTAATTTTTCATACTCTCCTGCTCCTCAAAGGCAAGGACTTGCTTTTATTTATTGTTGTCCCACCCCGGTGCCAACCCCAGTATCCACCCAGTACTGTCCCCAGTACCTCCTTTGTTGATTGGCAAAGTCTGAACTCAGTAACTAGAATGGATGGAAGGCAGGAAGGAAGGAGGTCACCCCCTCTCCATCCTTCAGCTATAGCAGCTGCTCCCTCCTTCCTTCGCCTCTCTCTACCTCCACTCCATCTCCATCTGAATGCCAAAGCCACTAGTTTCCAGACGGTTGCCAGAACACTCAATCTCTCAGAAGCAATGTCACCTGCAGAGTTTCTCTCCAGCCCCAGTGTCCACTAATGAGCGACACCTGGCAAGCTTTTGTTGGTGTGAGGGGCCCCCGCGGGATGTGAGTGTCTCTCATCTGTTCAGTAGCCTTCTGTGGTATTTCTTCCTCATTTTTTTCCGCGCACCGCCCAAACGAATATCACTATTGTTTTGTACTCCTGGCAAACTTTGACACAATTATCGGTGACAAATTGACTTAAAGTGCGGCTGCAGGAAGAGAAACAGGAGTGTCTCGCTTGGCCTTCTGGGAGTTGTAGTCCTGCAGGCCCCTGGGCTGCCTGGCTGGTCCTGGAGCTGTGAACTACAGCTCCCAGGCCTTCTCCACGTCCCTACCGCACAGGCTCAGAGCCTCCTGCCGAGAGGAGGTGGTTACATTGTGTCTATTGTATCCCTGGGTCTGTGTGTTTGTGTATTTCTCAGGACGTGAAGTTGAGAGTGAAAAGCATGGCAGATGAGCAGGAAATCATGTGCAAATTGGAAAGCATTAAAGAGATCAGGTAAGTGCAACATTTCAGTGCCCCCCAAGTCCCCCTCCGAAGCTCCACAAATCCCTCACTACCGGAGAGGGCTATTACCTACAGAAAGTATCTATTGTTGGGCTACTTGCAGAGAGGGACGGGAAAGGATCCCATTCACTATGGAATTCAAGGATGGGAAAGAGGCAGGGGAGAGTCAGAACTAAGACTAGCAGAGAGAGAGGCAGAGAAACAGACTGACCGAGAGGGATCTCTTGTCAAATGTGTTTGAGAAAGCCAGATTGAGACATACAGTGGCGGGGGGGGGAGGGTGGAGCGGGGGTGGGGGTGGTGGGCGGTGTGTGTGTGTGTGTGTGTGGCCGGGGTGGCGGTGTTGGTCCCAAGACAGCTTTATTCTTCTTGGGTGGGAGTTAGGGAAATGGCATTCTTGGACCCATTATTCTTTAAAGTGTTGATTGGCTCCAAGGTGTATTTGGCTCCTTGCTCTTTATGAATCTAGATTCTTTTCAGTCTTCTGTTCAACTTCAGGACCTCGAGCTCGGCTGAGCCTTTTAAGAGCAGTCTAACACATCAGGGGCTGGTGGCAGCAGCTGGGGACTGCCAGCTGGGGATAAGGAGGAATCTTATGCAAGGCCCGCACTGAGAGGACAGACAGCACTCGCTCTTGTGTATTTTTTGCTTTTACTCACCACTTTCTTCCTCTTCTACCAGATGCTCAGGGAGGGGAGAGGGGCAGGAGTGGTGGAGACTGGGGAGGCAGTTACCACCTACTGGCAGTTGCTGTCAGGACCCAGAGGTGATAGGCTGATGGGCAGGTTGGAAAAGTGGGTGTTGCCTACATCCCCTCCCCCTTCTCTCCAGGAGTGGCATTAGCTAGAGGATGATACTGTCCTTGCTCAGATCATAATAACTTTGGTTGAGTGAACTGCCTGGGCCAACATTAGGCCTTCCTTCCTCTGCTCTTCTCTGCTAAGACTCCTTGTCCCCCACCTACCCGTCTCTGCCTCGGCTTCCACCCTTCTTCTGAGGGTGATGTGGATCGGGCAGTCTCTCTTTAGTGTTTTTTAGAAACCTGAAGAAAAATGGGGGAGAATATCAAGTGTGTCCCTTTAAGAAATAAGGCTTTGATCAACAGATTTAACCCTTGGAGTGAATGCCTTAGATGAGATTCACACATGATGGTGGTAGTGGGGAAGCGCTTTGGCTTTTTTGTCCTTTGCAGGGATTATATCTCTACCTCTTCTGGAGAGTAAAAGGAAGGAAACTATTATTTACCAAGCTGATTGACCTACTATTGCTGCAAGAGTCCTGACAACTTCCTACACTTCCTTTACAACCGGGAAAATGGAAGTTCAGAAAATTTAAGTAACTTTTCCAGAACCAAACCATTTGAAAATACCAGATTTTGACAGAAACCCAGTCCATTTGTGTGCAGAGGTTCTGGGCTTCCCATTCTGTCCCATGGCTGCTAAGTCACGTCAGTCGTGTTCGACTCTATGCGACCCCATAGATGGCAGCCCACCAGGCTCCACCGTCCCTGGGATTCACCAGGCAAGAATACTGGAGTGGGTTGCCATTGCCTTCTCCAATGCATGAAAGTGAAAAGTGAAAGTGAAGTCGCTCAGTCGTGTCTGACTCCTTGCGACCCCACAGACTGCAGCCTACCAGGCTCCTCCGTCCATGGGATTTTCCAGGCAAGAGTACTGGAGTGGGTTGCCATTGCCTTCTCCAAGGAGGGTCTGGTAAAATGTAGAGAGGGGGCATGTGTTGCATTTTCTTTTCTGCAAAAGGATCCAGATATAGGGAGTGAGACACCTTGTTGCAGGAAAAGGTCAACTGTCATAATAACAATTCAGTTAATAATAAACTTTTGCCTGCAAGAAGAGCCTAGACTTATTTTTAACAGACTTTAAAGGAATCCTACCCAACCCCAAGAGAAGGAACAGTTGGAAGCAAGGAGAAGTGACCCATCTTAGTAGAGACCAAATGGAGGGGCATGACTTCCACCCTCACCGGTGGTAAACCTGGCATTCCTACCACTGCTAGCTGGGATAGGATCCTAGAAGGCCCATAGAGAGGCCAGAACTCTCATCCCCAACCAGCAATAGCAAAGAGCCTCTCCTCAAATTGGATGTCAATCAGAGACCCAGTGGATAACCTGGACTTATGCTGCCCCTCTTCCCTGCAAAAGTAGCACGTCAGAGAATGCCTGCAAAAACCAGAGAGATCCAGAGTGTCCAAATTTAATTGAAAAAAAAAATCACTTGACATACCAACATTATCAATTTCAGTGGCAAGAGAAAGTAAACAGATGCTAGGATTGAGATGGCACAGAGGTTAGAATTATCCGATAAGGATTTTAAAGTAGCCATCATAAAAATGCTTCAGGGAGCAAATGCATCACACTTGCAACAAATTATAAAATAGACAATCTCAGCATTTAAATAGAAAGTCTCAACAAAGAAATGTAAAGTGCAGAGCAAACCAATGGAAGTTTGAAAACTGGAAAAAAAAAAAAAAAAAGACTTAAAAACTCAATGAAGAGGCTCAACAGCAAGATGGAGAAGACAGAGGAAAGAATCAGACAACTTAAACATTAAACAATAGAAATAACCCAATCTGAACAACAGAGGGAAATTAAATGCAAAAAAAAAAAAAAAAGAAGAATAAGAAAGAAAGAAAAGGAATTGAACAGAGCCAGAACCTCCAGACCTGTAGTGTTATAATAAAGGATCTAACATTCATGTCAACAGAATCTCAGAGAACAGAAATAAAACAGGGCCAGAAAAGTACCTGAAGAAGTAGTGGCTTAAAACTTCCCAAACTGAGCAAAGGACATAAACCTCCAGATCCAAGAAATTAAGCAAATATCATTAGGAAAGACCTGAAGAAATTCATACGAGACACATTCAACAAGTAAACTTTCTGAAAACAAAAGCAGAGAAAAGATCTAGAAAGCAGCCAAAGAAATAATATTTTACCTATACCTTCTCTATTGAAAAAAATGCACAACATGAGAGTTATGAGTTAAGTTTTATTTGGAGAAATATGATGACTTCACCCCGGGAGACAGCACCTCAGATAGCCCTGAGAAACTGCTCCAAAGAGGTAGGGGGAAAAGTGGGAGTACATGCAATCAAGCACATATTTTTTGTAGAAAGTTTTTGCTGGTCTCATGAAGCTTTTGCTAGTCACAAGAAACAGTTGTTCACCATGAAGGAGTTTTGGGCTTTTCTAAATATGAGGAGATACAAGAATTGGGCTCATCAAATCAGCTCCTGAGAATATCTAACTATCTTAAGATCTGTCCTGCCAGTTTCCTAGAACACAAAATGCCTCATTTCTGCTCTCTACCCTGAACTCCTTCAGAGGGTGTTGGAGGTTAGCAGCTGCAGCAACACATGATTTAATCCTTGTAGAGGTAGATGGCAAGCTCCCACAGCAAGGGCCAATTTGTGATTGACAGGGCCCCTTCATGGTTATAAATTCAGCCATACTTTGAGAGGCATTTCATGACTATTTTGTCCCACATTGCTAGGAAGGCTCATTCTCAGGTCTCAAGAAGATTTTCCAGGCAGGCCACTCAATGTGCTATTACTGGACTAGGTCTTATCAATAGTAATCAAAGGTCTCTGGACTAATTTGTCTTAGTTAAGCCGCTATAGTCCCAGAAAATTTCCCCTTTTTGTATCTTCCCATATAGAGTTACATTATTATAATTGTTGATCACATACAGAATATTTGATCAACTGCTTCAATTTACCTAGTCATCATTATTTTCTTTGGAGGTTCAGTCACACATTTGGTCAAACAAGAAGCAATAATCTTGTAGAACAGGCAAAGTACAAATAATATAATTAGCAATATTATTAAAGTCATAAGTAAGAAGCCAGTAACTTCCATTAGGTGCAGCCCCCTATATCCTCAGATCTTCTGACTTATTCTTATGCTGTACCAATCTTTATATTTCAGGGAAATTATATATTTTCACTGTCCATATGGATCCCAATCCAATTTCCTAGTGTCACTAGGCTGCTTATCCTTGGCATAATTTAATTGTTCTCAAGATAAAGCGGGGTGGGGGGGATTGCTTAAATCTTAAATGACCACAATCTGGTGTTAACCATATAAATCCATCCCATAATTATGAGAAGTTGTGTTCCTTGGCTGAATTTTTGCTTGTTGCTCTGCTTGAGCTTGAACAATGACCAGGGTCAGAGCAGGCATTATTAATTGGCCAGTAGAGAAGATCCCACCTAGCAATACAAGAGTAGCCAGAACAGGACAGAAATAAGGTTTTTTAAGGGTCATCCAATTAGAGCCTTGGAGTGGAGAAATCTACCAAGGTAATTTGGAAGTACTAGACACAGGTAATTGGCCACAACCCAACAATTGGATTGACCTTTAAAATTAGCATAGGATTGTGTCCATGGTAGAAAAACATTTGATTTATATGCAGAGGTCTAAGAAATCAAGAAAACATTATAAATGATCATATGAATCAGGTCTAGCATCTTGGGTAAGCTGTCTACTTTTGATGTCTTTTTCTCATCCTGGTGAGTGTCCTGTGTTTGAACATTGTTTTAAGGTGAATTTGAGATCAGCAGTCCTCTCTATAGAACAGTCTGGTTTAGGGGCCTTTAGAAGTGGGAATTAATCCAAGAGTCAATTTCCCTTCAGTGTTCACTGTGCATTAGCTAGTTAAGAGTACCTGATAAAAAGTCCTTTCATCCAGGTTGGAGATACTCCCTTAAATTGTATCTTTTCCAGTATGCAGGTTGTGGGACAGCTGATCTTCATCCAAAGATTACTGCTCTCCATCCTGAAGTCCTTCAGGGGGTGTTGTAGGTCAGTCGCTGCAGCAGCACATGATTTAATCCTTGTAGAGGTAGATGGCAAGCACCCATGGAAAGTACCAACTTGTGGTTGACAACCTTCAAGGGAAAAAAAAGAAAAGAAAGTCAGCAGATTCCTCATCAGAAAGTGATGAAGCCCTAGCAGGAAGTAGCACATTTTTCAAGTGCTGAAGGAAAAAGAATCATCAACCAAGAATCCTATGTTCAGTGCTAATAACCTTCAGGAATAAAGGGATAATCAAGATACTCTTAGATGAAAGGAAACAGGGAATTTATCAGTAGGATGTCTATCTTATAAGCATGACTAAAGTAAATCTTAAAACAGAAAAGAAATGGTAAAAGGAGGAAACTTGGAAGAAAGAACATAGTAGACTAAAACCTGGGTAAATACAACAGAATTTCTTTTCCTCTTGAGTTGTATGAATCTTGTTTGATAATTGGATCATAATTTATTACACTGTCTCATGTTGTTCTGAATGTGTATAGAGGAAATATTTAAGACATTTATATTATGAACAGAGAGTGTAAAGGAATGTAAAAGGGAAGTAAAATTCCATCTTATTGATCCATTCATCTGTTGATGGACACTAAGATTTCTTCCATATCTTAGCTATTGTAAATTATGATGCTATAAACATAGGGGTGCATGTATCTTTTTGAATTAGTGTTTTCATTTTCTTTGGATTATATACACAGGAGTGGAATTCCTGAATCATATGGTAGTTCTATTTTTAGCTTTTTGAGGATCTAAATTCTGTATGTTGTCTATTATATGTGGATTCTAACAAATAAAACAAACCAATGAACATAGCAAAATATAGAAACAGACTCGCAAATATAGAGAACAAACTAGTGGTTACCAGTAGGATAGGAAAGTGGGGGAAGGGAATGATAAGGGGTAGGGGAATAAAAGACATAAAAAACTATGTATAAAATAAATATTATACATAGATTGTAAAACACAGAGAATTATAGCCAATATTTTATAATAGCTTCGAATGGTACATAGTATATAAAATATTGAGTCACTCTGTTGTACACCTGAACCTAATATAATATTGCAAATCAACTATACTTTAACTAAAAAAATTATAGATACATTAAATGGAATTCAAAAAAATGTTCAAGTCACCCACATAAATACAGAACAAAGAAAAGAGAAAAAATAAAAACAGAGAGAAAAAACAGGTAACAAAAGATAAAATGGCAGACTTAGCCTTAACATATCAATAATTATGTTGAATATAAATAGTCTAAATACAGCAATTAAATGACATGACTGAACTATATGAGAAAGGGTCAATTCACAAAGAAGACATAATTCTAGATATGTATGTACCAAAAGCATTTTAAATTAACCTGCTTTTGACAATTTTACAGTAATATGCAAAGGTTATATCACTTGGTTTAAGAATTTAAAATGGGGCAAGTACTACAAATACATACTTGATGTTCACATATGGACAGGTAAAACATGTATTATAAATGAAGAGAAGGAAGGGATAGAAGGAACTGGAGAAAAGAACCAACAATGGTTGAACACCTAATAGTTTTAAAACTCGTGGCTCATTTAATACTCAATCTTGCTAATGGGAATCTGTAGTATGAATTATTATCCACACATTACAGAAAGGATACCAAGGCTCAACGAGGTTAGGTAACCTATCTATGGTCACACAACTAGGAAAGGAAGAGAGAATATATCCTCCTATTCACTTGGCATATGCATTTCAACAAATGCTGATAATCTGATTAACCATTATCTATAATTCTTTAGCTGTTCTAATCCTAAATCTCCTAAAGGTATAAATAAAGCAGTCTTTTTTGTTGTTGTTGTTTAAAAAAAAATACTTTTGCTTCTTTGCTAAAGTAGTAGTGATAAGGATGAAAAGTAAAAGTGTTAGTTCCTCAGTTATGTCCAACTCTGTGACCCCATGGACTGTAACCCACCAGGCTCCTCTGTCCATGGAATTCTCCAGACAAGGATATTGGAGTGGGTGGCCATTTCCTTCTCCAGGGGATTTCCCGACCCAGGGATGGAACCCAGGTCTCCTGTATTGCAGGCAGATTCTTTACCATCTGAACTACCACAGAAGCCCAATGATGAAGACAATACCACCCCATAATCTGATTAAGTCAAGCTGAGAGCCATACACACCTTCAGGCATATTCACATAAATATACATACTTGTAGTCACATATATATTTGTAGTGACACACACAAACACATTCCCACACACTGATGGCAGAATTTG
Source organism: Bos javanicus (assembly GCF_032452875.1). Lineage (NCBI taxonomy): Eukaryota > Metazoa > Chordata > Mammalia > Artiodactyla > Bovidae > Bos > Bos javanicus. Next base: position 97,971,032 of record NC_083897.1, read on the forward strand.
AAGTGGGAAATATCACCACAGACCATTCCCCACTAATGCTTCTGACACCATGCTCACAGCCCTGTCTTTCCTTTTAATCTAAACCACACTTCAACATTATGTTCCAGATCTCAGCCCCCAAATCCCACTCTGGTATATTTTACCCATGAATTCCTTGGGCTTCCAAGTGGTGATGAAGGAGCATGTGGATATGTGGAAAGGGGAAGGGAAGAATAGGGCAAAAGAGGGGAGATGGAAAACAGGGAAGGAAAGGAGAAGAAGCTACAAGGCAAAGAATGTGAATGCAGCCACCACTAGAGCAACCAGGGCCCTTCACCAGCTCCCCAAATGCATACTAATATCTCCTTAACATGCACATGTTCACATCAGATGGCCAAAGTATTGGAGCTTCAGCGTCAGCATCAGTCCTTCCAATGAATATTCAGGGTTGATTTCCTTTAAAATTTTGCATTCCCAACATCCCCTAAAGATCCCTTTATATCAAATTTCAGTCCATCTCTATTCCCACCCTCAGCCCCAGGCAATTAGTAATATACTTTCTGTCTCTACATATTTGCCTTTTCAGGACATTGCACATAACTTAAAACATTTTTTTTAGGCTCATCTACATTGTACCATGTATCAGCATTTCTTTCTTTTTTATTGGCAAGCAGTATTCCATTGTATGGTTATACATGTGTTTTGCTTATTCTTTGCTTATTCTTTCATCAGTTCATGAACACTGGAGTTGTTTCTACCTTTTGGCTCTTTTGAATGCTGCTCTGATCTTTTGCATATAAGCCTTTGTGTGGAAATGTGCTTTCATTTCTCCTGGTTAGATTCCTAGCATGAAATTTCTGGGTCTTTTTTATAACTTTTTAAGATAATGCAAAGCTGTTTGGGCTCTAAAATCACAGTGGATGGTGACTGTAGCCATGAAATTAAAAGGTGCTTGCTCCTTGGAAGAAAAGCCATGACAAACCTAGACAATGTATTAAAAAGCAGACATATCACATTACCTGCAAAGGTCTGTGTAGTCAAAGCTATGGTTTTTCCAGTAGTCATGTGAGAGCTGGACAATAAAAAAGGCTGAGTGCTGAAGAATTGATGCCCTTGAACTGTGACACTGGTGAATACTCTTGAGAGTCCCTTGGACAGCAAGAAGATCAAACCAGTCAATCCTAAAGGAAATCAACCCTGAATATTCACTGGAAGGACTGATGTTGAAGCTGAAACTCCAATACTTTGGCCACCTGATGTAAAGAGCTGACTCTTTGGAAAAGACCCTGATGCTGGCAGAGATTGAACGCAAGAGGAGAAGGGGACAACAGAGGACAAGATGGCTGAATGGCGTCACTGACTCAATGGACATGAGTTTGAAAAAACTCTGGGAGATGGTGAAGGACAGGGAAGCCTGGCATGCTGCAGTCCATGGGGGTCACAGGGTCAGACACAAAGTGGCTGAACAACAAAAAACCTGTTTCCCAAAGTGGTTGTGCCAATTTCCATCCCTAGAAGCAGAATGTGAAGGTTACAGTTTCTAATCCTGTTGGGCATATTCTTCATACATTTATTTTCCACCCATCTGTCTTCTCTGGTGAAGTGTCTATTGAAACATTTTGCCATTTTTCAGTTTAACCTTTAACCCATTTTTCAGTTGGGTTATTTGTTTACTTACTGTGAATCTTGTGTATTCTTTGCTTTCATCAGATACATGCCTTCCAAAAATGTTCTCCCAGTCTGCAGCTTGTCTTTTCATCCTCTTAAGAGTGTCTTTTGAATTGCAGAAGTTTGTAAAGTTAATAAAGTAGTCTTGCTCATCAGTACTTTCTTTTACAGATTGTGATTTTTGTATCATATAAAAGAAATCTTTGCCTAAGCCAATGTCACAAAGGTTTTCTTCCAGGAATTTTAGGTTTTACACATAGGCCTACAATCCACTCTCACTTAATTTCTGTGTGATTTAAAGTACAGTTTGAAGCCCCTTGCTTGTTTGTCTTTGCATGTAGATATCCAGTTTTTTCAGGACCATTTAGTGAGAAAGTGATTTTTTCTCCACAGAACTGCCTTTGCATCATCATTAAAAACAGTTGGCCATATATTTGTGGGTTTATTTCAGGACTCTATTCTCCACAGGTCTACTTTTGTACCTTTATGCCTATACTTCACCTATTTTGAAAACTTCAGCTTTAAAATAATTCTTGAATTAAGGCAGTGCAAGTTCTCCAACTTTGCTATTCTTCTTGAGAGTTGTTTCGGCTACTCTAGGCCCTTTGCATTTCTGTTTAATTTTTAGATTCCACTACTCAATTTCTACAAAAAATGTCTGCACTGAGACTTTGGTAGCATTGCCAAGATACCACACTGCATTTAGACAGCTTTCTTTTGAATAGTGTTAGCATGGTGTATCTTCTTCTCCTCTTTATTTGTTTCTTTATATTTAAAGTAGGAATCTTATGGGTAGTCCAGAGTTTGGTTTGTTTATCTGTTTGTTTTTTTCCAATCTGATGATCTCCTTTTTAATTGAGGGTGTTTAGACCATTTATATTTAACATATTTATTGATATGATTAGAATGAGATCTACCACCTTGTTGTTTCCCATTTATCTTACCTGTTTTTTGTTCCCTTTTCCCTCCCTTTCTGCCTTCTTTTGGATTAAGTATATTTTATTTGATCTGTTTTTCTGACTTTTAAGCTGTTTTCTGTTTTTTTCTTAAATTGTTTTAGTAGTTTACCTGTCACAGTTTATCTTCAAGTGATCTCATATTGCTGCAGATATAGTGTAAAAAAACTTACAATGTTGTATTTTTGTTTCTCCCTTTCTGGTCTCTGTGCTTTTATACTGATGCACTTCTTGGTTTAAATTGTTGATTATCTTTTTTAATTAATTTGAATAACAAGAAAAAGAATCATATTTTTTTCAAGTTCAGTGTTCAATATTCTTCTGCTATCATTTTATTTCTGTTTGAAGGACATCTTTCAACATTTATCATAGAGCAGCTTTGCTGATGATATAGCAGCTCAGGTATTCTATGTCTTAAAAAGTTTTAATTTCACTTTGTTTTTAAAAGTTATTTTCAGTGTGTAAAAATTGTATATTGGTAGAGGTTCTCCGCCCCCCCCCCCAGTACTTTAAAAATAATATGCCATCTTGCTTCTATCGTTCATTTCCCTGTGGCTAACTTTTCTTTTTTTCCCTCAAGCTGCTGTGAAGTTTTTCTGTTTATCACTGGTTATGAACAATTCCATTGTGTTATCACTTGATGTAGTTTTTCTCCTGCTTCCTATGCTCGAGATTTTTTGAACATTTTGGATTGGTGTGTGTGTTGTTTTCATCAAATTTGAAACATTTTTGGTTATTAATTCTTCAAATATTTTTCTTTTCTCTCTCCTTCCTGATCTCTGGTTACATGTACTTTTAGCCACTTGAAGTTGTCCCACAGTTTGCTGATGCTGTTTATTTTTTTAATATTTTTTCCTCTATATATTTCATTTGGGAAACTTTCTATTGGTATGCCTTCATGTTCATTAATCTTTTCTGCTTTATTGTCTAAATTGACTAATGTAGTTTTCATTGCAGTCATTGTAGTTTTCATATTTAAATATCTTATTTTTATATTTGAAATTTTTTCATCTCTCCCTCATCTCTACTTAATGTGGCTAGTATTTCTTCAAGCTTTGTGAATATATGAAATACATTTATAATAACTATTAGTATTCTTAGCTTCTAATTCTATCAACCGTGTTATTTCTTGGTCAGTTTAACTTATTATTCTCAACATTATGAACTACATTATTCATGCTTAATTGTACACCTGGCAAAGTTTTGTTAGATATCATACATTTTGAAATTTACTTTGTCTCTGCATATATTTGCATTCCTATAAATATTCTTGAGATTTGTTCTGGCATGTCATTAAAACATTTGGAATCAGTTTTATCCTTCCAGGCCTTGCTTTTCAGCTTAGTTAAGTGGGACCATAGCAGCATTTAGGGCTGCCCAGGTGGCACTATTTGTAAAGAACCCACATGGCAATGCAGGTAACATAAGACATGCAAGTTCAATCCCTGGATCAGGAAGATCTCCTGGAGGAGGGCATGGCAACCCACTCCAGTGTTCTTACCTGGATAATCTCATGGACAGAGGAGCCTGGCAGGCTTCAGTCCTTGGGGTTGGAAAGAGTCAGACATGACTGGTGTGACTTAGCATGCACGTGCACATAGCAGCATTTAGTGTAGAGCTCATTTTCCTCAGAACTTATCTTTGTATTCTAATGTTTTATAAATTGTGAATTTTTTCTACCTTAGTTGTTTGGAACAGTCACTGTTCTCAGGCCTTTGTGGGCTCTGATCACTGCTTCCTCTAATCCTTGAGGAAAATTAGTTGTTTCCTTGTCTTCAGATAGTTAGTTTCCTTACACACACATGCTGATCAGTATTTCAGTGAGAACTTGAGGGGGAATCCTCTGAAAATTGTAACCATTCTCTATCTACACAAGTTTTCCTTCTCCAGTACTCTTTCCTGCAAACTCCAGATGACTTGGCATCCCCAGACTCATAACTCCATTTCCTCTGTTGAGGGAGATGGCCAGGCTCTGTCTGAGTTCCCTGTCTCTGCCTTGCAGATTAGAGAATTTCTCTAGGCAATAGGATACGGCAATCTTCAGGTTCACCTAAGCTTTTCCACTTCTCAGAGATCACTGACCTTACTTGCCTGATGTCCAATATCTTGAACCCCACTTTTTAATATATTTTTTTCTTGGTGTTTTTGTTTGTTTTCCTTTAGTTTTTCAAAGGTGAGATGGAAAATCTCGTTCCTCTTACTCTATCATGAATAGGGTGGAAGTCAAGGCTATCCCCTAAATTTGGTTTTAGAGAATCAGATTTTACCATTAATTATAAACATATTTTATATTAAAAAAAAAAAAAAACTAAAGTCAGAATGTATCTTAAATACAATTCTACTTTATAATTGCTGTTGGCCAAGAGGGAATTGTGTTATTTTCCATGCATAAACACATGTGAACTTGACCATGACTGTTCACATTATCATGCCTTCATATAATTGAATAATGTGTATGTTGTGACTGGATGTTGAGTTTAACTGCCATTAAAGTATCTTCAAAAAGATTTTATCATGGTTTTTCCTTGAAATAAAAAGTTATTGTATATGAGAAATGAATCAGACTGGAAAAGTCTGATTTAAATATTTTTTAAAATCAGTCTACCAATGACCCAGCAATCCCACTGCTGGGCATACACACCAAGGAAACCAGAATTAAAAGAGCCATGTGTACCACAATGTTCATCACAGCACTGTTTATAATAGCCAGGACACGGAAGCAACCTAGAGGTCCATCAGCAGACAAATGGATAAGAAAGCTGTGGTACATATACACAGTGGAGTATTCAGTTCAGTTCAGTTCAGTTCAGTCGCTCAGTCATGTCCGACTCTTTGCGACCTCATGAATTACAGCACGCCAGGCCTCCCTGTCCATCACCAACTCCTGGAGTTCACTCAAACTCACGATCATCGACTTGGTGATGCCATCCAGCCATCTCATCCTCTGTCATCCCCTTCTTCTCCTGCCCGCAATCCCTCCCAGCATCAGAGTCTTTTCCAATGAGTCAACTCTTCGCATGAGGTGGCCAAAGTACTGGAGTTTCAGCTTTAGCATCATTCCTTCCAAAGAACACCCAGGACTGATCTCCTTCAGAATGGACTGGTTGGATCTCCTTGCAGTCCAAGGGACTCTCAAGAGTCTTTTCCAACACCACAGTTCAAAAGCATCAATTCTTTAGCACTCAGCTTTCTTCACAGTCCAACTCTCACATCCATACATGACTACTGGAAAAACCATAGCCTTGACTAGACGGACCTTTGTTGGCAAAGTAATGTCTCTGCTTTTGAATATGCTATCTAGGTTGGTCATAACTTTCCTTCCAAGGAGTAAGCGTCTTTTAATTTCATGGCTGCAGTCCCCATCTGCAGTGATTTTGGAGCCCAGAAAAATAAAGTCTGACACTGTTTCCACTGTTTCCCCATCTATTTCCCATGAAGTGATGGGACCAGATGCCATAATCTACGTTTTCTGAATGTTGAGCTTTAAGCCAACTTTTTCACTCTCCTCTTTCACTTTCATCAAGAGGCTTTTTAGTTCCTCTTCACTTTCTGCCATAAGGGTGGTGTCATCTGCATATCTGAGGTTATTGATATTTCTCCCAGCAATCTTGATTCCAGCTTGTGCTTCTTCCAGTCCAGCGTTTCTCATGATGTACTCTGCATATAAGTTAAATAAGCAGGGTGACAATATACAGCCTTGATGTATTACTCAGCCATTAAAAAGAATACATTTGAATCAGTTCTAATGAGGTGGGTGAAACTGGAGCCTATTATACAGAGTGAAGTAAGCCAGAAGGAAAAACACCAATATAGTATACTAATGCATATATATGGAATTTAGAAAGATGGTAACGATAACCCTGTATGTGAGACAGCAAGAGACAGATATATACATCAGTCTTTTGGACTCTGTGCAATAGGGCGAGGGTGGGATTTTTGGGAGAATGGCATAGAAACATGTACAATATCATATGTGAAATGAATCACCAGTCCAGGTTTGATGCATGATACAGGATGCTTGGGGCTGGTGCACTGGGATGACCCAAAGGGATGGTATGGGGAGGGAGGTGGGAGGGGGGTTCAGGATGTGGAACACGTGTACACCTATGGTGGATTCATGTTGATGTATGGGGAAACTAATATAATATTGTAATTAGTCTCCAATTAAAATAAATAAATTTATATTTTTAAAAAATAAAATAAAATCAGTCTACCAGAGCTCTTTCAACAACTATTAATGAATATTAACATTAAAAGCAAGCATTTTGTTGTAATATAATTGGTAGCATTTCTCTCTTTTAGTAGTCCGTAAGATAATGTGTACCTTATGTCCAATGGCATCTTAGAATTAATTAAATACAGGAGCCAATTAACCAGGATATATATTAGTAAAGCTAATCCAACGTGGTTCCAGATTAACAGTAGCTAAAACAAGACAGAAATTCATCCATTTATTTCTCATATTATCAGCCTTGGAACAAGCTGCCTGTGTTTCTTGTTGTTATTCCATTTTGGGGACTCAGGCTCTTTTTATCTTATTGCATCACCATGTACAGGGTGTAGCCCTCATCTACATGGCTGAAGATGGCTTGATGTTGTGTATACATATTAGGCAGTGGGAAGAGGGCAAAGGGGAAGTGAATGACATGCTCTTTCCCTTTAGGGTCATAGCCTACATGTTGCCTATATTGCTTGTGTGTTCATTACATTGGCCAGAAAACTGTCACGTGGTCAGAAAAAGCTACAAATGAGAGACAGAAATATAGCCCTTAGTCCAGGTGTCACATACCCAGATGACAATAAGAGGTTCTATTATGGAAGGAGGGGAGGATGAATTTGGTGGGCCAAGGAGCATTTGTGTTCTGTGTGGCCCTAGGGTTTCAAATTGTTGGAACTGCCTATAGAAGGAATGGATTGTCTAGAGAAATGGTGAAAAATCTGTGTAAGTTGTTCAAGGATAGCCTAACTGAACACTGCAAGTGATATATTATAGAAAGGACTTAAGCAGTGGTTGGGAAAGGGACAACAAATGCCTTCGAAAGTCCTTCCCAGCCTGGAGCTTCACATGTGCTCAGGTTCTACCCACACTGGTCTGTGAATCCTACTTGCTGTATGTGAATCACTTGGCTGCCGTCTGTGCCAAGTGTTTGACTTCACTGCAATTGCCCAAATACGTACAGAGAGGCATTACCGAATCAATTGACATGAGTTTCAGCAAGCACCGGAAGTTGGTGGTTGAGAGGGGAGCCTGGCATACTGCTGTCCATGGGGTCGCCAAGAGTTGGACACAACTGAGTGACTGAACTGAACTGAACTGATACAGAGAACTTTAGATAAATTTCTGTTTGGCCCCCAGAGATCAGAGAAGGGGCATGAAGGTGGGCAGAGCACAATAATTTGGTTGAGTTCAGTTCAGTTACTCAGTCGTGTCTGACTCTTTGTGACCCCATGAATTACAGCACTCCAGGCCTCCCTGTCCATCACCAACTCCCAGAATTCACTCAAATTCACGTCCATCGAGTCGGTGATGCCATCCAGCCATCTCATCCTCTGTCGTCCACTTTTCCTTCTGCCCCCAATCCCTCCCAGCATCAGAGTCTTTTCCAATGAGTCAACTCTTCGCATGAGGTGGCCAAAGTACTGGAGTTTCAGCTTTAGCATCATTCCTTCCAAAGAACACCCAGGGCTGATCTCCTCTAGAATGGACTGGTTGGATCTCCTTGCAGTCCAAGGGACTCTCAAGAGTCTTCTCCAACACCACAGTTCAAAAGCATCAATTCTTCGGCGCTCAGCTTTCTTCACAGTCTAACTCTCACATCCATACATGACCACTGGAAAAACCATAGCCTTGACTAGACGGCCCTTTGTTGGCAAAGTAATGTCTCTGCTTTTGAATATGCTATCTAGGTTGGTCATAACTTTCCTTCCAAGGAGTAAGTGTCTTTTAATTTCATGGCTGCAGTCACCATCTGCAGTGATTTTGGAGCCCAGAAAAATAAAGTCTGACACTGTTTCCCCATCTATTTCCCATGAAGTGATGGGACCAGATGCCATAATCTACGTTTTCTGAATGTTGAGCTTTAAGCCAACTTTTTCACTCTCCTCTTTCACTTTCATCAAGAGGCTTTTTAGTTCCTCTTCACTTTCTGCCATAAGGGTTGTGTCATCTTCATATCTGAGGTTATTGATATTTCTCCTGGCAATCTTGATTCCAGCTTGTGCTTTTTTCCAGTCCAGCGTTTCTCATGATGTATTCTGCATATAAGTTAAATAAGCAGGGTGACAGTATACAGCCTTGACGTACTCCTTTTCCTATTTGGAACCAGGCTGTTGTTCCATGTCCAGTTCGAACTGTTGCTTCCTGACCTGCATATAGCTTTCTCAAAACGCAGGTCAGGTAGTCTGGTATTCCCATCTCTTTCAGAATTTTCAACAGTTTATTGTGATCCACACAATCAAAGGCTTTGGCATAGTCAATAGAGCAGAAATATATGTTTTTCTGGAACTCTCTTGCTTTTTCCATGATCCAGCAGATGTTGGCAATTTGATCTCTGGTTCCTCTGCCTTTTCTAAAACCAGCTTGAAAATCTGGAATTTCACGGTTCACGTATTGCTGAAGCCTGGCTTGGAGAATTTTGAGCATTACTTTACTAGCGTGTGAAATGAGTGCAATTGTATGGTAGTCTGAGCATTCTTTGGCATTGCCTTTCGTTGGGATTGGAATGAAAACTGACTTTTTCCAGTCCTGTGGCCACTGCTGAGTTTTCCAAATTTGCTGGCATATTGAGTGCAGCACTTTCACAGCATCATCTTCCAGAATTTGAAATAGCTCAACTGGAATTCCATCACCTCCACTAGCTTTGTTCATAGTGATGCTTTCTAAGGCCCACTTGACTTCACATTCCAGGATGTCTGGCTCTAGGTGAGTGATCCTACCATCGTTAATCAGCATTTAGTCGTATCTTGACGGTGGTGGAATAGAGCTGCTAGCTGAGTCAGGCAGAGATTAAGAGAGAAAGGAGACCAGCTCACGATGTATTCTGTTACAGATCTCCAACCAAGCTTCCCCACTGTTCCTCCTTTCTGAGTGCAAGCACAGGTACAGGTGCCCTTATGCACTACTATAAGGAGTGTGAACTGGTGTAGACATCATGCACAGCAAATTGGCACTGCTTAGATAAAATAAGAATATAACTTAACTGTGCACCAGATTTCCCATTCCTTGGATAGAGACCCCCCCCCAAAAAATTTACGCAGACAAGTACAAGAATATTCATCAAAGTATTGCTTTACAGGGGGCGAATGGAAGCAAAGTGAGAATCTATCCTTGGAAGGGTAGACAGGTAAAAATGTGGTAGGTGGCCACATTAGAAGGAAAGAATCCTGGATCTTAATATCAGAGTGCCATGTGAAACCTATATGGTATCATTAGTCTATACTGTGTGTGTGTTAGAAAGAGAATTAGTCAGCTTAGTCTGCCACAAAGAAACAAAGGATATTCTGAGTGTCTTAAATAACAGGCCTTTATTATCTCTCAATTCTGGAGGCTAAAACTTCATGATATAGATACCAGAAATTTTGATTTGGGTTAAGGGCTCTCTTCCTTTCCTTGTAAATGGCTGCTTCTTCCTTGTGTCCTCATACACCAATTCCTCTGGTCTTGTGTGTAGATAGAGCTCATGTGTCCCTATCTCAACTTATAAGGATGTCAGTACTACCAGATTAGGGCCCTACTCTGATGACCTCATTTAACTTTATACTTCCCTAAAAATTCTCTCTCTAAATATTTTGGAGGTTAACCTTATACCTCCTTAAAATTTCTCTCAAAGTACCTGGAAGTACTTTGGGGTTTAGGGCTTAAATATATGTATATCAGGGGGCTCAATACATTCCATAACATTCTTCCCTATGACTTTTACCAAATGCATGTCCTTCTCACATGCAAAATCCATTCATCCCTTCCCAACAGCCCCAAATGTCTTAATGCATTCCAGCACATATGCCCAGTCAAAAGACTCATCTATATATCATCTAATTTAGGGTTCAATGAGACTTGAGGTCTGATTCATCCAAAAGGCAAAATTCCTCTCCAGCTGTGAAATCAGACAAATGATCTGCTTCCCAAATATAATGATAGGACAGGCATAGGAAAAAAACATTCCCTTTTCAAAAGGGAGAAACCAGAAAGAAGAGAGGAATGATAGATCTCAAGAAAGTGCAAAACCTAACAAGGCAAATTTCTTTAGGTTTTTCAGGCTGGAGAATAATCTTTGGCTGCATGCCTTGGGCAGTATCACCCCCACACTCACAGCATTTTGCTGTCACTTTTCTCCTGAGGCACTAGTCAGAGGCAGCCTGGCCCACTGAAACTGAGGAGGCAACAGCCTTCCCTCCAGGGTCTGTTAGGTCTAGATCCAATGGTGGGAATTGTAGCCCTGATGACCTCTAAATCACCTTTGGTGCCATTCTTTACTTGAAGGATGAAGCATGTTTGCAGCTAAATAACTCTATTGTCCTGTCTTGTAGATTCCAAACTCTTCCCTTTAGTTCATCCTCTCTCTGCTCCCCTGGTCCACGCTGACAGTGTCTGTGTTTGCATAATCCCATCTCTATTCCTGACTTCTGCTGAGATACCTAATTAAAATCATGAGTAATCTCCTCAGGGAGTGGTTTTCTAGGCACATCCATAGTGTTCACTCCAGAACATGCTTTATATTTTTGGCAATGTGGATAGAATGAGAATTTTTCAAATATTCAAGTTCTGGTTCCTCTTGTTTAATGATTCTTTTGATTTATCTCTCCTCTTGCATTTCACTATAAGCAGCGTCTCTTCACATGCACACTTTGCCTAAAAATCTCCTCAACTAAATATCTAATTTCATTGAGCACAGTTACTACCTTCATAAAACATTAGGGCAAATTTCAGCCAAATCCTTTACCACTGTATAATAAGGATGAATTTTTCTCCAGTCTGTGACAGTCACTTAAAGGCAATATAGGCTTTTTCTAGCATGTACCTCAAAACTCTCCCAGCTTCTACTCATCACCTAGTTCCAAACCCACTTCTACATTTTTAGATTTTTATTAAAATAGTACCCCACTTCATGGTACTAAAATCTGTGTTAATCTGCTTGGTCTTCCAAGACAAAATGTCACAGACTGGGTGTCTTAAACAACAGACATTTGTTTTCTCATATTTCCGGAGGCTAGAAGTCCATGGTCAAAGTGCCAGCAAATTTGCTTTCTTGTGAGGGCTCTCTTCCTGGCTTATAATCAGCTGTGTTTTTGCTGTGTCTTCACATGGTCTCTCTTCTGTGCATATATATATAGAGAGAAAACAACCTCTGATATCTCTTCCTCTTCTTATAAGGGCATCACTCCAATAGGATTAGGGTCCCACATTTATGACTGCATTTAACCTTAATTATCTCTCTAAAGCACTCCCTCTAAACTTGACCCACGTTTTGGATTAGGGCTGCAACGTACAGATTTTGGAAGAACAAGATTTAGTCCATAACACTCACAATATCTAGAGATCTCTACAGATAAATAGGCTGATAGATTTTATCTTTCCCTCTCCTTTTCTCCCTATCTGTTGTTCACTGCTTAGTCACTAAGTCATGTCTGACTCTGCAACCCCATAGACTGTAGCACACCAGGCTTCCCTGTCCCTCACTATTTCCAGGAGTTTGCTCAAACTCATGTCCATTGAGTCAGTGATGCTATCCAAACATCTCATTCTCTGTCGTCTCCCTCTCTTCCTGCCCTCAATCTTCCCCAGCAGCAGAGCGTTTTCCAATGTGTTGCCTCTTTGAATCAGGTGGCCAAAATATTGGAGTATCAGCTTCAGCATCAGACCTTGCAATGATTATTCAGGGTTGGTTTCCTTTAGGATTGACTGTTTAGATCTCCTTTCAGACCAAGGGGCTCTCAAGAATCTTCTCCAGCACCACAATTCAAAAGCATCAATTTCTCAGACTTCTTTTTGGTCCAACTCTCACATCCATACATGAATACTGGAAAACCAAAGCTTTGACTATTCAAATGTTAGTCAACAAACAGTTGTCTCTGCTTTTTAATATGCCACCTAGGCTCATCATAGCTTTTTTTCCCAAGGAGCAAGCATTTTTTAAATTTGTGGCTGCAGTCACCATCTGCAGTGATTTTGGCACCCAAGAAAATAGTCTGTCACTGTTTCCACGTTTTCCCAAACTATTTGCCATGAAGGGATGGGGCCAGATGCCGTGATCTTTGTTTTTGAATGCTGAAATCTAAGCCAGCTTTTTCACTCTCCTCTTTCACCCTCATCAAAAGGCTCTTTAGTTATTCATTGCTTTTTGCCATTAGAGTGGTATTGTATGCATATCTGAGGTTGTTGATATTTCTCTGGGCAATCTGATCCAGCACAGCATTTTGGATGATGTACTCTCCATAGAAGTTATATAAACAGGGTGATGATACACAGTCAAGAAATACTCCTTTCCTAATTTTGAACCAGTCCTGTAGATGTCCAGTTATAACTGTTGATTTTTGTCGTGCATACAAATTTCTCAGCAGACAGGTGAGGTGTCTGATATTCCCATCTCTTTAAGAGTATTCCACATTTTGTTGTGATCCACACAGTCAAGGTTGTGGTCTGGGCTTCAGCAGTACATGAACTGTGAACTTTCAGGTGATCAACCTGGATTTAGAAAAGGCAGAGGAACCAGAGATCAAAATTTAAAAATCCATTGGCTCATAGGAAAAGCATCATAGTTCCAGAAAAACATCTACTTCTGCTATATTGATTATGTCAAAGCCTTTGTCTGTGTAGATCACAACAAACTGTGGGAAATTCTTCAAGGATGGGAATAACAGACCACCTTACCTGCCTGAGAAACCTGTATGCAGGTCAAGAAGCAACAGTTAAAACTGGACATGGAACAACAGACTGGTTCCAAATTGGGAAAGGAGTACATCAAGGCTGCCTATCATTATCCTGCTTATTTAGCTTATATACAGAGTACATCATATGAAATTCCGGGCTGGATAAAGCACAAGCAGGAATCAAGATTGCCGGGAGAAACTTCAATAACCTCAGATACGCAGATGACATCACCCTTATGGCAGAAAACGAAGAAGAACTAAAGAGCCTTTTAAAGGAAGTGAAAGAGGGGAGTTAAAAAGCTGGCTTAAAACTCAACATTCAAAAAACTCAGATCATGGCATCCGGTCACATCACCCCATGGCAAATAGATGGGGAAACAGTGGAAACAGTGTCAGACTTTATTTTTGGGGCTCCAGAATCACTGCAGATGGTGACTGCAGCTATGAAATTAAAAGATGCTTACTCCTTAGAAGAAAAGTTATGACCAACCTAGACAGCATATTAAAAAGCAGAAACATTACTTTGCTGACAAAGGTCCATCTAGTCAAAGCTATGGTTTTTCCAGTAGTCATGTATGGACATGAGAGTTGGACTATAAAGAAAGATGAGTTCTGAAGAATTGATGCTTTTGAACTGTGGTGTTGGAGAAGACTCTTGAGAGTCCCTTGGACTGCAAGGAGATCAAGCAAATCAATCCTAAAGGAGATCAGTTCTGAATACTCATTGGAAGGACTGATGCTGAAACTCCAATACTTTGGTGCCTGATGTGAAGAGCTGACTCATTGGAAAAGACCCTGATGCTAGGAAAGATTGAGTGCAGGAGGAGAAGGGGGCGACAGAAGATGAGATGGTTGGATGGCATCACCGACTCAATGGACATGAGTTTGAGCAAGCTCTGGCGGCTCATGAGGGACAGGGAAGCCTGGCATGCTGCAGTGCATGGAGTCACAAGGAGTCAGACACAACTGAGAGACTAAACTGAACTGAACTGAACACAGTCAAAGGCTTTAGCATAGTCAATGAAGTAGAAATAGATAGGTTTTGGAATTCCCTGGCTTTCCCTATGATTCAATCCTATTTGATTTCTGGTGCCTCTTCCTTTTCTAAGTCCAGCTTATATATCTGGAAGTTCTTGGTTCATGTACTGTTGAAGCCTAGCTTGAAGGATTTTGAATACTACTTTGCTAGCATATGAAATGAGCACAATTGTATGATAGTATAAATATTCTTTTACATTACCTTTCTTTGGGATTGGAGTGAAAACTCACCTTTCCAGTCCTGTGGCCTGTACTGAGTTTTCCGAATTTGCTGGCAAATTGAGTGCAGCACTTTCTCAGCCTCATCTTTAGGATTTGAATTAGTTCAACTGGAATTCCATCACCTCCACCAGCTTTGTTCGTAGTGATGCTTCCTAAGGCCCACTTGACTTCACACTCCAGGATGTCTGGCTCTAGGTGAGTGACCACACCATTGTGTTTAGCTGGGTCATTAAGACCTTTCTTGTATTGTTTTCTGTGTATTCTTGCCACCTCTTCTTAATCTCCTCTGCTTCTGTTAGGTACTTGACATTTCTGTTCTTTATTGTGCCCATCTTTGCATGAAATGTTCCCTTGGTAACTCCAATTTTCTTGAAGAGATCTCTAGTCTTTCCCATTCTATTGTTTTCTTCTGTTTCTTTGCATTGTTCACTTAAGGCTTTCTTATCTCTCTTTGCTATTCTCTGGAACTCTGCATTCAGTTGTTGTTGTTGTTGTTGTTGTTTTGCCTTTTAGCTCCTCATCATTTCTCACCTACTTGTATAACCTCCTCAGACAACTACTTTGCCTTCTTGTATTTCTTTTTCATGCAGATGGTTTTGGTCACCACCTCCTGTACAGTGTTATGAACCTCCATTCATAGTTCTTCAGGCACTCTGCCTATCAGATCTAATCCCTTGAATCTATTTGTTACCTCACTGTATAGTCACATGGGATTTCATTTAGGCAGTGCCTGAATAGTCTCGTGGTTTTCCCTACTTTATTCAACTTAAGCTTCTCTTTTGCAATAAAGAGCTCATGATATGAGCCAGTCACCTTAGGTCTTTTTTTTTTTTTTTTTTGCTGGCTGTATAGACCTTCTCCATCTTTGGCTGCAAAGAATATCGTTGATCTCAGTTCAATTTTGACATGTGGTGATGTCCATGTGTAGAGCTGTATCTTGTGTTGTTCAAAGAGGGTGTTTGCTATGACCAGTGTGTTTTCTTGGCAAAATTCTGTTAGCCTTTGCCACACTTCATTTTGGATCCACGGCCAAACTTGCCTGTTATTCCAGGTACCTCTTGATTTCCTACTTTTGCTTTACAATCCCCTATGATGAAAAAGAATCTTTTCTTGATGTTAGTTTTAGAAAGTGTTATAGGTCTTCCTAGAACCAATCAACCTCTACTTCTTCAGCATCAGTGTTTGTGGTATAGACTTGAATTACTGTGATGTTGAATGTCTTGCTTTGGGAAAAAAACAGATCATTGTGTTGGTTTTGTGATTTCACCAAAGTTCTGGATTTTGGACTCTTTGTTGACTATGAGGACTACTCCATTTCTTCTAAAGGGTTCTTGCCCACAGTAATAGATAAAATGGTTATCTGAATTATATTTTCCCATTCCCTTCAATTTTAGTTCACTGATTCCTAAGATGTTGATGTTCATTCTTGCCATCTCCTGCTTGACCACATCCAATTTACCTTGATTCATGGACCTAACATTCCAGGTTCCTATGTGATATTGTTCTTTACAGAATTAGACTTCACTTTTACCACCAAATGCATCCACAGCTGAGCGTTGTTTCCATTTTGGCTCAGCCTCTTCTCCATTCTTTCCTAGTATCATACTGGACACCTACTGACCTTGAGGACTTATCTTCTGGTATCATATATTTTTGCCTTTTCATACTGTTCATTGGATTCTTGAGGCAAGAATACTGAAGTGGTTTGCCATTCCCTTCTCCAATGGACCATGTTTTATCAGAACTCTCCATCATGACCTGTCTGTCTTACATGGCCCAGCATAGCATGGCTTATAGCTTCATTGAGTTACACAGGCTATGGTCCATGTGATTATTTTGGTTAGCTTTCTGTGATGGTGGTTTTCATTCTGGAGTTTGTAAGATTGTAGGAGAAGCTGCAACAAGACAGTAGAAGGGACACAATCAAGATCAAATGCCATACCTCCAGGTGGGAAACCCACAAACTGGAGAACAATAATAAGACCAAAGAAGTTCCCCTACTGTTTTGAAGTTTATAGGCTCCACATCCGGAGAAGGCAATGGCACCCCACTCCAGTACTCTTGCTTGGAAAATCCCATGGATGGAGGAGCCTGGTGGGCTGCAGTCCATGGGGTCGCAAAGAGTCGGACATGACTGAGTGACTTCACTTTCACTTTCCACTTTCATGCATTGGAGAAGGAAATGGCAACCCACTCCAGTGTTCTTGCCTAGAGAATCCCAGGGACGGGGGAGCCTGGTGGGCTGCCATCTATGGGGTCGCACAGAGTCGGACACGACTGAAGCGACTTAGCAGCAGCAGCAGCAGGCTCCATATCAGCTTTCCCAACCTGAGGATCCAGCAAAGGGACTGGGAATTCCCAGTTAATCTGACCTTGAAGGACAACGATATTTGATTACAGAACTTCCACAGGTCTGGGGAAAACAGAGACTCTTACAGGACACAAAAAACGCTTGTGTGCACCAGGATGCAGGGGAAAGAAGCCATGACCCCACAGGAGACTGAACAAGACCTGCCTGTGAGTGTTTGAGGGTCTCCCTTGGAGGCATGGGTTGGCATTGTCCTGCTGCAGGGACAAGGGCACTAACAGTCCTGGGAGGTGAGTGTTGGCATAAGCCCTTTTGGAGGTCACCAAGTAGCCCTACCATAGCAGTTGTAGACTCCAGGACTGGGTACCCACAGGCCATACAACTAACAGGGAGGGAGCACAGCCCCACCCATCAACAGACAGTTCTCTCCTTATCAATAATTTACACTTTAGAAAGACATATGCAATACAACAAATAGGCATTAAATAGTTTTCAATGGTTGCTATCTGGGGTATAAATGATGTAGGGAAGGAAGGAAGAAGAATTAGACAACAGAAAGGCCTTATCTATAGAGGAAAAATAGGGTGAGAGTAAAAAATATTTGCAATGATGGCTGAAGACTCTCCATATTTGTCAAGAGATATACACCCACTGATTCGAAAAGGATGTTGTTATTGTTCAGTTGCTGAGTCATGTCTGACTTTTTGTCACCCCATGGACTGGTTCCCACCAGGATCCTCTGTCCTGGGAGTCTACAGACAAGAATACTGGAGTGTGTTGCCATTTCCTTCTCCAGGGGATCTCCCTGACCCAGGGACTGAACACACATCTCCTGTAGCTCCTGCATTGGCAGGCAGATTCTTTACCTCTGAGTCACCTGGGAAGCCCATAATACCTAGACCAACTACTAAAATACTATAGAAAGAGGTATACTTAAAAACAGTATAGATAAAATATAATTTCATAAAATGCTCAATAAAACATAGGAAGAAAACAATAACAAACTAACAAACAAACAAACAAAAAAAAAACAAAACACAGAGACTAAAATGAGAGAGATGCTTCAGCTTCATCATTGATCCTTCCAGAAAATACTCAGGATTGATATCCTTTACAATTGACTGGTTTTATCTCCTTGCAATTCAAGGGACTCTCAAGAGTCTTCTTCAATGCCACAGTTCAAAAGTATCAATCTTTCATTGCTCAGCCTGTTTTATGGTCCAATTCTCACATTCATACAAGACTACTGGAAAAGCCATAGCTTTGACTAAATAGAACATTGTCAGCAAAGTAATGCCTCTGCTGTTTAATACACTGTCTAAGTTTGTCATAGCTTTTCTTCCAAGGAACAAGCGCCTTTTAATCTCATGACTGCAGTCAACATCTGCGGTGATTTTGGAGCCCAAGAAAATAAAGTCTGGCACTGTTTCCACTGTTTTTCCATCTATTTGCCATGAGGTAATGAGATCGGATGCCATGATCTTAGATTTTTGGTTTTTTTAATTTATTTATTTATTTTAACTGGAGGCTAATGACTTTACAATATTGTACTTGTTTTTGCCATACATTGATATGAATCACCCATGGGTATACATATATTCCTTATCCTGAACCCCCATTCCACCTCCATCCCCATACCATCCCTCAGGGTCATTCCAGTGCACCAGCCCTGAGCACCCTGTCTCATGCATCGAACCTGGACTGGTGATCTGTTTCACATATGATAATATACATGTTTCAATGCTATTCTCTCAAATCATCCCACCATCACTTTCTCCCACAGAGTCCAAAAGACTGTTCTTTACATCTGTGTCTCTTTTGCTGTCTCGCATATAAGGTCATCATTACCACCTTTCTGAATTCCATATATATGCGTTAGTATACTGTATTGATGGTTTTCTTTCAGACTTACTTCATTCTGTATAATAGGCTCCAGTTTCATCCACCTCATTAGAACGGATTCAAATGCATTCTTTTTAATGGCTGAGTAATATTCCTTTGTGTTTATATACAAAACTTTTCTTATCCATTCATCTGCTAATGGACATATAGATTGCTTCGATGTCCTGGCTATTGTAAACAGTACTGCAATGAACATTGGTACACGTTTCTCTTTCAATTCTGGTTTCCTTGGTGTGTATGCCCAGCAGTGGGATTGCTGTGTCATATGGCAGTTCTATTTCCAGTTCTTTAAGGAATCTCCACACTGTTCTCCATAGTGGCTGTACTAGTTTGCATTCCCACCAACAGTAAGAGGGTTCCCCTTTCTCCACACCCTCTCCAGCATTTATTATTTGTAGACTTTTTGAAAGCAGCCATTCTGACTGGCCTCAGATGGTACCTCACTGTCGTTTTGATTTGCATTTCTCTGATAATGAGTGATGTTGAGCATTTTTTTCATGTGTTTGTTAGCCATCTGTATGTCTTCTTTGGAGAAATGTCTGTTTTGTTCTTTGGCCCGTTTTTTGATTGGGTCATTTATTTTTCTGGAATTGAGCTGCATGACAGGCCTGTATATTTTTTAGAGTAATTCTTTGTCTGTTGCTTCATTTGCTGTTATTTTCTCCCATTCTGAAGGCTGTCTTTTCACCTTGCTTAGAGTTTCCTTCTTTGTGCAAAAGCTTTTAAGTTTAATTAGGTCCCATTTGTTTATTTTTGCCTTTATTTCCATTACTCTGGGAGGTGGGTCATAGAGGATCCTGCTGTGATTTATGTCAGAGAGTGTTTTGCCTATGTTATCTAGGAGTTTTATAGTTTCTGGTCTTATGTTTAGATCTTTAATCCATTTTGAGTTTATTTTTGTGTATGGTGTTAGAAAGTGTTCTAGTTTCATTCTTTTACAAGTGGTTGACCACTTTTCCCAGCACCACTTGTTAAAGAGATTGTCGTTTCTCCATTGTATATTCTTGCCTCCTTTGTCAAAGATAAGATGTCCATAGGTGGTGGATTTATCTCTGGGCTTTCTACTTTGTTCCATTGATCTATATTTCTGTCTTTGTGTCAGTACCCTCTGTCTTGATGACTGTACCTTTTTAGTACACCCTGAAGTCAGGCAGCTTGATTCCTTTAGGTCCATTCTTCTTTCTCAAGATTGCTTTGGCTATTCAAGGTTTTTTGGATTTCCATACAAATTGTGAAATTACTTGTTCTACATCTCTGAAAAATACCACTGGTACTTTGATAGGGATTGCATTGAATCTATAGATTGCTTTGGGTAGTATACTCATTTTCACTATACTGATTATTCCAATACATGAACATGGTATATTTCTCCATTTATTTGTGTCCTCTTTGATTTCTTTCGTCAGTGTTTATAGCTTTCTATATATAGGGCTTTTGTTTCTGTACGTAGATTTATTCCTGAGCATTTTATACTTTTCGTTGCAATGGTGCATGGAATTGTTTCCTTAATTTCTCTTTCTGTTTTCTCATTGTTAGTATATAGGAATGCAAGGGATTTCTGTGTGTTAATTTTATATCCTGCAATTTTACTATTTTCATTGATTAGGTCTAGTAATTTTCTGGTGGAGTCTTTAGGGTTTTCTTTGTAGAGGATCCTGTCATCTGCAAACAGTGAGAGTTTTACTTCTTCTTTTCCAATCTGGATTCCTTTTATTTCTTTTTATTCTCTGATTGTTGTGGCTAAAACTTGGAAAACTATGTTGAATAGTAGTGCTGAGCGTAGGCACCCTTGTCTTGTTTCTGACTTTAGGGGAAATGTTTTGAATTTTTCACCATTGAGGATAATGCTTGCTGTGGGTTTATCATATATAGCTTTTGTTAAATTGAGATATGTTCCTTCTATTCCTGCTTTCTGGAGGGTTTTTTTTTTAATCAAAAATGGATGTTGAAATTTGTCAAAGGCTTTCTCTGCATCTATTGAGATAATCATATGGTTTTTATCTTTCAATTTGTTAATGTGGTGTATTACATTGATTGATTTGCATATATTAAAGAATCCTTGCATCCCTGGGATAAAGCCCATTTGGACACGATGTATGATCTTTTAATATGTTGTTGAATTCTGTTTGCTAGACTTTTGTTAAGGATTTTTGCATCTATGTTCATCAGTGATACTGGCCTGTAGTTTTCTATTTTTGTGCCGTCTTTGTCAGGTTTTGGTATTAGGGTGGTGGTGGCCTCATAGAATGAGTTTGGAAGTTTACCTTCCTCTGCAATTTTCTGGAAGACTTTGAGTAGGATAGGTGTTAGCTCTTCTCTCAATTTTTGGTAGAATTCAGCTGTGAAGCTGTCTGGTCCTGGGCTTTTTTTGCTGGAAGATTTCTGATTACAGTTTTTATTTCTGTGCTTGTGATGGGTTTGTTAAGATTTTCTATTTCTTCCTGGTTCAGTTTTAGAAAGTTATACTTTTCTAAGGATTCCTCTATTTCTTCTAAGTTGTCCATTTTATTGGCATGTAGTTGCTGATCGTAGTCTCTTATGATCCTTTGTATTTCTGTGTTGTCTGTTGTTGTTTCTCCATTTTCATTTCTAATTTTGTTGACTTGATTCTTCTCCCTTTGTTTCTTGATGAGTCTGGCTAATGGTTTGGGGGTTTTATTTATCTTCTCAAAGAACCAGCTTTTAGCCTTGTTGATTTTTGCTATGGTCTCTTTTGTTTCTTTTGCATTTATTTCTGCCCTAGTTTTTGTGATTTCTTTCCTTCTACTAACCCTGCAGTTCTTCATTTCTTCCTTTTCTAGTTGCTTTAGGTGTAGAGTTACGTTATTTATTTGACTTTTTTCTTGTTTCTTGAGGTAACCCTGTATTCCTATGATCCTTCCCCTTAGCACTGCTTTTACAGTGTCCCATAAGTTTTGGGTTGTTGTGTTTTTATTTTCATTTATTTCTATGCACATTTTGATTTTTTTTTATTTCTTCTGTGATTTGTTATTCAGAGGTGTGTTGTTTAGCCTCCATATGTTTGTATTTTTACTAGTTTTTTTTTTTTCCCCCTGTAGTTGACATCTAATCTTACCACATTGTGATCAGAAAAGAGGCTTGTAATGATTTCAGTTTTCTTGAATTTACCAAGGCGAGATTTATGGCCCAGGATGTGGCCTATCCTGGAGAAGATTCTGTGTGCACTTGAGTAAAAGGTGAAATTCATTGTTTGGGGGTTAAATATCCTATAGATATCAATTATGTCTAACTGGTCCATTGTATCATTTAAAGTTTGTGCTTCCTTGCTAATTTTCTGTTTAGTTGATCTATCCATATGTGTGAGTGGGGTATTAAAGTCTTCCACTATTATTGTGTTATTGTTAATTTCCCTTTCATACTTGTTAGCATTTGTCTTACATATTGTGGTGCTCCTATATTGGGTGCATATATATTTATAATTGTTATATCTTCTTCTTGGATTGATCCTTTGATCAGTATGTATTGTCCTTCTTTGTCTCTTTTTTCACGGCCTTTATTTCAAAGTCTATTTTATCTGATATGAGTATTGCTACTCCTGCTTCCTTTTGGTCTCCTTTGTGTGAAATATCTTTTCCCAGACATTCACTTTCATTCTGTTTGTGTCCCTTATTTTGAGGTGGGTCTCTTGTAGACAGCATATATAGGGGTCTTGTTTTTGTATCCATTCAGCCAGTCTGTGTCTTTTGGTTGGGGCATTCAACCCATTTACATTTTTTTTTTAATTCGTTTATTTATTTATTTAAATTTTATTTTATTTTTAAACTTTACAATATTGTATTAGTTTTGCCAACCCATTTACATTTAAAGTAATTATTGATAAGTATGATCCTGTTGCCATTTACTTTGTTATTTTGGGTTCAAGTTTATACACCTTTTCTGTGTTTCCCGTCTAGAGAAGATCCTTTAGCATTTGTTGAAGAGCTGTTTTGCTGGTGCTGAATTCTCTCAGCTTTTGCTTGTATGTAAAGCTTTTGATTTCTCCTTCATATTTGAATGAGATCCTTGCTGGGTACAGTAATCTGGGTTGTAGGTTTTTCTCTTTCATCACTTTTAGTATGTCCTGCCATTCCCTCCTGGCCTGAACAGTTTCTATTGAAAGATCTGCTATTATCCTTATGGGAATCCCCTGGTGTGTTATTTGTTGCCTTTCACTTGCTGCTTTTAATATTTGCTCTTTGTGTTTGATCTTTGTTAATTTGATTAATATGTGTCTTGTGTTTTGCCTTGGGCTTATCCTGTTTGGGACTCCCTGGGTTTCTTGGACTTGGGTGGCTATTTCCTTCCCCATTTTATGGAATTTTTCCACTATTATCAACTCAAGTATTTTTTCATGACCTTTCTTTTTTGTCTTCTTCTTCTGGGACTCCTATGATTCGAATGTTGGGGCATTTGACATTGTCCCAGAGATCTCTGAGGTTGTCTTCATTTCTTTTAATTCTTTTCCTTTTTTCCTCTCTGCTTCATTTATTTCCACCATTCTATCTTCCACCTCAATTATCCTATGTTCTGCCTCAGTTATTCTACTGTTGGTTCCCTCCAGAGTGTTTTTTATCTCAGGTATTGCATATTCATTATTGATTGACTCATTTTTATTTCTTCTAGGTCCTTGTTAAACATTTCTTGCATCTTCTCAATCCTTGTCTCCAGACTATTTATCTGTAACTCCATTTTTTTTTTTTTTTAAGATTTTGGATCATTTTTACTATCATTATTTTGAATTCTTTTTCAGGTAGACTCCCTATCTCTTCCTCTTTGGTTTGGTTTGGTGGGTATTTAACATGTTCCTTTACCTGATGAATATTTCTGTGCCTTTTCGTCTTATTTAGATTGATGTGTTTTGGGGTGGGCTTTCTGTATGCTGGAAGTCTGTGGTTCTTCTTTATTGTGGAGGTTGCTCCCTGTGGGTGGGGTTGGACAAGTGGCTTGTCAAGATTTCCTGGTTAGGGAAGCTTGTGTCAGTGTTCTGGTGGGTGGAACTGGATGTCTTCTCTCTGGAGTGCAATGAAGTGTCCACTAGTGAGTCTTAAGATGTCTGTGGGTTTAGTGTGACTTTCGGAAGCCTGTATGTTGAAGCCCAGGACTATGTTCCTGTGTTGCTGGAGAATTTGCATGTATGTCTTGCTCTGGAATTTGTTGGCTCTTGAGTGGAGCTTTGTTTCAGTGTTGGTATGGAGGCTTTTGGAAGGGCTCTTGTTGATTAATGTTCCGTGGAGTCAAGAGCTTTCTGGTGTTCTCAAGTTTTGGATTTAAGCCTCCTGCCTCTGGTTTTAAGTCTTATTCTTACAGTAGCCTCAAGACTTCTCCATCCATACTGCACCAATGATAAAGTATCTAGGTTAATTGAGAAAAGATTCTCCACAATGAGGGACACCCAGAGAGGTTTGCTGAGTTACATGGAGAAGAGAAGAGGGCAGAGAGAGATAGAGGTGACCATGAGGAGAAGAGAGGGCATCAAAAGGGGAGAGAGCTATCTAGCCAGTAATCAATTCCCTATGTGCTCTCCACTGTCTGGAGTACCCAGAGAGGTTCACAGAGTTATATAGAAATGAGAAGAGGAAGGAAAGAGATAGAGATGACCAAGAGGAGAAGATGGGGAGTCAAAAGGAGAGAGACAGATCTAGCCAGTAATCAGTTCCCTAAGTGTTCTCCACAGCCTGGTATATCAAAAGAGATTCACAGCGTTGGGTAGAGAAGAGAAGGTGGAGGGAAGAGATGGAGATGACCTTCATTTAGCTGTGGGGCCCATCCTAACAGCTTCAAGCCATCTGGGCAGATAAGGACTTGGTGTTCCCTCTTCTCACATCATGTATATCAGAGGTCCCTAAGTGCCAGCTCCCAGGCCTGCACAGAGCTCACAAATGTGTCTTGTTCAACCCCAATCAGGCACAATAGTAACCGTCTGCACAAGTTGTCTCTCAACAGAAGGTCCTGATAAGATGCAGACAAAGTGCTGCCAGACCAGAAGAACTCAGGAGGGGCCCGATCTTATGTTGAGTTATAAGTCAGCTTTTTCACTTTCCTTTTTCACCTTCATCGAGAGATCTTTAGTTCCTCCTCGCTTTCTGCCATAAGGGTGTGTCATCTGCATATCTGAGGTTATTGATATTTCTCCTAGCAATCTCAATTCTACCTTGTGCTTCATCCAACCCAGCATTTCACTTGATGTACTCTGGATATAAGTTAAATAAGTGGGGTGACAATATACAGCCTTGACATACTCCTCTCCTAATTTGGAAGTAGTCCACTGTTCTATATCTGGTTCTAACTGTTGCTCCTTGTCCTGCATACGGTTTTCTCAGGAGGCAAGTAAGATGTTCTGGTATTCCCATTTCTTGAAGAATTTTCCACAGTTTGTTGTGATTCACACAGTCAAAGGCTTTAGTGTAGTCACTGAAACAAAAGTAGATGCTTTTTCTGGAATTCTCTTGGTTTCTATGATCCAATGGATGTTGGCAATTTGGTCTTGGTTCCTCTGACTTTTCTAAATCCAGCTTGAATATCTGGAAGTTCTTGGTTCACGTACTGTTGAAACGTTGCTTGGAGAATTTTGCACATTACTTTGCTAGCGTGTGAAAAGGTACATTAGATAATGACAAAAGTGTGTAGCTGCCAGGAAGACCTAGCAGTCCTAAATGGGCATACACCAACAATAGAACTGTAAAATATGTAGGATAAATCTGTTGGAACCAAAAGAGGAGAGAGACAAAGCCACAGTTATAGCTGAAGCCTTTAACATACGTCTCTCACTTGACAGAACTAGACAGAAAATCAGCAAGGGTATAGAGCTCTTACAACATCATCAATGACAGAATCTAATTAACGTTTATAGAACACTCCACTCAACAACAGGATATGCATACTTTTCAAGTGTTCATGGAACATATACCAATATAGATAGATGATATTCTGGGATATAAAAAAATTATACAGAGTGAAGTAAACCAGAAAGAAAAACACCAATACAGTATACTAATGCATATATACGGAATTTAGAAAGATGGTAATGATAACCCTGTATGCGAGACAGCAAAAGAGACAAAGATGTATAGAACAGTCTTTTGGACTCTGTGGGACAGGGCGAGGGTGGGATGTTTTGGGAGAATGGCATTGAAACATGTATAATATCATATAAGAAACAAATCGCCAGTCCAGGTTCGATGCAGGATACAGGATGCTTGGGGCTGTTGCACTAGGATGACCCAGAGGGATGGTATGGAGAGGGAGGTGGAGGGGGCTTCAGGATGGGGAACACATGTACACCCATGGCAGATTCATGTTGATGTATGGCAAAAACAATACAATATTGTAAAGTAATTAGCCTCCAATTAAAATAAATAAATTTAAATTAAAAAAATAATGAAATAAAATGAGGTTAACGTTGACAAATAAATAAATATTAAAAATTAACAAATTTAAAGAATGGAAGTACAGAGTGTTTTCTCTGACATTAATAAATTCAAAATAGAAATCAGAAAAAAAGTACCAAGGAAGTCTATAAATATTTGAATTATATAAAAAACACTTCTAAAATAATGCATGTTTTAAAGATGAAGCCTCAAGGGAACCAAAAATACATGGAAAAATTTGAAAACTCAGAAGTGACCACAGGACAGGAAAAGGTCAGTTTTCATTCCAATCCCAAAGAAAGGCAATCCCAAGGAATGCTCAAACTACCGCACAATTGCACTCATCTCACACGCTAGTAAAGTAATGCTCAAAATTCTCCAAGCCAGGCTTCAGCAATACATGAACCGTGAACTTCCTGATGTTCAAGCTGGTTTTACAAAAGGCAGAAGAACCAGAGATCAAATTGCCAACATCCGCCGGATCATGGAAAAAGCAAGAGAGTTCCAGAAAAACATCTATTTCTACTCTATTGACTATGCCAAAGCCATTGACTGTGTGGATCACAATAAACTGTGGAAAATTCTGAAACAGGTGGAAATACCAGACCACGTGACCTGCGTCTTGAGAAATCTGTATGCAGGTCAAGAAGCAACAGTTAGAACTGGACATGGAACAACAGATTGGTTCCAAATAGGAAAAGGGGTACGTCAAGGCTGTATATTGTCACCCTGTTTATTTAACTTATATGCAGAGTACATCATGAGAAATGTTAGACTGGAAGAAAAACAAGCTGGAATCAAGATTGCCGGGAGAAATATCAATAACCTCAGATATGCAGATGACATCACCCTTATGGCAGAAAGTGAAGAGGAACTAAAAAGCCTCTTGATGAAATAAAAGAGGAGAGTGAAAAAGTTGGCTTAAAGCTCAACATTCAGAAAACGAAGATCATGGCATCTGGTCCCATCACTTCATGGGAAATATATGGGGAAACAGTGGAAACAGTGTCAGACTTTATTTTTTTGGGCTCCAAAATCACTGCAGATGGTGACTGCAGCCATGGAATTAAAAGACACTTACTCCTTGGAAGGAAAGTTATGACCAACCTAGATAGCATATTCAAAAGCAGAGATATTACTTTGTCAACAAAGGTCCATCTAGTCAAGGCTATGGTTTTTTCAGTGGTCATGTATGGATGTGAGAGTTGGACTGTTAAGAAGGCCGAGCACTGAAGAATTGATGCTTTTGAACTGTGGTGTTGGAGACGATTTTTGAGAGTCCCTTGGACTGCAAGGAGATCCAACCAGTCCATTCTGAAGGAGATCTGCCCTGGGATTTCTTTGGAAGGAATGATGCTAAAGCTGAAACTCCAGTACTTTGGCCACCTCATGCGAAGAGTTGATTCATTGGAAAAGACTCTGATGCTGGGAGGGATTGGGGGCAGGAGGACAAGGGGACGACAGAGGATGAGATGGCTGGATGGCATCACTGACTCGATGGACGTGAGTCTGAGTGAATTCCAGGAGTTGATGATGGACAGGGAGGCCTGGCGTGCTGTAATTCATGGGGTCGCAAAGAGTTGGACATGACTGGGTGACTGAACTGAACTGAACTGAGCAAAAATGAAAATTAAACATATCAAAATGTGTGGGATGCCACAAAAGTAGTGGTGAGAGGGAAATTTGACCTCCAAGTACTTACATTAGAGGAAATACTTCTAATTAATAATTTTAGCTCCCGCCTCAAATAACTAGAAAAGAGGAGCAAAACAAACGTATGGCAGGCAGAATATAGGAAATAATACAAATAAGACCAGATATCAATGATTCAAAACAGGAAGAAAACAATAGGGAAATCAATTAAACAGAAAGCTGATCATTTGAAAAATATGTAAAATTGAAAAACCTCTAGCAAAATTAACAGAAAAGAGAGAAGACACAAATTATGGACATCAGGAATGGAACAGAAGCTATCACTACTAAACCCACAGACTTCAAAAGAAGAGCAAGGGAATACTCTGAACAACTCTCAGTTCAGTTCAGTTCAGTTGCTCAGTCGTGTCTGACTCTTTGTGACCCCATGAATCACAGCACGCCAGGCTTCACTGTCCATCACCAACTCACGGAGTTTACTCAGACTCACGTCCATCGAGTTGGTGATGCCATCCAGCCATCTCATTCTCTGTCGACCCCTTCTCCTCCTGCCCCCAATCCCTTCCAGTGTCAGTCTTTTCCAATGAGTCAACTCTTCGCATGAGGTGGCCAAAGTACTGGGGTTTCAGCTTTAACATCATTCCTTCCAAAGAACACCCAGGGCTGATCTCCTTCAGAATGGACTGGTTGGATCTCCTTGCAGTCCAAGGGACTCTCAAGAGTCTTCTCCAACACCACATTCAAAAGCATCCATTCTTCAGCACTCAGCTTTCTTCACAGTCCAACTCTCACATCCATACATGACTACTGGAAAAACCATAGCCTTGACTAAACGGACCTTTTTTGGAAAAATAATGTCTCTGCTTCCAAGGAGTAAGCATCTTTTAATTTCATGGCTGCAGTCACCATCTGCAGTGATTTTGGAGCCCAGAAAAATAAAGTCTGACACTGTTTCCACTTTTTCCCCATCTATTTCCCATGTAGTGATGGGACCAGATGCCATGATCTTCGTTTTCTGAATGTTGAGCTTTAAGCTAAGTTTTTCACTCTCCTCTTTCACTTTCATCAAGAGGCTTTTAATTCCTCTTCACTTTCTCCCATAAGGGTGGTGTCAACTGCATATCTGAGGTTATTGATATTTCTCCCAGCAATCTTGATTCCAGCTTGTGCTTCTTCCAGCCCAGCGTTTCTCATGATGTATTCTGCATATAAGTTAAATAAGCAGGATGACAGTATACAGCCTTGACGTACTCCTTTTCCTATTTGGAACCTGTCTGTTGTTCCATGTCCAGTTCGAACTATTGCTTCCTGACCTGCGTATAGGTTTCCAAGACGCAGGTCAGGTGGTCTGGTATTCCCATCTCTTTCAGAATTTTCCACAGTTTGTTGTGATCCACACAGTCAAAGGCTTTGGCATAGTCAATAAAGCAGAAATAGATGTTTTTCTGGAACTCTCTTGGTTTTTCCATGATCCAGCAGATGTTGGCAATTTGATCTCTGGTTCCTCTGCCTTTTCTAAAACCAGCTTGAAAATCTGGAAGTTCACAGTTCACGTATTGCTAAAGCCTGGCTTGGAGAATTTCGAGCATTACTTTACTAGCATGTGAGATGAGTGCAATTGTGTGGTAGTTTGAGCATTCTTTGGCATTGCCTTTCTTTGGGATTGGAATGAAAACTGACTTTTTCCAGTCCTGTGGCCACTGCTGAGTTTTCCAAATTTGCTGGCATATCCAGTGCAGCACTTTCACAGCATCATCTTTCAGGATTTGAAATAGCTCAACTGGAATTCCATCACCTCCACTGGCTTTGTTTGTAGTGATGCTTTCTAAGGCCCACTTGACTTCACATTCCAGGATGTCTGGCTCTAGGTGAGTGATCATACCATCATGATTATCTTGGTTGTGAAGCTCTTTTTTTGTACAGTTCTGTGTATTCTTGCCACCTCTTCTTAATATCTTCTGCTTCTGTTAGGTGCATACCATTTCTGTCGTTTATCGAGCCCATCTTTGCACGAAATGTTTCCTTGGTATCTCTAATTTTCTTGAAGAGATCTCTCGTCTTTCCCATTCTGTTGTTTTCCTCTATTTCTTTGCATTGATCGCTGAAGAAGGCTTTCTTATCTCTTCTTGCTATTCTTTGGAACTCTGCATTTACATGCTTATATCTTTCCTTTTCTCCTTTGCTTTTCACTTCTCTTCTTTTCACAGCTATTTGTAAGGCCTCCCCAGACAGCCATTTTGCTTTTTTGCATTTCTTTTCCATCGGGATGGTCTTGATCCCTGTCTCCTGTACAGTGTCACAAACCTCCGTCCATAGTTCATCAGGCACTCTGTCTATCAAATCTAGTCCCTTAAGTCTATTTCTCACTTCCACTGTATAATCATAGGTGATTTGATTTAGGTCATACCTGAATAGTCTAGTGGTTTTCCCGAATTTCTTCAATTTAAGTCTGAATTTGGCAATAAGGAGCTCATGATGTGAGCCACAGTCAGCTCCCAGTCTTGTTTTTGCTGACTATATAGAGCTTCTCCATCTTTGGCTGCAAAGAATATAATCTGAACAACTCTAGCTGTGTAAATTAAATAAGTTTCATGAAATGGAGAAATTCTCCAAAAAAAACACTACCACAACTATTCCAATATAGAATAGATAACTTGAATAACCCTGAAACTATTTAGAAAATTTTAAAAAATTAATTTAATTTTAAAACTCCCCAAACAAGAACTTCCATGCCCATTTGCTTTCCCTGGAAAATTCTACGAAATTGTTAAACAGAATTAACCTCAACTCTTAACAGTCTCTCCAGAAAGCAGAATTGGAAAGAACACTTTTCCATTTATTTTATGTCTTAATTTTATGTCTTTTACATCTTAATTTTATGTCTTAATGTCCTGATACCAATTTCAGGTAAAGAGAGTACAAGAAAATTACAAACTAAAATCTTTCATGGTTATAGATGTAAAAATCATCATCAAAGTATTAACAAATAGAATTCAACTATATATAAAAAGAAATGACCCCATGACCAAAAGAGATTTATTCTAGAGATGCAAGGTTAGTTTGTTATTCAAAAATCAGTCAATGTTACATATCATATTAAAAGGCTAAGCAAGAAAAATATCATGATTATGTCCAGAAATACACATAAAACACTTGACAAAATTCAACACATATTTATGATAAAATCTCTTAAAAAAACTATGAGTTGGGGCGGGGGGTGGGGTGTGGGAGTACTTTCTCAACTTGATAAAATAGATCTGCAAATAGCCTTTGGCTAGCTAACATTACACTTGTGGAAAAATGAATGCTGTCCCACTCAGATCATGAGCAAAGCAAGGGTGTCCACTCTCAGCACTGCTAGTCAATATAGCTCTAGAGGCTAGACAAGAAAGTAAATTAAAGACATACAATATGGAAAGAGAAATAAAACTGTTCTTGTTTTCAGATAACATGATTTGGAATGTTGGAAATCCTGATAAGTCAAAAACAAAACAAACTCCTATGTCGAATAAGTGAGTCAACAAGATTGCAAAATTAAGATCAGCACTATAAATAGCAATGTGCATGTGGAAACTATGTTTACAAAGTGTGAAACCACTTACAAGTATTCAGAAGCATGAAATACCTAAGTTTGACAAAGATTTAACAAAAAATGTATAGCGCTTTTTGCTGAAAACTACAAAATGCTAATAAAAGAAATCAAAGGAGATTTGAATAGAAGGACACTGTATTCAGGGTTTAGAAGATGAGTCAATATAAAAAAGACACAAATCCTCCCAAATCAATATACAAATTTAACAAATTTCCCATCAAAATCCACGAAAGATTTTTGGTAGATATGGACAAAATTATTCTAAAATTTATATGGCAAGGCAAAAGAACTAGAATAGCTAAAAGAATCTTGAGATATAAAAATAAAGTGGTAGAAATCACACTTTCTGATTTCAAAACGTATTACATAGCTACAGTGATTAAAACTGGGTGATATCAGCAAAGGGACAGACATATAGATAATTGGAACAAAATTGAGAAGCCAGAAATTGACCCATAGAAGTATAGCCAAGTGATTTTTGACAGGTGAAAAAGTAATCCAACAAAGGAAGGACAGTCTTTACAACAAACAGTGCTGAAGCCATTGCATATCCATAAGCAGGATAGACCACTGCTAAGAGGTAACTCTAGTACCATCAAAAGCTGCAATAATACAGCTGTCCCTCCACTAAAGGATGGGCCAGGCTCCCCGCCCCCCAACCCCGAGAAAATGACTTTAGAAATAACAGTAAATAACTCTGCTTCCCTCTCATAATAAGGAGTCAGCCCTTCTGCTCCTTAGTTGGGGTCTGCAGTCCTTGGCATTTCTTGCCACAGTGGACAATAGAAAAAGGCTCCAAACACCTTGGACTGTGGCTACCCTGGGCCTCATACCCAAAGGACAAAGTTGCCATTTTGCTGATGACAGTCCTCCTCCTGAAGGAGAGAAAATACCATGGTGCTTTGAGGAAGCCTTTGTGCCTTTGATTTTCCAAATCCAGGCAACACTTTGACTGTGACCCCACCAGGTGAAAACCTTTGGTTTATTTTTATTTAATCTGGGATTACAGTGTATCCTGCCCAACAACTTGGAGTTGTCTATAAGCAATATTGGACATGGATGGAAGACATGGATGGGGGAGGAAGGATTAGATAAAAGACACTCACCCAAGCAAGGAAATGTATGCTATGTTGATTTATACGAAGTGTCAATGAGAGAGACCTCTTACCCCTGATTTCTCACCCCTGATTTTAGTACTAATTGCTAGTATCTTAACTGAATAGATTACAAATTAGAAAGGCTTGAGCCAGCCCTATAAAATGCTATTATTCTTATGCTAATGATTATTATTATAATCTTAGTAAGTGGTAATATACCTTGCTTCTCATGCTAGTACATGTGCACACATGCATACACATACATTATACATACATTGTACACATTGTAGACTCTTTTATAACAAAGTTTAAACCACTATGGTAAAGGAGATAGCCATAACAGAAGAGATGGGCA
The DNA here is from genome assembly GCF_032452875.1 of Bos javanicus. Taxonomy (NCBI): domain Eukaryota; kingdom Metazoa; phylum Chordata; class Mammalia; order Artiodactyla; family Bovidae; genus Bos; species Bos javanicus. The sequence goes on from NC_083897.1 coordinate 98,004,035, forward strand.
GTGTGGGCAGGGAGAGGTACTATTTGTTGACTGCCCACCATGTGCCATATACTCTGCTTGGGAACTTTTCCTGTCTTAGCTAATTTAACCCTTACCACACAACCTGTGAAAGGTAAGTGCTGTTATTATTCCTGTTTTACTCATGAGGAGACCAGGGTTGAGAGAAGTAAAATAAGATAATCAGATTATATCACTCTCCTGCTGCTTAAATTTCTATAACAATTGTCCCTTCTCCAGAAGATAAATGTACTAACTCCTTATCTCAGTCCCTAGGCTGTATTCTGGCAACTTCCCTACCTTCATCTCAGACACTTTCTCCCCCTATACACACACCTCTTGCAGTAGATGTTCCAGCCACACTGACCTTTTTTCAGTTCCTCTAATGTGTCATGTCCTTTTCAGTTCCAGGGCCATTGCTAATAGTATTCTCTCTGCCTGAAATACTCTACTCAGTGTCTATCTGCTACCCACCAGCTACCTCCTACATATTCTCCAGGTCTTAGCTTAGATGTCACATTCTCAGGTTCTCAAGGAAGCTTCTCCTGACTGCCCCCTTGACTATGGTGCCCCTCAGAATATGTTAGAACCCTTTGGTGTGTCTTTCCATTGTAATCTGCATCTTATCCATATTATTCATCACTTTGTTTTACACGTGTTGAGGGTCTATTTTCCTCATTAGAGGAAGCTTCTTCTCCACAGACTGTCCTGTTCTCTGCTCTATCTCTAGCAGCTAGTACAGTGGCTGGCATGTGATAGACGTTCCATAAGTATTTGTTGAATAAATGTATCATTAAGCCCTCTATAATTGGTACAGAATCAGTGCACAATGAATACAATTAAACTATAAATATAGTTGTTATTCATATTGTCTAAGGGCAAATAGCTAGTCAGAGGCAGAATTAGGAATTATTCTCTATCTGAATCTAAAGCTAATGTTCCTTTTATAATATGGTTCTGCACAAATGGGTTCTAGGCCCAGCACTGCCACAGACTGGCTGTATGAATCAGAGTGAGGCACTGTATCACTCTGAATCTCAGTTATCCCTTTTGTAGATTGAGGTAGAGATAGTGAAATTTAGAGTGCTCTATATATCATCTCAGTTCAGTTCAGTCGCTCAGATCAGATCAGATCAGATCAGTCGCTCAGTCGTGTCCGACTGTTTGCGACCCCATGAATCGCAGCATGCCAGGCCTCCCTGTCCATCACAAACTCCCGGAGTTCACTGAGACTCACGTCCATCGAGTCAGTGATGCCATCCAGCCATCTCATCCTCTCGTCCCTTCTCCTCTTGCCCCCAATCCCTCCCAGCATCAGAATCTTTTCCAATGAGTCAACTCTTCACATGAGGTGGCCAAAGTACTGGAGTTTCAGCTTTAGCATCATTCCTTCCAAAGAAATCCCAGGGCTGATCTCCTTCAGAATGGACTGGTTGGATCTCCTTGCAATCCAAGGGACTCGCAAAAGTCTTCTCCAACACCACAGTTCAAAAGCATCAATTTTTCGGCACTCAGCTTTCTTCACAGTCCAACTCTCGCATCCATACATGACCAGAGGAAAAACCATAGCCTTGACTAGACGAACCTTTGTTGACAAAGTAATGTCTCTGCTTTTGAATATGCTGTCTAGGTTGGTCATAACTTTCCTTCCAAGGAGTAAGCGTCTTTTAATTTCATGGCTGCAGTCACCATCTGCAGTGAGTCGCTCAGTCATGTCCAACATTTTGGGATCCAATGGACTACAGCACGCCAGTCTTCCCTGTCCATCACCAGCTCCTGGAGTTTGCTCAAACGTGTTTCTCGAGTCGGTGATGACATCCAACCATCTCATCTCCTGTGGTCCCCTTTTCCTCCTGCCTTCAGTCTTTCCCAGCATCAGGGGCTTTTCCACGAGTCAATTCGTATCAGGTGGCCAAAGTATTGTAGCTTCAGCTTCCGTTCTTCCAATGAACATTCAAGATTGATTTCCTTTAGGATTGACTGGTTTGATCTCCTTGAAGTCCAAGGGTCTCTCAAGAGTCTTCTCCAATACTGCAATTCAAAAGCATCAATTCTTTGATGTTCAGCTTTCTTTATGGACCAACTCTCACATCCATACGTGACTACTGGAAAAACCATAGCTTTGACTAGATAGACCTTTGTTGACAAAGTAATGTCTCTGCATTTTAATATGCAGTCTAGGTTTGTCAGAGCTTTTCTTCCAAGGAGCAAGCACCTTTTAATCTCATGGCTGCAGTTACCATCTGCCGTGATTTTGGAACTCAAGAAAATAAAGTCTGTCACTGTTTCCATTGTTTCCCAATGTATTGCCATGAAGTGTTGGGACAAGATGCCATCATCTTTATGTTTTGAATGTTGAGTTTTAAGCCAGCTTTCTCATTTTCCTCTTTCACTTTCATCAGGAGGCTCTTTAGTTCCTCTTTGCTTTCTGACAAAAGGGTGGAGTTATCTGCCTATATGAGGTTATTGATATTTCTCCCAGCAGTCTTGATTCCAGCTTGTGCTTCCTCAGTCTGGCATTTGCATGATGTACTTTGCATATAACTTAAATAAGCAGAGTGACAATATACAGCCTTGATGTACTCCTTTCCCAATTTGGAAGCAATCCATTGCTGCATATCTGATTCTAACTGTTGCTTCTTGACCTGCATATATGTTTCTCAGGAGGCAAGAAAGGTGGTCTGGTATTTCCATCTCTTAAAGAATATTCCAGTTTGTTATGATCCACATAGTCAAAGGCTTTAGCATAGTCAGTGCAACAAAAGTAAATTGTTTTTTCCAGAATTCTTTTGTTTTTTCTATGATCCAATGGATATTGGCTATTTGATCTCTGGTTCCTCTGCCATTTATAAATCTGGCTTGTACATCTGGAAATACTCAGTTCACCTACTGTTGAAGCCTTGCTTGGAGAATTTTAAGCATTACTTTGCTAGCACGTGAGATGATTGCAATTGTGCGGTAGTTTGAACATTCTTTGGCATTGCCTTTTTTTGGGATTGGAATGAAAACTGACCTTTTCCAGTCCCGTGGGAACTGCTGAGTTTTCCAAATTTGCTGGCATATTGAGTGTAGCACTTTCTCAGCATCATCTTTTAGGATTTTAAATAGCTCAGCTGGAATTCCATCACCTCCACTGACTTTGTTCATAGTGATGCTTCCTAAGGCCCACTTAACTTCACACTCCAGGAGTCTGGCTCTAGGTGAGTGATCGTACCATCGTGGTTATCTGGGTCATTAAGATATTTTTTGTATAGTTTTCTGTGTGTTCTTGCCACCTCTTCTTAACACCTTCTGCTTCTGTTAGGTCCATACCATTTCTGTCCTTTATTATGCCCATCTTTGCATGAAATGTTCCCTTGGTATCTCTAATTTTCTAGAAGAGATCTCTAGTCTTTCCCATTCTGTTGTTTTCCTCTATTTCTTTGCATTGATCACTGAGGAAGGCTTTCTTATCTCTCCTTGCTATTCTTTGGAACTCTGCATTCAGATGGATACATCTTTCTTTTTCTCCTTTGCCTTTTGCTTCTTTCTCTCTCTCTCTCTCTCTCTCTTTTTTTTTTTTTTTTTTTTGACAATTTATAGGGTCTTCTCAGACAACCTTTTTGTATTTCTCTTTCTTGGGGATGGTTTTGACCACAGCCTTCTGTAAAATGTTATGAACCTCCATTCATAGTTCTTCAGGCACTCTATGAAATCTTATCCCTGGAATTTATGTGTCACTTCTACTGTATAATCATAAGGGATTTGATTTCGGTCATTCCTGAATAGTGTAGTGGTTTTCCCTACTTTCTTCAATTTAATTCTGAATTTTGCAGTAAGGAATTCATGATCTGAGACACAGTCAGCACCCAGTCTTGTTTTTGCTGACTATGTAGAGTTTCTACGTCTTTGGATGCAAAGAACGTAATCAATCTGATTTGAGTGTTGACCATCTGGTGATGTCCATGTGTGGAGTTGTCTCTTGCATTGTTGGAAGAGGGTGTTTTCTATGACCAGTGCATTATCTTGTCCAAACTCTGTTAGCCTCTGTCCTGCTTCATTTTGTACTCCAAGGCCAAAACTGCCTTTGATTGAGTCTCTCCTGCAGAGTCACGGATCAGCAGTGGCCACCATGGGGACAGGGGCTCTGGCTGCAGCAAACCTAGAAGGTGCTGTGTGTGGCATAACTCTTCTTGAAGGAGGTTGCCTTTAGCCCCATCATAGAACCACCAAGCAGATGGCCCCAAAACTAGAAAACAATTATATCAAAGAAGTTCTCACACTGTTGCAAAAGTTGTAGGGCCCACAACAGATTCCCCAACCTGGATTTCTGGCAAAGGGACTGAGACTCTAGGGAGCCCTAAGTAATCTAGAGGAAAAGAATAGAAGTCTAGATGTGAGGGGCTCCAAATAGTGGATTAATCGACAAGGAAAAACCATTATCATCCCTCTGTAAGGTAGTTGAGCAGATATCCCAAGAACACTCAATATGTTTATTATGCCCTTTAGCCTGGTAACTCCCATCAGGCCATGTGGAATAGTGGGTGGCATTAGAGAGCCCTGAGTTCAAACGCCAACATCCCATTTACTAGCTCTCTTGTCTTGGGCAACTTACCATCCCAAACCCCCAATTTACTTTTTTACAAATGGGATAATAACATCCATCCTTTTAACCTTTTATATTGCTAAGGTAAAAGCAATATAATAACTTGAAAAGAAATTTTTGAATATTGAAAGGAAAAAATCCCCCTATCATCAGCTACCCACTAACATAATTCTTTCTGTGGTTCTGTGCCATTGAGGGTCACTTTTTGAGGCAGGAGCCACAGGCAGTGTTAATAAAGGAGAGAGAATGAAGAAAGAAACAGGCTGAGGTCAGAGGCCAGGGTGTGGATCAAGAATAACCATGGGATGGATGGACTGAGGCAGATGAGAAAGCCAGCTAGAGAGGTAGAATAAAGGAGATACCTAATCTGAGTAATAGATAATGGTTAGACAGAACTTGAGAACCAGAAAGTAGAGAGCAAGTTGGAGGACAACAGTGTGCCCTAGAGTGGCTTCCTTCCTAAATTTTAAGGCTCTTTCACTTAGGCAGGCTTCAGTGGTCCCAAAGAGCCTTGAAACTGTACTCTTGTCAATTTTGTTTAGTCACATGCATGTGTATTTTGAAATTGCATCTTAGTGTATATACGTTATTTTTTTACTGAGTATCTTCAACATTTTCTGTGTCACAAGTCTTAATAATGATTCTTTTTAGTATCTGCCAAACAGTCCAATTTCACTTGTAGTCCAGAAAACATACCCATGTGTATTAACTTTTTGCTTCTTTAACTTATTTCCTTAGAATAAAGTGGGATTACCAAGCACGATGGTATGCATCTGTGAATTAACAACCAGAAATAGGCTTTATTTTTCTAAGGAAAGAAATGAACTGCAGTTCTTCCCATCCCCTGCCTCTTCTGGAACTGATGAGGAGACCCTACAGAGTTGTGTGCTCCAATATGAGAGCCATTATTCCCATGTGACTGTTAAAATTTAATTTTAATTGATTAATTAAAATTAAACAAAATTCAAAATTCAATTCCTCACTTGCATTAGCTATATTTTGAATGCTTAGTAGCTACATGAAACAGAAGACATTAAGAAGACATGGCAAGCATACACAGGCGAATGGTACAAAAAAGATCTTAATGACCCAGATAACTATGATAGTGTGATCATTTACCTAGAGCCAGACAACTTGGAGTGTGAAGTCAAGTGGGCCTGAGGAAGCATTACTACAGAAAAAGCTAGCAGAAGTTATGGAATTCCAGCTGAGCTATTTCAAATCCTAAAAGATGATGCTGAGAAAGTGCTGTACTCAATATGCCAGCAAATTTGGAAAACTCAGCAGTGGCCACAGGACTGGAAAAAGTCAGTTTTCATTCCAATCCCAAAGAAAGGCAATGCCAAAGAATGTTCAAACTACTGCACAATTGTACTCATTTCACATACTAGCAAGGCAATGTTCAAAATCCTTCAAGCCAGGTTTCAACAGCACGTCAACTGAGAACTTCCAGATGTACAAGCTGAATTTAGAAAAGGCAGAAGAATCAGAGATCAACTTACCAACATCTGATGGGCCATAGAAAAAGCAGCAGAATTCCAGGAAAAAACATCTACATTTGCTTCATTGACTATGCTAAAGCCTTTGACCATGTAGATCACAAGAAACTGTGGAAAATCCTTAAAGGGATGGGAATACCAGGCCACCTTACCTGCTTCCTGAGAAACCTGTGTAAGGAGAAGAGACAACAGTTAGAACTGGATATGGAACAATGTACTGGTTCCAGATTGGGAAAGGAGTAGGTCAAGGCTGTATGTTGTCACCCTCCTTATTTAACTCACATACAGAGTACGTCATGGAAGATGGCAGACTGGATGAAGCTCAAGCTGGAGTCAAGATTTCCAGGAGAAATACCAACAACCTCAGATATGCAGATGACACCACCCTAATGGCAGAAAGCAAAGAAGAACTAAAGAGCCTCTTGCTGCAAGTGAAAGAGGAAAATGAAAATGCTGGCTAAAAACTAAACATTCATAAAACTAAGATCATGGCATCTGCCACTTCATGGCATATACAAGGGAGAAAAGTGGAAGCAGTGGCAGGTTTTATTTACTTGGGCTCCAAAATCACTGTGGATGGTGACTAGAGCCATGAAATTAAATGACACTTGCCTTTTAGAAGGAAAGCTATGACAAACCTAGTCAGTGTATTAAAAAACAGAGACATTACTTTGTCAACAAATATCCATATAGTCAAAGCTATGGTTTTCCAGTAGTCATGTATGGATGTGAGATTTGGGATATAAAGAAAGCTGAGCACTGAAGAATTGATGCTTTTAAACTGTGATGTTGGAGAAGACTCTTGAGAGTCCCTTTGACTGCAAGGAGATCAAACCAGTCAATCCTAAAGGAAATCAACCTTGAATATTCATTGCAAGGACTGATGGTGAAGCTGAAGCTCCAATACTTTGGCCACCTGATGCGATCTTACTCATTGGAAAAGACCCTGATGCTGGTAAAGATTGAAGGCAGGAGTAGAAGGGGACAAGAGAGGATGAAACGGTTGGATGGCATCACTGATTCAATAGACATGAGTTTGAGCAATCTCCGGGAAATAGTGAAGAAGATGGAAACCTGGCATGCTGCAGTCCATGGGGTCATAAGGTGTCAGACATGGCCGAGGGACTGAACAATAACAAAGCTACATGTGCTTGGTGGCCACTGTATTATAAAGCATAGGTACAGGAGATTTCCTCCATTGTAGAAAATGTATTGGGTAGTGCTTATCTAGAGTTTTTTTTGTTTTGTTTTGTTTTTCCGGATGTTGTGTTATGAGACTTTCCTGTTCATTGGGACTGTTTAGCATTTCTGTCTCGTGTCCACTAAATGCTAGTGGTACTCTCCCTTGAATTAATCTACCAGCTAAAACCTGACCCACATTTGCGAATGTTCCATCAAGGAACTCAATCACCCACATTTGAGACTCACTGAGCTTTTATGTTAGAAGAATCCCCTACCTTTGTGGGCATATCTTCAGGTTGCTTCTGCCTAAAGAGAGGGAAACTTAGAAAGATGACTTAACAAGATAGCCCTGGCTCAGGGCCTAACTCTATACTCCATTCTCCCTTTCCTTCTTCCTCCTGCTGATCTGTTTCCTCCATTTGGGGGACTGCAGGAACAAGACCCTGCAGATGGAAAAGATCAAAACCCGTTTGAAGGCTGAGTTTGAGGCCCTTGAATCAGAGGAGAGGCACCTGAAGGAATACAAGCAGGAGATGGACCTCCTGCTACAGGAGAAGATGGCCCATGTGGAGGAACTCCGACTCATCCACGCTGATATCAATGTGGTATGTGGCTGGCTGCCTGAAGCCTATTTCTGGGCACTTTGCGGAGGAATAGGCTGTAGTGAGTGCTGTGACCTCTCCTCAAGATGTGACTGTGGCCAACTTACGGGAGTAGACATCAGGCTGTGGTGAAATGGAAGAATCTAGGAGTTCTGAGATCCAGCCCTGGTTCTGTCACTGATTGTGTATCACTGGACAAGTTCCTTCTCTCTGGGCCTCATTTTCCCTCTCTGTGCCATGAGAGGGATTCAGCCACTTCTGAGATCTTATTCAGCTCTGATGTGCTTTGATTCTGGGAGTCTGGGAGTTGAGAGCTAGCCTTGGGGAAAAGCAGAGCAGGCAGATGCCTCTGGTGGTGGGGTTGGGTGGGGGGACTGAGCAGGCAGATGCCTCTGGGGTCCAACTTAAATTTAGGGCTCCAAAGCTTTCAACTAGGCCAAACAAATCATCTTTGCCAGCCTACCAAGCTGGGGCTCCCTCATTTGAGTCTCTCTTTTGGAGACTCTTAGAATGTGGGGAATGAACTGCCTGCTAAGGTGATAGGTTTCCCACTTTTTAGAGTTATTAAAGCATAGTCTCGATGATCACCTGTCTGGGCAATGGTACTGGTGATTCCTTCACCAGGAGGGAGATTGGAGGTGCTGATCTGTAAGGCTCTTCCCAACCCTTAGAGCCTATGATAATTAGAAATAGTTTTGTTTTGTTTTTAAATTACATTTGAAGGAACTAAGTTTCCATTCTTGGGAAACTCATTTATCTGTCAATATTTCTTTCCTGATATTGCCAGGCCTAGGATCTTAAAGAAAATATGAATGCAATTTGGATAATATTTACTTGGGATTTTCTGTGTCACAAGATCACAGGATATGAGGGTCTTATTAAGAGTTGGTAGTTCTGCTACCAGCTAACCAAGGATAGAGATAAAACAAGTTATGAATCACAAAGGGGCTGAAAATCTGGACCAGTGGATCTCAAACTTGAACATGCCTCATAAGTCATCTAGAAGTCCTATTAAAACACAGATTGTTGGACTCCACCCCAGAATCTCTGATTGCTTATATCTGGGGTGGTATCTGAGAACTTGCATTCCTAATGAGTTCCCAGCTGATTCTGCTTATCTGGTAACTGCATTTTGGGAAACACTGATCTAGGAGAAGGGCCACTGGCCTGGGAGACAGAAGCCCTGAGACTTTTCCTAGACTTTGCTCCTAAGAAGCATTTCTCTGAGGAAGTTCCTTCTTCTCTCTGAGTCTCAATTCTCTGACCTGTAAAATGGTGGTGGTGTGTGTACTACATGAGTTCTAAGGACCATTCCACCTTTAAGGTTCTATATTTGAATAATAATTACCAGTTATTGAGCTTTTGGGGGCTTCCCTGGTGGCTCAGCAGTAAAGAATCTGCCTGCCAATGCAGGAGGTGTGGGTATGATCCCTGGGTCAGGAAGATCCTCTGGAGAAGGAAATGGCAACCCACTCCAGTATTTTTTCCTGGGAAATCCCATGGACAAAGGAGCCTGGTAGGCTACAGTCCATAGGGGTAGCAAAGAGTTGGACACGACATAGCAACTAAACACCAGCAAACAAAACTGAGCCTTTACTTTGTGATAGCCCCTATACTGAGAGCTTATATTAATTCAATCATTGAATCTTCACCAACATTGTATGAGATAGGTACTATTATTATCACCATTACATAGATGAAGAAACTGAAGCTTGACAAGAGTCACAAAGAATATGTGGTGGGTTGAGGAGTTGATCATAGATTGGTCTGGCTCTGGAGCCTGTGCTTTTAACCACTCAGCTGTAGAGCCTCACTGAGAATCTTGGAGTTTTTTTTCTGTGTGCCTACCTCACTCTGTGTTCCAGATGGAAAACACTATCAAACAGTCTGAGAATGACCTAAACAAGCTGCTAGAGTCTACCCGGCGGCTACATGATGAGTATAAGCCACTGAAGGAACATGTGGATGCCCTGCGCATGACTCTGGGCCTGCAGAGGCTCCCTGACCTATGTGAAGAGGAGGAGAAGCTCTCCTTGGAGTAAGCTGCCTACCTCCTGTCCCTGCAACACACACACACGTGCGCACACACACACATATGTATATATACACACATAAAGCCTGTCATAGCCCCAGGCCAGTCAATGGCTGACTTATTGCATTACCTTGGGTAAGTCTCTGTGTTGGGCTGTTAGATGATTAGACTAGAATTACTAGACGGCTTTCAAAGTTCTTTGTGCAATTTTGAGAATATAGGACTATGTCTATGACTTTATGTGTCTGTGTGTCTGTGACTCTTAAGATCTAGAAGTCAAGTCAAGGTCTACAAGAGGTGTCCAGAAACCTTTGAAAATACAGAAGGGTGAGCTTTCATGGCCTCCAGGGACTAGCTTAGAACTTTATCTTAAGATTCAGAGTTAAGAATTAGGCTTACTTTAAAGAGAAATAAAGTTCAGTTCAGTAGAAGGAAGCAAACTTCCTTAAGGTAGAGCAGGTTGCCTGTGGAAGTGATGAGCTTCTTATTCCTACAGGTATGTCAGCAGAGGCCTGAGGACACTTAATAGGAATGCTGCAGAGGAACTTGGGATGGAGGGTAGGCAAATGCCCTTTGAGAACTTAGATAGCCCTGTGATTTCTTGATTTTCCTGAGTCTGTCAGAGCCAAGGAGCAGGAAGATTACCTTTCCCAACAGACAGTGGGCTTAGTATGCATGGAGAAGAACCTTGTGCTGGAGAGAGTGCAGGAACTTTCTACAGTGAGCCACAGCCCAACCCTCTTTATTCTGTAGCATGGAGTCCTTAAGAGGGGTAAGATTATCCTTGCTTTCAGAATGATCCAGCTAGTGTCTCTTTTCTCCAAAGTTACTTTGAGAAACAGAAAGCAGAGTGGCAGACAGAGCCTCAGGAGCCCCCGATCCCTGAATCCTTGGCCGCCGCAGCCGCTGCTGCCCAACAACTCCAAGTGGCTAGGAAGCAGGACACTCGACAGACAGCCACCTTCAGGCAGCAGCCCCCACCTATGAAGGTGAGTGAGCTGTGTATTGACTGTGGAGGAAGCAAGGTATCCTCAAGCAGCCCCACAGAAGGTTGGGTCTGGGGCTTTGGTCTTATTTGGGGTCTTTCTAAAACAGGTTTTGTTTGGGACACAGAAGAAAGGGTCGTGCATGCTAGAGGAGACCCACTGGTCTTGCCTTGTATTCCCAGAAGAGTTAGAATGGGGGAATGTCAGTGGGCTCTGCTAAAGTATAATTTTCAAAAAGCTAGAAACATGACTTAGAAAATATATAGTGAGTGTATATCATTAATGAGGGAACAAGCAGCATTACAAATCTAGGGTTCCAGAAGCCTTAGAGGAACAGATAATTATATAGTCAGGAAAGGAAAGGAATGCTGAAATAAGTTTGCAGTGTTAAATCCAGAAATGGTTACTGCCCTATAGAGCAATAAAACTGTAATCTTTGTGATTACCTTTTCTATGAAACACACATAATTTGCATCTATACTGGGCAAAAAACATTTTTGCCTTGTCAACATTAAGGCCAAGAATCTGGACCTTGATCAATAGTAAATAGTCAAATAGTATACTATGTAATGGAACAGTATTTATACTCAATTAAACAGAATAGAGAGCCCAGAAGTAAACCCTCATACCTACGTTCAATGTCTTCAACAAGAAGGCAAGACTACACAATGGAGAAAAGACAGTCTCTTCAGCAAGTGGTGCTGGGAAAGCTGGACAGCTACATGTAAAAGAATGAAATTAGAATACTCCCTCACACCACGCACAAAAGTAAACTCAAAATGGCTTAAAGACTTAGATATAAGGCATGATACCATACAACTGCTAGATGAGAAGATAGGCAAAATATTCTCTGACATAAGTCATGCCATTGTTTTCTTAGGTCAGTCTCCCAAGGCAATAAAAGTAAAAGCAAAAATAAACAAATGGGACCTAATCAAACTTATAAGCTATTGCACCACAAAGGAAACCACAAACAAAAATGAAAAGCAACAATATGAACTGGAAGGAAATATCTGCAAATGATGGGACAAAGGCTTAATACCCAAAATATAAAAATAGCTCATAAAATCAATAACAAAACAACAAGCAATCCCATCAAGAAATGGGCAGAAGACCTCAATAGACATTTCTCCAAAGAAAATATACCAATAGGCACATAGGCCAATAGGCACATGAAAAGATGCTCAACATCACTAATTATTAGAGAAATGCAAATAAAAACTACAATGAGGCATCACCACATACTGGCCAGAGTGACCATCATTAAAAATTCTACAAGGGTTCTGCTGACCACTGCCAAAGACAGACCTTCTAATTATCTGTTGCAATCCAAGGAGGCCTGTCCACGTGGCAGGCAATACTGAGGTTCCACTGAGTCAGAGATCTCCACTGTGTTCTTGCACACTGGCTTTTGGAACTCAAGTAAAGGCCCTTTCATTTTGGGTGAAATTCCTCTTGGTAGATTAGACCTAGGCTGGTCTTTGGGGAGAGATCAAGCGCTGAGCTTTTGGAGTGGGAACACTGAATCCAACATCCTAGACTACCAGAGAACTAACATGAGGGAATATCAAATAGTGAGAACTCACACAAAGGAAACCACTTGAATACAAGACCGAGCATCACTCAACCAGCAGTAGCACCCTGTGCAGGATGCCTCATCTAAATAACAAACAAAACAAAAATACAAACCCAATCATCAGCGGACAGGATCACCACCTCACTCAGCCTTGTCCATCACAGGAAAAAAAATACAAACAAAAATTCAGCACCAATATCACCCTATATGAAGCTTACACAAACCACTGGACAAACTTTAGGAGGACAGACACAAAAAGGAAGAAAGAATTCAAAGAAAATGAGAAAGAAGGGAAAGAGACACGTGTACCCCAATGTTCATCGCAGCACTGTTTATAATAGCCAGGACATGGAAACAACCTAGATGCCCATCAGCAGATGAATGGATAAGAAAGCTGTGGTACATATACACAATGGAGTATTACTCAGCCATTAAAAAAATACATTTGAATCAGTTCTAATGAGATGGATGAAACTGGAACCTATTATACAGAGTGAAGTAAGTCAGAAAGAAAAACACCAATACAGTATACTAATGCATATATATGGAATTTAGAAAGATGGTAACAATAACCCTGTGTACGAGACAGCAAAAGAGACACTGATGTATAGATCAGTCTTATGGACTCTGTGGGAGAGGGAGAGGGTGGGGAGATTTGGGAGAATAGCATTGAAACATGTATAATATCATGTATGAAACGAGTCGCCAGTCCAGGTTCGATGCACGGTACTGGATGCTTGGGGCTGGTGCACTGGGACGACCCAGAGGGAGGGTAGGGGAGGGAGGAGGGAGGAGGGTTCAGGATGGGGAACGCGGGTATACCTGTGGCGGATTCATTTCAATATTTGGCAAAACTAATACAATATTGTAAAGTTTAAAAATAAAATAAAATTTTAAAAAAAAAAGGAGAAAGAAAGGAGACCTCAAACACAATAAGTTAAAAAAAAAATAATGAAAAGACAGAGAAATACTACACAATGAAGGAACAAACTAGAAACACAGAAGTCCAAATAAATGAAGAGGAAATAGGCAAATTATCTGAAAAAAAATTCAGAATAATGGTAGTAAAGATGATCAAAAACCTTGAAAACAGAATGGAGAAAATGCAAGAATCAATTAATAAAGACCTAGAAGAATTAAAGAATAAACACACAGAGACATACAACACTACTACTGAAATTAAAAATAGAAGGAATCAATAGCAGAATATCTGAAGCAGAAAAGCGAATCAGTGAGCTCAAAGACAAAATGGTGGAGATAACCTCTGAAAAGCAGAATAAAGTAAAAAGAATGAAAAGAACTGAGGATAGTCTCAGAGATTTCTGGGACAATATCAAATGCACCAAATTCGAATTATAGGGATCCCAGAAGAAGAAAGGGTATGCGAAAATTTTTGAAGAGATTATAGTTGAAAATTTCCCCAACATAGAAAAGAAAATAGTCAATCAAGTCTAAGAGGCACAAAGAGTCCCATAAAGGATAAACCCAAGGAGAAACATACCAAGACGCATACTAATCAAACTGACAAAGACTAAACACACAGAAAGAATATTAAATGCAGCAAGGGAGAAGCAACAAGTAACATACAAGGGAAACCCCATATACTTAATAGCTGGTCTTTCAAGTGAAACTCTGCAGGCCAGAAGGGAATGGCAGGATATATTTAAAGTATTGAAACAGAAAAATATATACCAAGATTATAGTACCTGGCAAGAATCTCATTCAAAATTGATGGAGAGGCTCCAGGCTGCAGCACCAGTGGGCGTGGCTGGGAAGAGCTGATCTTCTCCCTCCCAGGCAGATGTCCCTCATTACAGGCATATTCTTTACCAGTTGAGCCACCAGGGAAGCCCAAGAATACTGGAGTGGTTAGCCTATTCCTTTTCCGGCAGATCTTCCTGACCCAGGAATTGAACCAGGGTCTCCAGCATTTCAGGAGGATTTTTCCAGCTGAGCTACCAAGGAAGCCCCAAAGGTTGGATTATATAGTCTCTATTGCTCTGTTTTCAAGTTCACTAATCTTCCCTTTGTCATCTCCATTGTGCTATGGATCCCATCCAGGGGCAGTCCTAAGATGGCAGAGGAATAGGATGGGAAGATCACTTTCTCCCTGACAAAATCATCAAAAGATCATATGAACCCTGACCAAATTCCACAAAACCACTTCTGAACGCTGGCAAAGGACAACAGGCACCCAGAAAGGCGGCCCATTCTCTTCGAAAGGAGATGTTTTATCATCAGTGCTGTATGGATGGAGAAGTCTAGAGGCTACTCTAAGAATAAGACTGAAAGCCAGAGCCAGGTTGCTTAAATCCAAAACTTGAGAACACCAGAAAACTCCTGACTCCAGGGAATATTAATCAACAAGAGCTAATCCAAAAGCCTTATACTTACACTGGAACCAGGCTACACCCAAGAGCCAACAAGTTTCAGAGCAAGACATACCAAGCTAATTCTCCAAGAATCCAGGAACATAACCCTCAACATTAAAATACAGGCAGCCAAAAGACACACCAAACCCACAGACATAAAAACTCACTAGTGGACACTTCACTGCACTCCATAGAGAATAGATTCAGCTCCACCAACCAGAACACCAATGCAGGCTCCCCTAACCAGGAAAACCTGGCAAGCCACTCGTCCAACCCCACTCACAGGAAGTAACCTCTACAAGAGGAACCACAGACTTCCAGCATACATAAAGGCCACCCCAAACACAGCAATCTAAATAAGATGAAAATACAGAGAAATATTCATCAGGGAAAGAAACATGACAAATGCCCAACAAATGAAACAAAAGAGGAGGAGATAGGGAGTCTACCTGAAAAAGAATTCAGAATAATGATAGTAAAAATGATCCAAAATCTTCAAAACAAAATTCAGTTACAGATAAATAGCCTGGAAACAAGGATTTAGAAGATGCAAGAAATGTTTAATAAGGACCTAGAAGAAATAAAAGAGTCAATAAATAATGAATAACACAATAACTGAAATCAAAAGGACTCTGCAAGGAACCAACAGTAGAATAAGTGAGGCAGAAGATAGGATAAGTGAGGTGGAAGATAGAATGCTGGAAATAAATGAAGCACAGAGGAAAAAAGAATCAAAAGAAATGAAGACAACCTCAGAGATTTCTGGGACAATGTTAAACGTCCCAAAATTCGAATCATAGGAGTCCCAGGAGAAGACAAAAAGAAAGGCCATGAGAAAATACTTGAGGAGATAATAGTTGAAAACTTCCCTAAAATGGAGAAGCAAGAAGCCACCCAAGCCCAAGAAACCCAGAGAGTCCCAAACAGGATAAACCCAGGGCAAAACACCCTAAGAAACTTATTAATCAAATTTTAAAAGATGAAACACAAAGAGCAACTATTAAAAGCAGCAAGGGAAAAGCAACAAATAACACACCAGAGGATTCCCATAAGGATAACAGCTGATCTTTCAATAGAAACTCTTCAGGCTAGAAGGGAATGGCAGGACATATTTAAAGTGATGAAAGAGGAAAACCTACAACCCAGATTACTGTACCCAGCAAGGATCTCATTCAAATATGAAGGAGAAATCAAAAGCTTTACAGAAAAGCAAAAGCTGAGAGAACTCAGCACCACCAAACCAGCCCTTCAACAAATGCTAAAGGATCTTCTCTAGACAGGAAACACAGGAAAGGTGTATAAACTCGAACCCCAAACAACAAAGTAAATGGCAATGGGATCATACTTATCAATAATTACCTTAAATGTAAATGGGTTCAATGCCCCAACCAAAAGACAAGGACTGGCTGAATGGATACAAAAACAAGACCCCTATATATGCTGTCTACAAGAGACTGACCTCAAACCTAGGGACACATACAGACTGAAAGAAGGGCTGGGAAAAGATGTTTCACACAAATGGAGACCAAAAGAAAGCAGGAGTAGCAATACTCATATCAGATAAAATAGACTTTGAAATAAAGGCTGTGAAAAGAGACAAAGAAGGACACTACATGATGATCAAAGGATCACTCTAAGAAGATATAACAATTATGAATATATATGCACCCAAAATAGGATCACTGCAATATGTAAGGCAAATGCTAGCAAATATGAAAGGGGAAAATAACAGTAACACAATAGTAGTACAAGACTTTAATACCCCACTTACACATACGGATAGATCAACTAAACAGAAAATTAGCAAGGAAACACAAACTGTAAATGATACAATGAAGCACTTAGACCTAATTGGTATCTATAGGAAATTTCAGCCCCAAAAGAATGGATTTCACCTTTTTTTCGTGTGCAAACGGAACATTCTTCAGGATAGATCACATCCTGGGCCATAAATCTAGTCTTCATAAATTGAAAAAAAAAAAAAATCATTTCCAGCCTCTTTTCTGATCACAATGTGGTAAGATTAGATGTCAACTACAGGAAAAAAAAAAAAAAAACAACTGTTTACAAACATATGGAGGCTAAACAACATGCTTCTGAATAACCAACAAATCACAGAAGAAATTAAAAAAAGAAATCAAAATATGCATAGAAATGAATGAAAACACGACAATCCAAAACCTATGGGATTCAGTAAAAGCAGTGCTAAGGGGAAGATTCATAGCAATACAAGCTTACCTCAAGGAACAAGATAAAAATCATGTAAATAACCTAACTCTACACCTAAATCAACTAGAAAAAGAAGAAATGAAGAACCCCAGTGTTGCTAGAAGGAAAGAAATAATAAAAATGAGGGCAGAAATAAATGAAAAAGAAATAAAGGAGACCATAGCAAAAATCAACAAAGGTAAAAGCTGGTTCTTTAAGAAGATAAATAAAATTGACAAACCATTAGCCAGACTCATCAAGAAAAAAAAGGAAAAAGAATCAAAGCAACAAAATTAGAAATAAAAATGGAGAAATCACAACAGCAGCATAGAAATGCAACAGATCATAAGAGACTACTATCAGCAACTATATGCCAATAAAATGGACAACTTAGAAGAAATGGACAAATTCTTAGAAAAGTATAACTTTCCAAAACTGAACCAGGAAGAAATAGAAAATTTTAACAGAGACATCACAAGCATGGAAATCAAAACTGTAATTAGAAATCTTCCAACAAACAAAAGCCCAGGACCAGACGGCTTCACAGCTGAATTCTACCAAAAATTGAGAGAAGAGCTAACACCTATCCAACTCAAATTCTTCCAGAAAATTGCAGAGGAGGGTAAACTTCCAAACTCATTCTATGAGGCCACCATCACCCTAATACCAAAACCAGACAAAGATGCCACAAAAAAAGAAAACTACAGGCCAATATCACTGATGAACATAGATGCAAAAATCCTTAACAAAAGTCTAGCAAACAATATCCAACAACATATAAAAAAGATCATACATCATGACCAAATGGGTTTCATCCCAGGGATGCAAGGATTCTTCAATATTCACAAATCAATCAATGTGATACACCACATTAACAAATTGAATGAATAAAAACCATATGATTATCTCAATAAATGCAGAGAAAGCCTTTGGCACAATTCAATATCCATTTATGATAAAAGGAAAAAAACCCTCCAGAAAGCAGGAATAGAAGGAACATACCTCAACATAATAAAAGCCATATATGATAAATCCACAGCAAACATTATCCTCAATGGTGAAAAGTTAAAAGCATTTCCCCTAAAGTCAGAAACAAAATAAGGGCACCCACTCTCAGCACTACTATTCAACATAGTTTTGGAAGTTTTAGCCACAGGAATCAGAGAAGAAAAAGAAATAAAAGGAATCCAGATTGGAAAAGAAGAAGTAAAACTCTCACCATTTGCAGATGACATGATCCTCTATATAGAAACCCCTAAAGACTCCACCAGAGAATTACTAGAGCTAATTAATGAATATAGTAAAGGTGCAGGATGTAAAATTAACACACATAAATCCCTTGCATTCCTGTATACTAACAATGAGATAAGACAAAAAAAAATTAAGGAAACAATTCCATTCGTCATTGCAACGAAAAGAATAAAATACCTAGGAATAAATCTACTTAAAGAAAAAAAAAAAAAGACCTATATATAGAAAACTATAAACACTGCTGAAATAAATCGAAGAGGACACAAATAGATGGATAAATATACCATGTTCATAGATTGAAAGAATCAATATAGTGAAAATGAGTATACTACCCAAAGCAATCTATAGATTCAGTTGAATCTCTGTCAAGCTACCAACGATATATATATATATTTTTTTTACCAACGATATTTTTCAGAGAACTAGAACAAGCAATTTCACAATTTGTATGGAAATACAAAAAACCTCAAATGGCCAAAGCAATCTTGACAGACAAGAATGGAACTGGAGGAATCAACTTGTCTGACTTCAGACTATCCTACAAATCTGCAGTCATCAAGACAGTATGGTACTGGCACAAAGACAGAAATATAGATCAATGAAACAAAATAGAAATCCCAGAGATAAATCCACACATCTATGGACACCTTATCTTCGACAAAGGAGGCAAGAACACAAAATGGAGAAACAGCAGTCTCTTTAACAAGTGGTGCTGGGAAAAGTGGTCAACCACTTGTAAAAAAATGAAAATAGAACACTTTCTATTTCCAGTTTTTTAAGGAATCTCCACACTGTTCTCCATAGTGGCTGTACTAGTTTGCATTCCCACCAACAGTGTAAGAGGGTTCCCTTTTCTCCACACCCTCTCCAGCATTTATTATTTGTAGACTTTTGGATCGCAGCCATTCTGACTGGTGTGAAATGGTACCTCATAGTGGTTTTGATTTGCATTTCTCTGATAATGAGTGATGTTGAGCATCTTTTCATGTGTTTGTTAGCCATCTGTATGTCTTCTTTGGAGAAATGTCTATTTAGATCTTTGGCCCATTTTTTGATTGGGTCATTTATTTTTCTGGACTTGAGCTGTAGGAGTTGCTTGTATATTTTTGAGATTAGTTGTTTGTCAGTTGCTTCATTTGCTATTATTTTCTCCCATTCTGAAGGCTGTCTTTTCACCTTGCTAATAGTTTCCTTTGATGTGCAGAAGCTTTTAAGTTTAATTAGGTCCCATTTGTTTATTTTTGCTTTTATTTCCAATATTCTGGGAGGTGGGTCATAGAGGATCCTGCTGTGATGTATGTCAGGGAGTGTTTTGCCTATGTTCTCCTCTAGGAGTTTTATAGTTTCTGGTCTTACGTTGAGATCTTTAATCCATTTTGAGTTTATTTTTGTATATGGTGATCCAGCAATCCCACTGCTGGGCATACACACTGAGGAAACCAGAAGGGAAAGAGACACGTGTACCCCAATGTTCATCGCAGCACTGTTTATAATAGCCAGGACATGGAAGCAACCTAGATGTCCATCAGCAGATGAATGGATAAGAAAGCTGTGGTACATATACACAATGGAGTATTACTCAGCCATTAAAAAGAATACATTTGAATCAGTTCTAATGAGGTGGATGAAACTGGAGCCTATTATACAGAGTGAAGTAAGCCAGAAGGAAAAACACCAATACAGTATACTAACGCATATATATGGAATTTAGAAAGATGGTAACGATAACTCTGTATACGAGACAGCAAAAGAGACACTGATGTATAAAACAGTCTTATGGACTCTGTGGGAGAGGGAGAGGGTGGGAAGATTTGGGAGAATGGCATTAAAACATGTGAAATGTCATGTATGAAACGAGATGCCAGTCCAGGTTCAATGCACGATGCTGGATGCTTGGGGCTGGTGCACTGGGACGACCCAGAGGGATGGTATGGGGAGGGAGGAGGGAGGAGGGTTCAGGATAAATTTTAAGAAAAAAAAAAAAGAAAGAATTTTCCACAGTTTGTTGTGATCCACACAGTCAAAGGCTTTGGCATAGTCAATAAAGCAGAAGTAGATGCTAAAAAAAAAAAAAAAAAACACTTTCTAACACCATACACAAAAATAAACTCAAAATGGATTAAAGATCTAAATGTAAGACCGGAAACTATAAAACTCCTAGAGGAAAAGATAGGCAAAACACTCTCTGACATAAACCACAGCAGGATCCTCTATGACCAACCTCCCAGAGTAATGGAAATAAAAGCAAAAATATACAAATGAGACCTAATTAAATTTAAAAACTTTTGCACAATGAAAGAAACTATATGCAAGGTGAAAAGACAGCCTTCAGAATAGCAAATGAAGCAACTGACAAATTAATCTCAAAAAAAAAAAAAAAATACAAGAAACTCCTGAAGCTCAATTCCACAAAAATACATGACCCAATCAAAAATGGGCCAAAGAACTAAATAGACATGTCTCCAAAGAAGACATACAGATGACAAACAACACATGAAAAGATGCTCAACATCACTCATTATTAGAGAAATGCAAATCAAAACCTCAATGAGGTACCATCTCAGGCTAGACAGAATGGCTGCTATCAAAAAGTCTACAAAAAATAAATACTGGAGAGGGTGTGGAGAAAAGGGAACCCTCTTACACTATTGATGGGAATGCAAACTAGTACAGCCACTATGAAGAACAATGTGGAGATTCCTTAAAAAACTAGAAGTAGAACTGCCATACTACTCAGCAATCCCACTGCTGGGCATACACACTGGGAAAACGAGAATTAAAAGAGGCACGTGTTCCCCAGTGTTCATCACAGCACTGTTTTCAACAGTCGGGACATGGAAGCAACCTAGATGTCCATTGGCTGCTGCTGCTGCTGCTGCTGCTGCTGCTGCTGCTGCTGCTGCTAAGACGCGTCAGTTGTGTCCGACTCTGTGTGACCCCATAGACAGCAGCCCACCAGGACTCCTTGTTCATCACCAACTTCCGGAGTTCACCCAAACTCATGTCCATCAAGTCAGTGATGACATCCAGCCATCTTATCTTCTGTTGTCCCCTTCTCCTCTTGCCCCTAATCCCTCCCAGAATCAGAATCTTCCAATGAGTCAACTCTTTCCATGAGGTGGCCGAAGTATTGGAGTTTCAGCTCTACCATCAGTCCTTCCAAAGAACACGCAGGACTGATCTCCTTTAGAAGAGACTGGTTGGATCTCCTTGTGGTCCAAGGGACTCCTAAGAGTCTTCTCCAACACCACAGTTCAGAAGCATCAATTCTTCTGTGCTCAGGTTTCTTCACAGTCCAACTTTCACATCCATACATGACCACTGGAAAAAACCATAGCCTTGACCACATGGACCTTGATTGGCAAAGTAATATCTCAGCTTTTGAATATGCTATCTAGGTTGGTCATAACGTTCCTTCCAAAGACTAAGCATCTTTTAATTTCATGGCTGCAATCACCATCTGCACTGATTTTGGAACCCCCAAAAATAAAGTCTGACACGGTTTCCATTGTTTCTCCATCTATTTCCCTGAAGTGATGGGACCAGATTCCATGATGTTAGTTTTCTGAAAATTGAGTTTTAAGCCAACTTTTTCACTTTCCTCTTTCACTTTCATCAAGAGGCTTTTTAGTTCCTCTTCACTTTCTGCGGTAAGGGTGGTGACATCTGCATATCTGAGGTTATTGATATTTCTCCTGGCAATCTTGATTCCAGCTTGTGCTTCTTCCAGCCCAGCATTTCTCATGATGTACTCTGCATAGAAGTTAAATAAGCAGGGTGACAATATACAGTCTTGATGTATTCGTTTTCCTATTTGGAACCAGTCTGTTGTTCCATGCCCAGTTCTAACTGTTGCTTCCTGACCTGCATACAGGTTTCTCAAGAGGCAGGTTGGCTGGTCTGATATTCCCATCTCTTTCAGAACTCTCCACAGTTTACTGTGATCCACACAATCAAACCTTTGGCATAGTCAATAAAGCAGAAATAGATGTTTTTCTGGAACTCTGTTCCTTTTTCCATAATCCAGCAGATGTTGGCAATTTGATCTCTGATTCTTCTGCTTTTTCTAAAACCGGCTTGAACATCTGGAAGTTAACAGTTCACGAATTGCTGAAGCCTGGCTTGGAGAATTTTGAGCATTACTTTACTAGCGTGTGAGATGAGTGCAATTGTGCAGTAGTTTGAGCATTCTTTGGCATTGCCTTTCTTTGGGATTGGAATGAAAACTGACCTTTTCCAGTCCTGTGACCACTGCTGAGTTCTCCAAATTTGTGGGCATATTGAGTGCAGCACTTTCACAGCATCCTCTTTAAGGATTTGGAAGAGCTCAACTGGAATTCCATCACCTCCACTAGCTTTGTTCACAGTGATGCTTTCTAATGCCCACTTGACATCACATTCCAGGATGTCTAGCTCTAGGTGAGTGATCACACCATCGTGATTATTTGGGTTGTGAAGCTCTTTTTTGTACAGTTCTTCTGTGTATTCTTGCCACTTCTTAATATCTTCTGCTTCTGTTAGGTTCATACCATTTCTGTCCTTTACCGATCCTATCTTTGCATGAAATATTCCCTTAGTGTCTCTTATTTTCTTGAAGAGATCTCTAGTCTTTCCCATTCTGTTGTTTTCCTCTATTTCTTTGCATTGATCGCTTAGAAGGCTTTCTTATCTCTTCTTGCTATTCTTTGGAACTCTGCATTCAGATGCTTATATCTCTCCTTTTCTCCTTTGCTTTTCACTGCTCTTCTTTTCACAGCTATTTGTAAGGCCTCCCAGACAGCCATTTTGCTTTTTTGCATTTCTTTTCCCTGTGGATGGTCTTGATCTCTGTCTCCTGTACAATATCACAAACCTCTGCATAGTTCATCAGGTACTCTGTCTATCAGATCTAGTCCCTTAAATCTATTTCTCACTTCCACTGTATAATTATAAGGGATTTGATTTAGGTCATACCTGAATGGTCTAGTAGTTTTCCCTACTTTCTTCAATTTAATTCTGAATTTGGCAATAAGGAGCTCATGATCTGAGCCACAGTCAGCTCCTGCTCTTGTTTTTGCTGACGGTATAGAGCTTCTCCATCTTGGCTACAAAGAATATAATCAGTCTGACTTCAGTGTTGACTGTCTGATGATGTACATGTGTAAAGTCTTCTCTTGTGTTGTTGGAAGAGAGTGTGTGCTATGACCAGTGCATTCTCTTGTCAAAACTCTATTAGCTTTTCCCCTGCTTCATTCCATATTCCAAGGCCAAATTGGCCTATTACTGCAGGTGTTTCATAACTTTCTACTTTTGCATTCCAGTCTGCTATAATGAAAAGAACATCTTTTTTGGGTGTTAGTTCTAAAAGGTCTTTTAGGTCTTCATAGAACCGTTCAACTTCAGCTTCTTCAGTGTTACTGGTTGGAGCATAGACTTCGATTACTGTGATATTGAGTGGTTTGCCTTGGAAATGAACAGAGATCATTCTGTCGTTTTTGAGATTGCATCCAAGTACTGCATTTCAGACTCTTGTTGACCATGATGGCTACTCCATTTCTTCTAAGGGATTCCTGCCTGCAGTAGTAGATATAATGGTCATCTGAATTAAATTCACCCATTCAAGTCCATTTTAGTTTGCTGATTCCTAGAATGTCAACGTTCATTCTTTCCATCTCCTGTTTGACTACTTCCAGTTTGCCTTGATTCATGGACCTAACATTTCAGGTTCCTATGCAATATTGCTCTTTACAGCATCAGACCTTGCTTCTACCACCAAATACATCCACAACTGGGTATTGTTTTTGCTTTGGCTCCATCCCTTTATTCTTTCTGGAGTTATTTCTCCACTGATCTCCAGTAGCATATTGGGCACCTACCAACCTGGGGAGTTCCTCTTTCAGTATCCTATCATTTTGCCTTTTCATACTGTTCATGGGGTTGTCAAGGCAAGTATACTGAAGTGCTTTGCCATTCCCTTCTCCAGTGACCACTTTCTTTCAGACCTCTCCACCATGACCCTCCCATCTTGGGTGGCCCCACACGGCATGGCTTAGTTTCACTGAGTTAGACAAGGCTGTGGTCCGTGTGACCAGATTGACTAGTTTTCTGTGATTATGACTTAGTGTCTGCCCTCTGATGCCTCTTTCAACACCTACTGTCTTACTTGGGTTTCTCTTACCTTGGACGTGGGGTATCTCTTCACAGCTGTTCCAGCAAAGCACAGCTGCTGCTCCTTATCTTGGACAAAGGGTATCTCCTGACATCCGCCCCTCCTGACCTTGAACATGGAGTAGGTCCTCTCAGCCCTCCTGCATGCACGCAGCAACTGCTTGCCTTTGCTATGGCCATCTGGGGCGGCAGCAGTTCCAACTTGGTCTCCATCAGGCAGCCGGGGGCTTAGGGCTCCACAACCCTGGCCCCCTCACCTAGGCTACCTCCTTAGGGTGTTGCGATCCTGGGGCTGGGGGCTCAGGGGAGGCTCAGTCGAAGGAACACGGTGGCGGAGAGCAAGCCGCCAGCTCGCCAGTAATGGAATATTACTCAGCTATTAAAAAATAATGCATTCGAATCAGTTCTAATGAGTTGGATGAAACTGGAGCCTATTATACATAGTGAGTGAAGTCGCCCAGTCGTATCAGACTCTTTGTGACCCCATGGACTGTAGCCTACCAGGCTCCTCTGTCCATGGGATTTTCCAGACAAGAATACTTCAGTGGGTTGCTGTTTCCTTCTCTAGGGGGGGGTCTTCCAAACCCAGGGATCGAACCCAGGTCTCCTGCATTGTTGGCAAATGCTTTTACCATCTGAGCCACCAGGGAAGTCTGACATATATAGTGAAGTAAGTCTGAAAGAAAAACACCAATACAGTATATTAATGCATATATATGGAATTTAGAAAGATGGTAATGATGACCCTATATGCAAGACAGCAAAAGAGACTCAGATGTAGAGAACAGTATTTTGGACTCTGTGGGAGAAGGCGAGGGTGGGATGATTTGAGAGAATAGCACTGAAACATGTATATTATCATATGTGAAATTGATATCCAGTCCAGGTTTGATGCATGAGACAGGGTGCTCAGGGCTGGTGCACTGGGATGAGCCTGAGGGATGGGATGGGGAGAGAAGTGGGAGGGAATTTAGGATGGGGAACAAATATACACCCATGGCTGATTCATGTCAATGTATGGCAAAAACCGCTACAATATTTTAAAATAATTATCCTCCAATTAAAATTAATTAATTAATTTTTAAAAATTGATGGAGAAGTAAAAAAGTTTTCAGACAAGCAAAAGTTATGAGAATTCAGTACCACCAAACCAGGTTTACAAGAAATGTTAAAGGGAATTATATAGCCAAGAAATACACGGGGAGTAGAAATATCTGCAAAATCGACCCCAAACAATTAAGAAAATGGCAATGGGAACATATATATCAATAATTACTTCAAATGTAAATAGATTAAATTCTTTACCAAAGACACAGACTGACTGAATGGATTAAAAAAAAAAAAAAAAACAAGACCCATATATATATACTGTCTACAAAAAACCCACTTGAGACCTAAAGACACATATAGACTGAAAGTGAGATGATGGGAAAATATATTTCATGCAAATGGGAAGCAAAAGAAAGCTGGAATAGCAATCCTCATATCAGACAAAATAGACCTCAAAATAAAGAAGATTACAAGAATTAAGGAAAAACACTACATAATGATCAAGGGATCAATCCAAAAGGAAGACAAAACAATTGTAAATATCTATGCATCCAAACGGAGAAGGCGATGGCACCCCACTCCAGTACTGTTGCCTGGAAAATCCATGGACAGAGGAGCCTGGTAGGCTGCAGTCCATGGGGTAGCAAAGAATCGGACACGACTTAGTGACCTCACTTTCACTTTTCATTTTCATGCACTGGAGAAGGAAATGGCAACCCACTCCAGTGTTCTTGCCTGGAGAATCCCAGAGACGGGGGAGGCTGGTGGGCTGCCATCTATGGGGTTGCACAGAATCGGACACGACTGAAGCGACTTAGCAACAGCAGCAGCAGCATGCATCCAAAATAGGAGCACCCCAATACATAAAAAATTAAACACTAACAGACATAAAAGGAGAAATTGACAGTGACACAATAATAGTAGGAGACTTTAACACCTCACTCACACCAATGGGCAGATCATGAAAAAAGAAAATTAATAAGGAAACTCAAGTCTTATATGATACACTAGATGAGATAGATCTCATTGATATCTTCAGGACATTCCATCCAAATACAAAAGAATACTACTTCTTTTCAAGTGCACATGGAACATTCCCCAGGATAGACCACATCTTGAGTCACAAATCAAGCCTCAGTAAATAAGAAAATTGAAATCATATCAAGCATCTTCTCTGACCACAATGCTATGAGAGTGGATATCAATTACAAGAAAAAAAAACTGTAAGAAACACAAACACATGGAGATTAAACAACACGTTTCTAAATAACCAATAGTTTACTGAAGAAATCAAAAGGGAAATCAAAAAAATTTCTAGAAGCAAATGACAATGCAAACACACAATTCAAAACCCATGGGATGAAGCAAAAGAAGTTCTAAGAGTAAAGTTTATAGCAATACAATCCTACCTCAAGAAACAAACAAACAAACCAAAAAAAAAAAAAAACATTGAATAGACAATGTAACTTTACATCTAAAACAACTGGAAAAAGAAGAAAAAAAATTATTAGAAGGAAAGAAATCATAAAGATCCAAGCAGAAATAAATGAAAAAGAAATGAAAAACAATAATAAGGATTAATAAAACTAAAAGCTGGTTCTTTGAAAAGAAAAACAAAATTGACAAGCCTTTAGCCAGATTCATCAAGAAAAAAGAGAGAATAATCAAATCAACAAAATTAGAATTGAAAAAGCAGAAGTTACAACAAACCATGCAGAAATACAACGAATTATAACAGACTAACTACTATGAACAACTATATGGCAATAAAATGGATAACCTGGGAGAAATGCACAGGTTCTTAGAAAAGTTCAACCTTCCAAGCCTGAACCAGGAAGAAATAGAAATTATGAATAACCCAATTACAAGCACTGAAAATGAAGCTGTGATAAAAAAAAAAAAAAAACTCCCAGAAAACAACAGCCCAGGACCAGATGGCTTCACAAGAGACTTCTATCAAACATTTAGAGAAGAGCTAATGCCTATCTTTCTAAAGGTCTTTCAAAAAATTGCAGAGCAAGGAACACTTCCAAACTAATTGTATGAGGCCATCATCAACCTGATACCAAAACCAGACAAAGATCCCACAGAAAGAGAAAACTACAGGCCAATATCACTGATGAACATAGATGCAAAAATCCTCAACAAAATTTTAGCAAACAGAATTCAGCAGCACATCAAAATTTCAAACACCATGATCAAGTTGGGTTTATTCCTGGAATGCAAGGATTCTTCAATATATGTAAATCAAACAGTGTGATATACTATATTAACAAATTGAAAGATAAAAACCATATGATAATCTCAATAGATGAATAAAAAGCCTTTGACAAAATTCAGCACCCATTTGTTATTAAAACTCCTCAAAAGCTGGGCATAGAAGGAACCTACCTCAACACAGTAAAGGCCATTTTTGATAAGCCTACAGCAAACATTATTCTCAATGGTGAATAACTGAAAGCATTCCCCCTAAGATCAGGGACAAGACAAGAGTGTCCACTCCAACATTATTGGTCAACATAGTTCTGGAAGACCTAGCTACAGTAATCAGAGAAGAAAAAGAAATAAAAGGAATCCAGATCAGAAAAGAAGAAATAAAGCTCTCACTGTATGCAGATAACATGATACTGTACATAGAAAACCCTAAAGATAGTATCAGAAAATTACTAGAGCTAATCACTGAATTTAGCAAAGTTGCAGGATATGAAATCAATACACAGAAATCACTTGCATTTTTATATACTAACAATGGAAAATCAGAAAGAGAAACTTAGGAATCAATCCCATTCACCATTGCAACAAAAAGAATTAAATATCTAGGAATAAACTTATCTAAGGAGACAAAAAAACTGTATGCAGAAAATTATAAGACACTAATGAAAGAAATCAAAGATGACATAAACAGAGAGATATTCCATTTTCCTGGGTAGGAAGAATCAATATTGTGAAAATGACTATACTACCAAATGCAATCTACAGATTCAGTGTTTCCCCTCTCAAATGACCAATGGCATTTTTCACAGAACTATAACAAAATATTTCACAATTCATATGGAAACACAAAAGACCCTGAATAGCCAAATTAGTCTTAAGAAAGAAGAATGGAGCTGGGGGAATCAACCTTCCTGACTTCAGATTATACTACAAAGATATGGTCATCAAGACAGTATGCTACTGGCACAAAAACAGAAATATAGACCAATTGAATAAGATTGAAAGCCCAGAAATAAACCCATGCACCTATGGGTACCTTATTTTTGACAAAGGAGGCAAGAAAACACAATGGGGCAAAGAATACCCCTTCAATAAATGGTGCTTGGAAAACTGGACAGCTACATATAAAAGAATGATACAGGATGCTTGGGGCTGGTGCACTGGGATGACCCAGAGGGATGGTGTGGGGAGGGAGGTGGGAGAGGGTTTCAGGATTGGAAACATGTGTACACCTGTAGCAGATTCATGTTGATGTGTGGCAGAACCAATACAATATTGCAAAGTAATTAGCCTCCAATTAAAATAAATAAATTTAAATTAAAAAGAACACTTCCTAACACCATACACAAAGATAAACTCAAAATGGATTAAAGACCTAAATGTAAGACAAGAAACTATAAAAATCCTAGAGGAAAATATAGGCAGAATACTCAATGACATAAATCAAGGCAAGATCCTCTATGAACCACCTCTTCAGTTCAGTTCAGTTCAGTCGGTCAGTCATTTCTGACTCTTTGTGACCCCATGAATTGCAGCATGCCAGGACACCCTGTCCATCACCAACACCCAGAGTACACCCAAACCCATGTCCATTGTGTCGGTGGTGCCATCAAATCATCTCATCCTCTGTCATCCCCTTCTCCTCCTACCCTCAATCTTTCTCAGCATCAGGGTCTTTCCAAATGAGTCAGCTCTCCGCATCAGGTGGCCAAAGTTTTAGGGTTTCAGCTTCAACATCAGTCCCTCCAATGAACACCCAGGACTGATCTCCTTTAGGATGGACTGGTTGGATCTCCTTGCAGTCCAAGGGTCTCTCAAGAGTCTTCTCCAACACCACAGTTCAAAAGCATCAAGTACTCAATGCTCAGTTTTCTTTATAGTCCAACTCTCACATCCAGACATGACTACTGGAAAAACCATAGCCTTTACTAGACGGACCTTTGTTGGCAAAGTAATGTCTCTGCTTCTTAATATGCTGTCTAGGTTGGTCATAACTTTCCTTCCAAGGAGCAAGCATCTTTTAATTTCATGGTTGCAATCACCATCTGAACTGATTTTGCAGCCCACAAAAATAAAGTCAGCCACTGTTTCCACTGTTTCCCCATCTATTTCCCATGAAGTGATGGGAAAGGATGCCATGATCTTAGTTTTCTGAATATTGAGCCTTAGGCCAACTTTTTCACTCTCCTCTTTCATTTCATCAAGAGGCTCTTTAGTTCTTCTTCACTTCCTGCCATAAGGGTGGTGTCATCTGCATATCTGAGCTTATTGATGTTTCTTCTGCCAATCTTGATTTCAGCTTGTGCTTCCTCCAGCCCAGCATTTCTCATGATATACTCTGCATATAAGTTAAATAAGCAGGGTGACAATATACAGCCTTGACATACTCTTTTTCCTATTTGGAACCAGTCTGTTGTTCCATGTCCAGTTCTAACTGTTGCTTCCTGACCTGCATACAGGTTTCTCAAGAGGTTCCATTACTCTAAAAACCACCTCTTAGAGTAACAGAAAGAAAAAATAAAAGTAAACAAGTGATACCTGATTAAACTTAAAATCTTTTCATAGCAAAGGAAACTATAAGCAAGGTGAAAAGACAGCCCTCAGAATCGGAGAAAATAATAGCAAATGAAACAACTGACAAAAGATTAATTTCCAAAATATACAAGCAGCTCATACAACTGAATGCCAGAAAAACAAACAACCCAATCAAAAAGTGAGCAAGAAACCTAAACAGACATTTCTCCAAAGAAGACATACTGATGGCTAACAAACACATGAAAAGATGCTCAACATCGCTCATTATTAGAGAAATGCAAATTGAAACTACAATGAGATATCACCTCACACCGGTCAGAATAGCCATCATCAAAAAGTCTACAAACAATAAATGCTGGAGAGTGTGTGGAGAAAAGGGAACGCTCTTGCACTGTTGGTGGGAATGTAAATTGGTACAGGCACTATGGAAGACGATATGGAGATTCCTTAAAAAACTAGGAATAAAACCACCATATGACCCAGCAATCCCACTCCTAGGCATATGCCCTGATGAAACAAAAATTGAAAAAGACACATGTATACCATTGTTCACTGCAGCACTATTTGCAGTAGCTAGAACCTGGAAGCAACCTAGATGTCCATCAATAGATGAATGGATAAATAAGTTGTAGTACATATACACAATACCCAGCCATAAAAATGAACACATTTGAGTCAGTTCTGATGAGGTGGATAAACCTAGAACCTACTATACAGAGTGAAGTGTGTCAGAAAGAGAAAGATAAATTCCATATTCTAACATATATATATATAATCTAGAAAAAATGGCACTGAAGAATTTACTTGTAGGGCAACAGTGGAAAAACAGACATCGAGAATAGACTTATGGACTTGGGGAGAGGGGAGGAGAGAGAGAGATGTGTGGAAAGAGTTACCTGGAAACTTACATTACCATATGTAAAATAGATAGCCAACGAGAATTTGCTCTATGGCTCAGGAAACTCAAACAGTGGCTCTGTATCAGTCTAGAGCTGTGGGATGGGGTGGGAGATGTGAGGGAGGTTCAAAAGGGAGGGGGTATATGTCTACTTATGGCTGATTCATGTTGAGGTTTGACAGAAAACAAAATTCTGTAAAACAAGTATCCTTCAATAAAAAAAAAAAATTAAAAAAAAATTCTACAGATAGCAAATGCTCAAGAATGTGTGGAGAAAAGGGAACCCTCCTGAAATATTGGTGGGAATGTAAATTGGCACAGCCTTTATGTAGAACAGTATGGAAATTCCTTTAACAGCTAAAATTTGTGTTACCATATTATCCTGCAATATGACTCCTGGGCATATATCCAGAGAAAACTCTAAATCGAAAAGATGCATGCACTACAATGTTAATGACAGCACTATTTACAATAGCTAAGACATGAAAGCAACCTAGATGTCCATCGACAGATGAATAGATAAAGAAGATGTGGTACATGTATACAGTGGAATACTATCAGCCAGAAGTAATGCTACTTGGACTTCAAGGAGATCAAACCAGTCAATCATAAAGGAAATCAGTCCTGAATATTCATTAGAAGGACTGATGCTGAAGCTAAAATTCCAATCCTCCAGCCACCTGATACAAAGAACTGACTCATTGGAAAAGACCCTGATGCTGGGAAAGATTCAAGGCAGGAAGAAAAGGGAGGCGACAGAGGATGAAATGGTTGGATGGTATCACTGACTCGATGGACATGAGTTTGAGCAAGCTCTGGGAGTTGGTGATGGACAGGGAAGCCTGGCATGCTACAGTCCATGGGGTCACAGAGAGTTGGACACGACTGAGCAACTGAACTGAACTGAACTTAATGCTACTTGCAGCCACATGGATGGACCTAGAGATTAACATACTAAGTGAAGTCAGACAAAGACAAATACCATATGATATCACTTATATGTGGAATCTAAAATATGATAACAAATGAAATTACTTTCAAAACAGAAACAGACACGTAGACATAGAAAACAAAATCATGGTTACCAAAGTGGAAAGGGGATGGGGCAGGGATAAATTAAGAGTTTGGGATTAGCAGACACAAACTACTGTATATAAAATAGGTAAACAACAAAGTCCTACTGCATAGCACAGGGAACTCTATCCAATATCCTGTAATAAACCATAATGGAAAATAACATGAAATACACACACACACACACTCATACACACACACATATATATATATATATGCACACACACACACACATATATATATGCATATATACATACACACATATATATATATATATAACTTTGTTGTATACCAAAAATTAACACAACATTACAAATCAGCTATACTTCATTAAAAAAAAAAAAGAAGAAGTAGCAAATCGTCAAACGGAGCAAGCGTCAGCAAACCAGAACCCACAAGCCAAGTGTGACCTGTTTCCTGTCTTTGTAAATAAAATTTTATTGGCCCCCACACATGCCTGTTTGTTTATGTATTGTCTATATCTTCCTTTATGTTAAACAGTTAGAGCTGAGTAGTTGCAATTAAATTCATATGACTTGAAAAGAAGGTCTAAAATATTTATTATCTTGGCCTTTACAAAAGAAAGTTTACTGATACCTGTCTTCATTTCAGTTCAGTTCAGTTCAGTCGCTCAGTCCTGTCCAACTCTTTGTGACCCCATGAATTGCAGCCCTCCAGGCCTCCCTGTCCATCACCAACTCCCAGAGTTCACTCAGACTCACGTCCATCAAGTCACTGATGTCATCCAGCCATCTCATCCTCTGCCGTCCACTTCTTCTCCTGCCCCCAATCCCTCCCAGCATCAGAGTCTTTTCCAATGAGTCAACTCTTCGCATGAGGTGGCCAAAGTACTGGAGTTTCAGCTTTAGCATCATTCCTTCCAAAGAAATCTCAGGGCTGATCTCCTTCAGAATGGACTGGTTGGATCTCCTTGAAGTCCAAGGGACTCTCAAGAGTCTTCGCCAACACCACAGTTCAAAAGCATCAATTCTTCAGCACTCAGCCTTCTTAACAGTCCAACTCTCACATCCATACATGACCACTGGAAAAACCATAGCCTTGACTAGACGGACCTTTGTTGGCAAAGTAATGTCTCTGCTTTTGAATATGCTATCTAGGTTGGTCATAACTTTCCTTCCAAGGAGTAAGTCTCTTTTAATTTCATGGCTGCAGTCACCATCTGCAGTGATTTTGGAGCCCCCCAAAAATAAAGTCTGACACTGTTTCCACTGTTTCCCCATCTATTTCCCATGAAGTGATGGGAAAGGATGCCATGATCTTCGTTTTCTGAATGTTGAGTTGTAAGCCAACTTTTTCACTCTCCTCTTTCACCTTCATCAAGAGGCTTTTTAGTTCCTCTTCACTTTCTGCCATAAGGGTGGTGTCATCTGCATATCTGAGGTTGTTGATATTTCTCCTGGCAATCTTGCTTCCAGCTTGTGCTTCTTCCAGTCCAGCGTTTCTCATGATGTACTCTGCATATAAGTTAAATAAGCAGGGTGACAATATACAGCCTTGACGTACTCTTTTTCCTATTTGGAACCAGTCTGTTGTTCCATGTCCAGTTCTAACTGTTGCTATTAAATAATCTTTGAGTGGGCCTGATAGACTATGTTCCAGTATAATACTTAATGGCTATGCGATTCACATTTTGCCTTATTGCCAAGTTTTGGATATTCTTCCTAAATACCCCTCTTTGAATCTCACTCCCTTATATCCATTACATCCCTTACATCCAGCACAGATCTCCCTACTTGGGTCTCACTCATTGATTTCTGCTTCTTCCTAACAGGAAATCATAACTGCTTTTGGAGCCCCTGGAGATCAGAAGGATGAACCATGGCCTGGAAGAATCCGACCACTAACTTTCTTTGTCTGTGTCTCCCACCAGGCCTGCCTGTCATGTCATCAGCAAATTCACCGGAATGCACCTATATGCCCTCTGTGCAAAGCCAAGAGTCGGTCCAGGAATCCCAAAAAGCCAAAACGGAAGCAGGATGAATGAAGAGAGGGAGAACACTTAGAGCTCTGCAGCTCATGACCCCTCCCCTTGACCAGAGTGATTGATGTCTCCATGTGAAAGAACCCTTCCCCACTTCTATTTAATGTGATAGAAGCACAACCCCCCTCTCACTTTGCTTTTATTTCTTTCTGCTGTCAGAGTTTCTGGTTTAGGAAGAGATGTTGTTCAGGTGCTAATGACAGTTGTGTCTGAAGGTCCCTTCTCTCTCAGCCACATTTTAACCCCTGCCCTTGTTAGGAAACAAGGGAAGGGCAGAAATCCCAGATGTGATTCTCTGTCTCTTGCTTCTGAGGCCTAGTGCCTAAGGCCTGAGGGCTGAGTAGTCCCATATCTTGTTTCAGGTGAAGGTTCCAGTGTTCCCCCTCCCTGTACTTTTATCTTAGGCTCTGAAGGGACAACATTCTTTTTTCTGGACTTTCCTGTAGGTTTGGTGCATATATCTCCCCACTCACACCCTCATCTCATCCTCAAGGCCCAGAGGTGGCTTGGACAAGCTCTCCTTTTTGTATTAATTTGGGAGGCCTAGCTGTTTTATTAGAGTTTACCACCCCATTACCCCCTACCCTGACAGTTTCCCAAATATACTAAAGTTCTCAGGTACCAGGTTATGTGTCTGAGGACCCTAAAATCTGTAGACTTTTCTCCAATAATAACCCTAGCTTTTGAAAATTAGTAGTAGATGTTTCCCACAGTGAAATCAAGGAGCCAGACCTACTCTGCAAGTCCTGCCTAATTCATTTCCTAAGTGAGGGCTCTGCTACCAGGGCTGTATTAGGCTGGAGAGATTCCAGGATGACATTTGTGTTACTTTTTGTTCAAAACCACTACTCTAACACTTTAGTCCAATGGTGTATCTTAGAGTTCAGAGTAATGGGTTGTGATTCAAGTGAATGCCAGTCACCTTACCATGCAGGTAAGTGAGACCTCTACTTCAGTCATCTCTCCCTCTCTTGGGTCGGCTTTCTTCTCTAAGGCAGCTTCAGCTCAGGTCAGCTTTTGGCGACTCCCTTTCCGGTGAATTGTGCAGGTGACTTTCCCTCTGAGAAGAAAAGATTCCAGTTTCCCCTAAGCCCTACAGCTCTTCCTTTTAAACTTAAGGGATGGGATGGGGACTGATGAAAAAATGTTGGCTTCAGGTATCAGGCCATGGCTGGGGAGGGGAGGATATTTTTCCTTCCTTTCTTAACTGTATGTTTAAGTTACCACAGTGTCTGTGTGTTCATAATATATAGAAGGTTCCTCTGCTCTTTGAAAGTAAGAGCATTATGTCTGTACAAATTCTTTTAAATAAACATTTGTTCATTGGAATAAATGCTGACTCAGTGCTTACTAGTGCCAGGTAATAGAAAAGATGCAATGCCATTTCCCCTTCTGGGTAGCACTTCTTCACTCTTTTTTAGTCTACACTATAAATAAGAAAACCAGGAACATCACTGCATAATAATTTACCCTATTTTTATAATAATTTCCACTTATTCAGTGCCTACTCTGTGTCAGGTCTCTATGTAAGATGCTTTATATAAATGATTGTATTTGATTTTCAAAACATTTTAAGCTAAGTATTCTTATTGCCTTTTTCCAAAAATGTAAACTGAAGCTCAGAGAAGTAACTTGTACAGAGTTAAACAGACAGCTAGTAAGAGAAATTTCAGGATTTGAACTCAGATTTGTCTGGTTCCATAGTCCATTTTTTCCCCTACTTTTTCTCCATGGTCATTTTTTAAAGCTTTTCTCCATTTTGAGATGGCTTTATCACAGAAGTAGTTGAAATAACTCTGAACTAGAAGTCAGAGACTACAAATTCAATGACTGATGCAGGAGTATAAAGGCCTGGTCCTCTATGGGGATATAATAGGGAACACCTCTGAAGGGCCATCCCAGCTTCAGAGCTCCCCATGGGTGGACTGTGGTTTCCATTAAGACTGAGTTGGTAGCTCAGCTGGTAAAGAATCCACCTGCAATGCAGAAGACCTGGCTTTGATCCCTCGGTTGGGAAGATCCCCTGGAGGAGGGCATGGCAACCCACTCCAGTATTCTTGACAGGAGAATCCCCGTGGACAGAGGAGCCTGGCAGGCTACAGTCCATAGGGTGGCAAAGAGTCAGACATGACTGAGCAACTAAGCACACACACAATAGTTTAATAGCTCCTTCTGTCAAATCCTGCCTCCTTCTTTTCCCTTGTCTTCTACAAGTGTTGATCCCATGGGCACCCTAGTTAATATTCTGTACGTTAAACTGTCCTAGTTCTTTCCAGAAACCCAACAGTTGACAGAAATTTCTCTGGTTTCAGTGTTGTCATCTGGAAAAATGGAAAAAATAATAGTACCTATTTCTGGCATTGTTGAGAGCAATGCCAGGCATGGAGTAAGCACTCAATGCCAGGCATATAGCAAGTACTTCTTCCCCTTGCACCTCTGGCATCAGGTAGATTGGATGACCACACAAAAAATAATATTTTGGATTTCCCTGGTGGTCCAGTTAGTGTCTGCCTGTCAATGAAGGGGACATGAATTCAATCCCTGGTCCAGAATGATTCCACATGCCGTGGTGCAACTAAGTCCATGTGAAGCCCAGGCACCCTAGAGCCTGTGCTCTGTGACAAGAGAAGCCCCTGCAATGAGAAGCCCACAAACCAAAACTAGAGAGTAACCCTGCTTTCCACAATTAGAGAAAGCCCATGTGCAGCAGCAAAGTCCTAGTGCAGCCAAAAATAAATAAATAAAAGTAATATGCACGATACTGGATGCTTGGGGCTAGTGCACTGGGACGACCCAGAGGGATGGTATGGGGAGGGAGGAGGGAGGAGGGTTCAGGATGGGGAACACATGTATACCTGTGGCGGATTCAGTTTGATATTTGGCAAAACTAATACAATTATGTAAAGTTTAAAAATAAAATAAAATTTAAAAAATTAAAAAATTAAAAAAAAAAGAAAAAAGAAATACCATTTGTCTTAGCTGACATCACCATCTCTGATTTTGTTCAGCTACAAGCCTGCTTTTGAGGTGGCTTAAACTCACCCTGTGCAAATGGAGGACACTCGGCTGTGTGACTTGAAGTACATCTTAACCTATATTGGCCTGAGTAGGTCCCTGTAAAATATAGGAGAAGTGGTTATTGCTCTGCATCTTTGCACACTGGAGGTCAGATCTGTCAATTCAGTTGTAGCCCAAATAGTCAGGTCAGCCATTTCCCAGGGAACACTTCTGAATGAGAAGGGAACAATCAAATGTTGAACACCTATATCTTCCACCCACTGGGTGGGGTGCTACTATTTCATTTAATTTTTCTAGCTCATCTATCTATTGTTGCAAAGCAATCAACCCAAAAACTTAGCAACTTAAAATAGCCATCCTTTGCTTGTGATTCTGCAATTGGAGCAGGACTTGCTGTGAATGGTTTATTTCTATTCTATGTGGTGTTACCTTAGACAGCTTTGCTGGGGCTGAAGGAATGAAGATGTATGCCCCCTCATATCTGGTACCTCAGTTGTAGTGGCTGAAACAGCTGTGGGCTGCCTGGGCCTCCCATCTCCCTTTGTAGTATTTTATCCTCCTTTCTTCCTTCATTGGGCCTCCCTTTCCAGTTAGAACAGTGAGACATTTTTTTTTAATGTGGCAGCAGTCTTCCCAGAGGGTGAGAACCAAAACTGCAAGGCCTTTTGTTGCATAAAACCAGAAGCCATACAGCAAAACTGCTGCTGTACTCTACAGGTCAAAGCAAGTCACAGAATGAACCCAGATTTAAGGAGTGGGGAAAAGAAACTCTACCTCTTGATAGGAGGAGCTGCATTCAGGCCAAAGATGGGAGGAATTGTTGTTCACATTTGCAGATAACTTATCACATCATCCAACAACAAACTTACATTATGTGTGTCCATTTTTACAGATGATAAAAGTGAGGCTCAAAAAAATGGGAAAGTAGTTGCCCAACAAACAACTAGGAAGGAGCAGAACCAAGAGGCAAACCTAGGTCTCTCTACCTTTAAAGCCTGTGTTTCTTCTACCTAAAAGCAGTTATTTAGGTAGGTCTGAAACCTGGTTAGAGGAGACTAAAGGAAGAAAAGGAACAAAATAGAGTAAAAGACAAAGACGATGTGGGTGAAGGAGAGAGAAAAAGGAAGAGGAAGAGAGTAAGAAATTATTTGTTATGCTGGTAAAATGCTTTATACTTAAAGTACCTTCTTCAACATTCTCATTTAATTCTCACATTAATAGCCCTGTACTATTAGGAGAGCATGTAGTATTACATTTTATAGATGAGATCCAGAGAAGGAAACTGACTCACCTGACGTCACTTAGCAAGTTAAGAGCAAAGCCACAACTAGAACCCAGGCCTTCCAATTTGGAAATAACCTGATTTGGGGCCCGCTTTACATGTTTGACACAATGAGGATGAATTCTATACATGCTTTGTGCCAGATGGCTTGCTTTTACACTGAGGATAGGGGCTCACTCCACAGGGAAAGGACAGGCAATTTTAGCAATTCTGCTCTTAAAAGTTTATTTCACTGTTAATATTATGTCCTCAGCTTTCCCATAGCAATTATCAGCATATTTGCAATGATCAACATCTCCCAGGGTGAACTCTGGAAAGTCTGTTAACTCAAGGCCAGGTGCCCTTAGGTTAGGTACTTAACCTCTCTGGGCCTCCAATATCTCATGTAGTAGTCCTCTCCTCATGGCATTGTTGTGAAGATTAAATGAGCTAATAATATACGTAAAGTGCTTAGAACAGAAATTGAGAAGCACTCAGTAAATGATGAGGAAGAAAATTATAATGATTATGACTGGCTTCCTGAGAGGCCAAAGATGACAACGATGATGATGAGGAGGAGGAGGAAGATGGGGAGGAGGTGGGGGAGGAGGAAGAGGAAAGGAAAGAAGAAGAGAAGGGGAAGGGAAGGGGAGGAGAAGGGAGGGAGAGAAAGGGAAGAGGAGACAAGGCACAGGAGGGAAGGGATTACCCCCATGTAGGGTTTCCCACCGGAGAAGGCAGTGGCAACCCACTCCAGTACTCTTGCCTGGAAAATCCCATGGATGGAGGAGTCTGGTAGGCTGCAGTCTATGGGGTCATTAAGAGTCGGATACGACTGTCTTCACTTTCACTTTTCACTTTCATGCATTGGAGAAGGAAATGGCAACCCACTCCAGTGTTCTTGCCTGGAGAATCCCAGGGATGGGGGAGCCTGGTGGGCTGCTGTCTATGGGGTCACAGAGTCGGACATGACTGAAGCGACTTAGCAGCAGCAGCAGCAGTAGCAGCAGGGTTTCCCACAGAGGGAAAGCTGATAGCTGAGAGTCATGGTTCCTTTCCTGGAGCTTGATGAGATTCCAAGGTTCTGTTGCCACTTGCCAGAGTCTATCTCATGGTTGTAAAAAAACAGAGGCCCCTCATGGGAACTAGGCATAAGTCCCTCTTTTCACCACAATCTTTTCTGCTATCACTGAGGAGGGAAGACCATCACTAAACAAAAATTCCCTATAAGTAGTCTAGGCTCATGTACACTTCAGTGATTTCTGTACTGTGCAGTACAGGCAAATGACACTGACCCAGGAGCCAATTGTTCCTGAGTTCAAATCCCCAATCCTTTATTTATTAGCAGTGCATTCTTGAACAAATTTTCCAACCTCCAGTTTCTTCATCTGTAAACTGGAGACAATACCTACTGTATGAGGTTGCAGAGAGAGGCAAGGATCACCATTTATAGTAGGTCCATAATTTATGGTCACTGTGGGAGGCAGCATAGTGTAGTGGCTAAGAACATGGACACCAAAGTCAGAGAGTCTGGATTCAGCTCTTAGCAAAGCCATTTGCTGACTGTGAGACTTTCAGTGAGCTTGTTAACTTCTTGAAACCTCATAATTACAATGAAGGTAATAATAGAATTTTCCTTATTGGATTGTTCCTAGGATTAGATAAGACAGTGCTTATGAGTTGCACATAGAAAGCATTATCTGAGTGTTTCATAAAGTAAACAAATCAAATCTTCCTACCAACACTCAGTGTCATCAGCTTAGAGATGAAAATCTTTAAGCTGGTAGAAGTCAAGTGCCTTCAAATTTGGGTCTGTCTAACTCCATTAAATCATAAAAATGCTTGGAAGAGTGTACTGATGTCTACAATTTATTGTGAAATGCATTGAAACTTAGCAACCTCACATAGAAGGAGCGGTGGCTGCACAGGCGCAGGAGGGCCTAGAGGAGCTACTCCACTTTCAAGGTCAGGAGGGGCGGCGGTGAGGAGATACCACTCATACAAGGTAAGGAGCAGTGGCTGTGCTTTGCTGGAGCAGCTGTGAAGAGATACCCCACATCCAAGGTAAGAGAAATCCAAGTAACACGGTAGGTATTGCAAGAGGGCAACAGAGGGCAGACACACTTAAACCATAATCACAGAAAACTATTCAATCTAATCACACTAGGACTGCAGCCTTGTCTAACTTAATGAAACTAAGCCATGCCCTGTAGGGCCACCCAAGACAGGCAGGTCATGGTGGAGAGGTCTGACAGACTGTGGTCCACTAGAGAAGGGAATGTCAAACCACTTCAGTATTCTTGCCTTGAGAACCCATGAACAGTATAAAAAGGGAAAATGATAGGATACTTAAAGAGGAACTCCCCAGGTCAGTAGGTGCCCAATATGCTACTGGAGATCAGTGGAGAAATAACTCCAGAAAGAATGAAGGGATGAAGCCAAAGCAAAAACAATACCCAGTTGTGGATGTGACTGGTGATAGAAGCAAGGTCAGATGTTGTAAAGAGCAATATTGCATAGGAACCTGGAATGTTAGGTCCATGAATCAAGCCAAACTGGAAGTGGTCAAACAGGAGATGGCAAGAGTGAACGTTGACATGCTAGGAATCAGTGAACTAAATGGACTTGAATGGGTGAATTTAACACAGATGACCATTATATCTACTACTGCGGGCAAGAATCCCTTAGAAGAAATGGAGTAGCCATCATGGTCAACAAAAGAGTCCGAAATGCAGTACTTGGATGCAATCTCAAAAATGGCAGAATGATCTCTGTTTGTTTCCAAGGCAAACCATTCAATATCACAGTAATCCAAGTCTATGCCCCAACCAGTAAAGCTGAAGAAGCTGAAGTTGAACGGTTTTATAAAGACCTAAAGACCTTTTAGAACTAACACCCCAAAAAGATGTCCTTTTCATTATAGGGGACTGGAATGTAAAAGTAGGAAGTTCAAAAGAAACAAAAGAGACCATAGCAAAAATCAACAAAACCAAAAGCTGGTTCTTTGAAAGGATAAATAAAATTGACAAACCATTAGCCAGACTCATCAAGAAACAAAGGGAGAAAAATCAAATCAATAAAATTAGAAATGAAAATGGAGAGATCACAACAGACAACACAGAAATACAAAGGGTCATAAGAGACTACTATCAACAATTATATGCCAATAAAATGGACAATGTGGAAGAAATGGACAAATTCTTAGAAAAGTACAACTTTCCAAAACTCGACCAGGAAGAAATAGAAAATCTTAACAGACCCATCACAAGCATGGAAATTGAAACTGTAATCAAAAATCTTCCAGCAAACAAAAGCCCAGGTCCAGATGGATTCACAGCTGAATTCTACCAAAAATTTAGAGAAGAGCTAACACCTATCCTGCTCAAACTCTTCCAGAAAATTGCAGAGGAAGGTAAACTTCCAAACTCATTCTATGAGGCCACCATCACCCTAATACCAAAACCTGACAAAGATCCCACAAAAAAAGAAAACTACAGGCCAATATCACTGATGAACATAGATGCAAAAATCCTTAACAAAATTCTAGCAATCCGAATCCAACAACACATTAAAAAGATCATACACCATGACCAAGTGGGCTTTATCCCAGGGATGCAAGGATTCTTCAATATCCGCAAATCAATCAATGTAATACACCACATTAACAAATTGAAAAATAAAAACCATATGATTATCTCAATAGATGCAGAGAAAGCCTTTGACAAAATTCAACACCCATTTATGATAAAAACTCTCCAGAAAGCAGGAATAGAAGGAACATACCTCAACATAATAAAAGCTATATATGACAAACCCACAGCAAACATTATCCTCAATGGTGAAAAATTGAAAGCATTTCCTCTAAAGTCAGGAACAAGACAAGGGTGCCCACTTTCACCATTACTATTCAACATAGTTTTGGAAGTTTTGGCCACAGCAATCAGAGCAGAAAAAGAAATAAAAGGAATCCAAATTGGAAAAGAAGAAGTAAAACTCTCACTGTTTGCAGATGACATGATCCTCTACATAGAAAACCCTAAAGACTCCACGAGAAA
The DNA here is from genome assembly GCF_032452875.1 of Bos javanicus. Taxonomy (NCBI): domain Eukaryota; kingdom Metazoa; phylum Chordata; class Mammalia; order Artiodactyla; family Bovidae; genus Bos; species Bos javanicus. Next base: position 98,046,579 of record NC_083897.1, read on the forward strand.
ATTACTAGAACTAATCAATGACTATAGTAAAGTTGCAGGATATAACATCAACACACAGAAATCCCTTGCATTCCTATACACTAATAATGAGAAAACAGAAAGAGAAATTAAGGAAACAATTCCATTCACCATTGCAACAGAAAGAATAAAATACTTAGGAATATATCTACCTAAAGAAACTAAAGACCTATATATAGAAAACTATAAAACACTGGTGAAAGAAATCAAAGAGGACACTAATAGATGGAGAAATATACCATGTTCATGGATTGGAAGAATCAATATAGTGAAAATGAGTATACTACCCAAAGCAATTTATAGATTCAATGCAATTCCTATCAAACTACCAACAGTATTCTTCACAGAGCTAGAACAAATAATTTCACAATTTGAATGGAAATACAAAAAACCTCGAATAGCCAAAGCGATCTTGAGAAAGAAGAATGGAACTGGACGGATCAACCTACCTGATTTCAGGCTCTACTACAAAGCCACAGTTATCAAGACAGTATGGTACTGGCACAAAGACAGAAATATAGATCAATGGAACAAAATAGAAAACCCAGAGATAAATCCACGCACATATGGACACCTTATCTTTGACAAAGGAGGCAAGAATATACAATGGATTAAAGACAATCTCTTTAACATGTGGTGCTGGAAAAACTGGTCAACCACTTGTAAAAGAATGAAACTAGAACACTTTCTAACACCATACACAAAAATAAACTCAAAATGGATTAAAGATCTAAATATAAGACCAGAAACTATAAAACTCCTAGAGGAGAACATAGGCAAAACACTCTCCAACATACATCACAGCAGGATCCTCTATGACCCACCTCCCAGAATATTGGAAATAAAAGCAAAAATAAACAATTGGGACCTAATTAACCTTAAAAGCTTCTGCACATCAAAGGAAACTATCAGCAAGGTGAAAAGACAGCCTTCAGAATGGGAGAAAATAATAGCAAATGAAGCAACTGACAAACAACTAATCTCAAAAATATACAAGCAACTCCTACAGCTCAAGTCCAGAAAGATAAATGACCCAATCAAAAAATGGGCCAAAGAACTAAATAGACATTTCTCCAAAGAAGACATACAGATGGCTAACAAACACATGAAAAGATGCTCAACATCACTCATTATCAGAGAAATGCAAAGCAAGACCACTATGAGGTAACATTCCACACCAGTCAGAATGGCTTGATCCAAAAATCTACAAATAATAAATGCTGGAGAGGGTGTGGAGAAAAGGGAATCCTCTTACACTGTTGGTGGGAATGCAAACTAGTACAGCCACTATGGAGAACAGTGTGGAGATTCCTTAAAAAACTGGAAATAGAACTGCCTTATGATCCAGCAATCCCACTGCTGGGCATACACACTGAGGAAACCAGAAGGGAAAGAGACACTTGTACCCCAATGTTCATCACAGCACTGTTTATAATAGCCAGGACATGGAAGCAACCTAGATATCCATCAGCAGAAGAATGGATAAGAAAGCAGTGGTACATATACACAATGGAGTATTACTCAGCCATTAAAAAGAATTCATTTGAATCGGTTCTAATGAGGTGGATGAAACTGGAGCCTATTATACAGAGTGAAGTAAGCCAGAAGGAAAAACACCAATACAGTATACTAACGCATATATATGGAATTTAGAAAGATGGTAACAATAACCCTGTGTACGAGACAGCAAAAGAGACACTGATGTATGGAACAGTCTTATGGACTCTGTGGGAGAGGGAGAGGGTGGGAAGATTTGGGATAATGGCATTGAAACATGTAAAATATCATGTATGAAACGAGATGCCACTCCCGGTTCAATGCACAATACTGGATGCTTGGGGCTAGTGCACTGGGACGACCCAGAGGGATGGTATGGGGAGGGAGGAGGGAGGAGGGTTCAGGATGGGGAGCACATGTATACCTGTGATGGATTCATTATGATATTTGGCAAAACTAATACAATTATGTAAAGTTTAAAAATAAAATAAAATTAAAAAAAAATAAAAGTAGGAAGTTATGAAACACCTGGAGTAATAGGCAAATTTGGCCTTTGGATATGGAATGAAGCAGGGCAAAGGCTAATAGAGTTTTGCCAAAAGAATGCACTGGTCATAGCGAATACCCTCCTCCAACAACACAAGAGAAGACTTTACACATGTACATCACCAGATGATCAACACCGAAATCAGACTGATTATATTCTTTGCAGCCAAAGATGGAGAAGCTCTATACAGTCAGCAAAAACAAGACTGGGAGCTGACTGTGGATCAGATCATGAGCTCCTTATTGCCAAATTCAGAATTAAATTGAGAAAGTAGGGAAAACTACCAGACCATTAAGGTATGTCCTAAATTAAATCCCGTATGATTATACAGTGAAAGTGATAAATAGATTTAAAGGACTAGATCTGATAGAGTGCCTGATGAACTATGGATGGAGATTCGTGACATTGTACAGGAAACAGGGATCAAGACCATCCACAGGGAAAAGAAATGCAAAAAGCAAAACGGCTGTCTGGGGACGCCTTACAAATAGCTGTGAAAAGAAGAGAAGCAAAAAGCAAAGTAGAAAAGGAAAGATATAAGCATCTGAATGCAGAGTTCCAAAGAATAGCAAGAAGAGATAAGAAAGCCTTCCTCAGTGATCAATGCAAAGAAATAGAGGAAAACAACAGAATGGGAAAGACTAGAGAGCTCTTCAAGAAAATTAGAGACACCAAGGGAACATTTCATGCAAAGATGGGCTCAATAAAAGACATATATGGTAGGGACCTAACAAAAGCAGAAGATATTAAGAAGAGGTGGCAAGAATACACAGAAGAACTGTACAAAAAAGATCTTCATGGCCCAGATAATCACGATGGTGTGATCACTCACCTAGAGCCAGACATCCTGGAATGGGAAGTCAAGTGGGCCTTAGAAAGCATCACTACTAACATATCAAGTGGAGGTGATGGAATTCCAGTTGAGCTATTTAAAATCCTGAAAGATGATGCTGTGAAAGTGCTGCACTCAATATGCCAGCAAATTTGTAAAACTCAGCAGTGGCCACAAGACTGGAAAAGGTCAGTTTTCACTCCAATCCCAAAGAAAGGCAATGCCAAAGAATGCTCAAACTAGTGCACAAATGCACTCATGCCACATGCTAGTACATAATGCTTGAAATTCTCCAAGCCAGGCTTCAGCAATATGTAAACCATGAACTTCCAGATGTTCAAGCTGGTTTAGAAAAGGCAGAGGAACCAGAGATCAAATTGCCAACATTCGCTGGATCATGGAAAAAGCAAGAGAGTTCCAGAAAAACATCTATTTCTGCTTTACTGACTATGCCGAAGCCTTTGACTGTGTGGATCACAATAAACTGTGGAAAATTCTGAAAGAGATGGGAATACCAGACCTCCTGACCTGCCTCTTGAGAAACCTGTATGCAGGTCAGGAAGCAACAGTTAGAAGTGGACATGGAACAACAGACTGGTTCCAATTAGGAAAAGAAGTACGTCAAGGCTGTATATTGTCACCCTGCTTATTTAACTTATATGCAGAGTACAGCATGAGAAATGCTGGGCTGGAAGAAGCACAAGCTGGAATCAAGATTGCGGGGAGAAATATCAGTAACCTTAGATGTGCAGATGACACCACCCTTAAGGCAGAAATTGAAGAGGAACTAAAAACCTCTTGATGAAAGTGAAAGAGGAGAGTGAAAAAATTGTCTTAAAGCTCAACATTCAGAAAACGAAGATCATGGCATCTGGTCCCATCACTTCATGGGAAATAGATGGGGAAACAGTGGAAACAGTGTCAGACTTTATTTTTTGGGGGTTCCAAAATCAATGCAGATGGTGATTGCAGGCATGAATTTAAAAGACACTTACTCCTTGGAAGGAAAGGTATGACCAACCTAGATAGCATATTCAAAAGCAGAGACATTACTTTGCCAACAAAGGTCTGTCTAGTCAAGGCTATGGTTTTTCCAGTAGTCATGTATGGATGTGAGAGTTGGTCTGTAAAGAAAGCCGAGCACTGAAGAATTGATGCTTTTGAACTGTGGTGTTGGAGAAGACTCTTGAGATTCCCTTGGACTTCAAGGAGATCCAACCAGTCCATTCTAAAGATCAGCCCTGGGTGTTCTTTGGAAGGAATGATGTTAAAGCTGAAACTCCAGTACTTTGGCCACCTCATGCGAAGGGTTGACTCATTTGAAAAGACTCTGATGCTGGGAGGGATTGGGGGCAGGAGGAAAAGAGGATGACAGAGGATGAGATGGCTCGATGGCATCACTGACTCAGTGGATGTGATTTGAGTGAACTCCGGGAGATGGTGATGGACAGGGAGGCCTGGTGTGCTGCGATTCATGGGGTCACAAAGAGTCGGACAGGACTGAGCGACTGGACTGAACTTAACTGAAAGTTAGCATATTGGTGGATGGATAGAAGCATAGATATATGATAAAATACGTTTAGTAGAATGCTAATTTTAGGATTTAGGTAGGGGACATAAGGTGCTGTTGCTGTTGCTGCTAAGTCGATTCAGTCGTGTCCGACTCTGTGCGACCCCAGAGACAGCAGCCCACCAGGCTCCCCTGTCGCTGGGATTCTCCAGGCAAGAACACTGGAGTGGGTTGTCATTTCCTTCTCCAGGACATAAGGTGCTAACTGTAAAATTTGTTGTGCTTGCAATTTTTTATAATAAAATATTGGGGCAATAAACATCTACCTGGTAATGTTACTTCTCTGTCTAAAAGCCTTGTTTTCTTCCCTAGCATTCCCACTGCATAATTTGACCTCTTGACTCATCAGCATAGCTCTCACTGAGCCCCCTGCCTATGCTGAATTGGCAGACCACCAGGTAGAACAGATGATAATGCAGAAAGAGGGAGACAGCTTTGCACTTCTACTTAGGATGATCAACTTGTCCTAATTTGCCCATGACTGTTCTGGTTTTAAAAGTGAATGTCCTACCTCCTGTTAAATCCTTCAGTTCAGTTCAGTTCAGTCACTCAGTTGTGTCCTACTTTTTGAAACCTCATGGACTGCAGTATGCCAGGCTTCCTTGTCCATCACCAACTGCCAGAACTTGCTCAAATGCATCTCCATCGAGTTGGTGATGACATCCAACCATCTCATCCTCTATCAGCCCTTCTCCTCCTGCCTTCAATCTTTCCCAGCATCAGGGTCTTTTCAATGAGTCATTTCTTTGCATCAGGTGGTCAAAGTATTGGAGTTTCAACTTCAGCATCAGTCCTTCCAATTAATATTCAGGACTTATTTCCCTTAGGATTGACTGATTTGATCTCCTTGCAGTCCAAGGGACTCTCAAGAGTCTTCTCCAACACCACAGTTAAAAAGCATCAATTCTGTGGCACATATACACAATGGAGTATTACTCAGCCATGAAAAAGAGTACATTTGAATCAGTTCTAATTAGGTGGATGAAACTGGAGCCTATTATACAGCATGAAGTAAGCCAGAAAGAAAAACACCAAAACAGTATCAGTCAATTCAGTTCAGTCGCTCAGTCGTGTCCGACTCTTTGTGACCACATGTATTGCAGCACGCCAGGCCTCCCTGTCCATCACCAACTCCCGGAGTTCACCCAAACTCATGTCCATCGAGTCAGTGATGTCATCCAGCCATCTCATCCTCTGTCGTTCCCTTCTCCTCCTGCCCCCAATCCCTCCCAGTATCAGAGTCTTTTCCAATGAGTCAACTTTTCTAATGAGGTGGCCAAAGTATTGGAGTTTCAGCTTTAGCATCAGTCCTTCCAAAGAACACCCAGGGCTGAACTCCTTTAGAATGGACTGGTTGGATCTCCTTGCAGTCCAAGGGACACTCAAGAGTCTTCTCCAACACCACAGCTCAAAAGCATCTTCTGCACTCAGCCTTCTTCACAGTCTAACTCTCACATCCATACATGACCACTGGAAAAACCATAGCCTTGACTAGACGGACCTTTGTTGGCAAAGTAATGTCTCTGCTTTTGAATATGCTATCTAGGTTGGTCATAACTTTCCTTCCAAGGAGTAAGTCTCTTTTAATTTCATGGCTGCAGTCACCATCTGCAGTGATTTTGGAGCCCCAAAAATAAAGTCTGACACTGTTTCCCCATCTATTTCCCATGAAGTGATGGGACCAGATGCCATGATCTTCGTTTTCTGAATGTTGAGCTTTAAGACAACTTTTTCACTCTCCTCTTTCATTTCATCAAGAGGCTTTTTAGTTCCTCTTCACTTTCTGCCATAAGGGTGGTGTCAACTGCATATCTGAGGTTATTGATATTTCTCCCAGCAATCTTTATTCCAGCTTGTGCTTCCAGCCCAGCGTTTCTCATGATGTACTCTGCATATAAGTTAAATAAGCAGGGTGACAATATACAGCCTTCACATACTTCTTTTCCTATTTGGAGCCACTCTTTTGTTCCATGTCCAGTTCTAACTGTTGCTTCCTGACCTGCATACATGTTTCTCAAGAGGCAGGTCAGGTGGTCTGGTATTGTGATCCACACAGTCAAAGGCTTTGGCATAGTCAATAAAGCAGAAATAAATGTTTTTCTGGAACTCTCTTGCATTTTCAGTGATCCAGCAAATGTTGGCAATTTGATCTCTGGTTCCGCTGCCTTTTCTATAACTAGCTTGAACATCTGGAAGTTCACAGTTCATGTATTGCTGAAGGCTGGCTTCGAAAATTTTGAGCATTACTTTACTAGCATGTGAGATGAGTGCAATTGTGCGGTAGTTTGAGCATTCTTTGGCATTGCCTTTCTTTACTAATGCATATATATGGAATTTAGAAAGATGGTAACAATAACCCTGTATGAGAGCCAGCAAAAGAGACACAGATGTATAGAACAGTCTTTTGGACTCTGTGGGAGAGGGCGAGGGTCAGATGATTTGGGAGAATGGCATTTAAACATGTGTAATATCATATGTGAAATGTATTGCCAGTCCAGGCTCGATACATGATACAGGATGCTCGGGGCTGGTGTACTGAGATGACCCAGAGGGATGGTATGGGGAGGGAGGTGGGAGGGGAGTTCAGGATGGGCAACATGTGTCCACCCGTGGCATATTCATGTTGATGTATGGCAAAACCAATACAATATTGTAAAGTAATTAGCCTCCAATTAAAATAAATAAATTTATATTAAAATTAAAATTAATTAATTTTTTACAAAAGCATCAATTCTTTGGCGTTCAACTTTCTTTATGGTCCAACTGTCACATCTGTACATGACTACGAGAAAAACCAAAGCTTTGACTAGACAGGTCTGTGTTGGCAAAGTAATGACTCTGTTTTTAATATGCTGTCTAGATTGCTCATAGCTTTTCTTCCAAGGAGCAAGCATGCTTTAATTTCATGGCTGCAGTTACCATCTGCAGTGGTTTTGGAGCCCAAGAAAATAAAGTCTGTCACTCTTTCCCATCTATTTGCCATGAAGTGATGGGACCAGATGCCATGATCTTCGTTTTCTGAATGTTGAGTTTTAAGCCAGCTTTTTCACTCTATCACTTTCATCATCACTTTCTCTTCAATTTCTGCCATAAGGGTGGTGATGAAAAGGACATCTTTTTTGTTGTTGTTTGTTTTGGTTTAGTTCTAGAAGCTCTTGTATGTCTTCATAGAACTGTTCAACTTCAGCTTCTTCAGCATTAGTGGTTGGGGCACAGACTTGGATTACTGAGATATTTCCTGATCTGTGATAAATGAACACAGATCAGAAAATTCCTCAGACCTAGGCAAGCTGGGATGGTTAGTCACCCTATTGTACCTTTGTGCCCAGTTGTGCTCTGAGCCTTCATTTTTTCTGGTAGTGCTAATGGAAGCTGTCACCTATTGTTTCTAATTCACAGCATGTTCAGGGTCTTTGGGAAGTTTCAGATCTGGCCCTTACCCACTTACTCTGCCATCTGGGCAGAAGCTGCCCCCACTGCTGATGATGTGGTGCACCTGTTACAGAACCTTCCATCACATTGCTTTTCACACTCAGGGCAGCAGCAGTTATGTCTCCACCCTTCTCCTCCATACATCACCTTAATCCTAGCTTTCTGTGCTTGAAATTCCATAACGCTGACAACTCCAAGAGCCTGAGACACTGCTTTTGACCTCTGGGTCCTACAGGCAGCCCTGACTCCAGATACTCTTTCACATCCTGAGCAAGTAACCACGTTGCTCACCCGGAGATGTTTGTGTTCCATCCAGAAAGAAGAGTAGATGTGTCCACAGCAGGCAGGTAGCTATATTCATCCAAAAGGTGCAATGTATAGATGTCCATACATGGCAGCACCATGAAAAAGGGAAGAGCCGGCTTAGGAGTCCCAAGAATATAAATGTGCTCCCAAGAAAAAAGCCTACAGAGAAGTACATTCCTTCTGCCTAATGTTATTCTGGCAGGGAACCACATCCCTTTAAAAAAGTATGGCTTCCCAGTACCCTCAATGGCTTTGCTTTTGGCCTGATGCCTTCTAATATATATCCCTCTGTGACACATGCATTGGGGTGAAGACAGACCTGAAAAAGCTACAGTACAATAGCTTCTCTTTATTGAGTGAACATTTACTATGGTCTAGGCATTGAAATGTGTGCTTCACATAATGCTCACATTTAACCTTCACAGAAGTCCTAAAATATATGGGTTATTATTATCCCCACATTAAAAAACCTGAGGAACCAACTGGTTAAATTTCTTACCCAAGGTAAGTTTCAGAGCTGGGACTCAAACCTAAGAAATCAAACACCAAAACTCAAGTGAATAATTAGTCTCCCAGTGAGATCCACCATCTGGTTTTCAATGTATGAACTCCTGGACATAATCATCATGAACTGACTGACATGAGTGTCCTCCTAAAGCCACAGCAGGATTGGGTGATGATACAATGAAAAGTTGTCCTGTGCCCTCTCCATCTCTGTCTTTCTAGCCTATGAACCACAACCTGGGAATAATCAGAGCGTAGCAAGAGAGTACTTCATCTATTATACTTCTTGCTGACATTAAGCTCAGATTCACCATCACTGAATAATTGCTTGCTGTTCTCCATTCTGCCCCAACAGTGGCATTTACTCCTAGTACCCCAGCCCTCAGCACATCACCAGCAGCTCTCAGCCACCTGCATGAGCAGCACGGCTTCGAAAATGTCTATAGGACCCACTAGAGTTTACAGAGGAATAATGTGAAGCCAATATTCATCCCTGAGCACGAGAGAAGACAATCTCCATACAGAGGTCATCTTTATACCCTTACCCTTACAAAAATTTGAAAACAGTTACTAAGAAAACTAAGCCCATGACATTTTGTTTCCAGTTGCCAACATCTTTGAAGATTCACTTCTTTGTTACTGACATGCTCCACCTGGCCTGCTTGGACCACATTTCCCATCTTCCTGCCCTGTGTCCAGCCCCAGCTAGTTGAGATGGAGAGCTGGAGAGCAGAATGGTGGAAGTTTGAACTTCCACTAGCACCATAGTCAATCCCAGTTTCTGGTGCAGTAAAAGGTTAGGGGCTAGATAAAAGGTTGTAAAAAAAGCACCTTCCATCTAAGGAATACCCACGAACCCATTAGATTCCTTCAGCAATAAAGTCCAGGGCCAACTTTTATCAGAGGATAACATGTATGTGTTGGAGATAGGGATATTCCATCTTTGTTTTGGCCACTTAAGTCAACTAGAGAAATGCCCAAATTAGGCACCCCATGCCTCATAAATGCCTCAAGGCTGTTTATGACAAGCTTCTGAGGCACCCCCTTGCTTATTCCTGACATATACTTGCTCCAGTTTCCTCCTTTTGCAAGACACACTCTTTTTTTTTTTTTTAAGGTTACACATTCAGCTGTCCTGTATTTATCTTATTTATTTATTTTATATTTTTAATTTACTTATTTTAATTGGAGGCTAATTACTTTACAATATTGTAGTGGGTTTCGCCATACACTGACACGAATCAGCCATGTGTGTACATGTGTTCCACATCCTGAACCCCCCTCCCACTTCCATCCACATCCCATCCCTCAGGGTCATCCCAATACACCAGCCCTGAGCACCCTGTCTCATGCATCGAACCAGGACTGGAGATCTGATTGACATATGATAATATACACGTTTCAATGCTATCCTCTCAAATCATCCCACCCTCACCTTCTTCCACAGAGTCCAAAAGACTGTTCTATACATCTGTATTTATTTTGTTGTCTTGCATATAGGGTCATCGTTACCATTCTAAATTCCATATGTATGCATTATATATACCATCGTTACCATCGTTACTATTCTAAATTCCATATATATGCATTAGTATACTGTATTGGTGTTTTTCGTTCTGACTTATTTCACTCTGTATAATAGGCTCCACTTTCATCCACCTCATTAGAACAGATTCAAATACATTATTTTTAATAGCTGAGTAATACTCCACTGTGTATATGTACCAAAGCTTTCTGATCCATTCACCTGCCGATGGACATCTAGGTTGCTTTCATGTCCTGACTATTATAAACAGTGCTGCGATGAATATTGGGGTACACGTGTCTCTTTCAATTGTGGTTTCCTTGGCGTGTATGCCCACGAGTGGGATTGCTGGGTCATATGGCAGTTCTATTTCCAGTTTTTTAAGGAATCTCCACACTGTTATCCATAGTGGCTGAACTAGTTTGCATTCCCACCAACAGTGTAAGAGGCTTCCCTTTTCTCCACACCCTCTCTAGCATTTATTGTTTGTAGACATTTGGATAGCAGCCATTCTGAGCGGCATGAGATGGTACCTCACTGGTTTTGATTTGCATTTCTCTGATAATGAGTGATGTTGAGCATCTTTTCATGTGTTTGTTAGCCATCTGTATGTCTTCTTTGGAGAAATGTCTGTTTAGTTCTTTGGCCCATTTTTTGATTGGGTCGTTTATTTTTCTGGAATTGAGCTTCAGGAGTTGCTTGTGTATTTTTGAGATTAATTATTTATCAGTTGTTTTATTTGCTGTTATTTTCTCCCATTCTGAAGGCTGTCTTTTCACATTGCTTAGAGTTTCCTTCATTGTGCAAAAGCTTTTAAGTTTAATTAGGTCCCATTTGCTTATTTTTGCTTTCGCTTCCATTACTCTGGAAGGTGGGTCATAGAGGGCCCTGCTGTGGTTTATGTCAGAGAGGGTTTTGTCTATGTTTTCCTCTAGAAGTTTTATGGTTTGTAGATGTACGTTTAGATCCTTAATCCATTCCGAGTTTATTTTTGTGTGTGGTGTTAGAAAGTGTTCTAGTTTCATTCTTTTACAAGGCGGTTGACCACTTTTCCCAGCACCCTTGTTAAAGAGATTGCCTTTTTTCCACTGTATATTCTTGCCTCCTTTGTCAAAGATAAGGTGTCCATAGGTGCGTGGATTTATCTCTGGGCTTTCTATTTTGTTCCATTGATCTAAATTTCTGTCTTTGTACCAGTACCATACTGTCTTGATGACTGTAGATTTGTAACATAGCCTGAAGTCAAGCAGCTTGATGCCTCCAGGTCCATTCTTCTTTCTCAAGATTGCTTTGGCTATTCAAGGTTTTTTGTATTTCCATACACATTTGGAAATTATTTGTTCTAGTTCTCTGAAAAATACCGTTGGTAGCTTGATAGGGATTGCATTGAATCTATAAATTGCTTTAGGTAGTATACTCATTTTCACTATATTGATCCTTCCAATCCATGAACATGGTATATTTCTCCATCTATTTGTGTCCTCTTTGGTTTATTTCATCAGTGTTTTATAGTTTTCTATATATATATATGTCTTTTGTTTCTTTAGGTAGATTTATTGCTAAGTATTTTATTAATTTTGTTGCAATGGTGAATGGGATTGTTTCCTTAATTTCTCGTTCTGTTTTCTCATTGTTAGTGTATAGGAATGCAAGGGATTTATGTGTGTTAATTTTATATCCTGCAACTTTACTGTACTCATTGAGTTGCTCTAATAATTTTCTGATGGAGTCTTTAGGGTTTTCTGTGTAGAAGATCATGTCATCTGCAAACAGTGAGAGTTTTATTTCTTCTTTTCCAACCTGGATTCCTTTTATTCCTTTTTATTCTCTGATTGCTGTGGCTAAAACTAGAAAAACTATGTTGTACAGTAGTGCTGAGTGTGGGCACCCTTGTCTTGTTCCTGACTTTACAGGAAATGCTTTCAATTTTTCACCATTGAGGATAATGTTTGCTGTCTGTTTGTCATATGTAGATTTTTATTATGTTGAGATTTGTCATATGTAGATTTTTATTATGTTGAGGTATGTTCCTTCAATTCCTGATTTCTGGAGAGTTTTTATCATATATGGATGTTGAATTTTGTTAAAGGCTTTTTCTGCATCTATTGAGATAATCATATGGTTTTTATCTTTCAATTTGTTAATGTGGTTATTATATTGATTGAATTGAGGATATTGAAGAATCCTTGCATCCCTGGGATAAGGCCCACTTGGTTATGATGTATGATCCTTTTAATATGTTGTTGGATTCTGTTTTGCTAGGATTTTGTTAAGGATTTTTGCATCTATGTTCATTAGTGATATTGGCCTGTAGTTTTCTTTTTTTGTGGCATCTTTGTCTGGCTTTAGTATTAGGGTGATGGTGGCCTCATAGAATGAGTTTGGAAGTTTACCTTCCTCTGTAATTTTCTGGAAGACTTTGAGTAAGATAGGTGTTAGCTATTCTCTCAACTTTTGATATTCAGCTGTGAATCTGGCTGGTCCTGGGCTTTTGTTTGTTGGAAGATTTCTGATGACAGCTTCGATTTCTGTGCTTGTGATAGGTCTGTTAAGATTTTCTATTTCTTCCTGGTTCAGTTTTGGAAAGTTATACTTTTCTAAGAATTTGTCCATTTCTTCCAAGTTGTCCATTTTATTGGCATATAGTTGCTGATATTAGTCTCTTATGATCCTTTTTATTTCTGTGTTGTCTGTTGTGATTTCTCCATTTTCATTGCTAATTGTATTGATTTCATTCTTCTCCCTTTCTTTCTGGATGAGTCTTGCTAATGATTTGTCAATTTTATTTATCTTCTCAAAGAACCAGCTTTTAGCTTTGTTGATTTTTGCTATAGTCTGCTTTGTTTCTTTTTCATTTATTTCTGCCCTAATTTTTATGATTTCTTTCCTTCTACTAACCCTGCGGTTCTTCATTTCTTACTTTTCTAGTTGCTTTAAGTGGAGAGGTAGGTTTTTTATTTGACTTTCTTCTTGTTTCTTGAGGTAAGCCTCTATTGGTATGAACCTTCCCCTTAGCACTGCTTTTACACTGTCCTATAGCTTTGGGGTTGTTGTGTTTTCGTTTTCATTAGTTTCTATGCATATTTTAATTTCTTTTTTTATTTCTTCTGTGATTTGTTGCTTATTCAGAAGTGTGTTGTTTAGCCTCCATATGTTGGAATTTTTAATATTTTTTTCCTGTCATTGCATTGTGATCAGAAAAGAAGCTTGGAATGATTTTAATTTTTTCAAATTTGCCAAGACTAGATTTATGGCCCAGGATGTGATCTATCCTGGAGAAGGTTTCGTGTGCACTTGAGAAAAAGTGAAATTCATTGTTTGGGGGTGAAATGTCCTATATATATCAATGAGGTCTAACTGGTCCATTGTATCATTTAAAGTTTGTGTTTCCTTGCTAATTTTCTGTTTAGTTGATCTATCCATACGTGTGAGTGGGGTATTAAAGTCTTCCACTCTTACTGTGTTATTGTTAATTTCCCCTTTCATACTTGTTAGCATTTGCCTTACATATTGTGGTGCTCCTATGTTGGGTGCATATATATTTATAATTGTTATATCTTCTTGGAGTGATCCTTTGATCATTATGTAGTGTCCTTCTTTGTCTCTTTTCACAGCCTTTATTTCAAAGTCTATTTTATCTGTTATGAGTATTGCTACTCCTGCTTTCTTTTGGTCTGCATTTGTGTGAAATATCTTTTTCCAGCCCTTCACTTTCAGTCTGCATGTGTCCCTTGTTTTGAAGTGGGTCTCTTGTAGACAGCATATATAGGGGTATTTTTTTTGTATCCATTCAGCCAGTCTTTGTCTTTTGGTTGGGGCATTCAACCCATTTACATTTAAGGTAATTATTGATAAGTATGATCCCATTGCCATTTACTTTGTTGTTTTGGGTTCAAGTTTATACACATTTTCTGTGTTTCCTGTCTAGAGAAGATCTTTTAATATTTGTTGAAGAGCTGGTTTGGTGGTGCTGAATTCTCTCAGCTTTTGCTTGTCTGTGAAGCTTTTGATTTCTCCTTCATATCTGAATGAGATCCTTGCTGGGTAGAGTGATTTGGGTTGTAGGTTTTTCCCTTTCATCACTTTTAGTATGTCCTGCCATTCCCTTCTGGCCTGAAGAGTTTCTATTGAAAGATCAGCTGTTATCCTTTTGGGAATCCCCTGATGTGTTATTTGTTGTTTTTCCCTTGCTGCTTTTAACATTTGTTCTTTGTGTTTGATTTTTGACCCAAACATGACTCATTTGGGTCTTTCCTGTTTGGGACTTTCTACGTTTCTGGGACTTGGGAGATTATTTCCTTTCCTATTTTAGGGAAGTTTTCAACTATTTTCTCCTCAAGTATTTTCTCATGCCCTTTCTTTTTATCTTCTTCTGGGACTCCTATGATTCTAATGTTGGGACGTTTGCCATTGCTCCAGAGGTCTCTGAGGTTGTTCATTTCTTTAAATTCTTTTGTTTTTTCCTCTCTACTTCTTTTCATTCCACCATTCTATTTTCTACCTCACTTATCCTATCTTCTCCCTCTGTTATTCTACTGTTTTGTTCCCTCCAGAGTGTTTTCTTTTTAATCTCAGTTATTGCATTATTCATTATTAATTGACTCTTTTTTATTTATCATTATTCTGAATTCTTTTTCAGGTAGACTCCCTATCTCCTCCTCTTTTGCTTGGTTTGGTGGGCATTTATCCTGTTCCTTTACCTGATGAGTATTTCTCTGCCTTTTCATCTTGTTTAGATTGCTGTGTTTGGGGTGGCCTTTTTGTATTCTGGCAGTTTGTGGTTCCTCTTTATTGTGGAGGTTCCTCCCTGTGGGTGGGGTTGGACGAGTTGCTTGCCAGTGTTTCATGATTAGGGAAGCTTGCGTTGGTGTTCTGGTTGGTGGAGCTGGATTTCTTCTCTCTGGAGTGCATTGAAGTGTCCAGTAGTGAGTTTTGAGATGTCTATGGGTTTGGTGTGGCTTTGGGCAGCCTGTATATTAAAGGTCAGGGCTATGTTGCTGTGTTTCAGGGGAATATGCATGGTATGTCTTGCTCTGGAACTTGTTGTATCTTGGGTGGAGCTTGGTTTCAGGGTAGTTATGGAGACTTTTGGATGAACTCTTATCAGTTAATGTTCCCTGGAATCAGGAGTTCTCTGGTGTTTTCAGGTTTTGGACTTAAACCTCCTGCCTCTGGTTTTCAGTCTTATTCTTAAAGTAGCCTCAAGACTTCTCCATCCATACAGCACCAATGATAAAACATCTAGGTTAATGGAGAAAAGATTCACCACAATGAGGGACACCCAGAAAGGTTCACTGTGTTACATGGAGAAGAGAAGAGGGAGGATTGAGATAGAGGTGACCAGGAGGAGAAGAGGGAGAATTAAAAGGGTAGAGAGCAATCTATGCAGTAATTAATTGCCTATGTGATCTCCACAGCCTGAAACACCCAGAGTGGTTCACAGAGTTACATAGAGAAAAGAATAGGGAGGAAGGAAATAGAGGTTACCAGGACGAGAAAAGTGACGGTCAAAAGGAAAGAGACAAATCTAGCCAGTAATCAGTTTCTTAAGTGTTCTTCACAGCCCGGAATACCCAAAGAGAGTCAAAGAGTTGGGTAGAGAAAATAAGGGGGAGGGAGGAGATAGATGTGACCTAGGGAAGAAAAAGGAGATTTAAAAGGGGGAGAGGGCAATCAAGCCAGTAATCAGACTCCCAAGTAAAAACGGGTACTGAAGATTGGATTCTTAAATGTTCAAAATTAATAACAAATACCAAAAAGCAAAGATTAAAAATCTAGAGTAGAGGTTAGACTCTCAAAAATACAATATTAAAAAAATAAACAAAACAAAATCACAAAGATTATAAAATATATATATGAAGTTTGCTTTAAAAATAGAGTGTTTTTTTTTTTTTTTTGCAAGGTTATAACAGAGAAGGCAATGACAACCCAGCCCAGTACTCTTGCCTGGAAAATCGCATGGATGGAGGAGCCTGGTGGGCTGCAGTCCATGGGGTCACACAGAGTCAGACACAACTGTCATGACTTAGCAGCAGCAGCAGTAGGTTATAAAAATGAAAATTAAAGGAGTAATAGAGGACTTAAAAATAAAAAAAAATTTAATTATAATAGTAGAAATATATCTAGGAATTTCTCTGGAGCTTTTGGAGGCAGTGTGGGGTCAGTTCAGTTTCAGATAGTTCCTTGTTCCAGCTTATACTTCTCAAGATCTATAGGCCCCTTCCAATGTAGTCAGTGCTAACTACAGGGTTTTAATCTGTTGCACCTGTCACTTCCAAAGCTGTTCCCTCTGTTTATTTTGGCTTCTTCTGTTTGCAAGTCTCTTCCGTGTCTAATTTCCACCCTGACACAAGGGGGCGAAGGTGGTCACTTACTTAGGCTCACTTGTTCAGTCGTGCTGTGGGGAGGGAGGAACACTAAAAACAACTATCACTGGCCTGTGTGGGGAATGCTCGCAGTGTCTCGGCCACATGGGTTTGCCTCTGCTCACAGCGTGTGTGCTTTCCCAGTCTACACTGCTTAGGCTCCAGGTTGCTCTGCAGGGGAACTGTCTAATGTGGGCCCTGGGTTGCATGCACTTCTCAGGTCTACGCAGCTCAGGTTCAGGTTCTCGGGTACTACACAAAGGCACAGACTCAGTTGGGCCTGTGTTTTGTGCCCTTCCCAGGTCCGAGTAGCTCAGGCGACCAGGTGCTTGACGAGCACACTCTCCTTAGGTGCGGGGCATCTTATCACCTCCCCTGTCCCAGCCGCTTGGTTTCCCCTGTGCTCCATCTCAGGTGTGCTGTGTGTCTCTTCTGGGGAGCTGATCTCTGGCTGCAACCCTCCTGACAGATGTCATCCATTGAGGATCCCAGGAAGGCTTGGTTGGCAACTGGGAGCCTGCCTGCAGTTTGGTGGATGATGCGATCTCTGGGGCTGAATTTGCCCCTTTCACGCTCTGGCTGCTGCCCGCCTGCCTCCCTGCCTCTGGTAGAGACTGGGCCGGTTGGCTGCTGGATAGCCCTCCTCTGGTATTCACTCAGTCTTTTGCTTTGTGAGCGGGCACAGCAATGCCTTGGGTTAGGGCTTTTTGCAGGAAAGTTTTCTCTCTCTCTCTTTTTTTTTTTCTCTCTCTCTCTCTCTCTGGCTATCTCACAGTTTGGGTTTCTGTCTCACGTTAGCTCCCTCAGATTGCCCTCAGGGCATTCAGTCACAGTCCTTACCCTAAGCAATGCAGTCTGTGCCTCCCTGTTCAGCCCCCGATTGCTGGTGGCAGATGCAAGTGTCTGGGCTACTTTTTTGCTGGGAACTGCCATTAGGCACATCATCTGTGGGTTTTATTTATTTATTTTTCCTCCCAGTTGTGTTGCCCACTGAGATTCCAAAAATCCCCACAGACCTGCTGGTGAGAGGGTTTCCTGGTGTTTGGAAGCTTCTCCTATTTTATGACTCCCTCCCCGGAATGGATCTCTGTCCCTAACTCTTTTGCCTCCCTTTTTTTTTTTTTTTTAATTTTATTTTTAAACTTTACATAATTGTATTAGTTTTGCCAAATATCAAAATGAATCCCCCACAGGTATACATGTGTTCCCCATCCCGAACCCTCCTCCCTCCTCCGTCCCCATACCATCCCTCTGGGCCGTCCCAGTGCACCAGCCCCAAGCATCCAGCATCGTGCATCGAACCTGGACTGGCAACTCATTTCCTACATGATATTTTACATGTTTCAATGCCACTCTCCCAAATCTTCCCACCCTCTCCCTCTCCCACAGAGTCCATAAGACTGTTCTATACATCAGTGTCTCTTTTGCTGTCTCGTACACCGGGTTATTGTTACCATCTTTCTACATTCCATATATATGCGTTAGTATACTGTATTTATGTTTTTCCTTCTGGCTTACTTCACTCTGTATAATAGGCTCCAGTTTCATCCACCTCATTAGAACTGATTCAAATGTATTCTTTTTAATGGCTGAGTAATACTCCATTGTGTATATGTACCATAGCTTTCTTATCCATTCATCTGCTGATGGACATCTAGGTTGCTTCCATGTCTTGGCTATTATAAACAGCGCTGCGATGAACATTGGGGTACACGTGTCTCTTTCCCTTCTGGTTTCCTCAGTGTGTATGCCCAGCAGTGGGATTGCTGGATCATAAGGCAGTTCTATTTCCAGTTTTTTAAGGAATCTCCACACTGTTCTCCTTAGTGGCTGTACTAGTTTGCATTCCCACCAACAGTGTAAGAGGGTTCCCTTTTCTCCACACCCTCTCCAGCATTTATTATTTGTAGACTTTTGTTTTTGTTTTTTTTTTTAATTAATTTTATTCTATTCTCAAACTTTACATAATTGTATTAGTTCTGCCAAACATCAAAATGAATCCACCACGGGTATACATGTGTTCCCCATCCTGAAACCCCCTCCCTCCTCCCTCCCCACACCATCCCTCTGGGTCGTCCCAGTGCACCAGCCCCAAGCATCCAGTATCGTGCATTGAACCTGGACTGGCATCTCGTTTCATACATGATATTTTACATGTTTCAATGCCATTCTCCCAAATCTTCCCACCCTCTCCCTCTCCCACAGAGTCCATAAGACTGTTCTATACGTCAGTGTCTCTTTTGCTGTCTCGTATAGAGGGTTATCGTTACCATCTTTCTAAATTCCATATATATGCGTTAGTATACTGTATTGGTGTTTTTCCTTCTGGCTTACTTCACTCTGTATAATAGGCTCCAGTTGCCTCCCTTTTTATCTTCTATATTTTGTCCTACCTCCTTTCAAAGACAATGGGCTGCCTTTCTGGGTGTCTGGTGTCCTCTGCCAGCGTCCAGAAGTTGTATTGTGGAATTTTCTCAGTGTTCAAATGTTCTTTCAATGAATTTGTGGTGGAGAAAGTGGTCTCACTGTCCTATTCTTCCACCATCTTAGGGCCGCCCCCTGCAATACACACTCTTGACCTTGATTATACCTCTGGTCCTTCTTGGGTCTTGGGGTTTGGGGTAACTGAGCAATACTGGTACCTTGGCTCATCCACTGGCATTCTGTCTTGGGGCTTTATACTCTGGTTGTGGCCTCTCTGAATACAACTTTGACCTCAGTCAGTAAACCTTTTAGACTAGCCGAGAGGAGCTACCCCACACTGGAGGTCAGGGGTGGCAGCCGAGAGGAACGACCACAAGCCTGAGGTCAGGGTGGCGGCTGAGAGGAGCTACCCCACGCCTGAGGTCAGGGGAGGCAGCCAAGAGGAGCAACCCCACATACAAGGAGCAGCAGCTGCATGGGCACAGGAGGGATTAGAGTAGCTACTCCACCTTCAAGGTCAGGAGGGGCAGCCATGAGGAGATACTATTCCTCCAAGGTAAGGAGCAGTGGCTGCGCTTTGCTGGAGCAGCTGTGAAGAGATACCCCACATCCAAGGTAAGAGAAAGCCAAGTAAGATGGTAAGTGTTGCAAGAGGGCATCAGAGGGCAAACACACTGAAACCATAATCACAGAAAACTAGCCAATCTGATCACATGGACCACAGCCTTGTCTAACTCAATGAAACTAAGTCATGCCGTGTGGGGCCAGGCAAGATGGGAGGGTCATGGTGGAGAGGTCTGACAGAATGTGGTCCACTGGAGAAGGGAATGGCAAACCACTTCAGTATTCTTGCCTTGAGAACCCCATGAACAGTATGAAAAGGCAAAATGATAGGATACTGAAAGGGGAACTCCCCGGGTCGGTAGATGCCCAATATGTTACTGGAGATCGGTGGAGAAATAACTCCAGAAAGAATGAAGGGATGGAGTCAAAGCATAAACAATACCCACTTGTGGATATGACCGGTGATAGAAGCAAGGTCCAATGCTGTAAAGAGCAATATGGCATAGGAACCTGGAATTTCAGGTCCATGAATCAAGGCAAACTGGAAGTGGTCAAACAGGAGATGGAAAGAATGAACGTCAACATTCTAGGAATAAGCTAACTAAAATGGGCTGGAATGGGTGAATTTAACTCAGATGACCATTATATCTACTACTGTGGGCAGAAATCCCTTAGAAGAAATGGAGTAGCCATCATGGTCAACAAAAGAGTCTGAAATGCAGTACTTGGATGCAATCTCAAAAACCACAGAATGATCTCTGTTCATTTCCAAGGCAAACCATTCAATATCACGGTAATCCAAGCCTATGCCCCAATCAGTAATGCTGAAGAAGCTGAAGTTGAATGGTTCTATGAAGGCCCACAAGACCCTTTAGAACTAACACCCAAAAAATATATCCTTTTCATTACAGGGGATTGGAATGCAAAAGTAGGAAGTCAAGAAATACCTGGAGTAACAAGCAAATTGGCCTTGGAGTACAGAATGAAGGAGGGCAAAGGCTAATAGAGTTTTGCCAAAAGAATGCACTGGTCATAGCAAATACTTTCTTCAAACAACACAACAGAAGACTCTACACATGGACCTCACCAGATGGTCAACACCAAAATCAGATTGATTATATTCTTTGCAGCCAAAAAGGGAGAAGCCCTATACAGTCAGAAAAAACAAGACCAGGAGCTGACTGTGGCTCAGATCATGAACCTGTAGCCAAATTGAGATTAAACTGAAGAAAGTGAGGGAAAACTACTAGACCATTCAGGTATGACCTAAATCAAATCCCTTATGATTATACAGTGGAAGTGATAAACAGATTTAAGGGACTAGATCTGATAGACAGAGTGCCTGATGAACTATGGATGGAGGTTCGTGACAGAGTACAGGAGACAGGGATCAAGACTGTCCCCATGGAAAAGAAATGCAAAAAAGCAAAATGGCTGTCTGAGGAGGCCTTAAATAGCTGTGAAAAGAAGAGAAGTGAAAAGCAAAGGAGAAAAAGAAAGATATAAGCATCTGAATGCAGAGTTCCAAAGAACAGTAAGGAGAGATAAGAAAGCCTTCTTCAGTGATCAATGCAAAGCAATCGAGGAAAACAACAGAATGGGAAAGACTAGAGATCTCTTCAAGAAAATTCGAGAGCCCATGAAAAGATGGGCTCGGTAAAGGACATAAATGGTATGGACCTAACAGAAGCAGAAGATATTAAGAAGAGGTGGCAAGAATACACAGAAGAACTGTACAAAAAAGAGCTACACGACCCAGATAATCACGATGGTGTGATCACTCACCTAGAGCCAGACATCCTGGAATGTGAAGTCAAGTGGGCCTTAGAAAGCATCACTACAAACAAATCCAGTGGAGGTGATGGAATTCCAGTTGAGTTATTTCAAATTCTGGAAGATGATGCTATGAAAGTGCTGCACTCAATATGCCAGCAAATTTGGAAAACTCAGCAGTGGCCACAGGACTGGAAAAGGTAAGTTTTCATTCCAATCCCAAAGAAAGACAATGCCAAAGAATGCTTAAACTACCACACAATTGCACTCATCTCACATGCTAGTAAAGTAATGCTGAAAATTCTCCAAGCCAGGCTTCAGCAATATGTGAACCGTGAAATTCCAGATGTTCAAGCTGGTTTTAGAAAAGGCAGAGGAACCAGAGATCAAATTGCCAACATCTGCTGGATCATGGAAAAAGCAAGAGAGTTTCAGAAAAACATCTATTTCTGCTTTATTGACTATGCCAAAGCCTTTGACTGTGTGAATCACAACAAACTGTGGAAAATTCTGAAAGAGATGGGAATATCAGACACCTGACCTGCCTCTTGAGAAAGCTATATGCAGGTCAGGAAGCAACAGTTAGAACTGGACATTGACCAACAGACTGGTTCCAAATAGGAAAGGGAGTAGGTCAAGGCTGTATATTGTTACCCTGCTTATTTAAGTTGTATGCAGAGTACAGCATGAGAAACGCTGGGCTGGAAGAAGCACAAGCTGGAATCAAGATTGCTGGGAGAAATATTAATAATCTCAGATATGCAGATGACACCACCCTTATGGCATAAAGTGAAGAGGAACTAAAAAGCCTCTTGATGAAAGTGAAAGAGGAGAATGAAAAAGTTGGCTTAAAGCTCAATATTCAGAAAACGAAGATCATGGCATCTGGTCCCATCATTTCTTGGGAAATAGATGTGGAAACAGTGGAAACAGTGTCAGACTTTACTTTTGGGGCTCCAAAATCAGTGCAGATGGTGATTGCAGCCATGAAATTAAAAGACACTTACTCCTTGGAAGGAAAGTTATGACCAACCTAGATGGCATATTGAAAAGCAGAGACATTACTTTACCAACAAAGGTCCATCTATTCAAGGCTATGGTTTTTTCCAGTGGTCATGTATGGATGTGAGAGTCGAACTGTGAAGAAGGCTGAGTTCAGAAGAATTGATGCTTTTGAACTGTGGTGTTGGAGAAGACTCTTGAGAGTCCCTTGGACTGCAAGGAGATCCAACCAGTCCATCCTAAAGGAGATCAGTCCCAGGTGTTCATTGGAAAGACTGATGCTGACGTTGAAACTCCAATAGTTTGGCCACCTCATGCAAAGAGTTGTCTCATTGGAAAAGACTCTGATGCTGGGAGGGATTGGGGGCAGGAGGAGAAGGGGACGACAGAGGATGAGATGGCTGGATGGCATCACTGACTCGATGGACGTGAGTCTCAGTGAACTCCGGGAGTTTGTGATGGACATGGAGACCTGGTGTGCTGTGATTCATGGCGTCACAAAGAGTCGGACACAACTGAGCTACTGAACTGAACTGACCTGAATCCAGTCCTGGCCCTGTCTTATGAGTACAATGGTCATCAGACATCTGCTCCATTCCCCTTCCCCTGCCCTGCCTCCCAACATGCTAAGCACTGCCCCAGCCAAGAAATGGTAGAGCTCTGGCTGGAAATGCCCCATATCTCTCAGCCCTTTCCTTGCCCTCTATGACTCTCTCTTTTGTGGCAATTTGTGACAGGGTGATAGATGCTGGTAGACATCCATGTTGTTCGGTGTAGGCAACTCTACTGCTGCTAAGTCACTTCAGGCATGTCCGACTCTGTGTGACCACATAGATGGCAGACAACCAGGCTCCCCCTGCCCTGTAATTCTCCAGGCAAGAACACTAGAGTTGGTTGCCATTTCCTTCTCCAATGCATGAAAGTGAAAAGTGAAAGTGAGGTCGCTCAGTTGTGTCCAACTCTTCATGACCCCATGGACTGCAGCCTACCATTCTCCTCCACCCATGGGATTTTCCAGGCAAGAATACTGGAGTGGGTTTCCATTGCCTTCTCTGGCAGGCAACTCTAGAAGCCTTCTAAACTGCCTTTTTAATATCACCCAAAGCATTTGGCAGGATGCGCCATGATTAGCTGCAGCATGGGGAAATGAGAGTGTTGAGTGAGATGGGAGGATTTAAGGCTATGCTGCAATACCAGCTGATGGAAGATTAATGAGTTCTCCTGATGTATCTATTTAGTCCATCTTATAATTGTAAATTTAGACACACTCATTCTCTTCCTTAAATTTGGGATTGAAGGAGGGAAAGGAGAAACCCCAATTTCAGTTTTGCCTCAGAGCCTAAATAATGATAGGTATTCAATCAGCCTAGGGTTCTAATACAGAGAAGGCGATGGCACCCCACTCCAGTACTCTTGCCTGGAAAATCCTGTGGACTGAGGAGCCTGGTAGGCTGCAGTCCATGGGGTTGCTGAGAGTCGGACACAACTGAGCGACTTACCTTTCACTTTTCACTTTCATCCATTGGAGAAGGAAATGGCAACCCACTCCAGTTTTCTTGCCTGGAGAATGTGGGCTGCCGTCTATGGGGTCACACAGAGTCGGATACGACTGAAGTGACTTAGCAGCAGCAGCAGCAGCAGCAGGGCTCTAGTAAGGCAGCCTCTACTCTGTTATCCACAGAGAAGGCAATGGCACCCCACTCCAGTACTTTTGCCTGGAAAATCCCATGAATGGAGGAGCCTGGAAGGCTGCAGTCCATGGGGTCGCTGAGGGCCAGACGCGACTGAGTGACTTCACTTTCACTTTTCACTTTCACTTTTCACTTTCATGTATTGGAGAAGGAAATGGCAACCCACTCCAGTGTTCTTGCCTGTAGAATCCCAGGGACGGGGAGCCTGGTGGGCTGCCATCTATGGGGTCGCACAGAGTTGGACACGACTGAAGTGACTTAGCAGCAGCACTCTGTTATCCAACCAGATCAGCCAACTTCAGTGTGAGGAAACTCAGCAGTTGTTCCTAGTTAAGCAGAGGAGTAAGCCCCCAGCACACCCTAAAAGTTCAAATTCAATAATCCCTGTGTGATCCCTTCAATTCCCTTGGATAACTTGCCTGACAGTTCCCGTTCCTTACACAGATGATCCCTTATTAGATTTGAGCCTTGAAATCTAGAGGTGGAAAGGTACTTAGAGTCATTTAGTCTAACTCGTCCTCATCCTAGTGGGTACATTAAGCCCAGAGAAAGGAAGGGACTGGCACAAGGTCACAAATCAGTCTACCACAGAGGAAGAGCTAGAACTGAGGTTTCCTCCTGAGTTCCAGCCTATTCTAGGTTTCTGATGCCACCTTTGTCCTGATTCATCAAAGTAGCTAGATGTTCTTCTATTGGATACTCTCTTCTCTGTGGCATCCCAACATAATCCTGTCTTCAAAAAGACCAAAGGATGCCTCTGGCCATTGTTGCTGCTTGGTGGTGAACTGTGAGGTAGTGGTGGAGAAAGTGTATAATGGAGCTCAGTTCAACAGGACAAGCCAACTGTATTTGGGGGAAAATTCAGCTCCGTATACCATCTAGAAAGACTGAAGCTGAGCCCCTTCCAGGGACTAGATGGTCATTTCTGCCTGAAGCTCATCTCAAGAGAAGGTATTGGTTCCCTCCACTTACAAGTCAAAGCTTGTTGGACCTTCATCTCTACATCTTTTCAACTTCCAATTCCAAGATCTGTCCATACCCAAAAGATGTGGACCTCTGAAATGTTATAACCTTATGATTCCATGTCCCCTTTCTGCACCTCACACGTCTACCATGTTTCCCAGTCTCCGTCCTCTTTCCCTCAGTTCCTCCTGCTCACCTATTCTTGGATCCCAAAAATACTTCAGGCCTGGGGCCCTCTTCTGGTCCACTTACCCCATCCTGCCTTCTTCCTCCAGCCTGGACCTCCTGGTCCATTGCTCCTGCATTTCATTTGCCAATACTCTCAGCTCTCCTTGTCCCCATCCTTTTTCCATCTTATCTGTGCTGTCCTTAGTCATTCAGTTGTGTCTGACTATTTGTGACCCCATGGATTGTAGCCCACCAGGCTCCTCTGCCTATAGCAATTTTCCAGGCAAGATTACTGGAGTGGGTTGCCAGTCCCTCCTCTAGGGGATCTTACCAATTCAGGGATCAAACTCAGCTCTCCTGCATTGCATGCGGATTCTTTACCATCTGAGCCACCAGGGAAGCCCATTTTATCTAAAGAACCTCAAATCAAGGATCATTGCTAATGTTGTTCCAGGCAACCAGGTGCTGCTGGGAACAACTCCCAGCCCTACGTAGCCTGGTCCTGCTTAGCATTCATGGTCCCTAACCTCATCCGGGCCTTTAGCACTGTGCATTTAGACCCTGGTCACTATCCTTTCCTGTTCCCTTAATGAAGAGGAGTGAGGGCTGTCACCTAGAGGCTACACGGGTGCTCAGAATTGTGTGTGTTATGGCAGCATGAGTAGAGGGCAGGGGCAGTTTACAGTTGTGCTTTGTGTTGTGCTAAGTCTCTTGTCATGTCCGACTCTTTGTGACCCTATGGACCATAGCCTGACAGGCTCCTCTGTCCACAGAATTCTCCAGACAAGAATACTGGAGTGGGTTGCGTGCCCTCCTCCAGGGGATCTCCCCAACCCAATGATTGAACAGTCTTTACAGTCTGAACCACCAGGGAAGCCCAGTTTACAGTTAGACAGGTTCAAATTTGAATCTTGTATCTTCCACTTGTTGGTTGTTTGATCTTGGGCAAGTCAATAATCTCTCTTAAACCTCATTTTCTTCTTCTGTAAAGTGTGGAAAATAATGTTGTAGAGAATCTACCTAAGGGCTTAGAAGAATACTTTGCAGATGGTAGGTGCTTAATAAATGGTGGCTGATTAATAAATAAATAGTGAACTGGGCAGCATGCTGATTGGCCATACATCTTAATCCCAAGTCTGGTTGCTTAGTAGAAGCTGCTGACCAAGTTGTTACCCTGGTAGGGACTGGTTCAGGGCCTGTGATGGGCTTGAGCCTGCAGGTAGGCACATGAGGGGCTTAGTTTGGGAAGACATGGGTGGAGGACCCAAGGTTGTAGAGTCTGGATTCAGACAGATCTGAAATTTTTGTGACCTGGAGTAAGTCACCTTACCTTTCTGAGCCTCAGTTTGCTCATGTGTAAAAGAGGGGTAATATTATTGCTTAGTACACCTTCCAGGACTTTGGGGATGGTAAAATGGCATAATAGATGATAAAGTGGCTTTATAAATTATAACAAATTCTACTCGTGTTAGTTGCATAGATGCATATGTGTGTGTTATCTCACAAGGGTTATCTATGTTCTTGAACCCTGATTGAGAAGGTGGCAAGAAGCAACATTAGGGTGACCTCCTTAGGATGTCATTCTGAAGAAGAACAAACCACAAGATTGGCAAGGGTCCAGTCCAGTTAACCTGACTCTTCTTTTTTTTTCTCCATTCTCGAGCAGTTTAGGGTGAAATACTTGAAGCTTTTTTCTAAGATTGAGGCTATCCTATGAGCTAAATATTGAACCATCTAAAAAGCTGATTATATGAGCTCTGCCTCAGTGATCTTTTGAAGATTCATCTAGCCCCAGGACCTGGTGGTATAATGAACTTCAAATTAGAATTATAGTCTCATCTTTGCCCCTAACTTCCTGTATGATCTTGTGTGGGTTCCATCTTCTCTCTGGGCTTCAATATTCCTAGGAGTCAGACAAGATCTATGGTTTCCAAATGCTGGTCCATGGATTGAATGCTTCAGATCACCTGAGAAAGGAGGACCACTCAATGCTTATGAAGTAGCTACACTGATGAGTTGAACGTGAATCTGATCAAGTCTCTAAATGTAATTACCAGATTACAGGATATACAAGCGATAGAGGAGCATGTTAAATGACACCACAGGAATGAAATCAACTAAATTCAGAATGTAAAAGATTTGGTAGGATAAATGTAGTTTCACCAAGAGATAAATAGAAAAGAGGGTAAGAGAAGGAATTAGTTTTCAATTCTCTGTTTTAACAAATTACTACAAACTTGATGGGTTAAAACAATACAAATTTATTATCTTATGGTTCTGTAAATGAAAGGTTCAACACGGGTATCCCTGGGGCAAAAAGTGTTGGCAGAGTTGTTGTTTTGTTTTTTTTTTTCTTTCTGGAGGCTCCAGGGTATAATCCACTTCCTTGTCCTTTCCAGCCTCTATGACTGCCCATATTTCTTGGTTTATGGCCCCTGTCCTCCATCTTCAAAGCCAACAATGCTGAATCTCTGACATTCTTCTGTACTCACATCAGGTGATTGTTTTTAAACTGCTCTGAGAGTCCCCAGATGGTTCTATTGTGTCCTCAAGTATAGCCCTCGAGATGATGGTGATGACTAGGAAGGTGGTACCCAAGGCTGTCACTCATTTCAACCAAGTAATTCTGTCTTTTAATTATGGTTTTTTGTTCCACTTGATTGTCTTTGAGTAGAAAAACTGTTTTAAGAAAGATCTTGAGAAGGAACAAAAGTTGGTCTCTATCTGAGTGGCTCTGAGGGAATGAATGGGATGATATATTAGAGAGTAAAAACTTGAAAAGGAGTGGCTACCTAACAGAGTGGTCAGGGAAACTTTCTCAGCTGAAACCTGAAGAAGGAATTTTTTAAGAGGAAGCCAATTACTCAGAGAAGCAGGAGAAGAGCATTTCAGGAAGAATAGCAGTTAGTACAAAGGCCAGGGGATGAGAAGAGGGTTAGGCTGTTAGAGAAACTAAAAGGAGGCCAGTGTGGCTGGATCATGGTGAAAAGGGGTAGATGGGCAGAATGGAGTGTTGCCAGAAGAGAGTGGAGATAGAGAAGGGATTCCTTCTGATCTTATTTCCTTGTCTGTAAATTAGAGATAATAATAGCAATAGCTACTTCATTTCTCTAACCTAAGGTTCTAGTACAGAGCTTGACTGTAAGCTTGGTGAATTTATTGCATAATAGATAAGTCAAATTATCTATTATAGATAAGATATTATTTATATAGATATAGATATTATATTATTGCATAATAGATAAGTCATATAAACTGAAGGGCAAGATCTACTTAGAAGTGTCTCATAGACTCTTAGGGAGCCCTGCATCTGACACTGGCTAAGTTTGCAGATGCTCCAAGCTTTGGTAATCAGATTACAAATTTATAGAATTCACTGAGATTGGCTGACTTTAGTAATTTACATTCTTCCTTTAATTTATTCCTTGTCCATCCACAAGATACAACTCAATTAAGCCCCATTTAAAGACTGTATATGTGTGTGTGTGCTCAGTCACACAGTCTGACTCTTTGTAACCCCCATGAGCTGTAGCCCACCAGGCTCCTCTGCCGATAGAATTTTCTGTGCAAGAATACTGGAGTGTGTTTCCATTACCTCCTCCAGGGGATTTTCCTGACCCAGGGACTGAACCTGCATGTCTTGAGTCTCCCAAGCCCCATTTAAAGCCATGTGCTTAAAAAAAGAAAGGGGAAGAAGAGGTCATACTAAGGTGGAAAAGAGAAAAGATACAGAAATGATTCAAATTGTCCAGGGATCTGAGCATTCTTCAAGTCAAGACAAGTGGCCTGCGGCAGGTCTGGTATTAATGCCTGCTTTTGGACCAGAGCTCAGATACAGACCTTCATGTTGCCTATCCTAGAAATAGGCAAGGAAGTGAGACTGAGTCTCAAGGCATCACTCCAATCTGTCTCCAAGTCATTTTAAAGCATTTTAACTCCACCCCAGATCTTGTTCATCAGAGCAAAACTAGACTCTCTCTGGTATTTTGCTCACAATGTAGAGACACCAGATTCAGGGACTAGTCTCTACTGCCTTTTCATAGTTTCCCACCCCCCCTCCCTTTTCATAGTTTTTGCTCCCTTTTGTATCCAATTTCAAAAGACTCGCCCTCTTAAGACCTAGGAAAAAGACAAGAGGAATTAATTATTATTTATCATTGACTCAATGTTGGCTTACTTACTTTTTCTGACCTAGGGAGACTAGATTAATAAATGAAAATTAGAACTAGGTCTAGCTGAGTCTTGCTGCCCAGTACAAAGTTATCTTTTGAGTCATGTTTCATACTGAGCAAAAAAAACAAAAAACAAAAAAACAAAAAACACTCCCAGGGGGAAAAGAAGATGGCGGAGGAATAGAATGGGGAGACCAACTTCCCCCCCACAAATTAATCAAAAGATCATTTGAATGCTGCGAAACTTCCACAAAACAACTTCTGAAAGCTGGCAGAGGACACCAGGCACCCAGAAAGGCAGCCCATTCTCTTTGAAAGGAGGTAGGACAAAATATAAAAGACAAAAAGAGAGACAAAAAAGTTAGGGATGGAGACCCATCTCAGGGAGCAAGTCATGAAGAAGTTTCCGAACACCAGGAAACCTCTCACTGGCGGGTCTGTGGGGAGTTTTGAAATCTCAGAGGGCAACATAACCAGGAGGGGGAAAAAAAATCCCACAGAATACACGCCTAACCACAACTCCCAACAGAGAAGTAGCCCAGATGCTCATGTCAGCCACCAGCGAGTGGGGGTTGAACAGGGAGGTGCAGGTTGCATGCTTAGGGTAAGGACCAGGCCTGAATGCCCTGAGGACAATCTGAGGGAGCTAACATAAGATAGCAACCCAAACTGTGGGATAGCCAGAGAGAAAAAAAGAGAGAGAGAGAAATTTCCCATGAAAAGCTCTAACCTAAGGAACAGCCTAACCCGCTCACAAAACAAAGGATTTAGCAAATACCAAAGGAGAGCTAGCCGGCTGTGGACTGGCTGACCCCCTGACAGAAGCAGAGAGGCAGGCAGACGACAGCCAGAGCCTGAAAGCAAGGGGCAATCTAGGCCCCAGAGATGACATCCTCAACCAAACTGTGAGCAGGCTCCCATTGCTAACCAAGTCTTCCTGGGATCCTGGACGGTACACATCTGCCAGGAGGGTTGCAGACTGAGATCAGCTCCCCAGAGAAGACACATGGCAAACCTGAGGTGGTGCTCTTGTGGCACACCCAGGAAACCCAGGGGCTGGGACCAGGGCTGTGATGCACAGCCCACCTAGGACAGTGTGCTCACCAAGCACCTGGTCGCCTGAGCTGCTTGGACCTGGGAAGTGCACAAAACGCACGCCCAACCGAGTCTGTGCCTTTGTGGAGTACCCAAGAAACTGAAACTGAGCAGCTTAGACCCGGGACGAGCATGAAACCCAGGGCACGCTGTGGACACGTCCCCTGCAGAGCAACCTGGAGCCCGAGCAGTATAGACCAGGAAAGCACACATGCTGTGAGCTGGGGCAAACCCAGTGTGGTCCATACACTGCGAGCACTCCCCACACACACCAGTGATATTTGTTTGCAGTGTTCCTCGCTCCCCATAGCACAACTGAACAAGTGAGCCTAAATAAGTGACCACGTTCACCCCCTTGTGTAAGGGTGGAAATTAGACACTGAAGAGACTCGCAAACAGAGAAAGCCACAATGAACAAAAAAGAGGGAACTACTTTGGAAGTGACAGGAGCAACAAATTAAAACCCTGTAGTTATCATTGACTAAGCATTGGAAGGGGCCTATAGACCTTGAGAAAAAGTATAAGCTGGAAGAAGGAACTATCAGAAACTGAACTGGCCCCACACTTTCCTCAACAGTTCCAGAGGAATTCCTAGATGTATTTTTACTATTATCATTATTAAATTGTTTATTTTTTTAATTTTTAAGTTCTTTATTACTCTAATTTTCATTTTTATAACTTACTATTACCTTGCAAAAAAGACCCTATTTTAAAACAAATTTCATATATATATATATATATATATATATATACATATAAATTTTTTGTGATTGATTTTGTTTTGTATTTTTAATATTGTATTTTTCAGAGTCTAACCTCTACTCTGGTCCCATCATTTCATGGCAAATAGATGGGGAAACAGTGGAACCAATGGCTGACTTTATTTTGGGAGGGGGCCTCCAAAATCACTGCAGATGGTGATTGCAGCCATGAAATTAAAAGACGCATACTCCTTGGAAGGAAAGTTATGACCAACCTAGACAGCATATTAAAAAGCAGAGACATTACAACAAAGGTCCATCTCATCAAGGCTATGGTTTTTCTGATGGTCATGCATAGATGTGAGAGTTTCACTATAAAGAAAACTGAGAACTGAAGAATTGATGCTTTTGAACTATGGTGTTGGGAAAGACTCTTGAGAGTCCCTTGGGTTGCAAGGAGATCCAACCAGTCTATCCTAAAGGAAATCAGTCCTGAGTGTTCATTGGAAGGACTGATGTTGAAGCTGAAACTCAAATACTTTGGCCACCTGATGTGAAGAGCTGACTAATTTGAAAAGATGCTGATGCTGGGAAAGACGGAAGGAAGGAAGAGAAGGGGACGATGGAGGATGAGATGGTTGGATGGCATCACCAACTCAATGGGGATGAGCTTGAGTAGTCTTCAGGAGTTGGTGATGGACAGGAAGGCCTGGTGTGCTGTGGTCCATGGGGTCGCGAAGAGTCAGACATGACTGAGCAACTGAACTGAATTGAACTAAACCTCTACTCTAGATTTTTAATCTTTGATTTTTGGTTATTTCTTATCAATTTTTTACCTTTAAGTATCTAATCTTCAGTACCCATTTCTGCATAGGGGTGTGATTACTGGCTTGATTGCTCTCTCCCCTTTTGATTTTCCCTTTTCTCCCCCAGGTCACCTCAATCTCCTCCCTCCCCCTTCTCTTCTCTACTTAACTCTGTGAATCTCTCTGGGTGTTCTGGGCTCTGGAGAACACTTAGGGAACTGACTGTTGGCTAGATTGGTCTCTCCCCTTTTGACTCCCTCTCTTCTCCTGGTCACCTCTACCTCCCTCCTCCCTCTTCTCTTCTCTATGTAACTCTGTGAAGCGCTCTGTGTGTTCCAGACTGTGGAGAGCACATAGGGAATTGATTACTGGCAGGATTGCTCTCGCCCCTTTTGATTCCCCCTCTTCTGCTCCTGGTCACCTCTATCTCCCTCCTCCCTCTTCTCTTTTCAATGTAACTCTGTGACTCTCTCTGGGTGTCCATCACTGTGGAGAACATAGATGTTTTTATCATCTGTGCTGTATGGACGGACAAGTCTTGAAGCTATTGTTAGAATAAGACTGTCAACCAGAGACAGGAGGCTTAAATCCAAAACATGAGAACACCAGAAAGCTCCTTACTCCAGGGAACATTAATCGACAAGTGTTCATCCAAAAGCCTCCATACCTACACTGAAACCAAGTTCCACCCAAAAGCCAACAAGTTCCAGAGCAAGACATACCATGCTAATTCTCCAGCAATGCAGTAACATAGCCCTAAGCATTAAATACAGGCTGCCCAAAGTCGTACCAAACCCATAGACATCTCAAAACTCACTATTGGACACTTCACTGTGTTCCATAGAGAAGAGATCCAGCTCCACACACCAGAACACTGATGCAAGCTTCCCTAACCAGGAAACCTTGACAAGCCACTAGTTGAACCCCAATCACAGGGAGTAACCTCCTCAATAAAGAGGAACCACAAAATTCCAGTATACAGAAAGAGCACCCAAAACACAGCAATCTAAACAAAATGAAAAGGCACATAAATATTCATCAGTTAAAGGAACATGATAAATTTCCATCAAACCAAACAAAAAAGGAGGAGATAGGCAGTCTACTTGAAAAAGTTCAGAATAATGATAGTGAAAATGATCCAAAATCTTGAAAACAAAATGGAGTTATAGATAAATAGAATAGAGACAAGGATTGAGATGATGTAAGAAATGTTTAACAAGGACCGAGAAGAAATAAAAAAGTCAATCAATAATGAATAATCCAATAACTGAGATCAAAAGCACTCTGGAAGGAACCAACAGCAGAATAACTGAGGCAGAAAATAGGATAAGTGAGGTGGAAGATAGAATGGTGGAAATAAATGAAGCAGGGAGGAAAAAAGAAAAAAGAATTAAATGAAATGAGGACAACCTCAGAGACTTCTGGGACGATGTTAAACATCCCAACATTCAAATCATAGAAGCCCCATAAGAAGACAAAAAGAAAGGTCATGAGAAAATACTTCAGGAGATAATAGTGGAAAACTTGTGTAAAATGGGGAAGGAAATAGTCATCCAAGTCCAAGAAACCCAGAGAGTCCCAAACAGGATAAAACCAAGGCAAAACATCCCAAGACACTTATTAGTGTCTATTAGTGTCTTAAAACAAAGATCAAACACAAACAGCAAATATTGAAAGCAGGAAGGGAAAGCAACAAATAGTGCACCAGGGGATTCCCATAAGGATTATAGCTGATCTTTCAATAGAAACTCTTCAGGCCAGAAGGGAATGGCAGGACATACTTGAAGTGATGAAAGAGAAAAACCTACAACCCAGATTACTGTACCCAGCAAGGATCTCATTCAAATATGATGGAGAAATCAAAAGCTTTATAGACAAGAAAAAGCTTAGAGAATTCAGCACCACCAAACCAGCTCTTCAACAAATGCTAAAGGATCTTCTCTAGAAAGGAAACACATAAAAGGTGTATAAACTTGAACCCAAAACAACAAAGTAAATGGCAACGGGATCATACTTACCAATAATTACCTTAAATGTAAATGTGTTGAATGCCCCAACCAAAACCCAAAGACTGGCTAAATTGATACAAACAAGACCCCATATATGCTGTCTACTAGAGACCCACCTCAAAACAAGGAACACATACAGACTGAAAGTGAAGGGCTGGAAAAAGATATTTCACACAAATGGAGACCAAAAGAAAGCGGGGGTAGCAATACTCATAACAGATAAAATAGACTTTGAAATAAAGGCCTTTAAAAGAGAAAAAGTACACTAAATAATAATCAAAGCATCAAGCCAAGAAGAAGATATAGCAATTATAAATATATATTCACCCAGTATAGGAGCACTGCTATATGTAAGGCAAATGCTAACAAGTATGAAAGGGGAAATTAACAGTAACACAATAACAGTGCAAGACTTTAATACCTCACACACATTTATGGATAGTTCAACTAAACAGAAAATTAGCAAGGAAAAAGAAACTTTAAATTATACAAAGGACCAGTTAGACTTAACTGATATCTATAGGACATTTCACCCCAAAACAATGTATTTCACCTTTTTCTCAAGGGCACACGGAATTTTCTCCAGGATAGACCACATGCTGGGCCATAAATCTAGCCTTGGTAAATTAAAAAAAAAAAAAAAAAAAAAGAAATCATTTCATGCATCTCTTCAGATCACAGTACAGTAAGATTAGATGTCAACTACAGGGGGGAAAAAAAACTATTAAAAATTCCAACATATGGAGGCTAAACAACATGCTTCTAAATAACTAACAAATCACAGAAGAAATCAAAAAGAAATCAAAATATGCATAAAAATGAATGAAAATGAAAACACGACAACCCAAAACCTACAGGATTCCATAAAAGCAGTGCTAAGGAGAATGTTCATAGTAATACAACTTTCCTCAAAAACAAGACAAAAATCAAATAAATAAGCTAACTTTACACCTAAAGCTACTAGACGAAGAATAAATGGAGAACCCCAGGGTTAGTAGAAGGAAAGAAATCATAAAAATTAGGGCAGAAGTAAATGAAAAAGAAACAAGGGAGACTATAGTAAACATCAACAAAACTAAACGCTGGTTCTTTGAGAAGATAAATAAAATAGACAAACTATTAGCCAGACTCATCAAGAAAAAAAGAGAGCAAAATCAAATCAACAAAATTAGAAATGAAAATGGAGAAATCACAACAAACAACACAGAAATACAAAGGATTATAACAGACTACTATCAGCAACTATATGCCAATAAAATGGACAACTTAGAAGAAATGGATGAATTCTTAGAAATGTATAACCTTCCCAAACTGAACCAAGAAGAAATAGAAAATCTTAACAGACCCAACATATGCTCAGAAATCGAAACTGTAATAAGAAATCTTCCAACAAACAAAAGCCAAGGACAAGATGGCTTCACAGCTGAACTCTACCAAAAATTTAGAGAAGAGCAAACACCTATCCTACTCACACTCTTTCAGAAATTTGCAGAGGAAGGTACACTTCCAAACTCATTCTATGAGGCCACGATCACCCTAATACCAAAACCAGACAAATATGCCACAAGAAAACAAAACTACAGGCCAATATCACTGAAGAACATAGATGTAAAAATCCTAAACAAAAATCTAGCAAACAGGAACCAACAACATATTAAAAAGATTATACATCATGACCAAGTGGGCTTCATCCCCAGAATGCAAGGATTCTTCAATATTCGCAAGTCAGTCAATGTGATACACCACATTAACAAATTGAAAGATAAAAACCATATGATTATCTCAATAGAGGCAATGAAAGTCTTTGGCAGAGTTCAACATCCATTTATGATCAAAACTCTCTAGATAGCAGGAATAGAAGGAACATATCTCAACATAATAAAAGCCATTTATGATAAACCCACATCAAACATTTTCCTCAATGGTGAAAAATTGAAAGCATTTCCCCTAAAGTCAGGAATAAGGCAAGGGTGCCCACTCTCACCACTTCTATTCAACATAGTTTTGGAAATTTTAGCCACAGCAATCAGAGAATAAAAAGGAATAAACATAATCCAGATTGGAAAACAAGAAGTAAAATTCTCACTGTTTGCAGATGACATGATCCTCTACATCAGATCAGATCAGATCAGTCGCTCAGTAGTGTCAAAACCCTAAAGACTCCACCAGAGAATTACTAGAGATAATTAATGAATATAATAAAGTTGCAGGATATAAAATTAACACAGAGAAATCCCTTGCATTTCTATACACTAACAATGAGAAAACAGAATGAGAAATTAAGGAAATAATCCCATTCACCATTGCAATGAAAAGAATAAATACTTAGGAATAAATCTACCTAAAGAAACAAAAGACCTATATATATAGAAAACTATAAAACACTGGTGACAGAAATCAAAATGACACAAATAGATGGAGAAATATACCATGTTCATGGATTGGAAAAATCAATATAGTGAAAATGAGTATACTACCCAAAGCAATCTATAGATTGAATGAAATCCCTGGCAAGCTACCAACAATATTTTTCAGAGAACTAGAACAAATAATTTCACAATTTTTATGGAAATACAATAAACCTCAAATAGCCAAAGCAATCTTGAGAGAGAAGAATGGAACTGGAGGAATCAACCTGCCTGACTTCAGACTATACTACAAAGCTACCATCAAGACAGTATGGTACTGGCACAAAGACAGAAATACAGATCAATGGAACAAAGTAGAAAGCCCACAGATAAATCCACACACCTATCAACACCTTATCTTTGACAAGGGAGGCAAGAATATACAATGGAGAAAAGACAATCTCTTTAACAAGTGGTGCTGGGAAAAGTGGTCAATCACTTGTAAAAGAATGAAATTAGAACACTTTTTAACACCATACACAAAAATAAACTCAAAATTAAAGGTCTAAATGTAAGACCAGGAACTATAAAACTCCTAGAGGAAAACTCCTCCTGCCCTCAATCTTTCCCAGCATTAGGGTCTTTTCCAGTGAGTCGGCTCTTCGCATCAAGTGGCCAAAGAATTGGAGCTTCAGCTTCAACATCAGTCCTTCCAATGCTTGTTCAGTATTGATTTCCTTTAGAATTGACTGGTTTGAATTACTTCCAGTCCAAGGGACTCTCAAGATTCTTCTCTAGCACCACAATTTGAAACCATCAATTCTTTGGTGCTTAGCCTTCTTTATGGTCCAACTCTCACATCTGTACATGACTATTGGAAAAACAATAGCACTGACTATATGGATTTTTGTTAGCAGTGATGTCTGCTTCTTAATGAACTGTCTAGGTTTGTCATATTTTTC
Source organism: Bos javanicus (assembly GCF_032452875.1). NCBI lineage: Eukaryota > Metazoa > Chordata > Mammalia > Artiodactyla > Bovidae > Bos > Bos javanicus. Next base: position 98,083,853 of record NC_083897.1, read on the forward strand.
CTTCCAAGGAACAAGCCTCTTAATTTCGTGGCTGCAGTCACCATCCAGTTATTTTGGAGCCCAAGAAAATAAAATTTGTCACTGCTTGCACTTTCTACCCTTCTATTTGCAATGAAATTATGGGACCAGATTCCATAGTCTTATTTTTTTACTAAAGAGTTTTAAGCCAGCCTTTTCACTCTCCTGTTTCACCCTCATCAAGAGGCTCTTTAGCTCCTTTTCAGATTCTGTCATTATAGTGTTTAGGTTTTCTGTTTAGGTCCATTTTTTTATTAGGCTGTTTGTTTTTCTGATATTGAGCTGCATGTGCTGCTCATATATTTAGGTGATTAATCCTTTGTCAGTCGCTTCATTTGCAAATATTTTCTCCCATTCAGAGAGTTGCCTTTTCATCTTGTTTATAGTCTCTTTTGATGTGCAAAAGCTTTCAAATCTAATTAGTTCCCATTTGTTTATTTTTGTTTTTATTTCCATTATTCTAGGAGGTGGGTCATAGAGAATCTTGCTGTGATTTATGTCAAGGAGTATACTGTCTATGTTTTCTTCTAAGAGCTTTATAGTTTCTGGCCTTAGCTTTAAGTCTGTAATCCATTTTGAGTTTATTTTTCTATATGGTATTATGAAATATTCCAGCTTCATTCTTTTATATGTAGCTCTCCAGTTTTCCCAGCATCACTTATGGAAGAGACTGTCTTTTCTCCATTGTGTATTCTTGCCTCCTTTGTCAAAGATAATGTGCTCATAGGTTTACTTCTGGGCTTTATGTCTTGTTCCCTTGGTCTATATTTCTGTTTTTGTGCCAATACAATACAGTCTTAATGACTGTAGCTTTGTAATATAGTTTAGGAGAGTTGATTCCTCTTGCTCCATTTTTTTTTTTCTCATGATTTCTTTGGCTATTTATGATCTGTGTTTCCATACAAATTATGAGACTTTTTGTTCTAGCTCTGCAAAATGTACTGTTGGTATTATAGTTTGATGGAGATTGCATTGTATTGGTAGATTGGGTAAAAATAGTCACTTTCACAATATTAATTCTCCAAATCCAAGAAAATGGTATATCTCTCCATCTGTTTGTGTCATCTTTAATTTCTTTCATCAGTGTGTTATACTTTTCTACATACAAGTCTTTCTTCCCTTTAGGTAGGTTTATTCGTAGGTATTTTATTCTTTTTGTTGCAGTGGTTAATGGGATTGTTTCCTTAATTTTTCTTTCTGAATTTTCATTGTTAGTGTATGGGAAGGCAAGAGATTTCTGTGTATTAATTTTATATCCTGTGACTTCATTGATTACCTCTAATAATTCTCTGGTGTCATCTTAAGGGTTTTCTATGTATAGTATCACGCCATCTACAAACACTGAGAGTTTTATTTCTTCTTTTCCAATCTGGATTCCTTTCATTTCTTTTTCTTCTCTGATTGCTATTGCTAGGACATCAAATACTATGTTGAATAATAGTCATGAAAGTAGACACCCTTGTCTGGCTCCTGATCTTAGAGGAAATGCTTTCAGATTGTCACCATTGAGAATAATGTTTGCTCTGGTTTGTCACATATGGCCTTTATTATGTTGAGATACATTTCTTCTATACCTGCTTTCTGGAGAGTTTGTATCATAAATAGGTATTGAATTTTTCCAAAAGCTTTATCTGCATCATTGAGATGATCGTATGTTTTTTGCCTTTCAGTTTATTAATATAATGTATGACATTGACTGATTGGCCTATATTGAAAAATACTTGCATCCCTGGGATAAACCCCAACTGATCATGGTGTAAGAAACTTTTAATGTGATGTTGGATTCTGTTTACTAGAATTTTGTTGAGGAATTTTATATTTACATTCATCAGTGATATTGGCTTGTTATTTTCTTTTTTGTGTGTATGGCATTTTGTCTGGTTTTAGTAACAGGGTGATGCTGGCCCCATAGAATGAGTTAGAGAGTTTTCATTCCTCTTTAATTTTCTGGAAGACTTTGAGCAGAATAGGACTTTGCTCTTCTCTAAACATTTGGTAGAATTCACCTGTGAAGCCATCTGTCCCTGAGGTTCTGTTGGGAGATTTTTGGTTACAGTTTCGATTTCCATGCTTCTGATTGGCCTGTTCATATTTTATATTTCTCTCGGTTCAGTTTGGAAAGTTGTACTTTTCTAAGAATTTATCTACTTCTTCAGGGTTGTTCATTTTATTTGCATATAGTTGCTTGTTTCTGCATTGTCTGATGTAACTTTTCCTTTTTCATTTCTAATTTTATTGATTTGAGTCTTCTCTTATTTCTTAATGAGTCTGGCTAATATTTTGACAATTTTGTTTATCTTCTTAAAGAACCAGCTTTTACTTTTATTGATCTTTGTTCTTGTCCTCTTTCTTTTTTTCATTTCTTTCTTCTCTGATCTTTATGATTTCTTTCCTTCTACTAACTTTGTGGGGGTTGTTCTTCTTTGTAGTTGCTATAGGTGTGGGGATAGGTTGTTTATTTGATGTTTCTCTTGTTTCTTGAGGTAGGCTCATATTGCTATAAACTTCTCTCTTAGCACCACTTTTCCTGCATCCCATAGCTTTTTAATTGCTATGCTTTCACCATCATTTCATTGTTAACAAACTGTGGAAAATTTCTAAATAGATGGGAATACCAGACCACCTTACCTGCCCCCTGAGGAAACTGTATGCAAATCAAGAAGCAACAGTTAGAACCAGACATAGAATAACAGGGCTCTGTAACAATTGGGAGAGGTTGGGTGGGGAGGGAGATGGGAAGGGGATTGAGGAGGGAGCGCACATGGCTGATTCTTTTTGATATTTGACAGAAAGCAACAAAAATCTGTAAAGCAATTATCCTTCAATTAAAAAATAAGCTTAAAAAGCACACAAATGAAGATATTGTATATACATACATATATACACATACATACATACATACATACATACATAATGGAATATTACTTGGCCATAAAAATAAAATCTTGCCATTTGCAACAACATGGACAGATCTGGCCCTGGGGTTCTGTCGGGAGGTTTTTGATCATAGTTTCGAGTTCCATGCTTCTGATTGGTCTGTTAATATTTTATCTTTCTCTTGGTTCAGTTTGGAAAGGTGTCCTTTTCTAAGAATTTACTTTTTCAGAAGTAGAGAACGATGATGATAACAATGATGAATATGGGGTAGAGTGCACTAAATAGCCAACATTGTAAGAGCACTTAGGAGCAGCAGTGGGGGCTTGGAAGATTTTTTTTAAGCGATGTGCAAATGATTTTTTATACATAGCATGCAATTCTTTCAGACTACCTGGATGATAGCCATTTGACAAAGAACAGATGTCTTTGATGGCAATAATTTGTCCTAGCTGTGACAATTGAGTGTGAAACTTTTTGTGACATCTAAAATCAGGCTTGCAGGCAGGTTCAGAGCAATATAAGAGCCTGAAAAATATTCTCTATATTTTTCAGTCTACTAGTGCCCCTGTAGTGACCTTTCTGAGTGAAAGTTGGTGTTTCTTTTTGAGATAAAGTTAATCCAATATGCTTGCCTCTTGCTTTCATAAGTGAATGCTATTCATTTCTGTCAGGTGTTTCTTAGTTTTCATAGTTGCCCTAAAGAACCAAAGGCCTCCTACCCTGAACCTAGTCTGCCTCTCCCACTCACTTTGATACATCATACTTTCCAGCCAGCCACCCTAGACAAACTTCTCTTGTCCATCCAAACATTTCTGCCACTTGTTTCTTCTCTGTGCTTTTGTTCAAGCTGTCCTCAATACCTGAAATTTCCTTCCCTTTGCTTCTTCTCACCTTTGACAGTTCTGCACATCTCCATAAACACAGTTCAGATCTCACCTTCTCCCAAATTGTTCTGAAATTATTCCATTCTATATTAAGTTCTCTCACCCTTGACATTGCATTAAGGACCATAGACCTTCATTATAGTAACTACCACATTCTACCTCAGGAGAGTTACATGTGAGTGGATTTGACTCTATACCCAACACCCTCTCTCTTCTTAGTATAGCCTAACACAGGATCTTCAGCATATTAGTCCCTTGTAAATGTTTGTTCATTTACTCTTTCAGCAAATATTTATTGAGAACCTTTTATGTCCCAGGCACTGTGCTAGTTTTACTGGGGATATGACAATAATAACAATCAAACATCTATGTTCTCACAGTACTTATATTCTATTATGCAATATATAAGATAAATAAAGAAGTAAGTATATCCTATGTTAGTAGTAAGTGGTATTTTAAAAGTAAAGCATGGTAAGAGGGATAGAGTTACAAGAATAGGAGAGAGAGGGAAAACCTCAGAGAAAAGGTGACATTTTATTAAAAATCTTAATAAAAATAAGAAAGGTAGACACTTTCTTATTTCTTATATCTCAAGAAAGGGATATCTGGAGAAAGAGTGCTTTATATTATAGAAACAGCACGTGCAAATTTCCCGAAATAGGAACATGAAAGGAGGACAGTATTAGGAGACAAGGTCAGAGAAGTAGTGGGAAGCCAAATTACATAAGCACTATTGACCTAAATTGAGTTAAAAAATAAATCAAGAAAGGTGAGTACAGGAGGCTGATGGAATATAAGTAGGGTATGTTGAATGAATTCTGGACCCATGGCCAGTTTTGACTTCAGGTCTTACCTTGCACAGGGCTTTCACCTTCTAAGCTCAGCCTTTCCGTTTGCTCCTTAGTCTTCAGGCATATAGCCTACTCCATAGCTACTTAGTGCCTTTGTCTCAAGTTGAATCAAAGGCTCTGTCTAAATTAACCACAACTACAATTCAACACTAAAACAGAATCTGAGAGCTGCTTGAGGCAGGAAATCCTCAGAGTCCTGTTTTCTAAACTGAACCGGAGACTCAGAGATTTCCAAAACTGAGAGGTTGTTTGGCTTGCTCTTCATTTAATCACTCAAACTCTGGGTCACTTTTGATCTGTGAAAAGAACAGAATGCTTTCTCCTCAAATAGCTTTCCAAGAAGGAAGGTGCTTATAGCTCTCTCTCTTTGGGGGCCAGGTAAAAAGGGGAATGAAGCCCTGTTTTATGGAGGGTGTTTTGTGGAAAAGAGCAGAGGAAAGAGAATTCAGTCTTGCAGTGTTCTAGGGTGTTACACTGAAGGAAGTAGTGAGGAGGAGGAGGAAGAAAAACATAGACCACAAGCAGAAATGTGACTATTTTTATTACTGGCCTTCAGTATTAGAGCTTGTTTAGTCACAGGAAACTCAACAGCAGATCTTTATGATGGGTGGAACCCCATTAGACATTAGATCTTCCTGCCACAGACTTGGTGCCAGTAACTCTCTTGAGGAGAGAGAAACTCAGAGCTTAAACTTTATACCCCTCATGGCCACTTGGAAATGGCAAGTAGGATAAAGTTATGGTTGCTGCATCCCCTGACTGGCTGAAACTTAGATGGGAAGTAATGGGCTAGTAGGTGGTGATATTCATCCAAGAAAAACCTGGCCTCGGGATTTATCCTGGTGTGAGTTACTTCAGGCAGAATATGTTAAGGAGGATAAAGAATGGGTTGCAAACTGGTGATAGCTATTTGTATGGCTTCAAGTTATGATTGTTTTGCCAGCATCATTTTTTTTTTAAATAGTAACATGATGATTGTACATGGGGTATGAAGTCTCAAGTCCAAAACACTCTCTTGCCTTATACTGAGAGGCAGTATGCGCAATGGTTAAGAAGACTAGAGCTCTAGGATTAAATCTCTTGTTTCTGTAACCTAGATCTGCCACTCACTAGCTTTCTTTAACTTTCCCAATCTGTATATGAAGATGAGAAATGGAATATTTCTTGGTATATCAGTAGACAAGGATGTCACAGTCATCAATGATTGCCACCCTCCATCATGAGCTGGTGAGCCTGAGAAAATTCAGAAAGGAAAAGTCTGCCATCTAGCAGCTATCAGATTGCAGTCACTCCCTATGGTAAGCCCCAAGGAAACTCAGGATGTGGAAAAGCAGGATACTTGTGGAGGCCTATACCAAGGTCACAGGAGCAAGGCCCTGTACCAAGGTCATAGATGAGGAGCCCCACACCAAGGTCATCTCTGGAACTGACTGAGCACCACAGCAACTATTGCCATGAACTCCCCTCCCCACCCTGATCTAAACCAGCCAGCTCCCTGATCCAATGTTAGGTAAAAATACCCATCCTATTACTCACCCTATAGCACCCTACAGAGAAGGCAATGGCACCCCACTCCAGTACTCTTGCCTGGAAAATCCCATGGATGGAGGAGCCTGGTGGGCTGCAGTCCATGGGGTCGCTAAGTGTCGGACACAACTGAGCGATGTCACTTTCACTTTTTACTTTTACACATTGGAGAAGGAAATGGCAACGCACTCCAGTGTTCTTGCCTGGAGAATCCCAGGGACTGGGGAGCCTGGTGGGATGCAGTCTATGGGGTTTCACAGAGTCAGACATGACTGAAGTGACTTAGCAGTAGCAGCATAGCACCCTAACAAATCACCTAATGCCAAACTTCCAGAGGGAATTTTCCTTGTCTTAAGACTATAAAAATTGGCTACTAGGATTGTGGTTCAAGATGGTAGAATAGAAGGATGTGTGCTCATCTCCTTCTGCAAGGGCACCAAAATCACAAATAGCTGTTGAACAGCCATCAACAGAAGGATCTGGAACCCACCAAAAAAGATACCCTATGGCCAAAGACAAAGAAGAAGCCACAATGAGATGGTAGGAGGGGTGCAAACACAATAAACTTAAATTCCATACCCGCTGGATGGGTGAGCCACAATCTGGAGAATAATAATACCAAAAAAATTCTCCCACTGTTGTGAAGGTTCTGAGCCTCATGTCAGTCTTCCCAGCCTGGGGATTAGGCAAAGGGACTGGGAATCCCTAGGGAACCTGACTTTGAAAGCTAGTGGGATTTGATTACAGGACTTCCACAGGACTGGAGGAAACAGAGACTCCAGTCTTGGAGGACACAAACAAAATCCTGTGTTTGCCAAAACCCAGGTGAAACCCAGTGACCAGACAGAAGACTGAGCCAGACCTACCTGCTAGTGTTGGAGGGTCTCCTGTGGAGGTGTGGGTCGACATTGGCTCACCGTTGGGACTGGGGCACTGGCAGCAGTAGTCCTGGAAAGGGCCCTTTGGCATAAGTCCTCTTGGAGGTCACCATTTAACCCTACCACAGAACCCATAGACAGCACTCAGGGTTGCCTCAGGCCAAACAACTAACAAGGAGGGAGCTCAACCACATTCATCAGCAGATAATTGGATTAAGGCCTTAATGAACACAGACCTGCCTACCAGAGCAAGACCCAGTTTTTCCCACCACCAGTCCCTCCCATCAGGAAGTTTATACAAGCCTCTTAAATTTATACAGCCTCACCCCTCAGGAGGCAGACAGAAGAAAAAAGAACCACAATCCCACAGTGGCTAGAACCAAAACCACATCACAGAATGTTAATCATGATGAAAAAGCAGAGGATTTCGTCCCAGATGAAGGGACAAGATAAAACCCCTCAAAATCACCAAATGAAGTAGAGATAGGCAACCTTCCAGAAAAATATTTCAGAATAATGATAGTGAACCTGATCCATGATCTCAGAAAAAGAATGGAGGTAAAGATTGAGAAGATGCAAGAAATGTTTACCAAACAGCTAGAAGAACTAAAGAACAAACAGAGATGAACAATATACTTAGAAGGAATCAATAGCAGAACAACTGAGGCAGAAGAACAGATAAGTGTCCTGAAGGATAGAATGGTGGAAATTGCTGTCACTGAACAGAATATAGGTAAAAGAAGGAAAAAAATGAAGACAGCCTAAGAGACCTCTGGGACAACATTAAACACACCAACATTCACATTATAGGGGTCCCAGAAAGAGGAGAGAGAGAAAGGACCCAAGAAAATATTTTAAGAAATAATAGCTGAAAAATTCCCTAACATGGGAAAGGAAATAGTCAACCAAGTCCAAGAAAAAGAGAATCCTAGGCACAATAAACTCAAGGAGGAACACACAGAGGCACATAGTAACCCAACTGACAAAAATTAAAAGCAAAGATAAAATATTAAAAGCAACAAGGGAAAAATGACAAATAACATACAAGGGAATTCCTATAAGGTTATCAGCTGATTTCTCAACAGAAACTCTACAAGCCAGAGGGAATAAAAGTGAAGAACCGCCAGCCAAGAATACTCTACCCAGCAAGACTTTCCTTCAGATTTGATGGAGAAATCAAAAGCTTTACAGACAAGCAAAAGTTAAGAGAATTCAGCACCAACAATCCAGCTGTACAACAAATGCTAAAGGAATTGTCTAGGCAGGAAACACAAGAGAAGGAAAAGAACTACAAAAAAAATAAATAAATAAACCCAGTACAATTAAGAACATGGTAATAGGATAATACACATAGATAATTATCTTAAATGTAAATGGACTTAATGCATCAACCAAAAGACATAGACTGGCTCTGTCAGTTCAGTCACTCAGTCATGTCCGACTCTTTGTGACTCCATGGACTTCAGCATGCCAGGCTTCCCTGTCCATCACCAACTCCCAGAGCTTGCTCAGTCTCATGTCCATTGAGTCAGTGATTTCATCCAACCAGCTCATCCTCTGTCATCTGGGTGGATACAAAAACAAGACCAATATATATACTTTCTACTGGAGACCCATATCAGACCTAGGGATACTTACAGACTGAAAGTAAGGGGATGGGAGAAGATATTCCATGCAAATGGAAATCAAAAGAAAGCTGGAGTAGCATACTCCTATGAGACAAAATAGACTTTAAAACAAAGAGTATTATAAGATACAAAGAAAGGTACTACATAATGATCAAGGGTTCAATCCAAGAAGATATAACAACTATAAATATATATGCACTCAACATATGAGCACCTCGATATATAAGGCAAATACTAACAACCATAAACAGAGAAACTGACAGTAACAGAATAATAATAGTGGACTTTAACACTGCACTTTCATCAATGGACAGATCATCTAAACAGAAAATTAATAAGGAAACAAGACCTTAAATGACACTTTAGATGAATTGGTCTTAATTGATATTTATAGAATATTCCATTCAAAAGCAGCAGATTACACAATCTTCTCAAGTGCACTCGGAACAATCTCCAGGATTAACCACGTGCTGGGCGAACCTTGGTAAATTTAAGAGAACTGAAATCATATCAAGCATCTTTTCTGATCACAATGCTATGAGATTATAAATAAACTATAAGAAAAAAAAACTCTAAAAAAAACATAAACATGTGGCTAAACAATATGCTACAAAACAACCAATGGATCACTGAAGAAGTCAAAGAGGAGATTAAGAAATACCTACAGACAAATGAAAACAAGACCACAATTGTTGAAAACTTAATGGATGCAGCAAAAGAAGTTCTAAGAGGGAAGTACATAGCAATACAATCTTACCTCAAGAAACAAGAAAACTGTCAAATAAACAACCTAACCTTACACTTTAAACTACTAGAGAAAGAAGAACAAACAAATCTAAAGTTAGTGCATGGAAAGAAATCATAGAGGTCAGAGAAGAAAGAAATGAAATACAGAAAAAGAAAGCAAACACAAAGATCAATGGAACTAAAAGCTGCTTCTTTGAAAAGGTAGACATAATTGATAAACCTTTAGCCAGATTCATCAAGGAAAAAAGGGAGAGGACTCAAATCAATAAAATTAGAAATGAAAAAGGGAAAGTTACAATGGACAGCATAGAAATAGAAAAGATCATAAGAAACTACTGTGAACAGTTGTATGCCACTATTGGACATTAATTGACAACCTGGAAGAAATGGACAAATTCTTAGAAAGATACAGTCTCCCTAGACTGGACCAGGAAGAAATAGAAAATATGACCAGACCAATCACAAGCACTGAAAATGAAACTGATTAAAAACTTCCCAACAAACAAAAGTCCTTGACCGGATGGCTTCACAGGCAAATTTTATCAAACATTTAGAGCAGAGTTAACTCCAATCCTTCTGAAACTGTTCCAAAAAATTGCAGGAGAAGGAAAACTTTAATACTCATTTTATGAGGCTGACATCACCCAGATACCAAAACCAGACAAAGGTACCACAAAAAGAGAAAATTGCAGGCCAATATTACTGATGAACATAGACACAAAAATCTTCAACAACATACTAGCAATCTGTATCCAACAATACATTAAAAAGATCATATACCATGGTCAAGTGGGATTCATCCAAGTGACAAAAGGATTTTTCAACATCTACAAATCAATCAATGTGATACATCACATTAACAACTGGAAGAATAGAAGCCATATGATCATCTCAATGGAGGCAGAAAAAGATTTTGACAAAATTCAGCACTCATTATAAAAACTCTACAGAAAGTGGGCATGGAGGGAACATACCTTGACATCAGTTCAGTTCATTTCAGTCACTCAGTCGTGTCTGACTCTTTGCAACCCCTTGGACTGCAGCACACCAGGCCTCCCTGTCCATCACCAACTCCCAGAGTTTACTCAAACTCATGTCCATTGAGTCAGTGATGCCATCCAACCATCTCATCCTCTGTCATCCTCTTCTCCTCCCACCTTCAATCTTTCCCAGCACTCTGGGTCTTTTCAAATGAATAAGATCTTTGCATCAGGTGGCCAAAGTATTGGAGTTTCAGCTTCAGCATCAGTCCTTCCAATGAATATCCAGGACTTATTTCCTTTAGGATGGACTGGCTGGATCTCCTTGCTGTCCAAGGGACTCTCAAGAGTCTTCTCCAACACCTCAGTTCAAAAGCATCAATTCTTCGGCACCATGGCATAATAAGGCCATATATGACAGACCTACAGCTAGAATCATATTCAATTGTGAAAAACTGAAATCATCTCCTCTAACATCAGGAACAAGACAAGAATGTTCACTTTCTACACTTTTATTCAACATAATTTTGGAATTCCCAGCTACAGCAATCAAAGAAGACAAAGAAGTAAAGGGAATCCAAATTGGAAAATAAGTTAAACTTTCACTGTTTGCATATGATATGATACCATGCATAGAAGATCCTAAAGATCCCACCAGAAAACTACTAGAACTCATCCATGAATTTGTTAAAATTTCAGGTTGCAAAAGTAATACACAGTAATATGTTGCATTTCTATACACTAATGATGAAATATTACAAAGAGAAATTCAAGAAATAATTTCATTTACCATCACATCAAAAGGAATAAAACACCTAGGAATAAACCTACTTAAGGAGACAAAAGACCTGTACCCCAAAAACTTTAAGATGATGATGAAAGAAATCAAAGAAGACATAAACAGATGGAAAGATATTCCATGTTCATAGACTGGATGAATCAATATTGTCAAAATGACTATAATACCCAAGTCAATCTACAGATTGAATGGGATCCCTATCAAATTACCAACGGTATTTTTCTCAGAACTAGAGCAAAGAATATCAAATTTTGTATGGAGACACAAAAGAATCCGAATAGCCAAAGTAATCTTGGGAAAGAAAAATGGAGCTGGAGGAATCAGGCTCCCTGATCTCAGACTACATACTACGGTCATCAAAATAGCATGGTACTGGCACAAAAATAGAAATATAAATAAATGGAACAGAATAGAAACCCAGAATAAGCCCATGCATCTATGGTCAATTAATCTATGACAAAGAGGCAAGACTCCACAATGTTGGAAAGAAAGCCTCTTCAATAAATGGTGCTGGGAAAACTGGACAATGACATGTAAAAAATGAGATTAGATCATTCTTAACATTATACACAAAAATAAGCTCAAGATGAATTAAAGACCTATTGTGAGCTGGAAACTATAAAACTCCTAGAGGAAAACATAGGCAGAACATTCTCTGACATAAATCACAGCAACATCTGTTTCAATCTGTCTCCCAGAATCATGGAAATAAAAGCAAAAATAAACAAGTGTGACCTACTTAAATGCAAATATTTTTTAACAACAAAGGAAACAATAAGTAAAATGGAAACACAGCCCACAGATACAGAGAAAATATTTGCAAATGATGTGACCAATAAGGTATTAGTTCCCAAAATTCACAGTTTATGATGATTTAACAGCATCGAAACAAACAACTCACTCAAAAAATGGACAGAAGACCTAAATAATTTCTCCAAAGAAGACATACAGATGGCCAATATTCACAAGGAAATATGTTCAACATTGCTAATTATTAGAGAAATGCAAATCAAATCTATAATGAGATACCACCTCACACCAGCCAGAATGGCCATCATCAAAAAATCCACCAAGAACAAATGCTGGAGAGGGTGTGGAAAGACGGGAACCCTCCTACACTGTTGGTAGGAATGTAAATTCATACAGCTACTATGGAGAACAGTATGAAGGTTCCTTAAACTAAAAATAGAGCTACCATATGACCCTACAATCCCACTCCTGGGCATATATCTGGAGAAAAAACATGACTCAAAAGGATATATGCACACTAATGTTCATTGCAGCACTGTTTATCATAGCCAAGACATGGAAGACATGGAAGGAACCTAGATGTCTGTTGACAGTGTAATGGATAAAGAAGATGTGATATGTATATATGTATACTCAGCCATTAAAAAGAATGAAATAATGCCATTTTCAGCAACATGGATGGACCTAGAGAGTGTCATAATGAGTGAAGTCAGTCAGATAAAGAAGGAGAAATATCATATGACATCTTTTATATGTGGAATCTGAAAAGAAATGATACAAATAAACTTATGAAACAGAAAGAGACTCACAGACTTATAAAACAAACTTATGGTTGCCAGAGGGAAGAGACACTTAGGGAGTTTGAGAGCGTCATGTGCACACTGCTATATTTAAAACAACCAACAAGGACTTATTGTGTAATACATGGAACTCTGCCCAGTGTTATATGCCAGCCTGGGAGGGGGTGAATGGATACTTGTATACATATGGCTGAATCCCTTCACTGTTCACCTGAAACTATCACAATATTGTTAATAGGCTATATCCCAATACAAAATAAAAAGTTCAAAAGAAAAAAATTTCTGACAAATAAAAGTCCAGGAACAGATAGCTTCATGGGGGAATTCTACGAAACATATAAAGAAGAGTTAATATTTATCCTCCCCAAATTATTCCAAAAAATTGAAAGAGGAGGGAATTTCCCAGATTTATTCTACAAGACTACCATTACCCTGAAACCAAAATCAGAGAAAAACACTACAAAAAAAAAAAAAAAGGAAAAGAAAATTAAAGGCCAACATCTCTGGTAAATATAGATGTAAATATCCACAAATCAAATTTAATGACATGTAAAAAGGGCCATACACCATAATCAAGTGGGATTTATTCCAGGGATGCAAGGATGGTTCACTATCTGTATATCAATTAATGAAATACACCACATTAACAAAACAAAGGATAAAATCACATGATCATCTCAATAGATGGAAAAAAAAAAGATTTGACCAAATTCAACATCAATCCATGATAAAATTTTTCATCAAATTTGGTATAGAAGGAACATAAGAAAGACCATTTAGGACAAACCCACAGTTAACATCATATTCAATGATAAAAAACTGAAAGCTTTTCCTTTAAAATCAGGAGCAAGACAAGGATCTGCACTCTTGTCACTTCTTTTTTTTTTTAATTTAATTTTATTTTATTTTTAAACTTTACATAATTGTATTAGTTTTGCCAAATATCAAAATGAATCCGCCACAGGTATACATGTGTTCCCCATCCTGAACCCTCCTCCCTCCTCCCTCCCCTACCATCCCTCTGGGTCGTCCCAGTGCACTAGCCCCAAGCATCCAGTATCGTGCATCGAACCTGGACTGGCATCTCATTTCTTACATGATATTTTACATGTTTCAATGTCATTCTCCCAAATCTTCCCACCCTCTCCCTCTCCCACAGAGTCCATAAGACTGTTCTATACATCAGTGTCTCTTTTGCTGTCTCGTACACCGGGTTATTGTTACCATCTTTCTAAATTCCATATATATGTGTTAGTATACTGTATTTATGTTTTTCCTTCTGGCTTACTTCACTCTGTATAATAGGATCCAGTTTCATCCACCTCTTGTCACTTCTATTTAACATAGTACTAGGAGTCCTTGACACAGCAATCAGACAAGGAAAAGAAATAAAAGGCATCCAAATTGTAAGGAAAGAAGTAAAGCTGTCATTATTTGCAAATGGTATAATACTACATATAAAAAATGTTAAAGTCTCCACCAAAAAAAACTACTAGAACTAAAAAATGAATTTGGTACATTTGCAAGGTACAATATTAAAATACAGAAACTTGTTTCTTTTCTATACACTATACAATAATTAACTATCAGAAAGAGAGAGCAAAAAAAAAAAAATCCCATCCCATTTAAAATAGCAGAAAGAGAAAGCAAAAAAAAAATCCCATCCCATTTAAAATAGCATCAAATTTTTGGCAGAAACCAATACAACATTATAAAGTAACTATCTTTCAATTAAAAATAAAAATTAAAAAAATTAAATAGCATCAAAAAGAATTAAATATCTAGGAATAAACCTAACCATGGAGGTGAACAATCTATACTCTGAAACTATGAGACAATGATGAAAGAAATTTAAGATGATACAAAAAAATGGAAAAATATTCCATGTTCATGAATGAGGAAAATAATTTCAGTGAAATGGTGATGCCACCCAAGAAATCTACAGATTTAATGCAATTTCTATCAAAATACCCATGACATTCTTACAGAACTACAACAAATATTCCTACAGTATGTATGGAACTACAAAAGACCCCAACTAGCCAAAGAAATACTAAGAATAAAGAACAAAGATGAAACTATCATGCCCTTCAGACTATACTACAAAGTAATCAAAACAGTATGATATTGGCACAAAGATAGATAAATAGATCAATGGATCAGATTAGAGAACCCAGAAATAAACTCATATGCATATAGTCATCTGATACAACAAAGGAGGCAAGAATGTACAATGGGAAAAAAGACAGTCTCTTCAATAAGTGTTCCTGGGAAAACTGGACAGCTATATGTAAAAGAATGAAACTAGAACATTCTATAACATCATATACAAAAATAAAATAAAAATGTATTAAAGACCTAAATGTAACATTACAAACATAAAACTCCTAAAAGAAAACAGTCAGTACATTCTTTAATATAATTCTTAGTAACACTTTTTTTTTGGAGACAGTTGTCTCCTAAGGTGCTATCACTGAATGTTCACTTTCTCTCATGTCCCACATCCAATCTGTCATCAAATTCTGCTTGCTTTACTTTCAAAACATATCATGTACCTCTGTGTTTATTGCAGCACTATTCACAATAGCCAAGATATGGAAACAATCTGAATGTCCATCAACAGACGAATGGATAAAGAAATGTGGCTTGTATACATACACACATATATATAGCCATAAAAAATGAAATAATGCCACTTGTAGCAACATGAATGGACCTAGAGATTATCATATTAAGTAAAATAAGTCAAAGACAGAATCATTTCGTATCACTTATATGTGGAATCTAAAACACTGACACAAATGAATTTATTTGCAAAACAGAAATAGGCTCAAAAATATAGAAAACAAACTTATGGTTACCAAAGAGGATAGCAGGAGGGTGGAGATAAATTAGGAGTTTGGGATTAACATATACATACCAATATATATAAAACAGGTAAACAACAAGGACCTACTGTATAGCACAAGGATATTAACTATACTTAATATCTTGTAATAACCTGTAATGGAAGAGAATTACATATATATATATATATATATATATATATATATATATATGAATTACTTTGCTGTACACTTGAGACTAACTCAACACTGTAAATTAACTATACTTCAATTTAAAAAACATACCCAGAATCTGACTCCTAATTCCCATCTTCCCTCCTATCACTCTACTTTGTGATCACCATCTCTTACCTGGATATTGCAATAACCCTATGACTGCTCTCTCTCTTCCTCCTTTGCCCTCTTACAATCTATTCTCAGTATAGTAGCCAGAGTGCTCTCATTAAAACATAATCAGGTCATTTCAACCATCTGCTGAAAATTCTCCCAAAGTTCCCCAATAATTCAGCATAAAACCTAAATTCCTACAAGGTCTTATAAGATCTAACCCACATAACTTTTCTCATCTCACCTAATACAATTCCCTTCCCCTCCTTGCTCACTTTACTCCAACCTTCACCCCAGGTTCAAACATAGCAATTCTGCTTTTACCTCATAGTTTTTTTCCTCTACCCCGAGATAATAACATGACTTGCTTCCTTACCTCTTTTGGGTCTTTTCTTTACATTGTCTATGGGTAAGGTACTCGCTGTGGTCTGAATGTTTGTGTCCCCCCCAAAATTCATTGAAATCCTAACCTTGCAAATGTGATGGTATTAGTAAGTGGGACCTTCAGGCAGTGATTAGGCTCATTGGAGTCCTCATGAATTAGATTGTTGTTCCTATAAAAGAGATCTCACAGAGCTACCTAGGCCCTTCCACCATGTGAGGACACAGTGAAAAGGTACTGGCTATGAACCAGGAAAATGTTCCTTACCAAAACACAACATCCTGGTGCCTTGATCCTGGACTTTCCAGACTCCAGAACTGTAAGAAATAAACTTCTGTTGTTTATAAGCTAACTAGTTTGTGCTATTTTCTTATATCAGCCTGACTAAAACTAAGACAGCACTCTTTATCTTATTTAAAATTGTAAATCTCCCCTATTTTGCTCCACCATTTCCTGCTCCATTCTCTGCTTTCCTTTTTTCTTTCGTGGCACTTATTACCATCTAGTATACTATGTATTTTACTTAATTTTGTATAGTAGCTGTCTCCCATATTAGAATGTAAGCTCCATGAGAGCAGGGAGTTTTCCCTATTTTATTCACAATTGTATTATCAGTGCTTACAATAGTGCTTGAACAGAAGTGGACAGTCAATAAATATTTGAATGAATGAATCAATATACTCTTTAATACCACTTACTATATTGCATTATCATTTATCTGTTCACAGTAGGCACTGAATAAATATCTGCTGAATGAATGGCAAAAGCCTTCTATAAACTGTAAGACACTCAGTGCTTTATCATTAGGAAATAGTTGCCCTGTTCCCCTCCAGACCACAAATATGAAGCTGTTTACTGCTGTTCATAAGAACTGCCTCTACTCTTTCCATAGGGGGCAACATTTTATTCTCAACCCACCTGCATCCTGGCCATCTCCAAATCAGTTAAAGCTTATTGTTATAACTAGCATCGCAGACCCGAAGTTTCTTGTCTCTGTTGTCAATTGCATGGGAGCTCAGTCTGCTCCCCACACCTCCAAATACTTGCCTGAAGACAAGTATCTCCAACTTAACACCCGCACACATATCCCCACACCTGATCTGATACTTAAAGCACTTTATATTTTCCAAAGCACTTTGTGTCCATTTTTAAATTTGATCTCCACACTAATCCTGCAAGTATCAACATCTCCATTTTTTTTAGATGAGAAACCAGAGGACCATAAAGTGATTAGCCAAGAATATATACCTAATAAATGATAGTTCAGGGCTTGGAATCAGATTCTTAGAATTAAGTTCTTTTCACCCCATTGTAAATGCCTGTATAAAATATCCAACAAGAAAATAAACATGAATAAATGAATATACTGCATGTAGAACTCCTAGTTAGCAGAGAGAATGCATATTCCATATAACAATGAATAAGGACAGCACTCGTTGGAGTTCTTCCACTTAATTCCTACACCATTAGTTGTGTATACCATTCAATTGGCATGGACCTCACCTTATTCAAGAAATATAATAATCACATAAAGCCTCAAAACCAGAGCTAAAGATTTCCCAGAGTGAGACACTCTGCTGCCCAGAAGCAAAGGAAATGTGATAAGTGCTGGGGAGAGGAAGGACAAAGAGGACTCAACAACCTTCCTTCATTCTCCACTAATTTAAACTACAGGAAACCAAGGAAGTGGCTTGGCTGGAAAATTAACCTTTATTCATTCATTATGTCTGTCATTTATTAATCATCCAGGAGGTTGTATATTCATTGAGAACTTCCTAGCAAAAAAGCCTGCTAATAGGGATTACAACCAAATAGTCATCTCTAGGGGACCTTGAAGGCCAATAAGGTAAAGAAAACATACACATGCATAGTAAGGACTGAAAGCTGAAAGAGTTCAGTGTTACGAGAGAGGTGCAAAGCACAAAGTGAGTGATTCCAAGTCAGGAGAAAACATATCCAAACCTGGGGAATAAGAAATATCCTTATAGAAATGGACCTGGTTCCCGGATCTAGACAAATAAATTGGACATTGGCTTGCGATTGTTAGAGAAGGGGAGGGCAAGTAATAGTGGATTCTGAGAACACTGTTCAGGAAATTGTGAAGGATGTGATGAAAACAATGAGTTATTCAGTGTGACTGGACTGCAGAGTACAAGAAAGGATAAGTGAGCATCAAGGTGGCAGATGAAGGTTAAGGCTAGCTTCAGAATTCACTGTGAATACCCAAAACAGGAAGGGCACATAGGGTGGATGGAGAGGGGAAATGAATCCTCATAGCAAGGCTCAAGTTTCTCTGTACTGACCCTGAGCTCTCATGTAGCCTGTCCTTCTTATCCCTTCTGGTAATAATACAGTCCAAATGAATTTTTCTCTTCATTCAGTTGTACCTTACTTGTACAAGGCACATTCAGTTTCTAGGGAAAGACTTCACCATGGCAACAGGCAAGCATGATCTGGTACCATAGTGAAGTGCTTCTTTCTGGCTCAAAAGGACAGGATCTCTGCTAGGTGAACACCATGTAGGTTTCCTTCCTCTTCCCAGCTTAACACCCTGGTCCTCAGTCAGTCATACATCCAATTAAGTCTCTTGTTCAATTGGGAATCTGAATACTTTAGCTTATGCTCTAATGAAAGATTTGCTTGGGCCTTTCTAATTGGCAAGGCCATTTTCCTCAATGGCCCTAATTTCTGAACATGTGTTTATGTTTTAGAGATTCAGGCTGTAAAGAATAATGTAGAAGGCTCAATTACTCAATTATCTTAAGAATTTCCCTTCTTTACCCTCCATCTCACCTCTCTTTCTTTCCCTTCAGGGGTATGTATTAAGCCACATTGAGGCTCTATCCAAGATAAAGGTTCTACTTAAGCCACTTTCACATTTAATTTTTTTTTTTCCTGGCTTATTGCCCTACCACTATTTCAAACTCTTTTCTTAACATAAGTGAGTGAAGTGAGTGAAGCCACTCAGTCGTGTCCGACTCTTTGTGACCCCATGGACTGTAGCCTACCAGGCTCCTCTCTCCATGGGATTCTCCAGGCAAGAGTACTGGAGTGGGTTGCCATTTCCTTCTCCAGGGGATCTTCCCGACCCAGGGATTGAACCCAGGTTTCTCACATCCCAGGCAGACGCTTTAACCTCTGAGCCACCAGGGAAGCGTTCTTTCTTAACATAAGCCAATGTGAAAAAGCACAAGGGGGTTTAGTTAACCAAGAGCTCAGTGTGAGTCAGAAGTATAACATGGCTGCCAAGATAAAAGTTACAGCAATTTCATTAGAAAGAGAGGATCCAAAAGGAGGGCAATGAGACTATTTGCTCTGCTTTTCTGTTCCACCCCCAGAAGACAGCATCTACTGTCTCACCACATTTTTGAGAATGCTGCGAGTGAGAAGGGAAAGGAGCATTGTCCTGGGAGGCGGCAACCACATGGGTCTCCTGATAGTTCCTCAAAAGAACAGGCACACTCCTGCCTCAGGGCCTTTGAATGGTTCTTTTCTCTACCTGCAGCACTTCCCCTAGTTCTTGACATCACTTAATTTCTCACTTCATTAGGCCCCTATACAGATATCACCTCTCCTGAGAAGCTGCCCTTGATCTCCTATTTAAAACAGTCCTTCCCATCACTCTCTACCTCTCTTCTTACTGCTTTGTTGCATGATATTTATCATCTCCTGACACATATTCTGTTTCTTCCATTAGAATATAAGCTCCATGAACACAGGGTTATTGTGTACTTTGTTTACACAGCATGAGCTCAATACATATTTATACAAACTTTTTCATGCCATCTACCTCATTGTATTGCCACTTATTTTTTTCATTTGTCTTGTCCCCACTAGAATTTTATTTAAGAAACTTCTTTTCTCTAATTTTTGACATTTTTATTAATTATCTAGCCAATACTTGGCATGAAGAGTGTTGGATGGATGGATGGATGAATGTGCTGGCAAGGATATCGTAGAGAGGTTTCAGAAACTGGATGAGGTTGGCCTAGAACCAAATTGCCAAATACAGTAGCCACTAGATACTTATGATAACTGAGCATTTGAAATTAAGCTTGTTTGAATTGAGATGTGTTACAAATGTAAAATGAACACCAGATTTTGTTTAGTTGCTAAGTTGTGTCTGATTCTTTTGCAAAGCCAAGGACTGTAGCCTGCCAGCCTCTTCTGTCCATGGGATTTTCCAGGCAAGAATACTGGAATGGGTTGCAATTTCCTTCTCCAGGGAATCTTCTTGACCCAGGGATTAAACTCGCTTCTCCTGCTTGGCAAGTGAGTGCTTTACCACTGAGCCACCAGGGAACCCATGCACACCAGATTTTGAAGCCTTGGCATGAAAACATGTAAAATATCTCATTAATAATATTTTTGTTGATTATATGTTTAAATAACAATATTTTGTATATACTGAGTTAAATAAAACACATTCTACATTCTTAAAATTGAATTCAACTGTATCAGTTTTTCCTTCTTAAAGTAAATATTAAAATAAGTTAAAATAAGTTACATATATGACTAACATTATATCTGTATTGAATAGAACAGATTTTTGACAACCTCCATGTTTAAACTTTGACCTTTATAGGCTTGTGAGGGTATATATGGTGGGTATTGAAGCTATTCCTTGAAATTGATAGAGAAGAACGTTCTCCATAATTACTGCTCCTGGTGGCAGTAGGATCAAATGAGTGATAGTCACTCAATCATGTCTAACTCTTTGTGACCTTATAGACTGTAGCCTGCCCAGCTCTTCTGTCCATGGAATTCTCCAGGCAAAAAGTGCTATGGTTTATTATTCAATCTCATCTTTCTCATTCCAGTCTTCTTTCATGCCAGCTTGTCCACAGTAGCTAGCAACAAGCCAGATGGAACGGTTAGAGCTTTTTACCTCCTTTCTTAGCTTCTGCCCACCCATGTTTTCCCTGATGGTGACAACAATGAACAGATAAGTAGTCCAAAGGTGAACCACAAATTGGAAGAACAAAATCTACCCACAAATACCCTGGATCATCCACATGCAGCAGAATCCCCACTTCGAAAAATCTCTTTTCCTGATTTATCCATATAGCCAACTCCCCTGGCAAAGCCCCATGATGGGTTACCCTAGAAGGGGAAGAGAGAAATAGAAGGGAAACCATCTGTCGTTTTTTTTTTTTTTTGCAGATTATAATAAAGTTGGAAAACAAAACTAATGTGTGTGTGAAAAGTTAAACAAAATTACGGGACAATCATTCAAGAAATTCTGGGCAGAGTAAGATTAAGTACATACAAATTACCCATAGAGTTAGTACTCTAGTAATTCAAATTAGGGTCACCCCTAAAGGTTGATGCAAAGAAAGATTCCTTGAGGAGGTGTACTTGTGTTGAATTTTGAAGGATAAATATGATTATCACAAAATCATAGATTTCCAGAACTTATAGGGCTGTTAGAGACATAGTACATTCCTCATTGTACCAATAAGGAAACTGAGGTACAGAGAGAAAGATACCATAGTTAGAAAAAAGTTGGGAGTGCAACCAAGACTGTCTAGTTCACCGTCCAGTACTCTTCCCTCCAAGTGCTGAGATGGAAGAGATGGTTCTAGGTGTAAAAAAGGTGCAGAAACTCAAATGCTTGAATACTCACTCCCCAATCTGCTCTTCTCCTAACAAGCTTACACACACACACAAACACACACACACACACATCTCCAAACCTGATCTGGAATTTCCCTTTATTTTCTTCAAGACTGTTAATCTGGAAGGTGAATCAGATAACACTGAATTCAAATTCCAGGTCAAACACCAAGGCCTTTTTATTTACTTAGAAGTGGGCCATGTGTTGATTAATGGCCTCTTTGATGTAACCCGCCATCTCAAAAGCCTTGAGGTTGAGAGGCCCTCCTTCTGTTCCTTTTTGTCCCATCACCACAAGGTATACAGACTCGATCTGAACTACTGTCACTGCTTGGCTGCCCCGACTCTGGCCTTTGGTGCGGAGATCCATGGTGTTGTTGCCCTCAGTGAATAGGTTGTCCCGAATCAACAAGCATTTGGTCCCTGCAAGAGTGATTCCCTGAAGAAACAACTTCTCTCTCCCTTCTCTCGCCAGCAAGATCTGAATTTCTTCCTGGGTCAGTTGGAACAGGTTACCTTCAGGATAAGAAGCTAACAACCAAGGTGGGGAATTGGTGATTATCGCCGCATCATAGCACATCCCAGTCTGTAGGAAGAGGGTGATGCAGTCTTGCCAGACTTCTTCACTGATATCCCCTATGCACTGCATGATTCAGGTAACCTGTCTCTAAATGATGAATAAAGTGATTTTTGGCAAGTAGGTCTTCAAAAGAAGTTTGTTGGTAGTTGGCTCAAGATGAGACTGAAATAAGCTAAAAATACAGTCTGTTTTTGATGGCGTCTCCCCAGCAGCAAGGTGGAGGAGGTCTTGATGACTTGTGTGAAGTTATGCCTGAGCTGCCCTCTGTTGTGACTTATCAAGCTATCTTTTGAGCAGGAGTGAGGTCACAAAGGTTCTGTGACTTGTTAAACAGTCATAATTCACCACATCATGGGTGACCTTTGGCAGTAGCTTTCAGTGGTTGTATCTCCAGCTAGTGAGATATTGGTGCAAAGCACATCTACTTACTTCCCTAGGATACCATGGGAGAAACACTAACCCCCAATATCAGAAAATCCCTCAATGTAGAACATAACTGAGTAATATTTGAGTTGGAGGTTTGGATATAAAGCAGGACATGTGAGATTTAGTGCAGCAACTAGTATTCAGATGTTGGCTAATCTGAGACCTGAGCTCTAGGTACAAAGTAAAAAAAACCACAGCCCCACTGACTTACAACTCTTTTTGGATGGACATAATAGCCTCCTAATGATTTCCTGTCTTCAGATTCTTTCCATCTAGTTGTTTATCCTCTGGCCCACACCAGCTGTGAGTCTAGAGTAATTTGTTTTCATCTAGTCATTCAGCAAGCATTTATCAGGCATTCACTATTTGCCAAGTACTTTTCCAAGCACTGGGTTACAGCAGTGAACAGAGAAAAATCTCACAGAGCTGACATCATAATGACAGAAGACAAATAAATAATAAATTATAATAGAATCCCTTTCACAGAATTTTTTTTTATGAATCTAATACTTTTTCCTTCCACATTTTCCTTCTTAGTCCCAGATGCTATCTACTCCTGTGGGGGTCCAATCTGACATGTGATTCTTCTGAAACCTTTGACAAATCACCATCTCTACCTTAATTTCCTCTGAAATGACACTAACTTGCCTTAAGTAGGGACTGTTAGGAGGAATGGCTAAAGTTAATGGAGAGAAAATTTGGGGTAGTTTAGAAAATTCACTAATTCGACAAATATTTATTGAATACCTACTGTGTTCCAGGTCTGTTCCAGACTTTGGAGATCTAGCAGTGAACAAAATGTCCCTGGCCTCATGAAGCTGACATCCTAGAGGGGAGACAAATAACAGACAAGGACATTTATAGTATATCAGGTGGTGTTCATAATTATTAATATAAAGAAAAAAGGTTAAGATGATAGAGAATTCTGGGGAAGAAGTAGTGGTGGTTTTATTTGATATAAGGTGCTCAAGTAGGATTCTCTGACATTGTGAATTTGACCAGAGACCCGACAGAGATGAGGGAGTGAGCATATGGATATCTGGGGGAAGAGCATTCTAGGCAGAAGGAACAGCAAGTGCTTCTGAGGCAGGAGAATGTATGGTATATTTGAGAAACAACAAGAAGATCAATATAACATAAAGAGAGAAAGAAAAGGGTGATAGAAGATATAGTCAGAGAGGCACTAGGCTTAGATCACACGTAGGCTTATTTTAAGCCATGTAAAGATTTGGATTTTCTCTGAAATGGAGAGCCACTGGTAGGTTTCAAGCAAAGGAGTGACATCACTATAGATTCTAGAGTCTGGAAGATGCCATATTGAGGACAGATTCTAGGGAAACCAGGGCCAAAACATGGTGACCAAACTATGTCAATAATTTAGGCAAGATAGAGGTTTTAGCTAGAATACAGGGCCCAGAGAGGTGACATGATTTGCCCAAGGTCACACAGCAAGTTAGTAGTAGCAGACCTGAGAGTAAAATCCAGGTTTTTCGACTCTCAGACTGTTCTTTTTGCCATCATAATCCTGATTCAGAGAACACTACAGAGTAGCTGCACTTCATCTGAGAGGTGGTTCAGTGGGTCTCTGGTCCTTTTCCCACATCTTTGGTGACAAAGTTATGAGGCTACTCTAATAGTTCAGGCTTTAACTAGGTTTATGGCAGTAGACTCCCCCTGGTTGAGAGGAGTGAAAGGAAAATATACTTATAAACCATCTCAAAAATATTCTATAGTGACTTGCCCAAGGTCTCACAGGAAGCTCTTCAGAAATTCAGTCATCACCACAGAGTAGTCTATGTTATCTTTGACTGGTGCCATCTCTGTTAACATTAAAGAATAGTGGAATGATATTGGTACTCAGAATCCTTACAGCATCATGGGTTGTGAGAAGGGTGCCAGCACTTGAGTCTGGGACTTAAGAATTCCTGGGCCAAACCTGAAGTCTGAACTAGGACAATCTGTTGTTGTTGCTGTTTTTACTCTTAAGAAAATGGAAGCAGTCCTAGAAATATTTGTGAGCCTAATGTTACTGTTCTGCCTCCTGTCTACAGTCCTAATAGTTTTTCCCTTAAACAATATGAAAAAAGCTCCCAATCACCGGATTTTATTTAAACCAAGCGTCCTTAGAAAGCTAGAATGTATATTTAGCAGTTTCTCTTCCCAAATAGTGCAGTGGTAAATAATCTGCCTGCCAAAGCAGGAGATGCAAGAGACTCTCGTTCCATCCCTGGGTAGAGAAGATCCCTTGGAGTGAAAAATAGCAACCCACTCCAGTATTCTTGCCTGGATAATCCCATGGACAGAGGAGCCTGGTGGGTTATAATCCAAAGGGTCGCTAAGAGTCGGATGTTACTGGGTACACACCCCTACCAAAGGAATGGCATTTTGACAGGACCGCCCAAAGAAAAGGGCATTGCCAGGAAGCAAGATGGCGTTAGCGGCGGAAGGCAAAGTGTCGCGAGAGAAGCCTCCGCGAGGATCAGGTGACGAGAACTTGAAGCACGAGAGGGAGGGCGGGGTCTAGAACCAGGGTTGGGCAAGAAGGCTGCGAGAACCGTGGTGGCGGCAGCAGCCTGAGTTGCACCAAGGATTCCGGGTGTGGGGATCCGCGGTCATGGACCATATCACGGTGCCCAAGGTAAGGAGAAGAGATCGGCGAGGCTGGGAGCCGGGGATTCCCTCTCGATGCTCAGCCGCAAGCCCAGCTACACCCTCTCAACTCTTAAGAGTGCTCTTTGACGCCCTCTTCCGCGCGGGACCGGAGTAATATTCCTCGGTTCACACCCCGTTTCACCCAAACTGAACTTTCTTCTCCTTGGGACCTGCCTGCAGGCGGCTGCGGCACGCAAAGAA
Organism: Bos javanicus; assembly: GCF_032452875.1. Taxonomy (NCBI): domain Eukaryota; kingdom Metazoa; phylum Chordata; class Mammalia; order Artiodactyla; family Bovidae; genus Bos; species Bos javanicus. The sequence continues at coordinate 98,109,622 of NC_083897.1, forward strand.
GAGGTGGTTCTGTACCAGTCGTTCTCTCACTTGATGCCGCCTCCGCGCTGGGTGGTTGCCTGCTGGGTCCCTCTCTGTCCTGTCTCCTCCGATCCTAGCTCCTCCTGGCTCCCCAGCGGTTACCTCATACACCCCTTTACTCCAGCCTTTTATACAGACTTGCTGCACTTGTTAACATCCTTTCTTGAATTCCCCGAGTGGCATTGCCTCCCAGAGGGTTACTTCCTTTATCCAGGGTTTCCCTGCCCTTCTCTTGACTTCTACCCCAACAGTTGCTCAGACCATCAGTCCAGCTCCTCAACTTGCATGTGTGGGTTTGGGGGCAAAAGCATCTGTACAGCCCCGAGCTTGGCTATAGGAAAGAGGTGTAACAGAGTGGACCTGGCTCTGCTCATCCAGGAAGAAAAAACGTAGAGGTGACATTGCGAGGCCAGTTGGTGTCTGTGTACAGCTGACCCTAGTTAAGCCTCTTTTATGTCTTTTCTTTCCAGATACTACTCTGTATTTCCCCAACTCCAGCCTCTTTCTTTTAGAATTCACTTCCTTCCTGTCAGTTTTCTTTCTACCGTCAGGCTGAGAACAGGGAAGGGTTACAACTAGTTTTTGCTTAATTTTTTCTATCGATCATAGGAGATATGGCCCAGGCTAATTTAAATCCATATCAAACATAAGGATTACTAACTGTGAAGAGGCAAAAAGGTAGTTTATTTGGGGTCTTAGAATTGCAATTCAGGGATCACAGAAAGTCTAGAAGAAACCAGAATAGTGTCCTACAAGGGGAAAATGGCTAGGATTTTTACAGGAAGAGGGAAATCAATGCAGGGTTATGCAAGCTGTTTACCAACAATATGGATTGGAGGGTAAAATTATTCTATACATAAGATTTGAGTTATGGAATGAATCTCAGTCATTACTAGGGACAGTTGTGTTTTCTTAGGAAGATAAAGTCTAGTTCTCAACATCAATCTTTCCTTTTAGCAACTCAGCAACTATTCAGCAGTTTTAATTTAGAATGTTCAGCGAAAGTCCAGCATTGGTAGCAAATACGGAGGTCTTCAGGTCATGTCTTAGTCATTCCTGACATAGTTATTTTCACATTTTCCCCTTTTGCCCATGCCTTTTCCTGAAGAAAACATCATTGGAGCAATTCTTATTTCCACATAACCAGAATTGGTTGTCTGCTCCAGGTCCATCATGTCCTTTAGAGGGTGGTTTGTGATGAATCAGTGGATAGATTGGAAAATTCACTGGAAGCAACATGATGTTGTGCTGCCTCAAGTATATCGATTGGGATGAGTATCAGCTGAGCAGTAGAATGGTTAAATATAGAAGTAATCAATTTAAGCAAGCACTTTATCAATATAAAGAAGCTGACAGCATTTATTAACAGTAATAAGCCAGTTTGCAAAACAGTTTTGAACCAAGATCCAATGTTTGAGGGTAACCAACTAAACAAACCAAACATTAGGGAAGTATTAACACTATCAGAATGAAGTCAAGTGAACTTGTTTTGTAAGATTCCAATTTGAGTTTCTACTGTACCAGAGGCATTTATCCAGGTACAACAGGTGGTATTTAAGATGACACAGACTCTTCCAAGTTCTGCTAGAAGGTAATTCAAGGAAAAACTTTTATCTAACACAAGATGGACAAGCAAATTCAGGGAGTCTTTTTGGGTGCTTATTGTTTTAGCTGTGGCATTAGCTGTGTCTGCTATGATAGCAGAGGGGTTTTGAATAATTTTGTCAGTGGCACCAACTCCCCGTGTGGTTTAAATAAATCTTGGGAACCTTTGAAATCCCTCAGAAGGGGTTTCTTGGCAGAGGCAGAAAGTAGACTGTATGTGCCATTTGGTAATTTCTGACAAATTTAACGCAGTCTAATGAACTATTAAAAGTCCTGCTGCTGCTGCTAAGTCACTTCAGTCATGTCCGACTCTTTGCGACCCCATAGACGGCAGCCCACCAGGCTCTCCTGTCCCTGGGATTCTCCAGGCAAGAACACTGGAGTGGGTTGCCATTTCTTTCTCCAATACATGAAAGTGAAAGGTGAAAGTGAAGTCACTCAGTCGTGTCCGACTCTTCATGACCCCATGGGCTGCAGCCTACCAGACTTCTCCGTCCATGGGATTTTCCAGGCAAGAGTACTGGAGTGGGTTGCCATTGCCTTCTCCGATTAAAAGTCCTAGGGCACATTAGAACCTGGTGTTAGGGCATTGAGGCAGGATATGCCCTGAGTGGCAACCTTCCAACCACAAATACATAGATGGAGGGCTTCCCCAGTGTCTCAAATGGAAAAACGTCTGCCCGTAATGGGGGAGACCTGGGTTCGATCCCTGGGTTGGGAAGATCCCCTGGAGAAGGAAATGGCAACCCACTCCAGTACTCCTGCTTGGAAAATTCCATGGATGGAGGAGCCTGGTAGGCTACAGTCCATGGGGTTGCAATGAGTTGGACACGACTGAGCAACTTCACTGGAGCACAGAGAAAGGAGACGTCAAAGGTGAAATTCAGCCATGGGCTGGTTATATATGAGCAGCCTAGAAGCCTTCCTTGTTGGAATATATGGGGGTTATCATGAGAATATATTTTGTTGTTGAACAATGAAATAAATTGGGTGTTTGGAAGTTGGATTTCTTGTTTCTGGATAACCACAGGGCCTCATTAGAACACATATTCCTAAGAAACTGTTTGAGGGGTTATCTGGTTCCAAACAAGGAAAACAAGGAAAGGGAACTGTGGATTCAAGTAGATGAGTTCTGAATAACATATGGTAGAGAGTTACCAGTATGATTAGAGATAGCCAAAGCAAGGGGATCCCAGTATTCAGCGAATGATTAGGGTGCTGATGGCATATCCAACAATTTGTTAGATTTCCTCCAGTGGCTAGACTTTTGGAAATGCAGAATAAGGCATTATTTTCCCAGGTATAAAGAGTCCAGATGGATATTAAGAGAGCTAATACTATAACTCTAGTAAAAACTATCCCAATAAAAGTCAGTCATTTTAATATAAAGAGGACTAAGGGTAACTCATGGCCTTGGTGAGTGAAAGAACCCCAAGTGAAATAGAGTAATTAAATGGCCAAGAATTGGAGCCACAGGCTTATTCCCAGCAAAGTTAATATAAGATAGAATTACCATTCATGGAGGATGCCTACTCTATGTAGTAGGACAAAGCACATTAATAAAACTGTAGCTTCAACGAGGAGTCCCAAAAATTCAATTGTCCAGTCCTTTATAGTCAAAATCAAAGAACCGAAGGACCAGGGTCACTTCCTCTAAATTTTCATTCCTGGCCATAAACCTATTCATGAAAAATTTCACTCCTTGACAATATGTCTATAAGAAGGAGAAGCAAGTTGATGCATCATCAATTATTACATAATGAAGGAGATGTAACAACTCTATGATGGCAGCAATTAGAACAAGGTTAACTTGAGGGATTTCATTGATGGGGATCATGGAGAGTACCAGCCTTGTCCAAATCTTGGGAAAGCCATCCACATTAGGGGCCATTTGCCTCACTTCTGGGTCAGTTTTAATGAGACTTTGACAATAATGTAAAAGATCTCCCTTGACTAGAAGGGGATTATATAGTCCTAAGTCAAGAATCATGGATTTTTTCAATAATTTTTTTTTCAAATAGTGACAGTTTGTATTTTCCAAAGGGTATAGATATTAAGTGTAATAGGACTATGTATGGCAGTTTAGGCCAAGGAAGGCCTATAGCCTCAGAGAGTTTTGCCAGTTGAGTTTTGATTACGGCTTTGTTTCTTTCCCCTGGACCAGAAGATTGAGGATGATAGTTAGAATGGAAATGTAGAGGCCGGATTTTACAAATAACATTTGGAATTTGTACAATGAAATGGGCACCGTTATCACTATGTAATTCCAGGGGAATTCCCTCAGTAGGAATAATCCTTTTCAACAGTGTTTTGGCTACTGTAAGGAGAGTTACTCATCTGCAAGGAAAGGCTTCCACCCAATGGGAATACATGCATACTATCATCAGAATATATTTGCATCCCTGAAAGGGAGATAGCGAGGTAAAATCCACTTGCCAGATTTCAAAATGACCCAGAAGCAAAGGAAAGTGGCAGTGAGAAGTATGAATAGGTATTTTTGGGTTCTGCTTAGGACAGATATGACACCTCTGACATATTTCAGCCATTACTTTGGGAGAAGGTTTCCAAAAGAATTGTTTTTCCCAGGCTATCATTTTATCAGTTCCCACAATGAATAATTTAATGTATTAATTTTAGTGTGGTTTCTTGTGTGACTTCACAAAGAGTAGAGTGGCAATTTAGCATATACCAAAGCCCAGTATGTTGATCAAATGTGCATCATTCAGAAACTCATCTCTGTTCCTTAGATGGGCAGCAGGTATCCTCCCATGTATGGAGCTTGAATCTTGTAATGCTGCTGCCTTAGCAGCTCTATTGGTCTGTCAATTCTCCTTTCCTTCCTCAGTGTTGTCTTTGGAATGTCTCCAGACTTTTATAATTGCCAGTTGTTGTAGCAGCTAAAACAAAGGGGCCATTTATTTTTATGGGAGTATAATTGCTTTACAATGTTATATTAGTTTCTGCTGTGCAATGAAATGAATCAACCATATTTATACCTTATATCCCCTCCTTCTTGGACCCTCCTCCAACGCCAACCCCCATCCCACCAATTTAGGTTATCATAGAGCACCGACCTGAACTCTCTTTGCTACACTGCAGGTTCCCACTAGCTATCTGTTTTGCACATGATAGTACATTTATGTCAAATCTAATCTTCCAGTTCATCCCAGCCTCCCCTTTCTGCTTGTGTCCACATGTCCATTCCCTACATCTGCCTCTTTATTCCTGTCCTGGACCTAAGTTTATTGGTACAATTTTTCGAGATTCCACATACATGTGTGAATATATGATACATTTTCTCTTTCTGACTTACTGCACTCTGTATGACAGAATCTAGGTTCATCCACATCTCTACAAATGATGTAATTTTGTTCCTTTTTATGGCTGACTATTATTCCAATGTGGATATGTACCACATCTTCTTTATTCATTTATCTATTGATGCACACTTAAATTGTTTCCATGTCCTGGCTGCTGTAAATAGAGCTGCAGTGACCTAAATCAAATCTGTTATGATTATACAGTGGAAGTGAGAAATAGATTTAAAGGACTGATATCATAGAGTGCCTGATGAACTATGGACGGAGGTTCATGACATTGTGCAGGAGACAGGGATCAAGACCATCCCCATGGAAAAGAAATGCAAAAAGAAATGCAAAAAAGCAAAATGGCTGTCTGGGGAGGCCTTACAAGTAGCTGTGAAAAGAAGAGAAGTGAAAAGCAAAGGAGAAAAGGAAAGATATAAGCATCTGAATGCAGAGATCCAAAGAATAGCAAGAAGACATAAGAAAGCCTTACTCAGCGATCAATGCAAAGAAATAGAGGAAAACAACAGAACAGGAAAGACTAGAGATCTCTTCAAGAAAATTAGAGATACCAAGGGAATATTTCATGCAAAGATGGGCTCGATAAATGACAGAAATGGTGTGGCCCTAACAGAAGCAGAAGATATTAAGAAGAGGTGGCAGGAATACACAGAAGAACTGTACAAAAAAGATCTTCATGACCCAGATAATCACGATGATGTGATCACTCACCTAGAGCCAGACATCCTGGAATGGGAAGTCAAGTGGGCCTTAGAAAGCATCACTATGAACAAAGCTAGTGGAGGTGATGGAATTCCAGTTGAGCTATTTCAAATCCTGAAAGATGATGCTGTGAAAGTGCTGCACTCAGTATGCCAGCAAATTTGGAAAACTCAGCAGTGGCCACAGGACTGGAAAAGATCAGTTTTCATTCCAGTCCCAAATAAAGGCAATGCCAAAGAATGCTCAAACTACCACACAATTGCACTCATCTCACACGCTAGTAAAGTAATGCTCAAAATTCTCTAAGCCAGGCTTCAGCAATACATGAACCGTGAACTTCGAGATGTTCAAGCTGGTTTTAGAAAAGGCAGAGGAACCAGAGATCAAATTGCCAACATCTGCTGGATCATCGACAATGCAAGAGAGTTCCAGAAAAACATCTATTTCTGCTTTTTTGATTATGCCAAAGCCTTTGACTGTGTGGATCACAATCAACTGTGGAAAATTCTTCAAGAGATGGGAATACCAGACCAGCTGACCTGCCTCTTGAGAAACCTGTATGCAGGTCAGGAAGCAACAGTTAGAACTGGACATAGAACAACAGACTGGTTCCAAATAGGAAAAGGAGTACGTCAAGGCTGTATATTGTCACCCTGCTTATTTAACTTATATGCAGAGTACATCATGAGAAACGCTGGGCTGGAAGAAGCACAAGCTGGAATCAAGATTGCCGGGAGAAATATCAATAACCTCAGATATGCAGATGATACCACCCTTAAGGCAGAAAGCGAAGAGGAACTAAAAAGCCTCTTGATGAAAGTGAAAGAGGAGAGTGAAAAATTTGGCTTAAAGCTCAACATTCAGAAAACGAAGATCATGGCATGTGGTCCCATCACTTCATGGGAAATCAATGGGGAAACAGTGGAAACAGTGTCAGACTTTAATTTTTTGGGCTCGAAAATCACTGCAGATGTTGAGTGACTGCACCCATGAAATTAAAAGATGCTTACTTCTTGGAAGGAAAGTTATAACCAACCTAGATAGCATATTCAAAAGCAGAGACATTACTTTGCCAACAAAGGTCCGTTTAGTCCAGGCTATGGTTTTTCCAGTGGTCATGTACGGATGTGAGAGTTGGACTGTGAATAAAGATGAGCACTGAAGAATTGATGCTTTTGAACTGTGGTGTTGGAGAAGACTCTTGAGAGTCCCTTGGACTGCAAGGAGATCCAACCAGTCCATTCTGAAGGAGATCAGCCCTAGGATTTCTTTGGAAGGAATGATGCTAAAGCTGAAACTCCAGTACTTTGGCCACCTCATGGGAAGAGTTGACTCATTGGAAAAGACTCTGATACTGGGAGGGATTGGGGGCAGGAGGACAAGGGGACGACAGAGGATGAGATGGCTGGATGGCATCACCGACTCCATGGACGTGAGTTTGAGTGAACTCCGGGAGTTGGTGATGGACAGGGATGCCTGGCGTGCTGCAATTCATGGGGTCACAAAGAGTCGGATATGACTGAGCGACTGAACTGAACTGAACTCAACTGAACACTCGGGTACATGTGTCTTTTTGAATTATGGTGTTTCTCAGGGTATATGCCGAGTAGAGGAGTTGCTAGGTTGTATGGTAGTTTTATGTTTAGTTTTTTAAGGAACCTCCATAGTCTTCTCCATAGAGGCTATGTCAATTTACATTCTCACCTACAGTGCAAGAGGATTCCCTTTTCTCCACACCATTTCCATCACTTGCTGTTTGTAGATTTTTTGATGATGACTGTTCTGGCTGGTGTGAGATTAAAACCTTATTGTAGTTTATATATATATATATATATATATATATATATATATATGTGCATGTGTATGTGTGTGTGTGTGTATGTATATATATATATATATATATATATATATATATATATATATAATTTATTTCTTTTTGGTTGTACTGGGTTTTCATTTCTGCATGGAGACTTTTTCTAGTTGTAGTGAATGGGGGCTACTCTTTGTTGTGGTGTACGGGCTTCTCATTGCAGTGGCTTCTCTTACGGAACACAGGCACTAGGCACATGGACTTTAGTAGTTGTAGTATGTGGGCTCAGTAGTTGTGGCTCTTGGGCTCTACAGTGGGAGTTCAGTAGTTGTGGTACATGGTCTTTAGGTGCTCCATGGCATGTGGAATTCTTCTGTGGCAGGGACTGAACTAGTGTCCTCTGCGTTAGCACGTGTTTTCCCATCCACTGTACCAACAGGGATGTCTCTCATGGTAGTTTTGATTTGCATTTCTCTAATAATTAGTGATGGCGAGCATCTTTTAATTTGCTTCTAGGCCATCTGTATGTCAGTTTAGTTCAGTCACTCAGTTGTGTCTGACTCTTTGTGACCCCATGAGCCGCAGCACGCCAGGCCTCCCTGTCCATTACCAACTCCCGGAGTTCACCCAAACTCATGTCTATCGAGTCAGTGAAGCCATCCAGCCATCTCATCCTCTGTCATCCCCTTCTCCTGTTCCCAATCCCTCCCAGCATCAGAGTCTTTTCCAGTGAGTCAACTCTTTGCATGAGGTAAGCAATATATTAGAGTTTCAGGTTTAGCATCAGTCCTTCCAAAGAACACCCAGGACTGATCTCCTTTAGGATGGACTGGTTGGATCTCCTTGCAGTCCAAGGGACTCTCAAGAGTTTTCTCCAACACCACAGTTCAAAAGCATCAATTTTTCGGCACTCAGCTTTCTTCACAGTCCAACTCTTACATCCATACATGACTACTGGAAAAACCATAACTTTGACTAGACGGACCTTGGTTGGCAAAGTAATGTCTCTGCTTTTGAATATGCTGTCTGGGTTGGTCATAACTTTTCTTCCAAGGAGTAAGCATCTTTTAATTTAATGGCTGCAGTCACTATCTGCAGTGATTTTAAAGCCCCCCAAAATAAAGTCTGACACTGTTTCCACTGTTTCCCCATTGATTTCCCATGAAGTGATGGGACCAGATGCCATGATCTTCATTTTCTGAATGTTAACCTTTAAGCCAACTTTTTCACTCTCCTCTTTCCCTTTCAAGAGGCTTTGTAGTTCCTCTTCACTTTCTGCCATAAGGGTGGTGTCATCTGCATATCTGAGGTCATTGATATGTCTCCCAGCAATCTTGATTCCAGGTTGTGCTTCTTCCAGCCCAGCGTTTCTTATGATGTACTCTGCATGTAAGTTAAATAAGCAGGGTGACAATATACAGCCTAGACGTACTCCTTTTCCTATTTGGAACCAGTCTGTTGTTCCATGTCCAGTTCTAACTGTTGCTTCCTGACCTGCGTACAGATTTCTCAAGAGACAGGTCAGCTGGTCTGGTATTCCATCTCTTTCAGAATTTTCCACAGTTTATTGTGATCCTCACAGTCAAAGGCTTTGACATAGTCAATAAAGCAGAAATGTCTATTTGTGTCTTTTGCCCATTTTTTGATTGGGCTGTTTTTTTTTTTTTTTTTTTTTTTTTACATTAAGCTGCATGAGTGTTTGTATATTTTAGAAGTTAATTCTTTATCCATTGTTTTGTTTGCAAATATATTTTCCGATCCTGAGGGTTGTCTTCTCGTCTTCTTTATGGTTTCCTAGCCTGTGCAAAAGATATTAATTAGGTCTCATTTGCTTATTTTTGTTTTTATTTTTCTTTTTTGGGGCTTTTAAATTAGTTTTAATTGGAGGATAATTACAATATTGTGATGGCTCTAGTGTAGGAGATGAGTCAAAAAAAAAAAAAAAAAAGATCTTGCTGTTATTTATGTCAGAGTTTTTTCCTGTGTTTTCCTCTAAGTGTTTTATACTGTTCACCATATATTTAGGTCTTTAAACCATTTTCAATTTATTTTTATGTATGGTGTTAGGTAGTGTTCTAATTTCATTCTTTTGCATGTACCTGGCCAGTTTTCCCAGCACAACTTATTGAATAGGCTGTCTTTTCTCCTTTGTATGTTCTTGCCTCCTTTGTCATAGATTAGATGACCATAGGTGTATGAGTTTATCTCTGGGCTTTCTGTCCTGTACCACTCATCTATATTTCTGTTTTTTGTGCCAAAACCATACTGTCTTGATTACTACAGCTTTATAGTATAGTCTGAAGTCAGGGAGCGTAATTCCTCTAGCTCCATTTTTCTTTCTCAAGATTGTTTTATTAGTGGCTTTTGTGTTTTCATACAAATTGTAATTTTTTTTTAATTCTGTGAAAAATGCTTTTAGTAATTTGATAGAGCTCACACTGAATCTATAGATTGCTTTGGGCAGTACAGTCATTTTCAAATATTGCTTCTTCCCAGCTATGAATATGGTGTATCTCTTCATCTGTTTGTGTTATCTTTGATTTCTTTCATTGGTGTTTTATAGTTTTGAGTACAGATGTTTTGGCTCATTAGGTAGGTTTATTCTTAGGTTTTTTTTTTTTTTTTTTCTTTTTGTTGCAATGGTAAATGGGGTTATTTCCTTAATTTCCCTTTCTGATCTTTTATTGTTAGTCTATAGGAAGGCAAGAGATCTCTATGCATTAATTTTGTATTCTGCAACTTTGCCAAATTCTTTGATTAACTCTAGTAGTTTTCTGGTGGCATCTTTAAGCTTTTCTATGTATAGTATCATGTCATCTACAAACAGTGACAATTTGACTTCTTTTCCAATTTGGATTCCTTTCATTTCTTTTTCTTCTCTGACTGCCACGGTTAGGGCTTCCAAAACTATGTTGAATAATAGTGACGAGAGTGCATATCCTTGTCTTGTTCCTGATCTTAGAGGAAATGCTTTCAGTTTTACAGCTTTGAGAATGATGTTTACTGTGTTTGTCATATATGGTCATTATTATGTGAAGGCAGATTCCCTCTTTGCTCAATTTCTAGAAAATTTTATCATAAATAGGTGTTGAATTTGTTAAAAGCTTTTTCTGCATCTATTGGGATGATCATATGGTTTCTGTTCTTTAATTTATTAATATAGTGTATCACATGGATTGATTTGCATATATTGAAAAATCCTCGCATCCCTAGAATAAATCTCACTTGATCATGTTGTATGATCTTTCTAATGTGTTGTTGGATTCTGTTTGTTATTATTTTGTTGAGGATTTTCAGCATCTATATTTATCAGTGATATTGGTCTGTAACTTTCTTTCTTTGTGATGTCTTTTTCTGGTTTTGGTATCAGGGTGGTGGTGGCCTTATAGAATGAGTTTGGGAATTTTCCTCCTTCTGTAATTATTTGGAAGAGTTTGAGAGGTTAGGTGTTATTTCTTCTCTAAATGTTTAATATAATTTGCTTGTTAAATCCTCTGGTTCTGGGCTTTTGTTTGTTGGAAGATTTTAAATTACACTTTCAATTTCATTATGTTTTATTGATTTGTTTATATCTTCTAATTATTCCTGATTCAGTCTTTGAAAGTTGTGCCTTTTTTGGAACTTGTTCATTTCTTCAAGGTTTTCCATTTTGTTGTCATTTAGTTGCTTATGAATAGTATCTTATGATCCTTAGTATTTCTGTGGTTTCAGTTGTAACTTCTTTTTCATTTCTAATTTTATTGATTTGATTTCTCCCCCCTTCTTGATGATTCTGTGTCAAGATTTATTAATTTTATCTTAAGGAATCAGCTTTTAGTTTCATTGATCTTTGCTATTATTTTTGTTTATATTTCACTTATTTCTGCTCTGATCTTTATTATTTCTTTCCTTCTACTAATTTTGGAGTATTTTTTTGTTGTTCTTCTTTCTCTAGTGGCTTTAAATGTAAGGTTAATATTGTTTATATGATGTTTTACTTATTTGTTGAGGTGAGATTAAATTGCTATAAGCTTCTGTCTTAGAACTGCTTTTGCTGCATCCCATAGGTTTTGGGTCGTCATGTTTTCATTATCATTTGTTTTAATGTATTTTTAATTTCCTGGTTTTTTTTGTTGTTGTTTTGTTTTTAGTAACCTCTTGGATATTCAACAGCACAGTGTTACAAACTTCCATGTGTTTGTATTTTCTACAGTTTTTTCCCCTGTGATTGATTTCTAATTTCATAGCATTGTGGTTAGAAAAGATTCTTGATACAATTTCAATTTTCTTAAATTTTCTGAGGCTTGGTTTTTGACCTATGATATGATCTATCCTAGAGAATGTTCCATGGGCACTTGAGAAGAAAGTTTATTCTGCTGCTTTTGGGTGGATTGTCCTATAAATATCAATTAAAATTTTCCAGTCCATTGTGTCATTTAAAGCTTCTGTTTTCTTATTAATTTTATGTCTGGATGATCTGTCCATTGGTGTAATTGGGGTGGTAACCCCCCCCAACTATTATCATGTTACTGTTCTTTTACAGCTGTTAGCATTTTCCTTGTGTATTGAGGTGCTCCTATGTTGGGTGCATAAATATTTATAATTGTTATATCTTCTTAGATTGATCCCTTGATCATTATGTAGTGTCCTTCCTTATCTGTTGTAATAGTTTTTATTTTAAAGTGTATTTTAACTGATAAGAGAATTGCTACTCCAGATTTCTTTTGATTTACATGGAGTATCTTTTTCCGTCCTCTCACATTCTGTCTCACATATGTATTCCCAGGTTTGAAGTGGGTCTCTTGTAGACAGCATATATATATGGGTTTTCTTTTTATATCCATTCAGCCAGTCTTTGTCTTTTCATTGGAGCATTTGATCCATTTACATTTAAGGTAATTATCGATATGTAAGTTTCTATTACAATTTTTATAACTGTTCTGGGTTTGTTTTTGTAGGTCATTTTCTTTCTTTTTTTTTTTAATTTTATTTAATTTTTAAACTTTACATAATTGTATTAGTTTTGCCAAATATCAAAATGAATCCACCACAGGTATACATGTGTTCCCCATCCTGAACCCTCCTCCCTCCTCCCTCCCCATACCATCCCTCTGGGTCGTCCCAGTGCACTAGCCCCAAGCGTCCAGTATCGTGCATCAAACCTGGACTGGCATCTTGTTTCATACATGGTATTTTACATGTTTCAATGCCATTCTCCCAAATCTTCCCACCCTCTCCCTCTCCCACAGAGTCCATAAGACTGTTCTATACATCACTGTCTCTTTTGCTGTCTCATTCACAGGGTTATTGTTACCATCTTTCTAAATTCCATATATATGCGTTTGTATAACCCTGTGAACGAGACAGCAAAAGGTCATTTTCTTCTCTTGTGCTTCCTGTTTATGGAAGTTCAGTTAGTATTTCTTGTGAATCTGGTCTGGTGGAGCTGAATTCTCTTAGCTTTTGCTTCTCTGTAATGCTTTTGATTTCTCTGTTGAATCTGAAAGAGATCCTAGTTGGGTAGAATAATCTTGGTTGTATGTTTTTCTGTTTCATCACTTTAAATATATCCTGCCACTCCCTTCTGGCCTACAGAGTTTCTGCTGAGAAATCAGTTAACCTTATGGGGATTCCCTTGTATGTTATTTTTTTGCTTTTCCCTTGCTGCTTTTAACATTTTTTCTTTGTATTTAGTTTTTGTTAGTTTGATTATGTGTTTTCTTGTGTTTTTCCTAGGGTTTATCCTGTGTGGAACTCTCTGCTCTTCCTGTACTTGGGAGGCTATTTCCTTTCCCATGTTAGGAAATGTTTTGATGATAAGCTCTTGAAATATTTTCTTGATCCTTTCTCTTTTTTGTCTTCTTCTGGGACTGGTATAATTTGAGTGTTGGTGTGTTTAATGTTGTCGTACATATGTCTGTGAGATTGTCTTCAGTTTCCTTCATTCTTTTTTCTTTATTTTGCTCCTTGACAGTTTTTACCACTATTCTATCTTCCAGTTCACTTATTCATTCTTCTGCTTCAATTAAGCTGCTGCTGCTGCTAAGTCGTGTCAGTCATGTCTGACTCTGTGAAACCCCATAGACCACAGCCTACCAGGCTCCGCCGTCCCTGGGATTCTCCAGGCAAGAACACTGGAGTGGGTTTCCATTTCTTTCTCCAATGCATGAAAGTGAAAAGTGAAAGTGAAGTCGTTCAGTCGTGTCCAACTCTTAGCAACCCAATGGACTGCAGGCTATCAGGCTCCTCCGTCCATGGGATTTTCCAGGCAAGAGCACTGGAGTGGGTTGCCATTGCCTTCTCCAAATTAAGCTGCTATTGAATCCTTATAGTGTATTTTTTTTTTTTCATTTCAGCTACTGGGTTGTTTGCCTTCCCAGGTGGCTCAGTGGTAAAACATCTGCCTGTCAGTGCAGGAGCTGCAGGTTTGATCCCTTGGTCAGGAAGATCCCCTGCAGAAGGAGATGACAATCCACTCCAGTGTTGTTGCTTGGCAAAATCCCATGAACAGAGGAGCCTGGCAGGCTGCAGTCCATGGGGTCACAGAGTCAGACATGACTGAGTGACTGAGCTTGCCCACATTGAGTTGTTTATCACTGCTTGTTTGTTCCTTAGTTCTTCTTGGCTCTTGTTAAACATTTGTTGTATTTTCTTGATCTGTTGCCTCCATTCTATTTCTGAGATTATGGATCATCTTCAATCATCATTCTGAATTCCTTTTCAGGTAGGTTGCATATTTCCTCTTCATTTACTTCGTCTTTTAGGTTTTTACCTTGTTCCTTCGTCTGTAACCTATTTTTTTTTGTTGTCTTATTTTTTGTTGTTGTTGTTTGTTTTTTGATGGATAGGGCCGTATTCTTGTCTTACTGGTTTGGCCTGAGACATTTAGCATTAGAGTTTTCAGGTGGTTGGGTAGAGCCAGGTCTCAGTGCTCAGATGAGGACCTCCAGGAGAATGCACTGTAATTAATATTCCCTGGGGTCTGAGGTTCTAAATTCATTCAGTGGCTTGGAGTCAGTTCTCCCACCACAGGAGCTTAGGCCTGACCCTTGGCCTGGAAACCAAGATTCCACAAGCTATGCAGTGCAGAAGAAAAAGAGCCAATCAGTAACAAAGAATTAAAAACATAATTAGAAAAATAAAAATATATATATTAGAAGAAAAATATAAATGAAATAGCAATAAGTACACAATAGCAATAAATAAATAATTTTTTAAAAAGGGCCAGAAAAGGTTGACTGTGGGGTGGTGGTGCTTATGCAGGAGTGGAGCCTGGGCCTGGGGCGTGGGGCTTAGGGGGTTGGCTAGATTCAGAATCAGTGCTGCAGGAAAAGTCCCTATGGTGGCTTTTGGGGGTAGGGCTTAGTCTCAGCACAGTTGAAGGGGGCCTTAGAGGGTGGAGGTTTAGGCCAGGGACCCCAGAAGACTTGCTTGGGGCCGAGCAGGCAGGGGAAATACTGGTTGCTCCACTCCTACCCCCGAAAAGTCTCTCCTAGTGCCTGCTGATCCCATCAGTATGGGTGGGTCACTCTCAGTGTGGGAGCCCCTCCCCTCCCCCAGCCACCCCTTAAGGGCACCCTTTTGTCTCTCTTCTAGTTTTCTTACCCCCTTCCCCCTTGCCTCCTTAGACATGGGGTATCTCCTCTCAGCCACTCGCCACTCAGCACCGCACAGCCGACAAGGTCAGGAGCATGGGCCGTGAGGAGACACCCCATGTCCAAGGTCAGAGAAACTCCAGTAAGATGGTAGGCACTGAGAGAGGGCATCAGAGGGCAGACAGAAACCACAATCACAGAAAACTAACCAATCTAATCACATGGACCACAGCCTTGTCTAATTCAATGAAACTATGAGCCATGCCATGTAGGGCCACACAAGATAGATGGGTCATGGTGGAGAGTTCAGACAAAATGTGGTCCACTGGAGAAGGGAATGGCAAACCACTTTAGTATTCTGGCCTTGAGAACCCCATGAACAGTATGAAAAGGCAAAAAGATAGGACGCTGAAAGATGAACTCCCCAGGCCAGTAGGTGCCCAACATGCTCCTGGAGATCAGTGGAGAAATAACTCCAGAAAGAATGAATTGACAGAGCCAAAGTGAAGACAACATTCTGTTGTGGATGTGACTGGTGATGGAAGCAAGGTCTGATGCTGTAAAGAGCAATATTGCATAGGAACCTGGAATGTTAGGTCCATGAATCAAGGCAAATTGGAAGTGATCAAACAGGAGATGGCAAGAGTGAACATTGACATTCTAGGAATCAGCGAACTAAAATGGACTGGAATGGATGAATTTAACTCAGATGACCATCATATCTACTATTGTGGACAAGAATCCCTTAGAAGAAATGGAGTATCCATCATAGTCAACAAAAGAGTCTGACATGCAACACTTGGATGCGATCTCAGAAATGACAGAATGATCTCTGTTTGTATCCAAGGCAAAGCATTCAGTATCACGGTAATCCAAGTCTATGCTCCAACCAGTAATGCTGAAGAAGCTGAAGTTGAATGGTTCTATGAAGACCTACATAGACCTTTGAAAACTAACACCCAAATTAGATATCCTTTATATTATAGGGGACTGGAATGCAAAAGTAGGAAGTCAAGAAACAAGTAACAGGTAAATTTGGCCTTGGAGTACAGAATGAAGCAGGGAAAAGGCTCATAGAGTTTTGCCAAAAGAATGCACTGGTCATAGCAAACACCCTCTTCCATCAACACAAGAGAAGACTCTACACATGGACATCACCAGATGGTCAACACCGAAATCAGATTAATTATATTCTTTAGAGCCAAAGATGGAGAAGCTCTATACAGTCAGCAAAAACAAGACTGGGAGCTGACCGTGGCTCAGATTTTGAACTCCTTATTGCCAAATTCAGACTTAAACTGAAGAAAGTAGGGAAAATCACCAGACTGTTCAGGTATGACCTAAATCAAATCCCTTATGATTATACAGTGGAAGTGGGAAATATATTTAAGGGACTAGATCTGGTAGAATGCCTGATGAATATGGACGGAGGTTCTTGACATTGTCCAGGAGACTGGGATCAAAACCATCCCCAAGAAAAAGAAATGCAAAAGAGCAAAATGGCTGTCTGAGAAGGTCTTACAAATAGCTGTGAAAAGAAGAGAAGCCAAAAGCAAAGGAGAAAAGGAAAGATGTACTCATTTGAATGTAGAGTTCCAAAGAATATCAAGGAAAGCTAAGAAAGCCTTCCTCAGTGATCAGTGAAAAGAATTAGAGGAAAACAATAGAATGGGAAAGACTAGAGATCTCTTCAAGAAAATTAGAGATACCAAGGGAGCATTTCATGCAAAGATGGGCTCAGTCAAAGAAAGAAATGGTATGGACATAACAGAAGCAGAAGATATTAAGAAGAGGTGACAAAAATACACAGAACTGTTCAAAAAAGATCTTCACTACCCAGATCATCACGATGGTGTGATCACTCACCTAGAGCCAGACTTCCTGGAATGTGAACTCAAGTGGGCCTTAGGAAGCATCACTACAAACAAAGCTAGTGGAGGTGATGGAATTCCAGTTGAGCTGTTTCAAATCTCCTGAAAGATGATGCTGTGAAAGTGCTGCACTCAGTATGCCAGCAAACTTGGAAAACTCAGCAGTGGCCACAGGACTGGAAAAGGTCAGTTTTCCTTCCAATCCCAAAGAAAGGCAATGCCAAAGAATGTTCAAACTACTGCACAGTTGCACTCATCTCACATGCTAATAAAGTAATCCTCAAAATTCTCTGAGCCAGGCTTCAGCAATACATGAACCGTGAACTTCCAGATGTTCAAGCTAGATTTAGAAAAGGCAGAGGAACCAGAGATCAGATTGCTAACGTCAGCTGGATCATCAAAAAAGCAAAAGAGTTCCAGAAAAACATGTATTTCTGCTTTATTGGCTATGCCAAAGCCTTTGACTGTGTGGATCACAACAAACTGTGGAAAATTCTGAAAGAGATGGGAATACCAGACCACCTGACCTGCCTCTTGAGAAATCTGTATGCAGGTCAGGAAGCAACAGTTAGAACTGGACATGGAACAATAGACTTTTTCCAAATAGGGAAAGGAGTACATTAACGCTGTGTATTTTCACTCTGCTTATTTAACTTATATTCAGAATGCATCACAAGAAATGCTGGGCGTTATGAAGCACAAACTGGAATCAAGATTTTCAGGAGAAATATCAGTAACCTCAGATATGCAGATGACAGCACCCTTATGGCAGAAAGTGAAGAAGAACTAGAGAGCCTCTTGATGAAAGTGAAAGAGCAGAGTGAAAATGGTGGCTTAAAGCTCACATTCAGAAAACTAAGATCATGGCATGCAGTGCTATCACTGCATGGCAAATAGATGGGGAAACAGTGGAAACAGTGGCTGACTTTATTTTGGGGTCTCCAGAGTCACTGCAGATGGTGATTGCAGCCATGAAATTAAAAGACTCTTACTCTTTGGAAGAAAAGTTATGGCCAACCTAGACAGCATATTAAGAAGCAGAGACATTAGTTTGGCAACAAAGGTCCATGTAATCAAGGCTATTATTTTTCCAGTAGTCATGTATGGATGTGAGAGTTGGGCTATAAAGAAAGGTGAGCACTGAAGATTTTATGCTTTTGAACTGTGATATTGGAGAAGACTCTTGAGAGTCTCTTGGATTGCAAGGAGATACAACCAGTCTGTCCAAAAGGAGATCGGTCCTGAGTGTTCATTGGAAGGACTGATGCTGAAGCTGAGCCTCCATTATTTTGGCCCCCTGATAGGAAGAACTGACTAATTGGGGGGGGGGGGACAAAAAACCCTGATGCTGGGAAAGATTGAAGGCAGGAGAAGAAGAGGACAACAGAGGATGAAATGGTTGGATGGTATCACCGACTCAATGGATATGGGTTTGGGTAAACTCCAGGAGTTGGTGATGGACAGGGAGGCCTGGCGTGCTGCAGTCCAAGGGGTTGCAAAGAGTCGGACACGACTGAGTGACTGAATGGAACTGAACTCCTCCCTTGTCTCCAGGACCCTTGCAACTGGAGGGGGCCTCAGAAGTTGGAGGTTCAGGCCCAGGAACCTGGCAGGCTCCCCTGTTCGAGTGGGCAGGGAAAATAATAGCCATTCCCTGCTCCTCCCCAGTCACTGGAAAGTCTCAGTCCCTGCTGATCCCCTCATTGTGGATGGGTATAGGAACCCCTCTGCTCCCTCAGCTACCCCTGGCAGACACTGGTCCCATCTCTCCTTTACTTTTCCTTCCCTGCTCCCTCTCTCCCATGTCCACAGGACCTGTGTAGCCGGAGAAGGCCTCAGAGAGCAGAGGTTCATGCCTGCGTCCCAGGCCGCACTCTGGTGCCTGAGTAGTTCCCTTTTGATCCAATGATTCCCCAGAGGTCTCTTCCTGACTCTGCTGATTCTCTTGCCATGAGTGGGCCCCTCTGAACATGGGAACCCCTTCCTTCTCTCAGCCACCTTTCAGGGTTGCCAGTTCTATCTGGCCTCCACTTCTCGTCCCTCCTACCTTTCCCCCACACCCTCCCCAGTTGTGCAAGGGTTCCTCTCATTTCCTTAGGTGTCTGAGGTTCCTGGCCAGTGCCTGATAGGTGCCCTAGTTGTGAGGAGATACAAACTCTATGTCCTCCTACTCAACCAGTTCGGCTCTGCCCTCTAAAGGGGGCATTTTAAATTTAATATCCCCCTAAGGTCAAGAAATCTGTTTCCAAAGCATTCCAAAATTTTGAGCAACTCCAGAAGCATACTTGCTCTCAGTGTAAATGTTAATGCATTTGCCAAAGGCCAAAGTGAAGGTATGAGTGAGTGAATACAGTTCAGTGTGCTAGGCTGAAGAATCAATAGGCAGAGCACTGGATTCTGTTCCAGAGAAGGCAGTAGTGATACCATTTCAAGCTTTCAGATGTCCATCATTTCATAGGTAGAAGCCATCAGGGAACCAAGAAATGTTAGGGTTGTCTAAAGGTGTTTCTTATAAATCTGGCTATGGACCTACTATATTCACATTATTTTTCAAGAAATCTCTAGAACTTTTTTTTCTGCAACACTGAAACTGTATTTACCAAACACTAATTTCCCCTCCTGCTTCCCTGGTGGCTCAGATGGTAAAGAATATGCCTGCTAATACAGGAGATACAGGTTTGATCCCTGGGTCTGGAAGATCCCTTGGAGAAGGGAATGGCTACCCACTGCAATATTATTGCCTGGAGAATTCCATGGACAGAGAAAGCTGGGGGGCTACAGTCCATGGGTTTGCAAAGAGTCAAACACGACTGAGTGACTAACACTAACTGTTTAAAAGTGTTTTTCAAGCCACCCTACCTGCTCTTAAGATAAAAATTTATATGAAGCTTTCCTAAAAGCAGATAACTTTTGGCTTGACTTCCAAGAAGCTGAAAACCAAATTTAGTGTTCAGTCATATTAACTACATTAGCCCTTGTATGTAGCATTATTGCTTCCTCCTCCTTTTCATGGCTTTGATTTTTTTTGTTCTGATAACCTGATTGTAGATTTATCTTTTATTAGAAACCACCTCAAATTAGGAATGAGGCAAGGTCAAAATAAATCAATATAAAACTGGTAAAGTGTTTTTCTATATCAAGGAAATGTAATTTCTAGGGATGAGGGTCGTGCTCCTCTTCCATTTCTCAGAAGTCTAAATTCAGTTGGCTTTACTTTGATCCTTTCAATCAAGGAAAGTATAATGTAGTGGGAGAAACCCTGGACAGAGCCAAGTTTGAATTACAGATATATTATTTCTTAACTCTGAGTTCTTGGCCAAATCACTCAAAAGACCTGGGTCTCAGTTTCCTCATTTGTAAAATGGAGATGATGTCTAAATCTTGGGACTATGATGAAGATTAAGATAAGTTATGATAAGGGACTGACAGAAATTAAATGTTCTATGACTATGTATTCCCTTCTCTATCAGAGCCAAACAATTGTATATATATACAGAGGAGCCTGGCAGGCTGCGGTCCATAGGGTTGCAAAGAGTTGGACACGGCTGAAGTGACTTAGCAGCATATATCATATCTATATCTCCATCTCTCTCTCTCTCTCTCTCTCTCTCTCTCTCTCTCTATCTCTATATATATATATATAAAATCAGTCCTGGAAGGTCTCAAAAAACAGCCTATCTCAAAAAGGAGTATTTTCCTGAGCGTCCTGAGTCCCAAGGCTCTTGGTACTTACAGTAAAGAGAAGGGCTACCCAGGAAGCCCTGGTGGCAGTGGTCTGATATTTTATAGGAATTGAAATTGTTTTTTTTTTCACTACCAGAACCTCCTCCTTTGATCTCACTTTGTAATTGGAAAACCACAGCTAAGCTGTCATTCCTAAAAACCATTGCCCTTATTTTAAAGTTGTCTTTTTAGAACTTATTTTTTGGTTTTGTGGTGCAATAATATTTAAATGCTTTAGAAAGAGTTTTTGATAATCTCCAAAGACATTTTCATTAGTTGAGAAACCCATACAGGACAGGGAGTCAGGAGACCTGGTCTGATATTGACATGCTGTGTGATCTTAGGTTTTATTTTCCTTGTGGATTAAATAATAATATCTAACCTTTATTGAGCAATCACTATGTACCAAGCACTATTCTAAGTGGTTTATGTAAATATTGCATATTTATATACTCATTTAAGACACACAACAATAACTATTATTATCCTCATTGCAAAAATAAAGAAATCAGGACCCGAAAAGCTTAAGTAACTTGCTGAGGGTCAGAAATGAAGCAGTATGTGACTCAAAAGCTTGTGCTCTTAACCCCTACAGTATACTGCTTCAATAAAATGAGCAGATTGGATTATACCAGCATTTCCTAAACTTTGTTCCTAGTGACTACTAGTCCCACAAGATAAGTTGTTAAAAAAAAAAAAAGATTCTAAGGTAAAATATGTTGACACTACAAACACTGGAGATTGCTAATGAATTTTCACCTATTAAAGTCTCTGAGAAACCCTGCAGTAAAGAAACCTACTTATAAAGCAGTATTTCCCTAACCTGACCACAGAACTCTGTGTGTGTATGTGTGTGTGTATATATGTGCGTGTGCACATGCATGCACACCTATTAACATCCTGTGAAATGAGAGTTTATAGAATATGTTTTCAGAAATACTGGTGTTAATCTGGAAGATTCATTCTAACTCTTAAGTGCTTCCAGCACTTAATAATGATAGGTATGTGGACTGTAAAATGCAGTATTCCTCTATGAGTATCAATTTTTTTTTAATTGGAGGGTTGATAAAAATTAGGGGGTGATGAGGCATAAATTCAAGGCTAGTCTATGGTGTATTTTTAACACTTGCTTTAAATGACCTTGTATATCTTGACACAAAGGACTTCATTTGTCCTCTACCTTTTCCTTTCCTTCTCCCTACTCTATTGTGTATTTTCTCACTTAATACTTAAAATAAGAGACCTTAATCAGAGGTGCTTGTTGTGAAAGTAGGAGCAAGTTTTTTAATATATGCAGAGTTCAGCAATTGTTTTCATTGTCAGAAAACAACTGTCAGAACTGATGCTACATGGAGTAGGGCTTATGTGGAACATGGGCTGTTAGATATCATCATGCCATTGGTCCTCCTGGAGCCAGATGTCCTATCTTTTATTTTTGCAGTATTTCCAATTTATTATCAATAATTGTGGCAAATAAGGATAATGAATAGATTCAGAGACCTCTGAAGCACACCTGATTTCCTTCCTCCCTTCCTGGAAGAGAAAGGGGAGAAAAACATGGTTTATGATCCATAGCTTCTCTAAGAGCAATGATCTAGTAAATGTCTGCATGTTCTGTCTATAGTCCTGGTGTGCAAAACTAAAAAAGCAGCTGGGTGGCCTTACTGGGAATTAGAGTCTCTGTAGTGCTTGGTGTCGGTCATCTTCTTCTCTCTTTGCTTTCTCTCCATCTCTCTCTCTTTTTACTCTCCATCTCCTCCCTTCTTTCTCTCTACTTCTTCCTTTTTCTCCCTCTCTTCTCTCTCTCTTTCCCCTCTCTTTCCTTTCTCTTCCCTTACCCTCCTATCATGTCTTTTAAGTCTCTTCCCTGCATTTCTTTTTCTCTTTCCCCTGCTACACACACACACACACACACACACACACACACACACACATGAAAAAAGCACACCAGGCAGAGACACTCTTACTACACTCTTTTAGAACCAGGGGTGTCCCTGGTGCCCATGAATGGAGAAAGGGGTGGGTCTGAGTAATTGCAGGGCTAAAAGTTCCCACCTGCTAATAGACACAGGTTCCCTGCAGTGTGAAGCGCTATAGGAAGTTCACATTAACAATTTCAATACCAACAATTTCCCTCTCCTCTGAGGCACTTAATAACCTTTACACATGGACATTGTGGCTTTTTGGTAGATAATGCCCTGGGCCTTCACTGGAACTCCTTTTGAGTGACCTATTTTCCCCCTTGTTGAACATCCTTCCATTCAAAGCTGCTTGTCCTGGGACAGGTAGAAGAGCACTAAAGATGCTTTATAGTTTCAATTTCTACTCCTCATCCTCTGCCATTATTTTCCTGAGATGTGACTTCTTATTCCTGAGTGTGAGAGAATGAGCTCCTCTTCCAACTAGCACTGATGTCTTCTATTAACCTAATCACAATATATTTCCTTCTAGCAACAGCAAGCCTACTTCCTTTTAACTCTCAATTAGCTAAAGCAATTACATGTTTTTACCAAACTGTTCCCTGCCACTTCTCTGGCTCTCTTCCCCTGAAAAGCTTTGTTTCCTGGAAGTAATTAAAACCTTCTGCCACCGCCATAGCTGCTGCTGCTGGAACCACAATGAAGTGAAGTTGCTGAGTCATGTCCGACTCTTTGCGACCCATTGGACTGTAGTGTACCAGTCTCCTCCCTCCATGGGATTCTCCAGGCAAGAGTGTTGGACTGGGTTGCCATTTCCTTCTCCAGGGGATCTTCCCGATCCAGGGATCGAATCCGGGTCTCCTGCATTCCAGGCAGACGCTTTAACCTCTGAGCCACCAGGGAACCACCATAGCCACCTTGGTTTCATGGTTTGGCAAAGTATTGGTCTTTACCACCATAGGGGTCAGAACCTCTGCCTCCAAAGTTTCTTCCTATCATAGGTCCAAAATTTGAATATTGATTGTTGTAATTGGCAAAATCATGGCTTCTTCCACCTCCAAAATTACTTCCATTATTATCAAACCCATTATAACCATCCCCACATCCACCATATCGACCACCACCATGATTGCCACCAAAGCCATCATGACCACTGAAGTTTCCTCCACAACCAAAGTTATCATTCCCACCAAAACCATCTCCTCGACCACCACCACAGTTTCTAGAACCACTTCAACCTCTGGCTGGATGAAACACTAGCCATCTCTTGCTTAGATAGGGTTTTCCTTACATCACAGTTGTGACCATTCACAGTGTGGTTTTTCTGAATGACAGTCTTGTCTATGGAGTCATGGTCATCAGAGACTACAAAAGCAAAGCCTCTCTTTTGACCACTGCCTTGGTGGTTTTGATTTTGATCACCTAAGTTTTCCCATACTGTTCAAAATAATCTCTTAGGTGATGTTCTTCAGCGTCTTCTTTATTGTCACCAGCAAAAATCTTTTTCACAGTTAAGTGGGCATCAAGTCTTTGAGAATCTTCTCCTGAGACAGCCCTCTTTGGTTCCACAACTCTTCATCCACCTTGAGTGGCCTTGCATTCATGGTTGCATCAACTTCCTCCACAGTGGCATATGTAACAAACCCAAAACTTCTGGAGCACTTGGTGTTTGGATCCCTCATTACCCACATAGTTTGTGAGCATTCCTCATTGCTCAAAATGACTCCTTAGACTCATTGGTTGTTTCAAAGCTCAAACCTTCCATGAAGAGCTACTGCAGCTCTTAGGGAGACTCACTTAGACATGACAGCAGTGGAGAGGGAAGTCTGCAATGATGCTTACTCGGCGGTGTCCATGGGCAGAAAGGCCCATGTAATCTTTAGAGTCAGTTTGTTGATATGTGTAAAATAACTTGCTGGGATTTTGATTGGAATTGCATTGAATGTATAGATTGAGTTGGGAAGAACTGATATCTTGATAATACTGAGTCTTCCTGTCCATGTGCATGGAATATCACTCAATTTATCTAGATTTGTTTTTAATCAGAAATTTGTAGTTTTCAGAATATCTTGTAAATATTTTGTTAGATTTTATACATAAGTAATTTTGGTGCTACTGTACATTATATTGTGTTTTGAATTTCAAGTTCCAATTGTTCGTTGACAATATATAAGAAATCTATTTTTGTATATTAGCCTTGTATGCTGAAACTTAAGTATAATTGCTAATTAGCTCCTGGAGTTTCTATTTTGTGTATGTTGATACTTACACAACTTATCAACTTATGTTGATATTTTCTACATAGATAATCATCTGTTCTACATAGATAATCATGTGTTCTACAAAGACAGCTTTATTTATTCCTCTGTATGTTCATACCTTTTCATTTTTGACTTATTTCATTAACTAAGACTGCCAATACACTGTTGAGAGCAGACGTACTTGCCTGGTTCCCAATCTTAGCAAGAAAAATCTAGTTTCTAAGTATGATCTTAGCTGTAGGTTTTTTGCCAGTGTTCTTTATCAAGTTGTGAAAATTACCCTCTCTTGCTAGTTTGTTGACAGTTTTTATCCTAGATAGGTGCTGGATTTTGTTAAATGCTTTTTCTTCATCTATTGCTATGATCTTATGTTTTTTTAAATCTTTAGTTCATTACTGTGGTGAATTACATTAATTGATTTTCAAATGTTGAACCAGCCTTGTATATCTGGAACAAATTTCATTTGAACGTGGTATATAAGTTTTTTTTATACAGTATACTGTTGGATTTCATTTGCTAATTGTAATGGGTTGAATTCTGTCCCCCAAAAGTTAAGTATGTTGAAGTCCTAAACTCTAGTACTTCAGATTGTGACTTATTTGGAGATAGGGTCCTGACAGAAGTAATCAATTTAAAATGTGGTCATTAGTAGAGGCATTGCCTTTAGACTAGGCAAACTAATAATAATAATTTTTCTTGTTGTTGAGGATTTTCCTTCTGTGTTTGTCAGAGATATAAGTCTACACTTTGTCTTTCTTCTTCCTCCTCCTATTCTTCTTCTTTTAAGAATATTTGATATAGGATATATCCTCAACATATTTTTAAAGTACATAATACATTATTGTTAATTATGGGCACAATATTGTGCAGTAGAATATTTCCTTTTTTCTAATGTCTTTTCCAGTTTTTCTCTTAGGGTAATCTGGCCTCGTAGAATGAATTAGGAAACAGTTCTCCGATTATATTTTCTGGAAGAGATTGTAAAGAATTGTTGTAATTTCATGTTTAAATGTTTGATAGGATTTACCAGTAACCCCCATCTGGTCCCGATGCTTTCTGTTCTGGAAAATTATTAATTACAGATACAATCTCTTTAATAGATATAGGTCTACTCAGATGATCTGTTTCTCCTTGGATGAATTTGGTAGATTATGTCTTTCAAGGTATTGGTTCATTTCATCTAGGTTATCAAATTTGTGGGCATAGGATTATTCACAATATTTATTTATTGTTTTTTTAATGTCTGATAGTGGTGGCTCCTTTTCTATTTCTGATATTAGTAATTTGTGTTTTTTTTTTTTTCTGTTTTCTACTTAGTTAACCTAGCTAGATATTTAACAGTTTTATTGATCTTTTCATAGAACCAGCTTTCTCTGTTACTTGCCTATTTGTCATTTCATTGATGCTTATTTTTATTATTTCTTTCCTTCTGCTTACTTTGGATTTAATTTGCTCTTCTTTTTCTCGTTTCCTAAGCTTAGATTATTAATGTTAAATTTTTTCTTCTTCTGCGATCAGTGCTATTAATTTCCCTCTAAGCATTGCTTTCACTGCATCTCATACATTTTAAAAGTTGTATTTCAATTTCCATTTAGTTCAAAATATTTAAAAAATTTCTCTTGAAGCTTTTCCTTTGAACCATGTGTTATTTAGAAGTATATTATATAATCTCAATGTATTTCGAGATTTTGCAGTTATCTTTCTATGGTTGATTTCTCATTGAATTCATTGTGTTAAGAGAGGATACTTTGTGTGAATTCTGTTCTCAGTTTATTTAAGGTGTGTTTTATGGCACAGAACATGGTCTGTCTTGATGCATGTTCCATGTGAGCTTGAGAAAAATGTATTTAGCTCTCATTGGATGAAATATTAAATAGATATCAATTAGAGCTAATTGATTGGTGGTACTGTTAAGTTCATCTATGTCCTTACTGACTTTCTGCCTGATGGATTTATCAATTGAGGGGTGTTAAAATCTCCAATTATAATAGGGGATTCATTTATTTCACCTTGCAGTTCTATCCATTTTTGGCTCATGTATTTTGATGCTCTGTTTTCAGTATACACATTAAGGATTGTTGTGTCTTCTTGGAGAATTGACCCTTTTATCTCTAAGTGATATCTTTCTTAACAATCCTGATAATTTTCCTTGCTCTGAAGTCTTGCTTTATCTTCTATTAATATAGCTGCTCCAACTTTCTTTTGATTAGTGTTAGCATGGCCTATCTTTCTCCTTCCCTTTTCTGTTAATGTATATGTATCTTGATGTTTAAAGTAGACTTCTTATAGTCTATTTTTATGTACTCTGAAAATCATTTTTCATTAATGTGTTTAGACCATTGATTTTAAAGTGATTATTGATATTGATGGGTTAATGTTTATCAGTTTACTACTGTTTATTAATATTTATTAATGTTTTTATTCATTACCCTTGACCTTTGTTTTTTTTTTTTGCCTTCTCACTTTAACTGAGAATTATATGTAATTCTAACTTTTTTTTTTCTCTCAGCATAAGAATTATACTTTTTTCTCATTTTTCAGTGGTCATCTTTGAATTTGTACTATAAATTTACAAGTAACCCAATAATTCTATACCATTTCATGGGTACTGTAAGCACCTTTTAACAGATTATTACCAATTTCTGCCTTATGTCCCTTATAACATTGTTGTCATTCATTTCACATATCTATAAGTTATAATCACCAAAATATTCCTCTTATTATTCTGAACAAACTATTAACTGTTAGCTCATTAAAAAATAAAAAAAAATAATTTCATTTATCCCTTCTCTAACATTCTTCCTTTATGATGTTCAAGTTTCTGGCCTGTATCATTTTTCCTTCTCTGAAAAGTTTTTAATAGTTCTTTCATGAGAAGTTTACTGGTAACAAATTACTTTATTTTTTGTCTGTTTGAAAAAAGTCCTTATGTATCCTTTACATTTGAAGAATAATTTCCCTAGAGTACAGACTTCTAGCTTGGCATTTTTTTTTCTTTCAATACTAAATATTTTATTCCACTATCTTTTTGTTTTCTTCGTTGCTGAAGAGAATTCCAGCGTAATTCTTATTCTCTTTCCTCTGTACATAGTGTTTTTCTTTTTTTTCCCTCCTCTGGCTTCTTTCAAGATTCTTTGGTGTTTATCGTGCATGCTGTTTTCTAGATCTGATTTAGATTCTATTATTAATTTTTTTGGAAATTCTTAGTCATTATTGGGTCAAATATTTCATTTATTCCTTTCTCTTTTCCTTCTCCTTCTGGTAGTCTCACTACATATGTGTTATATCTTTTCTAATTATCCCACTTGAATATTCTTTTTCATTTCTTTATCTCTTTTCACTTCAGTTTTAGAAGTTTCTTTTGACATTTTGTTAAGTTTACTTACTCTTTTCTTGGCTGTTTCTAATCTATTGATGAGCCCATGAAAAGCATCTTTCATTTCTGTTACAGTGTTTTAAGATTTCTAGCATTTCTTTTTTACTCTCTCTTGGAGTTTCTATCTCTCTGCTTACATTACCCATCTGTTCTTACATGTTGTCCACTAAGCCATGAGAACCCTTAGAATATTAATTATAGTTATTTTAAATTCTGATAATTCCAAGATTTATGACATATCTGAGTCTGGTTCTGATGCTTGCTCTGTCTCTTTAAACTTTGTGGGTATTTTCTTTAAGTATGTTTTAATTGAAAGCCAGCCATGATGTACTAAAAGGAGTAATGTTTCCCATGGAGGTTTCTGCTTCTGGTCTTCTGTTTGAATAAGTTGTGATTCTCTGTGTTCATTTTTCTCTCCAGTTTGGGGACAGCAGTTTGTCCTGTGATACCAGTTTTCTGATGAATCTAAGAAGAGTTGCTGATTTCCAGTTTGTTCAGCTTTTTTTTTATGTTAGGGTAACAGTGATGTCTTCCAAGCTCCTTACATGCTCATCTAAGAACTGAATTTTATGAAGTCTCCATTCTTTTTTAAATCTATAATCATGATTTTACACCAGTTAACCCACCAAAAGTATTCATCAAGGTCACCAATGGCCTCTGAGATCTTGATACATTATTAATATTCTCTTCCATGTCTTCATCCTTCTTTTCTTTATCCTTTTTTTCTGGCCTGGAATCATGCTCATGTCTCCATTCTATAAGACCCTTTTTTAGCAAAGGGGTCTCTCTGTAACTACTTCTTTCTTTCCTAACAAACTTCTCAAAAGAGTAGTTTATGCTCACTCTCTGGAGATAGCTGTATCTGTCAGGAACTTTTCAGTTAAGTTTCCACTCTGACTCCTTCACTGAAAGTTCATTTGCTAAAGTCAACAATGACTTCACTCATTGCTCTGTCATATGGACATATTTAATTCTTCGTCTATTGAGCCTACATGAAACTCCATTCCTTTGGCTTCCAAGAGACCACTCTCTCTTGTTTTTTTTTTTTGTTTTTTTTTTTCCCTCGTACTTCAGACCATTACTTCTGCTCTTTGTCTGCCCTATACATATTATAGTCCCCTTTGAGTTCCATCTTTGGCCATCTTTCATGTCATTCTATACATATTTCCTTGGTGATCCCATCTTCTCCCATGATTTTAAATCAACATAAAGTAACAATTCCAAATGATTTTCTCCAGACCAAATAACTTCTGGTTTCCAGATCTGGATATATATTCTATAAATAGCCATCTTGAACTGAATATCTAATAGATATATTACACTCTGAATGTCTCAAAATATACTTAATATTATTTTCTGTCTCCACTGGTTGCAATTTTAGTGATAACACCATCACCCACCATCCACCCAGTCACCATGCCTGAAAGGCATCTTAGAGTTCTCCTTATCCTTTATGCCCCATGTTTAGTCAGTCATCAGCCCCCTTTTTTCCTTCTAAATACCCTTCTGATATATTCTCTCCTGTATATAACTATTGCCACTCTTGTGTTCAGATACTCATCTTTTCTCACATGAATTGCTAGCTATAAGAGCCTTGCTTCTGATCTGATTTCTACATTGCTGCCAGGATGAGGTTTCAAAAATACAAATATGACCACATTAGTCTTTAGTGCAAATGCCTTATGTACCTCAAGTTTCCTTAAGGAGTTAACAAATTTCTTCACCTGGCATACAGAACTTTTAGATCTAGTCCCTGTCTGTCTCTCTAGCCTACTTCCTGACTCCTTCTCCACTCCCACTTTAGATTGGCTCCTTGTTTCAGTGTATTCTCAATTGTACTTGGAATGTTGTTCCTTTCTCTACTCCCTGCTGAATTCCTTCTTGTCTTTCAAAACTTAAGCATACTGATTGAGGCTTATGTAGTGACTCTTCTATAAAAAGAGTCTCCCTTTGTTGCCTTCCATCTCCTAGACAAAGATCACTCCCTTTACTGTAGCAATTCTATATATGTTATACATAAGGATATAGCTACACACACCAACCTAGCTTTTTATTTCCTGTTTTACATGTGTATTTTTTTCTGTATTAAGATTGAATACTCTTTGAGGGTAAAGAGCATGCTTAGGCATCTTGAATTCCATAACACTTGGTACAGTGCCTGGCATATATTAGATGCTCAAGAAATATTTGTCAAATGGGTAGATGAATGCAGGGTTTGTGCCTTATTTCCCCAGAAACACCTAACTCCATAATTTGAAAGTAGCAGGTGCTTAATAAATGTTGAGTGAAGGAACCTTTGAAAATTTGGTTCTAGTTGTCTCCCAGGTGTATCTTTCTGAAACTGGGAACTCTGATTGCTCCAGGCTCTAGTCATGCCTCTGTTTTGACATTTATCATAGGCTGTCTTGTGTTATAGCAAGCTGGGTCCATGTTTGTGTATACTTAAGAAATTATAAATTCCTGGGGGTTCAGGGCCATATACATTCTTCTTCTACTTTCCCATAATATGCTTGGCACATGATTTGATACATAGTAGGTATTCAGTAAAATATTATTGAATTAAATATAGCTTTAGTTATTTGTATTTTCTCTGGTATGTGACTCTGGGATACAGTGAGTCTCAAGATACCTGGGATGCAGTGAGTCTCAAGGAAACTTAGCTTCTTTCCTTGGGCCCATGGCTGTACCATCTTCCCAACAGATCAGCAGTCTTCAAAATTAGTTACATTTGCAGGAAGTTTCCCATGGCAGTTGCCTTGTCTCTCCTAATCTATCCTTGCCAAAAAAGAATGGACTATACTTTGGCTTGGGTATATTTGTTTTTTCCCTTAGCCCCCATACCTTTACCACAGTTTCAGTACCCTTCATTTTCTGTTTTAGAGAGAAGGCCATAGGGGTAGGAGGTCTTCAGTTTCCTTCCCTTCCCTTCTCCAACCATATTCAGTGCTATGGTGTGAATGTTTGTGTCCCCCCCAAAGTTTATAAGTTGGGGTCCTGATCTACCTAAGGTGATGGTGTTGGGAGGTGGGATCTTTGGGAGATGATCATGAGAGTGGAGCCCTATTGACTGGGATTAGTACCCTTATAAAAGAAGCCTTAGAGGGATTCCTCACCCCTTCTACCATGTGAAGATACAACAAGAAGTTGGTGACCTGGAAGAGGGCTCTCTCCTGACCATATTAGCACTTTGATCTTGAACTTTGCAGCCTCCAAAACTGTGAGAAATCAATTTATGCAGTTTATAAGCTACCCTGTCTTTGGTATTTTGTTATAGGAGTCTGAATGGACTAAGACAGTTACTTTCCTGTCTCCAACCAAACTCAGTTAGTTCATCTGTGGCAGTACAGAGTAATGGTTAAGAGTGTGGGTTCTTGCTTTCTTGACGTTCCTTGCCACTTATCTGTGCAGTCATAGATGAGTTTAGCTAACCTCTTTGAGCCCAATTTACACATATATGAAGTGGAACTAACAATAACACCTATCTTATAGGGTTATTATGAGAATTAAATAAGATAACATATGTAGAATATAACACAGCACTTAGCATCTTTTCTCTTTGTTCCCTCTTTTGGGTTGGAACATATCCCATAGATAGCTGTTGTTAGGGTCAGTGGATTGATTGGCCAAGACTCTGGGAATTATTGTGTCTGGAAGTGAAATATATCCTGTTCTTTGGATTTATGTATATGCATTTTAATTTGTTATAAAAAATATTAAGCCCTTGAACACTTGGCCATTTATTCCACAGAAATGGAAAATTATTTTCATTCAGAAACTTGTCCATGAATGCTCTTTATTTGTAATAGCCCCAAACTGGAAACTACCTACATGTCCTTCAGTGAATAAGTGATTAGACATATTTTGGTGCATCCATACAATTGGAATACCGCTCATCAATAAAAAGAAACACAGTATTAATATATGCAAAACTTGGATGGATATTAAGCAAATTATGTTGAGTGAAAAGAACCAATCTCAAATGTTATACCATGAATAATTCTCTATTTCCAGAACTATTTTTTTTTTTCAAAATAACATTGTGGGGGTTGAGAACATATTGGATTACTGTTTGCCAAGAGTTAAGGATAGGTAGATGGAGAAGGGTGAGTGTGACTATAATGGAATAGCATGAGGGCATCTTGTGTTTTATCTTGATTGTGGTGGTAGTTATACAAAGCTACACATGTGATAGGATTGCATAAAGCTACACACACAGTATATAATTATAGAATGTTTACGTGCTGTACATGAATAGGTACATTTATAACTGGTTCAATCTGGATATGGTCTCAATTGAAGCAATGCCAGTTTCCTAAAGTTGATGTTTATTGTGTTTGCAGGATGTTAAATTGACAGTGACTGGGTGAAAGGTTCATGTAAACTTTGTAACAGTGAGAATACTGGACCACAGGACTATGGGATCATACTTATATATGATCTTGATAATGTTTCCATATTGCTTTCTAAAAGTGATACAGCATTGCAATCAGCAATGTATAATTATACTAGTTTTACCACCATCTTGCCAACATAAGGTATTTTGCAAGTTTCATTAGTGCAAAATTGTGGTTCCATATCACTTTAAATTATCACATCTGTCATTACTAGTGAGAGCTTCCCTGTTGGCTCAGTGATGAAGAACCTGCCTGTGCAGGAGATGCAAGTTTGATCCCTGGGTCGGGAAGATCTGGAGATGGAAATGGCAAGACACTCCAGTATTCTTGCCTGGGAAATACCATGGACAGAGGAGCCTGGTGGGCTATAGTCCACAGGGTCGCAAAAAAGTCGATGTGACTTGGCAACTAAATGATAACAACATTATTAGTGAAATTGAACTGTTCAAGTTTTTATTTCCCCTTGTGTGAGTTATCTGTTCATATTATTTTTCTACTGTTTCTGTTAAGGTTGTTATGCTTTTCTTATAAATGCCAAGGTGTTATTTATATTTTACAGGAATGTAAAATAATGAGAATGTTTTTGATATCAATAATTATGATATTCTTCTTATTGAAACACAGAATTGTAAGAAAAACAATCAAGTACCCAGTAGATAAATGGCAATACTGTTCATAAATGTCTCTAGGAAAAGAGATGATACCATCTCTCTGTCATCCCTTTTAGCCATATATATTTCTTCTGCATGGTAATTTTTCACAAGACAAAACATGGTCCACTGGAGAAGGCAATGGCAAACACCTTCAGTATTCTTTCCTTAGAACCTCATGAACACTATGAAAAAGTGAAAAGATATGACACTGAAAGATGAACTCCCCAGGTCAGCAAGTGCCCAGGATGCTACTGTAGAAGAGTGGAGGAATAACTCCAGAAAGAATGAAGAGATGGAGCCAAAGCAAAAACAAAGCCCAGTTGTGCATGTGACTGGTGATGGAAGTAAAGTCCAATGCTGTGAAGAACAATACTGCATGGGAACCTGGAATGTTAGGTCCATGAATCAAGGTAAATTGGAAGTGGTCAAACAGGAATAGCAAGAGTGAAATTGACATTTTAGGAATCAGTGAACTAAAATGGACTGGAATGGATGAATTTAATTCAGGTGATAATTATATCTACTACTGTGGGCAAGAATCCCATGGAAGAAATGGAGTAGCCCTCATAGTCAATAAGAGTCCAAAATGCAGTACTTGGTTGCAATCTCAAAAAATGACACAATGACCTCTGTCTGCTTCCAAGGCAAACCATTCAGTATCAGTAATCCAAGTCTGTGCTACAACCAGTAATCCTGAAGAAGCTGAAGTTGAATAGTTCTATGAAGACCTTCTAGAACTAACACCAAGAAAGATGTCCTTTTCATCATACAGGACTGGAATGCAAAAGTAGGAAGTCAAGGGAAACGTGGAGTAACAGGCAAATTTGGCCTTGGAGTACAAAATGAAGCAGGGCAAATGCTAACAGAGTTTTGCCAAGAGAATGCACTAATCAGAACAAACACCCTCTTCCCACAGCATGAGAGAAGACTCTACATATGGAAATCATCAGATGGGCAATACCAAAATCAGATAGATTATATTCTTTGCAGCCAAAGATAGAGAAGCTCTATACAGTCAGCAAAAACAAGACCTCAAGCTCCCTGTGGCTCAGATCATGAACTCCTTATTGCCAAATTCAGACTTAAACTGAAGAAAGTAGGGAAAACCACCAGACCATTCAGGTCTGACCTAAATAAAATCCCTTACAATTATACAGTGGAAGGGACAAATTCAAGGTATTAGATCTGATAGAGTGCCTGAAGAACTATGGATGTAGGTTCATGACATTGTACAGGAAGCAGTGATCAAAACCATCTGCAAGAAAAAGAAATGCAAAAAAGGCAAAATGGTTGTCTGAGGAGGCCTTACAAATAGCTGAGAAAAGAAGACAAGCTAAAGGCAAAGGAGGAAAGGAAAGATATACCCATTGAAATGGAGAGTTCCAAAGAATAGCATGGAGAGATAAGAAAACCTTCCTTAGTGATCAATGCAAAGAAATAGAGGAAAACAACAGAATGGGAAAGATTAGAGATATCTCCAAGGAAATTAGAGATAGCAAGGAACATTTCATGCAAACATGGGCACAAAAAAGGAATGAATTGGTATGGATCTAACAGAAGCAGAAGATATTAAGAAGAGGTGGCAAGAATACACAGAAGAAATACACAAAAAAGATCTTCATGATCCAGATAACCATGATGGTGTAATCACTCACCTAGAGCCAGACATCCTGGAATGTGAAATCAAGTGGGCCTTAGGAAGCATCACTACAAACAATGTTAGTGGAGGTGATAGAATTCTAGTTGAGCTATTTCAAATCCTGAAAGATGATGCTGTGAAAGTGCTGCACTCAATATGCTAGCAAACTTGGAAAACTCAGCAATGGCCACAGGACTAGAAAACATCAGTTTTCATTCCAATCCCAAAGAAAGGCAATGCCAAAGAATGTTCAAATTACCACACAATTGCACTCATCTCACACACTAGCAAAGTAGTCTCAAAATTCTCCAAGCCAGGCTTCAACAGTACATGAACCCTGAACTTCCAGATGTTCAAGCTGGGTTTAGAAAAGGCAGAGGAACCAGAGATCAAATTGCCAACATCGATAAAGCAAGAGAGTTCCAGAAAAACATCTACTTCTGCTTCATTGACTATGCCAAAGCCTTTGACTCTGTGGGTCACAGCAAACTGAGAAATTCTTAGAGATGGGAATACCAGACCACCTTACCTGGCTCCTGAAAGATCTGTATGTAGGTCAAGAAGCAACAGTTAGAATGGACATGGAACAACAGACTGGCTCCAAATTGGCAAGGAGTAGCTCAAGGATGTATATTGTCACCCTGCTTAATTATCTTATATGCAGAGTACATAATGTAAAATCCTGGGCTGGGTGAAGCACAAGCTGGCATCAAAATTTCTGGGAGAAACATCAATAACTTCAGATAAGCAGGTGACACCACCCTTATGGTAGAAAGCAAAGAAGAACTAAAGAGTCTCTTGATGAAAGTGAAAGAGGAGAGTGGAAAAAGTAGGCTTCAAAGTCAACATTCAAAATACTAAGATCATGGCATCTTGTCCCATCACTTCATGACAAAGAAATGGGGAAACAATGGAAACAGTGACAAACTTTATTGTTTTTGGCTCCAAAATCACTGCAGATGGTGAATGCAACCATGAAATTAAAAGACACTTTCTCCTTGGAAGAAAAGCTATGACCAACCTTGACAGCATACTAAAGGCAGAGACATTACTTTGCCATCAAAGGTCCATCTGGTCAAAGCTATAGTTTCTTCCAGTAGCCATTTTTGAATGTGAGATTTGGACTATAAAGAAAGCTGAGCATCAAAGAACTGATGCTTTTGAACTGTGGTGTTGGAGAAGACTCTTGAGAGTCCCTTGGACTGCAAGGAGATCCAACCAGTCCCTCCTAAAGGAAATCAGTCCCGAATATCCATTGAAAGGACTGATGCTGAAGCTGAAGCTCCAATACTTTGGCCACCTGATGTGAAGAACTCACTCATTGAAAAGAACCTGATGCTGGAAAAGATTGAAGGGAGGAGGAGAAGGTGATGACAGAGGATGAGATGGTTGGATGGCGTCACTGATTTGATGGACATGAGTTTGAGCAAGATCTTGGAGCTGATGATGGACAGGGAAGCCTAGCAGCTGCAGTCCATGGGATCATACAGGGTCAGACATGACTGAGCAACTGAACTGAAATGAATTTTTCACATTGCTCCAATTTTGGCATTGCAGGTGAAACAGCTGATCTATGAGTCTGAATAGAGTGACAACCACACAAAAAACCCATGCCTATGTACCTTGGACTGAGTGTGGGTCCACTGGTGTGCACGGGTGCTGGGAACTGGATCATGGGGATTGGAGAACAATCCCAGGGTGAGGACCGCTGTTGAGTGTGGGGATTTGGCTTGAAGGAAAGGGAGGAGGAAATCTGCAACAGGAGATAATCTCCCTTTGGATACAAACTGGGCAGTCATGGAAACAGAGCACTACTGTTGAGTCACATGGAACAGATGGAGCCACCTCTGCAGCCTCTGTCTCCCTACACTGAAGCACTGGCAGCTGCACAGTAGAGAAGGAGCATCCAGGGCAGTCCTGCTCTTGTGGCCAATGGCTTCGTTGCCAAACTGGCACCACCAGGGTCATCACAATCCGAGCAGCCATGC
Source organism: Bos javanicus (assembly GCF_032452875.1). NCBI lineage: Eukaryota > Metazoa > Chordata > Mammalia > Artiodactyla > Bovidae > Bos > Bos javanicus. The sequence goes on from NC_083897.1 coordinate 98,146,484, forward strand.
CACCTCCATACCCTATCCTCGCTGGAGCAAACCCAAATCCTTCAGAGCAGCCTCAAGAGCAGCTCCTGTGAATGACTCCAATGCAAATATAGGGATAAAGCCACAATTGAGCTCCAGGGGCAAAGTGACTAATGAAGCATATAAAAAAACCATCCATGGAATGTAAAAGGACAATTAGTGTTCCTACAAAAGAAACTGCTCTAGCTCTGGCAGACATAGAGATTGGTGAGAAGCACAGGCAGGAGTAGAATCAGATTAGGGTCTGAGCTGTCCCCACAGGGCCCATTGCAGGTACAGAGACCAGCCCTCCACAGCATTGGAAGGCCTTGTAGGGAGGTGGAGATGGGTTGTGGTTCACAGCAGAGGCAAGGGCGGTGACAGCTGAGATCCTAGGAAAATATTTATTATTTTTTATGTTTTGGTTCATTCTCTTGTTTGTTTTGCTTTTTTTTTTTTTTTTTGCCTTTAATCTCTTCTTTGTCTTGTTGCAATTGTTATTATTATCTCTATTAAGGCTTTTTGGATTTTGTAAATCATACTTTTTGTTTCTTTTATATACTTTTACTACTTTGGCTTTCTGCTGTTCTGTGTCTTTTTTAAAACATATGTAGATCTCTTGTTTCTATACCTCTGTTTCAGCTTGGCTTTTCTGTTTTTTTTGTTTGTTTTTTTTTTTTTTTTTACCATTTTTGGCTGTTTCCCTTGTTTTCTTGGCTTTATTCCTCTGTTGGTGCTCTGCTTCGGTTTTGCTTTCTGTTTTGTGTTTCAGTTAGTTTTGTTTTTAATTGGTTGATTTCATTTTTTATTTCTTTTGTTGATTGAATTGCTCTCTTATGGTTTGTTTTATTTCATCTCTTTTAGTTTCTTGTGTATGTGTATTTATTTTTGTTTCTGTTTCAGTGATACTGCTTTTACCATTTGTGTTTTATGATTTTTATTGTTTCCTTTTTAAAAATCCCTTTTATTATCATGGCTTGTAGTATCTTGGTTCCCCAACCAGAAGTTGGCCCTGAACCTGTTGGATGGAGAGCTGAGTCCAGGATGTTAGATCATCAGAAAAGTTCTGACCCCAGGGAGTATTAATTGATGAGAAATCCCATGAATGCCTCCATCTGAATCCAAGATCAGCACCACCCAATTGCCTGCAGCACCCAATACTAGATGCCTCACCCAAATGACAAGCAAGACTGGAACACAAACCCAATCATCAGCATACAGACTGCCCATTGTTACTACAAAACACATCACCTCACACAATCCTGCCCATTAGAGGAAAAAGCTCATCTCCATGCATCAGAAGGAATGCACAAGCCCCTCTCAACATAAAGCCTGTGCAAGCCACTGGACAAACCTCACCCACGAGGGGCAGAGAACAGAAGCAAGAAGAACTGTAATACTACAGCCTGGGGATAGGAGACCCCAAATATAATAACTCAGACAAAATGAAAAGACAGAAATATTGTGAGGATGAAGGAACAAGGTAAAAACCCACAAGACCAAATAAATGAAGAGGAAATAGGCATATTGTGAGGATGAAGGAACAAGGTAAAAACCCACAAGACCAAATAAATGAAGAGGAAATAGGCATATTGTGAGGATGAAGGAACAAGGTAAAAACCCACAAGACCAAATAAATGAAGAGGAAATAGGCAGGCTACCTGAAAAAGAATTCAGAGTAATGATAGTAAATATATCTAAAACCTTGAAAATAGAATGGAAGAAATGCAAGAATCAATTAACACATTTAATATGACCTAGAAGAAATAAAGAATAAACAGAGATAAACAACACAGTTACTGAAATTAGAAATACTCTAGAAGAAATCAGTAGCAGAATAACTGAGGTAGAAACATTGATAAGTGAGCTAGATGGTAGAATTGTGAAAATAACTGCTGAAGAGCAGAATAAAGAAAAAATGAATGAAAATAATTTAGGACAGTCTCAGACTTTTGGGACAGTATTAAATACACCAACATTAAAATTATAGGCATCTCAGAAGAAGAGAAAGAGAAAGGATCTGGAAAATCTTTCAAGAGATTATAGATGAAAACTTTCCTACCATGGGAAAGGGAATAGTCAATCAAATTTGGGAAGCACAGTGTCTGATAAACCCAAGGAGAAACATGCCCAGGCACATATTGATAAAACTAACAAAATTTAAAGACAAATAAAAAATATTAAAAGCAGTAAGGGAAATGCAGCAAATTACATACAAGTGAATCCCCATAAGGTTAACAGCTGATTTTTCAGCAGAAACTCTACAGGCCAGAAGGGAGTGGCAGAATATATTTAAAGTAATGGAAGGGAAGAACCTAAACAAGATTACACAGCAAGGATCTCATTCAAAGTTGATGGAGAAATCAAAAGCTTTACAGACAAGCAAGAGTTAACAGAATTCCTCACCACCAAACCAGCTTTACAACAAATGTTAAAGGGACTTTTCTAGGCAAGAAACAGAAGAGAAAGAAAAGACCTACAAAAACAACCCAGAAAAATTAAGAAAATGCCAATAGGAACATATATGTAAATAATTAATTTAAATGTAAGTGGATTAAATACTATGAGCAGTTATATGCCAATAAAATGGAAAACTGGGAAGAAGTAGACATATTCTTAGAAAAGTACAACATTCCAAGACTGAAACAGGAAGAAATAGAAAGTAAGAATAGACCAGTCACAAGAATTGAAATCAAAACTGTGATGAAAAATTTTCCAACAAACAAATCCTAGGGACAGATGATTTCATAGGTGAATTCTATCAAATATTTAGAGAAGAGCTAACACCTATCCTTCTCAAACTCTTCCAAACATTTGCAGAGAGAGGGACAATCCCGAAGTAATTCTACAAGACCTCCGTCATTCTGATAACAAAACCAAAGATATCACAACAAAAATTACAGGCCAGTGTAACTGATGAACACTGATGCAAAACTACTGCACAAAATACTTGCAAACAGAATCAAACAGCAAATTAAAAGGATCAGATACCATGATCAAGTGGAGTTTATCCTAGGGATGCAAGGATTATTCAGTATACACAAATCAATCAATGTTACACACAATGTTACACACAATGTTACACACAATGTTCAATTAACAGATTGAAAGATAAAACCCATATGATCATCTCAATAGATGCAGAAAAAGCTTTTGACAAAATTCAACACCCATTTATGATAAAAAAAAAAAAAAAACTCCAGAAAATGGGCATAGAAGGAACCAACCTAAATCTAATGTACACTATATAAAGGCAAACCCACAGCAACCATTATTCTGAATGTTGAAAAACTGAAACCATTTCCTCTAAGATCATGAACAAGACAAAGGTGCTCTCTCTTGCCACTGTTATTTAATGTAGTCCTGGAATTCTTAGCCAGGGTAGTCAGAAAAGAAAAATGAATTTAAAAATCCAAATTGGAAAAGAAGAAGTAAAACTTTCACTATTTACAAATGACATGATAGTATACATCAGTTCAGTTCAGTCGCTCAGTCATGTCCGACTCTTTGCGACCCCATGAATCGCAGCACGCCAGGCCTCCCTGTCCATCACCAACTCCCGGAGTTCACCCAGACTCATGTCCATCGAGTCAGTGATGCCATAGAAAGCCCTAAAAATGCCACCCCAAAATTACTAGAGCTAATCAGTGAATTAAGTAAAGTCCAAGGATTCAAAATTAATACATAGAAGTCCCTTGCATTCCTATACACTAACAATGAAAAGTCAGAAAGAGAAATTAAGGAGACATCATTGCAATAAAAGTAATAAAACACCTAAAATAAAACTACTTAAAGAGACAAAAGGTCTGTATGCAGAAAACTATAAGACACTGATAAAGGAAATCAAATATAACATAAACAGATGGAGAGATATACCATGTTCTTGGATTGGAAGAATCAATATTGTGAAAATGACCCTACCAAGCAAAGTAATGTATAGGTTGATTGCAGTCTCTATCAAATTACCAATGGCATTTTTCATAGAATACACACACACACAAAATACAGTTTATATGAAAACACGAATACCCCTGAATAACCAAAGCAATCTTGAGAAAGAAAAACAGCTGGAAAAATCAACCTTCCTGACTTCAGACTAGATAGAAAGCCCAGAGATAAACCCATGCACCTATGGGCACCTTATCTTTGGCAAAGGAGGCAAGAATATACAATAGATAAAAGATAGCCTCTTCCATAAGTAGTGCTGGGAAAATTGGAGAGCTACATGTGAAAGAATGAAATTAGAACACTTCCTAATACCATACACAAAAAGAAACTCAAAATGGATTAAAGAGCTATATGTAAGGCCAGACACTCTAAAACTTTTGGAGGAAAACATAGGCAGAACATTCTTTGATATAAGTTGCAGCAAGATCCTCTTTGACCCACCACCTGTGCTGTGCTCTGCTTAGTCGCTCAATCGTGTCTGACTCTGTGACCCCATGGACTGTAGCCTGCCAGGCACCTCTGTCCATGGGGATTCTCCAGGCAAGATTACTGGAGTGGGTTGCCATGCACTCCTCCAAGTGATTTTCCCAATCCAAGGAGCAAACCCAGGTCTCTTGCATTGCAGGAGGATTCTTTACCCTCTGAGTCATCATGGAAGCCCAAGCCACCTCCTCAGTTCAGTTCAGTTCAGTCGCTCAGTTATGTCCGACTCTTTGCGACCCCATGAATTGCAGCACGCCAGCTCTCCCTGTCTATCACCAACTGCTGGAGTTCACCTAAACCCATGTCCATCTAGTCTGTGATGCCATCCAGCCATCTCATCCTCTGTTGTCCCCTTCTTCTCCTGCCCCCAATTCCTCCCAGAATCAGAGTCTTTTCCAATGAGTCAACTTTTCGCATGAGGTGGCCAAAGAATTGGAGTTTCAGCTTTAGCATCAGTCCTATCAATGAACACCTTGGACTGATCTCCTTTAGAATGGACTGGTTGGATCTCCTTGCAGTCCAAGGGACTCTCAAGAGTCTTCTCCAACTGTCACATCCATACATGACCACTAGAAAAACCATAGCCTTGACTAGACAGACCTTTGTTGGCAAAGTAATATCTCTGCTTTTGAATATGCTATCTAAGTTGGTCATAACTTCCCAAGGAGTAAGCGTCTTTTAATTTCATGGCTGCAGTCACCATCTGCAGTGATTTTGGAGCCCCCAAAATAAACTCTGACATTGTTTCCACTGTTTTCCCATATATTTCCCATGAAGTGACAGGACCAGATGCCATGATCTTAGTTTTCTGAATGTTGAGCTTTAAGCCAGCATTTTCACTCTCCTCTTTCATTTCATCAAGAGGCTTTTTAGTTCCTCTTCACTTTCTGCCATAAGGGTGGTATCATCTGCATATCTGAGGTTATTGATATTTCTCCCAGCAATCTTGATTCCAGCTTATGCTTCTTCCAGCCCAGAGTTTCTCATGATGTACTCTGCATAGAAGTTAGATAAGCAGGGTGACAATATATAGCCTTCTCCAAGCCAGGCTTAAGCAATACGTGAACCGTGAACTTCCAGATGTTCAAGCTGGTTTTAGAAAAGGCAGAGGAACCAGAGATCAAATTGCCAACATCCGCTGGATCATCAAAAAAGGGAGAGAGTTTCAGAAAAACATCTATTTCTGCTTTATTGACTATGCCAAAGCCTTTGACTTTGTGGATCACAATAAACTGTGGAAAATTCTGAAAGAGATGGGAATACCAGACCACCTGACCTGCCTCTTGAGAAACCTATATGCAGGTCAGGAAGCAACAGTTAGAACTGGACGTGGAACCCACCTCCTAGAGTAATGGAAATAAAAACAAAAATAATCAAATGTACAGCACAGTAAACCATAAACAAGATAAGATAACCTTCAGAATGGGATAAAGTAATTGTAGATGAAGCAACTGAGAGAGGATTAATCTCTAAAATGTACAAGCAGCGAATGAAGCTAAATATCAGAAAATCTACCCAATCAAAAAATGGGCAGAAGACCTAAGTAGACATTTCTTCAAAGAGGACTTACAGATGGCCGAGAAACACATGGAAAGATGTTCAACACTGCTCATTATTAGAGAAATCCAAATCAAAGCTACAGTGAGATATCACCTCACACTGATCAGAATTATCATCATCAAAAAATCTACAAACAATAAATGCTGGAGAGGATGTGGGGAAAAGGGGACCTTCTTTCACTGTTGATAGGTACGTAAAGTGATACAACCACTATGGGAAACAATATGAGATTCGTTAATAATTAGGAATAAATCTGCCTTATGACCCAGCAATCCTTATACTGGGCATACACACTGAGAAAACCATAATTCAAAAAGACGCATGTACCCCAGTGTTCATAGCAGCACTATTTGTAATAGCTAGAACAGATGTGAAAGTTGTACCATAAAGAAGGCTGAGTGTCAAAAAATTGATGCTTTCAAACTGTGGTGCTGGAGAAGACTCTTGAGAGTCCTTTGGACAACAAGGAGATCAAACCAGTCAATCCTAAAGGAAATCATCCCTGAATATTCATTGGAAGGACTGATGCTGAAGCTGAAGCTGAAGCTCTAACATAACACTTTGGCCCCCTGATGTGAAGAGCTGACTCATTGGAAAAGATCCTGATCCTGGGAAAGATTGAGGGCAAGAGGAGAAGGGGCGACTGAGGATGAGATGTTTGGATGACATAATTGACTCCATGGACATGAGTTTGAGCAACCTCTGGAAGACAGTGAAGTGTCGACAGGGAAGCCTGGTATGCTGCAGTGCATGGGGTCACAAAGAGTTGGACATGACTGCATGACTGAACAACAACAATAAAAACATGAAAGAGAACTAATGTCTATTGACTGATAAATGGATAAAGAAGCCGTGGTGCATATACACAATAGAATATTGCACAACCATAAAAAGGTTAGAATTTGGGACAGTTCTACTGAGATGGATGAACCTAGAGCCTGTTATACAGAGTGAAGTAAGTTAGAGAAAATCAAATATTGTTTATTAACCCATATACATGGAATCTAGAAAAATTGTACTGATGAACCTATTTGCAGAGCAGGACTAGAGAAACAGATGTAGAGAACAGACTTGTGGACACAGCAGGGGAAGGAGAAGCTGGGATTAATCGGAAGAGTAACACTGAATATGTATACTACCATGTGTAAAACAGATAACTAGTGGGGAGTAGCTGTATAGCACAGGGAACTCAGCTCAGTACTGTGTGATGACCTAGAGAGGTAGGATAGGGAGATTCGAGGGAGGCTTAAGAGGGAGGGGATATATGTATATGTAGAGCTTATTCATGTTGCTGTACAACGGAAACCAACACAGCTTTGTAAAGCAGTTATCCTCCAGTTAAACAAATTTCAAAAAAAAAGAAAAAAGAGCATTGGGCTAGGAATTTTATGTTGATGTGGTCTCAGGCATTTCTCCTTTTATCCCATTCTAAATGAAAGTCAAAATGCCTAAGGATGTAGAGGTACAAATGTTAAAAATTAGTTCAACCATGAGTGTGGATGAATTAAAGAGGCCAACATTATAGAATACCTTTTAAGTGTCTAAAAGGTTATTTCCCATGATTTAAAAAGGAAACGTGGCTTTTTGTTTGTCTCTGTTTTTCAACCTCAGATATATAGAATTGAGTTCATTACGTGTACCTCACTCATGGTGTGTTACCATCATTGATCAATGCCAGACCATCTTTCATTTATCATCATTCCTTGGAGATATTGTTCCAGACCACAGCAGTGAAATTAGTATCACAATAAAGCAAGTCACATTTATCTTTTTTGCTTTTCAGTGCATGTAAAATTTTGTTTATATTATATTTTAGTCTACTAAGTGTGTGATAAAGCATTATATCTAATAAAACAATGTATATACCTTAATTTAAATATACTTTATTCTTTAAAGGGCTTCCCTATAGCTCAGTTGGTAAAGAATCCTCCTGCAATGCAGGAGACCCTGGTTTGATTCCTGGATCAGGAAGATCCACTGGAGAAGGGAGAGGCTATCCACTCCAATATTCTTGGGCTTCCCTTGTGGCTCAGCGGGTAAAGAATCTGCCTGCACTGTGGGAGACCTGGGTTCGATTCCTGGGTTGAGAAGATCACCTGGAGAAGGAAAAGGCTACCCACTCCAGTATTCTGGCCTGGAGAGTTCCATGGTCTGTATAGTCCATGGGATTACAAAGAGTTGGACATGACTGAGCGACTTTCACTTTCACTTTATTATTAAAAAATTGCTAGACATCATCTGAGCCTTCAGCAATTTGTAATTTTCTTGCCTTGATGTTGGTGGCTGCTGACTGATCAGGGTTGCTGAAGGTTGGAGTGGCTTTGGTAATTTCTTAAAATAAGACAACAATTAAATTTGCCACACTAATTGACTCTTTTTTTCATGAACAATTTCTCTGTAGCATATAGTGCTATTTGACAGCATTTTATACACTTTAGAACTTCTTTCACAAGTAGAGTCAACCCTCTCAAGTCCTGCTGCTGCTAATCATTGTTTATGATTACAGCAAATCCTTTGCTGTAATTTCAAGAATCTTCATAGTTCCTTCACCAAGAGTAAATTCCATCTCCAGAAACCACATTTTTTGCTCATCCATAAGACACATCTCCCTCGTTAAAGTTTTATTGTGAGATTGCAGCAATTTAGTCACATTTTTGGGTATAATTTTTCTCTTTTATTGAAGAATAGTTAATTTACAATGTTGTGTTAGTTTTTAGCATATCTCAAAGTGATTCAATTATACACAATTATATATATATACACACTCTTTTTCAAATTTTTTTACACTGTAAGTTATTACAAGACATTGAGTATAGTTCCATATGCTATACAGCGGGTCCTTGTTTACCTATTTTCTATATAGTGATGTGTATATGTTAATGCCAAACTCCTAATTTGTCTCTCCTCCTCTCCCACTATCCCACTGTCCCTTTTGGTAATCATAAGTTTGTTTTCTATTTCTGAGTCGATTTCTATTTTGAAAATACATTCATTTGTATCATACAAGTAATATCATGTAATATGTGTCTTTCTATGACTTACTTCATTTAATATAATAATTCAGTCACATCTTTAGCCTCCACTTCAAATTCTAGTTTTCTTGATATTTCCATCACTTTTGAGGACTGATCCCTTTAAAGTCATTTATGATGACTAACTTCCATACTCCTGATAATGTTGATATTTTGTTCTCTTCCCATGAATCATGAATGTCCTTAGTGGTACCTAGAATAGTGAATCATTTCCAGAAGGATTTACACTTACTTTGAACATATCCATCAGGGAAATCACTATCTATGGCAGCTATAGCCTTACAAAATATATCTCTTAAATAATAAACTCTAAAAATCAGAATGACTTCTTGATATATGGGCTGCAGAAGGGATGTTGTGTTAGCAAGCTTAAAACAACATGAATCATGTGCACATTCTCTTGGTTGACCGGATGCAATTAATAATATATTTTTTGAGACTGTTTTATATTAAACAGCCAAGCATAACTGCAACACAATTTTAAATGTTTGAAAATTATGTCACAGAGTTGCAAAATGTCTATGTATGACTATTACATATTCATACAGCTAAAGCCATCAAATCTTACACCAATACAAACATAAGATTATTCCATCATTAGCTTAAAGTTTAATAACCATAAACTATATTAGTGGATCTCTTTTCCTATTTAACATTTTAATATTACTTCTGATACTGGTTTCCTTATCAAATGGAATCTACAAAGTAAATTAAAAAAAATGAAATCTTAAGTGACTAAAACGCTGTAAACCAGTAGTTGTGTTTACAGAAAATTCTGGGAGTAGTATGATAAAATACTGAGAAAGCATCAATTAGTATACATGTAAAATTTTCCCATTTTGTTCATGATTTTGATACTAATACACTCTTAAGGGACTTTGCCAAGTTGATCTGCTAGATATTAAACCTGAGACCAAACTTTATTTTCTTCCAAGTGTGGTTTATATAAGGCTAGCCAAACTTAATTCATTTTCTTATATAGTCCCCCCACAATCTAATCTGTGCTAGAGATAACAGAAATCTTGAGTAAAAAACATTTGGAGTTGGTTACAAGTACTTAACAAGTACTTTCCCCAAACTATTTATATTTTTCCTCAAAATTTTCTATTTCAAACAAACAACCAGAGCTCATCTTTTTAGATACCACGTAGGTTATTTTGTGCAAAGGAAGTTTTTAACAACAAATCTTCCCAATATGATAATTCAAAGAAAAATCTTCATTTTTAGAGTCTCCATTTTCAGTTGATTAAAGAGAAACCAACTATCCTATCTTACTACTAAACATAACAAATAAGCCCTAACTAAGAAAGTATTTTATTTTGGTTAATTTTTAGCAGTTAGAAGTTCTGCTTCCTCTCCTAGATGAGTAACTACTGAAATTACTTTTTATAAATGTGAAACCATTTTTTTTTTTCCGTAGAGGAAGGAAAACGGGAAGAAAGCAAACAGAGATGAGGCACACAGTGGTGGACAGGGTACATAAAGGTGTGCATTCAAAAAAAATAAAATAAAGGTGTGCATTCAGTATGATTTTGGTCACTTTGTTGCAACAAGGTGTTTATTTACTTGTATCTCTGTGTCTATAGTAAAATAGAAAGCTAAACCTATAAATAAAAGCAAATTTGATATAACATTCATTTTCAAGTCATAAATATATGCATTTCTAATTGTAAAGTCTCTACAATGCATTTGCATGTTTTCATAGACTAACATAATACACAAACTCATGGAAGTCTTCTGTTATGCTTTTAATTTTTCCCAGATCTGACATCTTTATAAATACTAAGTGAAGCCACAAACAGTAGTCCTATAACTTTTGGAATCTATCCAGGTTTTAAAGGCAAAAAAGATCAGCAGCAATTCCATAAAGACATAATGGATATCAGTCCCTTACTTTCTTTTGTTTTTTCTGTCAGTTGTTTGAAAAACACTAGAATCTTTCATGAAGTTTCAGGATGTGGAGCATGGGTATACCTGTGGCAGATTCATTTTGATGTTTGCAAAACTAATACAATATTGTAAAGTTTAAAAATAAAATTAAAAAAATGAAGTTTTCTATATATTGTTTAAGAACTGGATTTTCTGATTTTAGCTTCATGTTTTCTTCCCTAACTGCATCTACTCTTGCAGAGAGGTCTTCAAGTGTGTGTTGGGAATCCAACCCTTGATTAATAAGTAATTTTTTCCCTCTAATTCCACATAATTTTCAGCATCAACTGCATCTAAGTCAGCATTCATCATCTTAAGCAACAAATTTTCAGGTCTTGGATATAGAATTCTTGATGAGTGGTCTGCCGTTTGAGGTGCTAGCAGGGGAAGGAATTAGGAGAACACCTCAGGCCTGGACACTTGGAACAACTGGCACCTGAGGAAATATTTTGAAAGGAATCTTTTTCTGAATAGTAGGTCTCAACAGTAGGTTTAAAATATTCAGTGAACCATGTTGTAAATGGATATGGTGTTGTCCAGGATTTTTTTTTTTTTTTCCATTTATAGAGCACAGAGTATACTTAGCATAATGCTTAAGGGCCCTAGGATTTTCAGAATTTTAAATGAACACTGACTTCAATTTAAAATCACCAGCTGCATTAGGTCCTAACAAGAGAGTCAATATGTCCTTTGAAATCTGAAGCCAGGCACTGACTTTTTTCTAGCTCTGAAGGTTCTAGATAGCATCATTGCCAGAGTCCAGCTCCAGCAACCAGGGTATCAGCCTGAAGGGGTGAGCGGTGTTGGTGGATGATGATGTAGCCTCTGATTCATAGTACGGAACTACATGTTTATTTCAAGCTTCAGATTTTCTTTTATACTTTGACAAAAGCATTAGGTCAGAGGTTTGACATTTTTAGTTTCCCCCACCCAGATTTACTGTCTCCAGAAATCATTGTTGTCCTGCAGAGTTCCTGCTTCAGCGATTCTCTCAGAATTGGCTTTACTATCTATTATCTACTTTCTCTTACGTGTCCTATACTTAACTTGTGATTACATTGTAACTCATGCCACATTCCTCAGTTTATTTCTTATCTTTCTAAATCCTGTTTGCCCCTAGCATCTTAAGATCACTATCTCCTAAAAAGGCTTCTAGCTATTCTTAATTATTCCTAAACCCTAAACTCAGCAAACTTCTTTTGCCATAAATATTTCCCTCACAAACAGGTCTCAGATAATAATCCTTCCCATGGCCTCAAGCTCCGGCCCACATGCTCATCCTGGGACATTCTTTGTATAGATCCTTGAACAAATGTCAATGGTTATTTTATAGATTATTTTCTGGGCACAGCTGCAGAAGACTTTGTGCTTTCTCATGCTTCTCTCAAGTACCTTAACATTCTTTCCAGCCAACTCAACCAAAGAAAGGAAAGAACAAGTCAGAATCACAAGGCCTAACTCCTTCATCCCGGGACCGTGCCTGCGAGATGAGGAGAGGGGGTTGGGGCCATGCCTCCATTTTGTCAATAATGCCTAACGTGGCTCCTGACACATCATCTTCCAAAATAAGACTGTTTTATCTACACTGAAGATCTATCATTTAGTGTAGCCACCTTTATTTATTATTTTAGCTAGGTCTTCTGGATAATTTGTTGTATCTTCTATTAATACATTTACACTTGCTGCTTTACCTTGTACTTTTATGTTGTGGAGAACAAATTTGGGAAACTCAGCAGTGGCAAGAGGGGTGGAAAAGGTCAGTTTTCATTCCAATCCCAAAGAAAGGCATTGCCAAGGAATGCTCAAACTACCACAAAATTGCACTCATCTCACAAGCTAGTAAAGTAATGCTCAAAATTCTCCAAGGCAGGCTTCAACAGTACATGAATGATGAATTTCCAGATGTTCAAGCTGGATTTAGAAAAGGTAGAGGAACCAGAGATCAAATTGCCAACATCCATTGGATCATAGAAAAAACAAGAGAGTTCCAGAAAAACACCTACTTCTCTTTTATTAACTACACCAAAGCCTTTGACTGTGTGGATCACGAAAAACTGTGGAAAATTCTTAAAGAGATGGGAATACTAAACCACCTTACCTGCCTCCTGAAAAATCTGTATGCGGGTGAAGAAGCAATAGTTGCAACCAGACATGGAACAGCAGATTGGTTGCAAATTGGAAAAGGAGTATGTCAAAGCTGTATATTGTTCCCCTGCTTATTTAGCTTATATGCGGAGTACATCATGTGAAGTGCCAGGCTGGATGAAGCACAAGCTGGAATCACGATTGCCAGGAGAAATATCAATAACTTCACATATGCAGATGACACCACTCTTACGGCAGAAAGTGAAGAAGAACTGAAGATCCTCCTGATGAAAGTGAAAGTAGAAAATGAAAAAGCTGGCTTAAAACTCAATATATAAAAACTAAGGTCATGGCTTGTGGTACCATCACTTCACGGCAAATAGATGAGGAAACAATGGAAAAAGTGACATACTTTATATTCTCGGATCCCAAAATCACTTCAAATGGTGACTGCAGTCATGAAATTAAAAGAAGCTTGCTCCTTGGAAGAAAACGTATGACCAACCTAGACAGCATATTAAAAAGCAGAAACATTACTTTCTGACAAAAGTCCATCTAGTCAAAGCTATGGATTTTCCAGTAGTCATGTATGGATATGAGAGTTGGAGTATAAAGAAAGCTGAGTGCCAAAGAATTGATGGTTTTGAACTGTGGTGTTGGAGAAGTCTCTTGAGTGTCTCTTGGATTGCAAGGAGATCCAACCAGTCCATCCTAAAAGGAAATCAGTCCTGAATATTCATTGGAAGGACTGATGCTGAAGCTGAAGCTCCAATACTTTGGCCACATGATGGGAAGAACTGACTCATTTTAAAAGACCCTCATGATGGGAAGGACTAAAGGCAGGAGGAGACAGGGACGACAGAGGATGAGATGGTTGGATGGCATCACTGGCTCAATGGATATGAGTTTGAGCAAGCTCCAGCAGTTGGTGATAGACAGGGAAGTCTGGCGTGCTGTGGTCCATGGGGTCGCAGAGGGTCGGACACGACTGAGCAACTGAACTCAACTGAATATTTGAATATATCCTTCAAAACATGATGGAATTGCATGAATTTGTATTTATATAACTAGTGATATCTTCAGTATTTCATTCTGCTTCTTATTTTTTCATTAAGCTATGTATTTTTTGCATCTATTTATGTTTCTATGTGTACCTCTAACCTATTGCTCCTTTTCTTGTTGTTTGGTTATTAACTTGTGTCCTACTCTTTGGGACTCCATGAACTGTAGTATGCCAGGCTCCTCTGTCCTCCACTGTCTCCCAGAGTTTGCTCAAATTCATGTCCATTGAGTCGGTGATGCTATCTAAGGACCTCATCCTCTGCCGTCCCCTTCTCCTTTTGCCTTCTGTGTTTCCCACCATCAGAATGCAGAGTTTCACAGGATAGCAAGGAGAGATAAGAAGGCCTTCTTATATGAACAATGCAAAGAAATAGAGGAAAACAATAGAATAGCAAAAATTTCTTCAAGAAAATTAGTGATATCACGGGAAAATACATGATTGTATAGAAGTTCTGCATCTTTAGCCACAAAGAACATAATGTGATTTTGGTATTGACTTTCTGGTTATGTCCATGTGTAGAGTCGTATCTTGTGTTGTTGGAACAGAGTGTTTGCTATAACCAGTGTGTTCTCTTAGCAAAACTCTATTATCCTTTGCCCTGCTTCATTTTCTATGCCAGGGCCAAACTTGCCTGATGTTCCAGGTATCTCTTGAACTCCTACTTTTGCATTTCAATAACCTATGATGAAAAGGATATCTTCTTTGATATTAGTTCTAAAAAGTGTTGTAGGTCTTCATAGAGCTGGTCAACTTTAGCTTCTTCAGCATTAGTTATTGGGGCATAGACTTGGATTACTGTGATGTTGAATGGTTTGCTTTGTATATGAACCAAGATTATTCTGTCGTTTCTGAGATTGCACCCAAGTACTGCATTTCAGACTCTTGTTGACTATGAAGGCAGCTCCATTTCTTCCAAGTGATTCTTGCCCACAGCAGTAGATATAATGGTTATCTGAATTAAATCCACCCATTGCTTCTAATACCTGCTTAATGCTCTACTACATCTTGAATTATCTATTCTCCCTGTGATGGAAATGTTCTGTATTGTATGTGTCCTCTTTAGTACCTATATGAAAACTTCTTTGGGCTAGTTTTCAGAAATAGAATTTCTGGATCATGGAGTGTACTTTGTTACTTTAATTATGTAGTACCAGATTGATTTCCTGAGTAGTCTCAATCTGTCTATATCCCGTCACCCCCTGACATTTGTAACAGATGAGGGTTCTTTTATCCCCAACACCATACTGACACTTGGCATTTTCTAGCCTTCCAGTCTTCTCCAGTCTTACAAACTTAAAGAAATGTCTTGTAGTTTTAATTTTCACTTATGTAATTACCAGTATTTTGAGTGTCTCTTCATGGTTGTATGCCTATTGGATTTCCTTTTCTGTAACTTGCCTGTTCTTATATTTTTGCCTGCTTTTCTATTAGAGCTTCTGTCTTTTTTTCATTAAGTTACAGAAGTTCCTTATATAGTCTAGATAATGATCTGTTGTTAGTTTTAGAAATTTTATATATTTTCTCCCATTCTGTTATTGATTGATTTTTCAAGTCTTTTCCTGTCTGTCGATCTGACATGGTTTGCATTTTCTAGTAACTTTATAGTTTTTCCTCTTACATATAGATATATCTAGATCACACTTTTGCATATGGTAATACATAAGGATCTAGTTTTATTTTTCTTCATGTATTGATACAGTTTTCCCCACACTTTTGGTAAGTACTTACATCTTTTGTTCATAATTAGTAGTGCCACGTTTATCCTATATGAAGCGCCCATTCGTACACAAATCTACCTTTGAGCTGTGAGCCTTTATCAATGATCTATTTGTATAGTTTTGTACTAGTACTTCCGGCTTTTTTTTTTTTTCTTTACCCTATGGCTTTGGGTATATCTTAATATCTAGTAGAGCAGATCTTCCTTTTTTCACTCTTATCTTTTAAGATTTATTTAGCTATTTATGGGGTTATAATCTTCTATTTAGGCAATGGCAGCCCACACCAGTACTCTTGCCTGGAGAATCCCAGGGACAGGGGAGCTTGGTGGGCTGCTGTCTGTGGGGTCGCACAGAGTCAGACAGAACTGAAGTGACTTAGCAGCAGCAGGATATTTAAAAGAGTAGCAGTGATAGATGGGTCCATTTTATCTTGTTTGTGATTTTTAAGTAATGCATTTAGTTTCTCCATTACACATGACATTCTTTGTAGGCTTTTAATATATAATCTTTACCAAGTTGTGGGTGTTTACTTCTGTTCCTATTTCACTAAGGGTTAGCATCATAAATAGAAATGAACTCAAAAGTATTTTTCTCTATCAATTGAGATAAATCATTTGATTTTTCTCTTTTAATTTATTCATGTGATGTATTCCTTTGAAATTTTTAAGTGTTGAACTCTGCTTTCTTGAGTTAAATTTACCTGATGAAATGAATACATTTTTGAAAATATACTGTTGATTCACTAAATAATTTTATTTGAATTTTTGCATCTATATTTCATAAGTGAAATTGTATAAATTTTCATCTCTTATAGTTGTCTGTTTGGTTTTAGAATGAGGATTATGCTAGCCTCATAAATAAGACTAACTGTCATTGTTTTTCTAACACTGAAATCAATTGGATATGATAGTTTGTTTCATGAAAGTTTGGTAGATTTAACTAGCAAATCCCTCTGGACCTGAGGGATTTTCCTTGAAATTTTTTCACTTCATGTAAGTTTTTCAATGTATTAGCATATTGTTCATAATACTCTCATTTAAAGAATTTTACTACATTGTTTTTCCTTTTACAATCTGTATTTTGTGTATTTGCCTCTTCCCTTTTTTTTTTTTTCTTGACCAGTCTTCTCAAAGATCTATTAACCTTTTTAGAGAATTAAACTCTAGTTTTGTTCATGTTTTCTGTTGTTTTATTTTTGGTGTGTGTGTGTGTGTGTGTATGTGGGGGTGATTATCTGCTTATTAATTTCTGTGATTTGTCTTTTTTCTCTGTTCTTTTACTTTCTTCATTGTATTGGATGATTAACTAGTTTATTAATATTTCTTGTTTAATAATAAGTGTACTTAAAGCTGTACATTTCCTTCTTAGTTCTGCTTCAACTGTATCCCACAATTTTTCACTTGTTGTGCTTTTATTATTTTTCAATTTTAAATATTTATGAATTCATTTATGGTTTGCTTTTAACCCAAGGTTAATTTAATAATTTTGTTTCTTAATATATGCTAACTTTGTCTATTATTCTGTTATTAATTTCTAATGGCATCATATCATGGTATAAGAATGCAGATTGTGTGATATCGAACCTTTGGTATTTATTGAGTCTTCCTTTATAGACATTATCATGATGTCTTTTTAGAAGTGTTCTATTATTTGTCATGAATGATTTTATGTTCTTTATTTGTTGGATATAGAGTTCTCTGTATATCTAATAACTTGAAATTTGTAGTTGTACTGTAAAAGTATTCTGTGTCTCTATTCATTTCTATTTTTTGTTTTTGTATGTTTAATCTATCAATTCCTAATTAAAGTGTTAAAATATCCAAGTGTTTCCTTTGTCTCTGCAATTCTGCTATAAGCAAGTACATGATGCAAGATGTATTTTGTCCTGTTCTTTGTCTCTTAATTCTATCTTGTCAGATTTTAAGAATGCTACTCAAGCTTTGTTCATATTTGTCAGTGTATCTTTTCTATCTTTTTTATTTTCAACTTGTTTACATCTCTTAATTTTAGGTATATATCTTTTAGACTGAATATTGTTGAGTATTTGTTTTAATTCAGTCTATAAGTCTGTCTTTTAATTGGTAAGTTTAATTTGTGTATATTTGCTATAATTTCTCTTATATTAGGACTTATTTCTGGCATTTAATTTTATAATTTCCATTTATGGTACTCTTTTTTTTTTTTTTTTCTACTTTCCATTGGGATAAATCAACTTTTCTCTTGCTTTTTAGAAATTTATGTATTCTATTTTCTTGCACTTTAATGGAAGATCTTAAACTTAAGATCTAATCTCATGTTATTTACCCTTATTGATTTTTCCATGCACAATAACTGCCACTTTCCTCCAATAAGATTAGTACTTCATCCATATCCTATTTATCTTCTACACACATCTACCCTATCATAGTAACATCATCTAGAATTTTAATCCATGTTTCCATCTCACTTTTACAGTTTCTTCATGGTTGATTTAGGAAAAGGAAACACAGATCATACTAGTTTGCTACCTTGACAGAAACCAGAAAAACTCAAAGTTTTGTAGTAAATTAACAGCATTTGTCTTACTTTGAGGTACCCCACTTTGATCACAGATGGTGAGTTGATAACTTAATCAGCATTTTTCTCCACCCCACCCTTATAACAGGTAGAAAACGTGAAATTACTGGATCGTTATGTAGGTAAGAAACCAGCTAATGGAAGTCTGTATCTTACTGCAACCCACCTAATCTATGTGGAAGCTTCTGGGACAGCCCGAAAAGAGACATGGGTATGTATGTTCATAGGAAGAAATATCAGAGTCTTAAAGAATTTTGTATACATGCTTTCTCACATGGTAGTTTTTTGAAATTTCAGTTAACAGTTAAATTGCTGTAAAACCTTGTCTTCAAAGACTCTATTCTGGGTGGGTCTTTTCATAAATTGAATCATATAATTTCTCTTCCCTCAAGTTGTTGACTATAGTAATTTTAAACTATATGAGACTTTTCCTCAATATTTTAAGGTAAAGTGATCTCTACGTATTTTCAAGATGCCTACTTGGTAAGCATCCTGAAGTAATTTAAAACCTTGCTACACATAAAATTGCTACACATAAAGTTGGTTCAACAACTAAGAACATCTGTATAACCTGGGAGCTTGTTAAAAATGCAAAAGCTCAGGCCTAAGGTTTTAAATTTCTAAAATGCTCTCAGGTGATGCTGGTGGCCCATGGACTATATTTTGGGTAGCAATAATATAGACCAGCTGTCTAACCTAAGACAGAGTGGTGTGTGTGTGTGTGTGTGTGTGTGTGTGTGTATGCATTGTTACATCTTTAAATAATATTCTGTAATTAGTTTAGCACTAGTAACATTCCTTTACATTACTTTATGCCTTACTTATCCTAGAGTATCATAATTTAATCTTAATCATTAGATTTATGCTTAGACCTCTGTAGCAAGTAAAATATGCTTCTGATATATGGCATAGCACAGCAATTAAGACTAGAGCTAGTGTGTTCAGGGTGAAATCCCAGCTTCAACATTTACTACCTTTGTAACCTTGGGCAAGTTATTTAACTTCTCTGAGGCTCACTTCCCTCATCTGTAAAATAAATGAAATAATAATGCTTGGTTATAGAAATAAAAATGTTGTGCCTAAAATCATGTCTGGCCATGATAGAGACTATTTTATAAGTATAAAATGAATTAAACAGACTGTATATTATAAAAAAGTATTTTAATACTTCCTTTTTAAAAATACCATGACTTTTCCCATATGACATTATATCTTGTTCACTTTGGTATGATGAAAGGATTGAGAAAAGAAGAATCAGGAAAGTTGGTTTTAGCTAGACTCAGTTGTACACTGACTATATGAACTTGGGCAAGTGACTCTTGCTTTCTGGGCTTCAGTTTCCTCATCTGTAAAATTAGGTGGTTAGATTATATAATTAGTAAGGACTCTTTAATTTCTAACAGTTTGGGAACCAGTTCTTTAGTACTGTGTCATGAGCCTTTTCCCTTTCTACCTGCATTTACAGACAGCATATATCTCCACTAATCAATGAATATGGTAAAGTTGCAGGATATAAAATCAACACACAGAAATCCCTTGCATTCTTATACACTAATAATGAGAAAATAGAAAGAGAAATTAAGGAAACAATCTCATTCACCATTGCAACGAAAAGAATAAAATACTTAGGAATATATCTACCTAAAGAAACTAAAGACCTATATATAGAAAACTATAAAACACTGGTGAAAGAAATCAAAGAGGACACTAATAGATGGAGAAATATACCATGTTCATGGATCGGAAGAATGAATATAGTGAAAATGAGTATACTACCCAAAGCAATCTATAGATTCAATGCAATCCTTATCAAGCTACCAACAGTATTTTTCACAGAGCTAGAACAAATAATTTCAGGTATTTTTCACAGAGCTAGAAAAAATAATTTCACAAACTGTATGGAAATACAAAAAACCTCGAATAGCCAAAGCAATCTTGAGAAAGAAGAATGGAACTGGAGGAATCAACCTGCCGGACTTCAGGCTCTACTACAAAGCCACAGTCATCAAGACAGTATGGTACTGGTACAAAGACAGAAATATAGATCAATGGTCCAAATTTGTTTCTACTGTGTATTATTTCAAATCTAATGAACTACATTGGGAAGGGAGAACTTATGTTAACTTTCTATATGTCAAAGGAGGCATATTTACCCAGTTAGTACTGTTAATGAAGCTCTTTCCAGCCTTAGTCTACTTCACTTTCTGCCTCTAAGTCACCAGTTTTTTGCCTGGCACCTGTTTTCAATGATCAGTGTTTTACTGCTCAAACATAGATCTACCATATTGATCAGGAGGGCTTTGATATTCTTGAAATTTGATCTATTAATCCTGTTACATTATCAGTAGTTTTTTGACCCTTCAAAACTTCCACAACAAGAATTAAGTTTGACAAAATAGTTAAGACAGACATTAAGATGAAAAATTCCTTCTTGGAATATGTGAATAGTCCTGCATCTACCCCATTCTTAGATGATGGATATGATTAAAAGATTTCCTGAAAGAGATTTGTTTTCAAAATAAATGGGAGCTGGGGTATAGATTGTGTGAGATGGAGGAAAAGAAAATAAAATGATGATAGGATGGCCATTCCAGGCACAGGTCAGGAAGTCCAGAAAAAAAAAAGTACACTTAGGCTTTAGTGGCAGGAAACATCAGAGACACAGATAGGAGGAGAACATCAAAGACTAAAAATGTAAAACCATGATTCCATGGCATTTTGAAATTATAAAGAGAGACTTGCATTATTTGTATACAGTTTCTTGTACCAGTTCCTTTTCCATTTCTTTTTTGCTGCATTAGCATGAGCAGGGATGATGAAACTAAAGACTTAATAATCCTTCATATTTTTTTTTTAAAATCAGAGTTATTAACCTGTACTCCCATGGGAAATAACTTTCTTAACTACAGTACAGTGCTTATATATAGTTATTTTAGTCCTTAGTCTTATAGTTTCTACTTATTCCCTGAGTCACTTAGGTAAAAAAAAAAAAAAAAATCCTTCATTTCTTCTTTACTGTCACTAGAGTCTAAGATGTGGAAGAGAAATTTTCCTTGTAGTATTTCTGCTGCTGCTAAGTCACTTCAGTCGTGTCTGACTCTGTGCGACCCCATAGACAGCAGCCCACCATGCTTCCCCGTCCCTGGGATTGTCCAGGCAAGAACACTGGAGTGGGTTGCCATTTCCTTCTCCAATGCATGAAAGTGAAAAGTGAAAGTGAAGTTGCTCAGTCGTGTCCGACTCTGTGCGACCCCATGGACTGCTGCCTACCAGGCTCCTCCGTCCATGGGATTTTCCAGGCAAGAGTACTGGAATGGGGTGCCATTGCCTTCTCCGTGTAGTATTTCTAGTTACATTTTAATTCTAGGACTAGAGTTTTTAGACTTTCTAGAGAAATAACTGTGAACAAAGTTAGACTGTCATGGTTCAAATTCTGTCTGTGCTACTTTTTGGATGAATGTCCTTTGATGAAGAATTCACATTTAAGAGCTTTGATTTCTTCGTTCCCGAAATGAGATTATTATACCTTAAAGCATTGTTACAGGGGTTAAATAGTTAATGATCATGGAACACTTCATTAGCAATAAAGCAAAATACCAATTATTAATCATTTTAACTAGTAATTTAATAGAACAAGAGGAAGTTCTATTTTTCTCTGTGACAGTCATTCTACTATGATTTTTAAACTCCAGCAGTCTGGTGGGCTATAGTCCATGGAATTGCAAAGGGTCGGACACGACTCTGCATGGGCACGACTCTCTGCACAGACACAGTCGGACATGACAACCCAGAGACTAAACAATAACAATAGTTCTAGAAGCCATCTGTTCTGAGCCAAATTCACCACAACTGCCCCATAAATCTCCTAACCTTATATCCCTAAGGAGAGAAAAGTTTTATACCATAATTTGCTTTGCATTGAAAGTGTGAAAGTGATAGTGTTAGTCGCTTGGTTGTGTCCGACTCTTTGCAACACATGGACTGTAGCCCACCAGGCTCCTCTGTCCATGGCAAGAATACTGGAGTGGATAGCCATTCCCTTCTCTAGGGGATCTTCCCAACGCAGGGATTGAACCCAGGTCTCCTGCATTGCAAGCAGATTTTTTTACCACTATTTACTTCTGTTTGACAGAAACCCAGTTTTGCCTTACAATGGATGGTTATAGGCTGTAGATATGACCACATGGTTATGCTGTTACCATTACTGAGAGTCAAGCACACTGATAGTTACAGATCTAGTGCATGTCTGTGATCTTTGTTGTTGTTCTTTTCTGTTTTGTAGATTGCACTGCATCATATTGCAACTGTGGAGAAATTGCCTGTCACTAGCCTGGGTTGTCCCCTGATCCTCCGCTGCAAGAATTTCCGGGTGGCCCACTTTGTTTTAGAATCTGATATTGTGTGCCATGAGGTTTATATTTCACTGCTAAAGCTTTCTCAACCAGGTAGTTATGATAGTATTTTTATCTGTTTTAAATAATTTTTTAATTATCCACCCCTCCACCAGAACAGCATAATGGAAGGATCATGGGCTATGGAGTTCAATAGACTTAAATAAGTTTGAATCTGGGCTCTGTTTCTTACAGCTCCATGGTACTTGGGCAAGATGCATAACCTTTGAAGTCAGCTTTGTCACCTATAAAAATAGTGATAGTATAAGCTCGCAATGATAGTTGTTTCATGCATTTTCATTCAGTACTTGGTATATTGTAGATGTTTGACAGATGTTACTTCCTTCTCTTTCTTTCATCTTAAATATCAACTTGTAAATTTTTCCACAGTTCAGGAAGTAAGACTGCTTTGGAGCAAAATTTTTTTGTTGTTGCCTTGCAAGCTGTATGTTTTGCCTGTTGTTCCTACCCCTACCTTTGGTTCCAACTAGCAAACTAGGGAAATTTATCAGAGTGTTTAAACAGTTATCCCTACTTCCTCTGGCCTCACCTTCTTATCTTCTAGCCGAACTCCAGGTGGCTAACCCATAAGCTTCCTCTGGATTCGAATTATATTTCCCTTCACATTTTCTTCTACCTGTGGCCTAGAATAATTTCTTAGAATTTGCTGGTATTCTATATTCAGAGGCTATTTGTTAGCTGGCCCAGCATTTTGTAAAAGGTTCTGGAATACTCCATCCATCTCTGGAAAAGTTATTGCCATAGTTCAGTTCAGTTCAGTCACTCAGTCATGTCCAACTCTTTGTGACCCCATGAACCACAGCACGCCAGGACTCCCTGTCCATCACCAACACCCAGAGTTCACACAAAACCATGTCCATTGAGTCGGTGATACCATCCAACCATCTCATCCTCTGTCATTCCCTTCTCCTCCTGCCCTCAATCTTTCCCAGCATCAGGGTCTTTTCCAGTGAGTCAGCTCTTCGCATCAGGTGGCCAAAGTATTGGAGTTTCAGCTTCAGCATCAGTCCTTCCAATGAACACCCGTTATTGATCTCCTTTAGGATGGACTGATTGGATCTCCTTGTAGTCCAGGGGACTCTCAAGAGTCTTCTCCAACACCACAGTGCAAAAGCATCAATTCTTCAGCACTCAGCCTTCTTCACAGTCCAACTCTCACATCCATACATGACCACTGGAAAAACCATAGCCTTGACTAGACGGACCTTTGTTGACAAAGTGATGTCTCTGCTTTTTAATATGCTGTCTAGTTTGGTCATAACTTTCCTTCCAAGGAGTGTAAGCATCTTTTAATTTCATGGCTGCAATCAACATCTGCAGTGATTTTGGAGCCCCCGTCTATTTCCCATGAAGTGATGGGACCGGAAGCCATGATCTTAGTTTTCTGAATGTTGAGCTTTAAGTGAACTTTTTCACTCTCCTCTTTCACTTTCATCAAGAGGCTCTTTAGTTCTCTTCACTTTATGCCATAAGGGTGGTGTCATCTGCATCTCTGAGGTTTTTGATATTTCTCCCAGAAATCTTAATTTCATCTTGTGCTTCTTCCACCCCAGGGTTTCTCATGATGTGCTCTGCATATAAGCTAAATAAGCAGGGTGACAATATACTACCTTGATGTACTCCTTTTCCTATTTGGAACCAGTCTCTTGTTCCATGTCCACTTCTAACTGTTGCTTCCTGACCTGCGTACATGTTTCTCAAGAGTCAGGTCAGCTGGTCTGGTATTCCCATCTCTTTCAGAATTTTCCACAGTTTATGGTGATCAACACAGTCAAAGGCTTTGGCATAGTCAATAAAGCAGAAATAGATGTTTTTCTGGAACCCTTTTGCTTTTTTGATGATCCAATGGATGTTGGCAATCTGATCTCTGGTTCCTCTGCCTTTTCTAAATCCAGCTTGAACATCTGGAAGTTCACGGTTCACGTATTGCTGAAGCCTGGCTTGGAGAATTTTGAGCATTACTTTACTAGCATATGAGATGAGTGCAATTGTGCGGTAGTTTGAGCATTCTTTGGCATTGCCTTTCTTTGGGATTGGAATGAAAACTTACCTTTTCCAGTCCTGTGGCCACTGCTGAGTTTTCCAAATTTGCTGGCATATTGAGTGCAGCACTTTCACAGCATCATCTTCCAGGATTTGAAATAGCTCAACTGGAATTCCATCACCTCCACTAGCTTTGTTCGTAGTGATGCTTCCTAAGCCCCACTTGCCTTCCCATTCCAGGATATCTGGCTCTAGGTGAGTGATCACAGCCTTGTGATTATCTGGGTCATAAAGGTCTTTTTTGTATAGTTCTGTGTATTCTTGCCACCTCTTCTTAATATCTTCTGCTTCTGTTAGGTCCATACCATTTCTGTCCTTTATCGAGCCTATCTTTGCATGAAATGTTCCCTTGGCATCTCTCATTTTCTTCAGGAGATCTCTAGTCTTTCCATTCTATTGTTTTCCTCTATTTCTTTGTGCTGATCACTGAGAAAGGCTTTCTTATCTCTCCTATTCTTTGGAACTCAGCATTCAAATGCTTATATCTTTCCTTTTCTTCTTTGCTTTTTGCTTCTCTTCTTTTCACAGCTATTTGTTAGGCTTCCTCAGACAGCCATTTTGTCTTTTTGCATTTCTTCTTCTTGGGGATGGTCTTGATCCCTGTCTCCTGTATAGTGTCATGAACCTCTGTCCATAGTTCATCAGGCACTTTATCAGATCTAGTCCCTTAAATCTATTTCTCACTTCCACTGTATAATTGTCAGGGATTTGATTTAGGTCATCCCTGAATAATCCAGTGGTTTTCTTCACTTTCTTCCATTTCAGTCTGAATTTGGCAATAAGGAGTTCATGATCTGAGTCACAGTCAGCTCCTGGTCTTGTTTTTGCTGACTGTATAGAGCTTCTCCATCTTTGACTGCAAAGAATATAATCAATCTGATTTTGATGTTGACCATGTGGTGATGTCCATGTGTAGAGTCTTTTCTTGTGTTGTTAGAAGAGGGTGTTTGCTATGACCAGTGTGTTCTCTTGGCAAAACTCTATGAGCCTTTGCCCTGCTTCATTCTGTACTCCAAGGCCAAATTTGCCTGTTACCTCAGTTGTTTCTTGACTTCCTACTTTTGCATTCCAGTCCCCTATAATGAAAAGGAGAGCTTTTTTGGGGTGTCAGTTCTAAAAAGTCTTGTAGGTCTTCAAAGAACCGTTCAACTTCAGCTTGTTTAGCATTAATGGTCGGGGAATAGACTTACATTACTGTGATATTGAATGGCTTGCTTGCAAATGAACGGAGTTCATTCTGTCGTTTAGTTTGCTGATTCCTAGAATGTCAGCGTTCACTCTTTCCATCTCCTTTTTGACCACTTCCAATTTGCCTTGGTTCATCGACCTAACATTCCAGGTTCCTATGCGATATTGTTCTTTACAACATCGGACCTTGCTTCTATCACCAGTCACATCCACAGCTGGGTGTTGTTTTTGCTCTGGCTCCATACCTTCATTCTTTCTGGAGTTATTTTTCCACTGATTTCTAGTAGCATATTGGGTACCTACTGACCTGAGGAGTTCATCTTTTCAGTGTCCTATCTTTTTGCCTTTTCATACTGTTCATGGGGTTCTCAAGGCAAGAATACTAATGTGGTTTGCCATTCCTTTCTCCAGTGGAGCACATTCTGTCAGACCTCTCCACCATGACCCATCAGTGTGGGGTGGCCCCACGGGCATGGCTTAGTTTCATTGAGTTAGAAAAGGCTGTGGTCCATGTGATCAGATTGGCTAGTTGTCTGTGATTGTGGTTTCAGTTTGTCTTCCCTCTGATGCCCTCTCTCCCTGCCTACCATCTTACTTTGGTTTCTCTTTTATTGCCACATAATCAATTTGTTGCCACAATTTATTGCCACATAAGTTGATCAAATGAGTTATTAACTATATGTTGAATTTTGTTAAAGAGGAAGTAGGGTTGACAGAAGAACAGATGGCTGTTTATCAGCCAGAAGCAGGTACTTGTTTTGACTAAACAAAATGCAAGAACACTGCTAATGTTTTGCTATATGTTACAACAAATACTGCAGTTAAGACATTGAAGATCAATTAAAAATTTTGGTAAGGACCACTTTCTCAGTGTGTTAAAACTGGAAAATTGAATTCAGTCCATTATCCAGCATTGGGATCATATAAATATTTTTAAAAGAAGACTCTGAAGCATTATTTCAATTCTTATTCCTTGTACACAAATAAAGGCAGCCTTGTACACAAATTATTGTCCTTTTCAGGGGCTGATGACAAATACTCCCTTAGGGAGAAGAAAATCTAGCCTTTATTGCATTATTTGATGTTAAGTTTCATTCATTATTACTTATTTTCATGCCTATATTTCTTCTATAGAATTACCTGAAGATCTGTATGCTTTTTCATATAATCCCAAGTTCTCAAAAGACATGAGGGAAAGTGGATGGAAGCTGATTGACCAAACATCAGACTTTGGACGTATGGGAATTCCTAACAGGTACTGGACTATAACAGATGCCAACAGAAACTATGAGGTAATTTTGTTATTGTTTTATTTTGGTTCACTTAATTGAAACAGAAGTATTTCAGCAAACAAAGTTTTGAAAAGGGAAGAAACCACTCATTATCTCTCCTTTTCATTCAACATTCAGCCATTCAACAAGATTTTTATTAAGTAACTAATGCATTTAAAACACCAAGTCAGAGTTCTCATAGTCTAAAGAATAGGGTGCTATGAGAGCATAGATGAAGAATATGGAATTCAAAGTGGAATGCCAGTAAGAGCCTCAAATGCTGGCGAATAGCCTGGAGAAGGGATTCTATCCTAACTTATACAGGGAGAGAAGGAAGGAAGTCAGTAAATAAACTCAGATCATGGATAAATTGAAGAATTTGAACGTTATTCTGAGGACCATAACCACAAGAGTATTTTGATTTGGAAATGTCTGTAAGTATATTTGTATTTTAGAAAGATAACTTTGATATTAGTATGAAGAATTGGTTTGCTGGAGTTAAGAATGCAGGAGAGTGATATGAGAAGTGATGAGAACCTGAACTAAGGCAAGGGCTATGGATGGTGAGGAGGAGATAGTTTTAACAGATTTTTAGGTAGTAGAAGTTAAAGAATTTGGTGACACATTAATGTGGCTGGGAGAAAGAGGGAGAAGTTTAGTAGGCATCCCAGGTTTCCTGGTTTCTGGCTTAGGTGACCCAAGTGGGTATGGATATGTTAGCAAGATAAGGATCACAAGAAGAGGGTCAGACAGTATCTTTAGTTTTAGACGTGAGTTTAAGGTGATTTAAAAAATCAGGTATTTGATATCAAGCATTTTAGCCTAGATCTCCAGAAAGATTTCTGGGCCAAGTATAGAATCTCTCAAGTGTATTGATTCACTAGGAGGACCTGGCATATAGTCACTTGTGACTGTGATTTATTACAGTGAAAATATAGAAGGCAAAATCAACAAAGGGAAAAAGAGTAAAGTCTGGGGAAAACCAAACAAAAGTTGAAGGTTTTGCCCTTTCCCAGTGGAGTCACATAGGACATGCTTCAACTCCTCTAGCAATGTGACATGTGCAAAATGTTTCCACCTATAATGTTAGTTATTCTTAAGGTACATTTTGTTCTTATATATCTCAATATTTTCATTTCTAGAAAATAATAGCATACTTGGAAGAGCTTTTTACGTCAAGGATATTTTTGTTCTTATTTTTGAGGAATCGATGATTCTAGCTTATAGATAATGGATAGCTAATGCTTGAGTGCTATTCCAACCTGTTGCTGCTAGCAGGTAAAAAAAAATGTAAGAAGATTAAGTTTAAAAAATTGAGTTTGTTTTCTTTTAGATATGCAGTACCTACCCTCTTGAAATAGTGATTCCTAAATCTGTTACATTGGGAACGGTGGTTGGAAGTTCAAAGTTCAGAAGTAAAGAACGTGTGCCTGTGCTGTCCTACCTCTACAAAGAGAACAATGTGAGTTGACAAAACTTCTCTGATGAGAACTAAACTTGGCTCTAGAAGACCTGGGTTTAAGTCACACTACTGTCACTTACTAGCTTTGTGACGTCAAGCATGTTACTTCTCTGAACTTTAGTACTTTTGAGGGGTTTTAAGTGGGTCATATCAGGAAAAATATATGTGTACTTTGTAAATTTTAAAGTGCTATGTAGATGTTAAGTGGCATTTGTAGTGTGTTCATTTATTTCTTTCCTGTTCTGCCAGCTCCTGCTTGATGGCAAGTAACTGTTAAATGAATGGGAACAGTCATATGGAAGGATATTTGTAGACTGTTGCCTCTCACTATAACACAGATTTCCTTATTCTTTCTCACTGTTTTTCATATAATTTAGGGTCTTATGGGAAAGCACTTGACTCCTCTGAGTCCCCTTCCATAAGAAGAGACTTCTTGCCTCTTGTGGTCTCTCTGAGATCTGGAATTAGACAAATAGTCAAGTTCTCAGGTGTTCAAGTGCTAAAGAGTATAGTAATGTAAGTGGTTGTCTGTGTCAAACTGTTGAAGTAAGCAGACTATATAACAACACTACCAAAATGTAAGGCAGTTCATTAACTCATCATTATTAGATGTACCTGCTACATAGCTGTGCTATTTTCATATTGAAATGGCTTTAAACAAACCAGTACTATGATTTGGCATTAACTCCTAAAATGAGTGAATTCTGTTCTCTTAAGAAACTCTAGATCTTTGTTCTATCTTGAATTCTTAAGTGAGCCTCTGGTATATGGGTGATATCACTGGGACTATAAAAAGCAAGAAAATTTCAGAAAAAATACTAGCCTAATACATACTAAAAATAGATAAAATTTTATTAAAAACCTCACGATGTGATTTTCTTGTAGTCTGGATTTGTCAAGACTGGGTTGGGAATCTTAGCCATGTAGAAGAAAGAAAAGACTATCTGAGCAACAGTTTGTAGTAACACAGCCCACATGCTGGAGTGGGGAGGGAGGAAGGAAGCTGAGCTCAGTGTTACTGAAATGCTGGATTTCAGGGCTACATATTTTTTTTATTTCACTATCTTGAGTTGGCTCATCCTCTTCTACTCACTGAACATGGGAACAAGGAGGATTTTTTTACCACCTGTAAATATGATCACTCAACTGACAAACATTTTTCTTTACAGGCTGCCATTTGCCGCTGTAGCCAGCCTCTATCTGGATTTTATACTCGTTGCATAGATGATGAACTCCTGCTAGAGGCTATTCGCCAGACAAATCCAGGGAGCCAGTTCTTGTATGTTGTAGACACAAGACCAAAGGTATCTATGTATCAAAACCCTCTCTAATACTTCTATTTTACTCATGCTGCAATGCCCCTCCCATGTAATGAGCTTTGCAATGTTAATGCGAAAGTTGGATTTGTGCATATGGGCTTGTTGTTGTTCAGTCCCTAAGTCATTTCTGACTCTTTGTGACCCTATGGACTGCAACACGCCAAGCTAACCTGTCCTTCACTATCTCCTGGAGGTTGCTCAAGCTCATGTCCATTGAGTCGATGATGCCATCCAACTATCTTACCCTCTGTCGCTCCCTTCTCCTCCTGCCCTCAATCTTTCCCATCATGAGGGTCTTTTCCAATAAGTCAGCTCTTTGCATCAGGTGGCCAAAGTATTGGAGCTTCAGCATCAATCCTTCCAATGAATATTCAGGGTTGATTTCCTTTAGGATTGACTGGTTTGATCTCCTTGCTGTCCAAGGGACTCTCAAGAGTGTTCTCCAGAAGCACAGTTCGAAAGCATCACTTCTTTGGTACTCAGCCTTCCTTATGGTCCAGGTCTTACATCTGTACATGACTACTGGAAAAACCATAGCATTGACTATATGGACTTTTGTCAACAAAGTGATGTCTCTGCTTTTTAATATGCCATCTAGGTTTGTCATAGCTTTTCTTCCAAGAAGCAAGTGTCTTTTAATTTCATGGCTGTAGTCACCGTCCGCAATGATGTTGAAGTCCAATAATATAAAATCTGCCACTGTCTCCATTTTTTTACCATCTATTTGCCATGAAGTCGACAGCTTATGGTGAATGATGTCAGATTCGTGATCTCCAAAGAAGATTTAGCTTTCCGACCAGTGACCAGGCTTGATCATTCAAGAGCTTTTGTGTAGCAGAATTTTATTAAAATATAAAAAGGGACAGAGAAAGCTTCTGACAAAGACATCAGAAGGGGGATGGAGAGTGCTCCTCTAACTAGTCTTAGCAAGGGAGCTATATACTTTTTAATTGGTTATTACAGTAAACCAAAAGAATGTCTCAAGGTTGTAAAGATCTTACTAGACCCACTCCCACAATTTACATTTTAAGATGACAGGATTAGAATTAACAATAGAAAGATTTTACCAGACCCACTCCCATAATATACATTTTAAGATAACAAGATTAGTTAAAAGGTTCTCAAGAAGGAGAAACTTGTCCTCAAGCAGGATACATTGTTGTTATATAATCCTTACTAAGACTAGTGAGGGCTTCCCTGATGGCTCAGAGGTTAAAGCATCTGCCTGGAATGCGGGAGACCCGGGTTTGATCCCTGGGTCGGGAAGATCCCCTGGAGAAGGCAATGGCAACCCATTCCAGTACTCTTGCCAGGAGAATCCCACGGAGGGAGGAGCCTGGTAGGCTACAGTCCATGGGATCACAAAGAGTCGGACATGACTGAGTGACTTAACTCACTCACTCACTCAAGACTAGTGAAAGTCGCTCAGTCATGACTCTTTGCAACTCTATGGACTGTCGGCTACCAGGCTTCTCAGCAGACAGTCCATGGAGTTTTTCAGGCAAGAGTACTGGAGTGGGTTGCCATTTCCTTCTCCAGGGGATCTTTCTGACCTAGGGATCGAATCCTGGTCTCCCACACTAAGACTAAGGAATGTAGAAAAAATGTTTGTCCTTTCCTTCTTCCAGACCCCTATCTCCTCTTTGAGAGCCCCAGACCCTTTGTTCCTCTTTGGGGACCATGGACTTCTTATCAACCTACCTAAAAATTGACTCTCTCATTCCCCCCTTTTCTTTTAGGAGAATTGTGTTGCCAAGGGAAAGGGGCATCATTTTCATTCCATAACTACTTCCTGCTTTTGAGGAGTGTCATCCCTAAATTGTGGAGGCAACATATTCTCCTAACCCTCATATTGAGTGTCTCTGATCCAGGGGCCCCAAGTAATAGTTGGAGGAGGCTGTGGCACTTGTAGGAGCCTGGACAACTATTTGTAACTTAAAAGTTTTCAGACAGTTAGAAACAAATCCCATTATACAGTTACAGATCTAAGGCAAAATAGTCATTAAACCAAGTTAAAACATAATCAATATTAAAAGTTACATTATGTCCATAATTAAGGCACAATATGTTATCAGTCCCTCTTAGGCTTGTTAGATGTAATGAGATCAAGAAGAGGCATCAGATATGATTGTTGTTGGTGAAGGTATTTGCAGACTTGAAGAAAGTCCTTTCCATGAATGAGAGAAACTAACCATGTTAAACCTTCAATTGATGAGGAAGGGAGTGCTCCACAGAAACGGCAGTTAGAACGATTGTGTCAGCTGGGTCAGGGGTCACCTCCTGGGGTTCTTGTAATGTCTCTTGAAAAGCTGAAAGCTGAGTCACATAGTTAATTCTAAGGCTTTAGGATCTAAGACAATATCTGTGTGCAAAAACTGTCATAGAGACAGTCCCTTCTTTGGGGGATAGTTCAAGCCCTCATTAAAGGCTGGGCAATTTCCCCATAACCCAGAATCCAAATGTGCCAGTAGCCTGTAGTGCCCAAGAGGATTATCCTCTCAGTTGTCTTAAAGTCATAGGTAGAGGATGGTATAGTATAGGTTTAACTCTAGAAAGCATTCTTCAAATCAATGACTGAAAAAATATTTGGCTCATTCAGGAATTTCAGACAATAAAGTATAAGGATTAGGCATTTATTATTCATAAATCTTGAACTAGTCTCCATTTATCATTTGACTTTTTCACACCCAAAATAGGAGTGTTGCATAGACTATTACAAGGAATTAATAGCTCCTGTTCCTTTAAATTTTCAATGATGGGTTTTAACTCTTCCTTAACCTCAGGCTTTAATGGATACTGTTTTTGATGTGGAAATAAGTGAGGGTCTTTGAGCTTGATAAGGAAAGGAACAACATTTTGTGCTCAACCCACAGTTTTTCTATCAGCCCACACTCTATGATTTACATTTTCTTCAGTTAAAAGAGCAGGTTCCATATTCATGAAAACAGAGGCCTGGACCTTGTTCAGTATGCTACTGCTGCTAAGTCGCTTCAGTCATGTCTGACTCTGTGCGACCCCATAGACGGCAGCCCACCAGGCTCCCCGTCCCTGGGATTCTCCAGGCAAGAACACTGGAGTAGGTTGCCATTTCCTTCTCCAATGCATGAAAGTGATCAGTGAAAGTGAAGTCGCTCAGTCATGTCCGACTCTTAGCGACACCATGGACTGCAGGCTACCAGGCTCCTCTGTCCATGGGATTTTCCAGCCAAGAGTACTGGAGTGGGGTGCCATTGCCTTCCCTCCCCAAAAGGGGTGAGGGAGACTTTGGCAGGATCAGAAACTCCTGAGAAAACAGCAGAGTCCCAGTTGCAGCTTAAAGTATGACTGAAATAATAGCATTTGGCTCATCTTGACAGTCACATTACAGTAGTGGATTGGGAGGAAAGTGGACCAGGGGCTTGAGTGAGCACTGAGAAAGTTGCCTCAGGGTCCAAAAGAAAATCGACTGATTGGCCCGCCATAGTTATTAATATCTGGGGTTCCTCAGGTGTTATTAGGATGGGAGCTTGTGTGGGGACCCCAAGGCACCTTCAGTCCTGATTGTCTTGAGAGTCTGACCCCTGGGGCCTGCACCTCGAGGGCAGTCTCTTATCCACTATGGTCCTTTGCAGACTGAACATGGAACAGGGGCAGCTTAGATGCCTGAGGGCAACTTCATATGAGATGCCCCTCCTTTCCACAGTAATAACAAGCCCATCCCTTTTCACCTGGTTTCCTCTGGGCGTTTTTCTCTTCAGGCTGATTCATAGAAGTTTTCATAGCCATCACTAGAGCCTGGGCCTTTCCTTTGGTTCTTTTCTGTTGTTGTTTCTCCTCCTCATATTCTCTACTGTAATATACTGTCTGAGCCAGCTGTAACTGTTTTTCTTAAGACTTATTTGGTCCAAATGCCTGTTTTCATAACTTATGGTGGATATCTGGAGCTGACTGAGTGAGAAATCTATCTTTTAAGATCATTCCTTCTCTGCCCTTTTGGGATCAACATCAGTAAACTTACAGAGAGCCTCTTGTAGTCTAAGAATTTACCAGGAGTTTCCTTCTCCCCCTGTTCTATGTCAGTCAACTTAGCATAGTTTAAGGTCAGCATAGTTTAAAGTCTTAGTGAATGCTCATTTTAGTCCTTCAAGAATGCATCTGACAAAGTGGTTCTGTTATGAGAACTGCTTGGCTTCCAATAGGAAGGAGAGCTATTTCGTGTTCCCTCTTTCCCTTGCCTTCAAGACATTTATACCCATTTCTCTTGTTCTCTACAGAACCAACTAATTGTAAAACAGTATTATAATTATGAGACCCTTCAAAGGCCAGCATTCCTGTCTTCCAAAGGATACCATGGCCGTTCAGTATCACAGAAGAATATCAGGAGTGTCTTTTTTAAATTCTGGGGATCAAACTTGTCCCAGTTCTTTAAAATATGTTTTAAAGGAGTGTTTCTGGAACTGCTAGCTCCCATCTGTAAGAGAGAAAAAAGTGGTATCCACAGCCTTGGCTTCTTTCCTCTGGAGGTGTCCCTCCCTGCTCTAGATGGGGATATGGACAGACTTTCCACTGAAGCTTTCCTTCCCTGGTTGGACTTAGTCTGCCCCTTACCAACACAGGCATCATACTCATCCCTCCTGGTTCTGCCACCGAGGTAGGGTGGAAATGCACCAGGAGTAGACCTGATGGCATCCCAAATTGATTTCTAGTTCCATACCGCCAAGACCCTTGTTTGATTTACCCTTTTCCACTGATACCACCTGGGGTGAAGCAGTATAGCTTTCCCGGAATGTTTCCCAAGCTACAGCTGCTAGGGGAAGCATCTGTCTTCCATGTGCCTGTGCACATTTCTGAGTACAATCCTGACCACAGTAGAAGTGGTGAGTTATTGCTATATCAGTATATATGATGGCAAAAGAGGTAGTGGAGGGTGGCCAGTGAGGAAAAAGTGATTTTTGTCCTTGAGTTACTAGGGCCAATCCTTCCAGTTCATTTCCACAGACTCCTCAAAAGAAATATCTAAGGAGTTGAGACAGAAGCCAGTGGAGCACTTTCTCTTATCTGCTAAAAGCTAGCACTACTGAAGGAAGAAGCCCATTGCAATTCCAATCAGACCAGATCCTGCACTTCCCGATCTGTGTCCTCAAAAACCTCATGGTCACCAGCAATGCTTCTATCCATATAGATCCGAGACACAGCCATGACAAAGACTCACTTTCAGGTCATTGGCCCCTGAGGCAGGCAGCCAAGAGAGTGCCCTCTAGCCTGAGAGACATTCCTGGAGCTAGAGTTCTGCCTTGCTGCCAAACGTGCTTTGGTAACTTTCGGCTCCTAGCAAGGCTAGGCTCTTCCATACAGTAACTTTCGGCTCTTAGCAAGGCTAGGTGCTTCCATACAGGCAGTCTAAGTAAAAGTACACAGTAACAGCATGGATCACAAGTCCCTTGGAAGTCTATAATTCATCAGATTAGGTTAGGTTCAGTTCAGTTCAGTCGCTCAGTCGTGTCTGAATCTTTGCGACCCCATGAATCTCAGCATGACAGGCCTCCCTGTCCATCACCAACTTCCGGAGTCCACCCAAACCCATGTCCATTGAGTTGGTGATGCCATCCAACCATTTCTGTCATCCCCATCTCCTCCTGCCGGCAATCTTTCCCAGGATCAGGATCTTTTAACATGAGTTATCTCTTCATATCAGGCAGCCAAAGTATTGGAGTTTCAGCTTCAGCATCAGTCCTTTCAATGAACACCCACTATTGATCTCCTTTAGGATGGACAGGTTGGATCTCCTTGCAGTCCAAGGGACTCTCAAGAGGCTTCTCCAATACCACAGTTCAAAAGCATCAATTCTTCGGAGCTCAGCTTTCTTTATAGTCCAACTGTCACATCCATACATGACCACTGGAAAAACCATAGTCTTGACTAGACAGACCTTTGTTGAAAAGTAATGTCACTGCTTTTTAATATGCTGTCTAGGTTGGTCATAACTTTCCTTCCAAGGAGTAAGCGTCTTTTAATTTCATGGCTGCAATCACCATCTGCAGTGATTTTTGAGCCCAGAAAAATAAAGTCTGACACTGTTTCCACTCTTTCCCCATCTATTTGCCATGAAGTGATGGGACCAGAAGCCATGATCTTAGTTTTCTGAATGTTGAGCTTTAAGCCAACTTTTTCACTCTCCACTTTCACTTTCATCAAGAGGCTCTTTAGTTCTTCTTTACTTTCCACCATATGGGTGGTGTCATCCGCATATCTGAGGTTATTGATATTTCTCTCAGCAATCTTGATTTCAGCTTGTGCTTCATCCAGCCCAGCATTTCTTATGATGTACTCTGCATATAAGTTAAATAAGCAGGGTGACAATATAGAGCCTTGACATACTCCTTTTCCTATTTGGAACCAGTCTACTGTTTCATGTCCAGTTTTAACTGTTGCTTCCTGACCTGCGTACATGTTTCTCAAGAGTCAGGTCAGCTGGTCTGGTATTCCCATCTCTTTCAGAATTTCCCACAGTTTATTGTCATCCACACAGTCAAAGGCTTTGGCATAGTCAATAAAGCAGAAATAGATGTTTTTCTGGATCTCTTGCTTTTGCGATGATCCATCAGATGTTGGCAATTTGATCTCTGGTTCCTCTGCGTTTCCTAAAACCATCTTGAACATCTGGAAGTTCACGATTCACGTATTGCTGAAGCCTGGCTTGGAGAATTTTGAGCATTACTTTACTAGCATGTGAGATGAGTGCAATTGTGTGGTAGTTTGAGCATTCTTTGGCATTGCTTTTCTTTGGGATTGGAATGAAAACTGACCTTTTTCCAGTCCTGTGGCCACTGCTGAGTTTTCCAAATTTGCTGGCATATTGAGTGCAGCACTTTGACAGCATCATCTTTCAGGATTTGAAATAGCTCAACTGGAATCCCATCACCTCCACTAGCTTTGTTCATAGTGATGCTTTCTAAGGCCCACTTGACTTCACATTCCAGGATGTCTGGCTCTAGGTCAGTGATCACACCATCGTGATTATCTGGGTCGTGAAGATCTTTTTTGTACAGTTCTTCTGTGTATTCTTGCCAAATCTTCTTAATATCTTCTGCATCTGTTAGGTACATGCTATTTCTGTCCGTTATTCAGCCCATCTTTGCATGAAATGTTCCCTTGGTGTCTCTAATTTTCTTGAAGAGGTCTCTCGTCTTTTCTGTTCTATTGTTTTCCTCTATTTCTTTGCATTGATTGCTGAGTAAGGCTTTCTTATCTCTCCTTGCTATTCTTTGGAACTCGGCATTCAAATCGGTATATCTTTCCTTTTCTCCTTTGCTTTTCACTTCCCTTCTTTTCACAGCTATTTGTAAGGCCTCCTCAGACAGGCATTTCACTTTCTGGCATTTCTTTTTTTGGGGAAATGGTCTTGATCCCTGTCTCCTGTACAATGTCCTGAACCTCCGTCCATGGTTCATCATGCACTCTATCAGATATAATCCCTTAAATCTATTTCTCACTTCCACTGTATAATCATAAGGAATTTGATTTAGGTCATAGCTGAATGGTCTAGTGGTTTTCCCTACTTTCTTCAATTTCAGTCTGAATTTGGCAATAAGGAGTTCATGATCTGGGCCACAATCAGCTCCTGGTCTTGTTTTTGCTGACTGTATGGAGCTTCTCCATCTTTGGCTGCAAAGAATATAATCAATCTGACTTTGGTGTTGACCATCTGGTGACGTCCATGTGTAGAGTCTTCTCTTGTGTTGTTGGAAGAGGGTGTTTGCTATGAGCAGTGCCTTGTCTTGCCAGAACTCTATTAGCCTTTGCTGCACTTCATTCTGTACTCCAAGGCCAAATTTGCCTGTTACTCTAGGTGTTTCTTGACTTCCTACTTTTGCATTCCAGTCCCTTATAATGAAAAGGACATCTTTTTTGTGTGTTATTTCTAGAAGGTCTTGTAGGTCCTCATAGAACTGTTCAACTTCAGTTTCTTCAGCATTACTGGTCAGGGCATAGACTTGGATTACTGTGATATTGAATGGTTTGCCTTGGAAACGAACAGAGATCATTCTGTCATTTTTGAGATTGCATCCAAGTATTGTGATTCAGATTCTTTTGTTGACTATGATGGCTACTCCATTTCTTCTAAGGGATTCCTGCCTTATTAGGAATCTTTCTTCTAAGGCATTCCTGTGGCAGAGCTTTTATGGGTTCCCTTACCCTGCTGCTCTCACCCCGGGTGCTCTTTCCCATAAAGTCTTTGCTTTGTCAGCACATATGTTTCCTCGGGGCCATGTGGCACCACCCAAGATGGACGGGTCATGGTGGAGTGTCTGACAGAATCTGGTCCACTGGAGAAGGGAATGGTAAACCACTTCAGTATTCTTGCCTTGAGAACTCCATGAACAGTATGAAAAGGCAAAAAGATAGGACACTGAAAGATGAACTCCCCAGATCTATAGGTGCCCAGTATGCTACTGGAGATCAGTGGAGAAATAACTCGAGAAAGAATGAGGTGATGCAGCCAAAGCAAAACCAACACCCAGTTGTGGGTATGACTGGTGATAGAAGCAAGGTTCAATGCTGTAAAGAGCAATATTGCATAGGAACCTGGAATGTTAGGTCCATGAATCAAGGCAAATTGGAAGTTATCAAACAGGAGATGACAAGAGTGAACAGCGACATTCTAGGAATCAGATTAGGTTAGTAGTTCTAATTCCCCACGCAATTACTAAATGGTCAAAGAGACCAGGAAAAGGTGACTGAGAAAGGAAAGTTCGGCCCACACGCTTTGCCCCTTTCTAGCTGCTCCCCTCGCAGGTATGTTGGGAGTCTCTTGGCATTGGCAGGTCTGTATAAACCCTTGACAAGGTGCCCCTTTCTGGGGCTGCCTTCAGTGATTATGAGGCACCAGGGCTCGTCACTTGCTTTGCACAGGGCATGTCGTTCATTCACACAGTCACACCCTAGTGTTAGTGAAGTAAAGTAGAAAACATGTATACTGAGAAAACAGAGGGTTAGAACTCTTAGTGTTCTTACCTTGTCCTGAAGATCCCAGACGAAGATGAGCCCCCAAGATGATAGCTTACAGTGAAAAATGTTGGATTTGTGATCTCTGAAGAAGAAGATTTAGCTTCGGGACCATTCACTAGGCTTGATCACTCAAGAGCTTTTGTGTAACAGAGTTTTAATAATGTATAAAAAGGGACAGAGATAGCTTCTAACATAGTCATCAGAAAGGGCCCCCCTCGCTAGTCTTAGCAAGGGAGCTATACACTTTTAATTGGTTATTGAAATAAATCAAAAGAATGTCTCAAGGTTGTAAAGATCTTACTGGACCCATTCCCACAATTTGCATTTTAAGATGACAGGATTAGAATTAACAGTAGAATGATTTTACCAGACCCACTCCCATAATATACTTTTTAAGATAACAGGACTAGTCAGAAGGTTCTCAAGAAGGAGAAACGTGTCCTCAAGCAGGATACATTGTTGTTATATAATCCTTACTAAGAAAAAGGAATGTAGAAAAAAAGTTCATCCTTTCCTCCTCCTTGAGAATTCCAGATCCTTATCTCTTCTTTGAGAGCCCCAGACCCCTTGCTCCTCTTCGGGGACCACAAACTTTTTATCAACCTACCTAGGAATTGACTCTCTCATCCCCCCCCCCACCTTTTCTTTTAGGAGAATTGTGTTGCCAAGGGAAAGGGGCATCATTTTCATTCCAAAAGTACTTCCTGCTTTTGAGGGGTGTCATCTCTAAATTGTGGAGGCAACATATTCTCCATTTGGAGAACCATTTGGAAACTCTTTTTTATTATAGTCTTCACTGTCAAGCAAGACTGTGAGAAGGTACTTTGAACAACTTAGTCTTACCACTGCCTGTGAGTGTGGCAGAAAGGAGGATCCTCTGGTAAACCTGGACTCCCTTCATTAATTCCTTGACCTTCAGCATGTTGTCTGGCTCTAATAAGGATTGTAGATGAATTGTGTCCCACTAGGCAAGTAAAGGACAAATTTGTTATTGTTGTTCATATGCTAAGTCGTTTCCGACTCTTTGCGACTCCATGAACTGCAGTACACCAGGGTTCTCTGTTGATCACTATCTCCCTGATTTACTCAAACTCATGTCGAGTCAGTGATGCCATCCAACCATCTAATCCTCTGTCCCCCCTTCTCTTGCCCTTATTTTTCCCAGCATAAGGGTCTTTTCCAGTAAGTCAGCTCTTTGAATCACGTGGCCAAAATATTGGAACTTCAGCTTCAGCATCAGTCCTTCCACTAAATATTCAGGGTTGATTTCCTTTAGATTGACTGGTTTGATCTCCTTGCTGTCCAAAGGACTCTCAACAGTCTTCTCCAACACCACAGTTTGAACGTGCCAATTCTGTGGCAGTCACCCTTCTTAACGGTTGAACTATCATATCCATACGTGACTATTGGAAAAACCATAGCTTTGACTATATATGGAACTTTGTCAGCAAAGTGATATCTCTATTTTAATACACTGTTTAGGTTTTTCATAGCCATTCTTCCAAGGGGCAAGTGTCCCTTAATTTCATGGCTGCAGTCACTGTCCACATTGATTTTGGAGCCAAAGAAAATAAGTTTGTCAGTGTTTTCATTGTTTCCCCATGTATTTGCCATGAAGTGATGGGACTGGATGCCATGATCTTCATTTTCTGAATGCTGAGTTTTAAGCCAGCTTTTTTACTCTCCTCTTTCACTTTCATCAAGAGGCTCTTTAGTTTCCCTTCACTTTCTGCCATTAAAGTAGTATCATCTGCATATCTGAGGTTGTTGATATTTCCCCCACAATCTTGATTCCAACTTGTGCTTCATCCAGCTTGGCATTTTGTATGATATACTCTGCATATAAGTTAAATAAGCAGAGGGTGACAATATGCAGCCTTGACATACTCCTTTCCCAATTTGGAGCTAGTCCGTTGTTCCGTGTCTGGTTCTAACTGTTGCTTCTTCACCTGCATACAGGTTTCTCAGGAGGCAGGTAAGGTGGTTTGGTATTCGCATCTCTGTAAGAATATTCCACCGTTTGTTGTGATCCACACAAATACTTTAACATAGTCAATGAAGCAGAAGTAGATGTGATTTTTTTGGAATTGCCTTGGTTTTTTCTATGATCCAGCCTATGTTGGCTATTTGATCCCTCATTCCTCTGCCTTTTCTAAATTCAGCTTGTACATCTGAAAGTTCTCAGTTCACATTTTCCATAGCCTAGTTTGAAGGATTTTGAGCATGATCTTGCTGGCATGTGAAATGAGTGCAATTGTGCAGTAATTTGAACATTCCTTAGCATTGCCTTTCTTTGGGATTGTAATGAAAACTGACCTTTCCCAGTCCTGTGACCACTGCTGACTTTACTAATTTGCTGGCCTAAAGACTACAGCACTTTACCAGCATCATCTTTTAAGATTTGAAATAGCTCAACCTGAATTCCATCACCGCCATTAGCTATGTTCATAGTAATACTTCTTAAAGTCCACTTGACTTCACACTCCAGGATATCTGGCTCTAGGTGAGTGACCACACCATCGTGGTTAACTGGGTCATTAAGAACTTTTCTGTACAGTTCTTCTGTGTATTCTTGCCGCCTTTTCTTATTCTCTTCTGCTTCTGTTAGGTCCTCGCCATTTTTGTCCTTTATTGTGCCTATCTTTGTATGAAAATTTCCCTTCTCCAGTTTTTTTTTTTAAGAGATCTGTACTCTTTCCCATTCTATTATTTTCCTCTTATTTATTTGCATTGGTCACTTAAGAAGGCTTTCTTATCTCTTCTTGCTATTCTCTGAAACTCTGCATTCAGTTTGGTATATCTTTCCCTTTCTCCATTGCCTTTTGTTTCTCTTCTTTTCTCAGCTATTTGTAAGGCCTCCTCAGACAGCAACTTTGCCTTCTTAAATTTCTTTTTCTTGGGAATGATTTTGGGTCATCACCTTCTGTACAATGTTACGAATCTCCATCCATAGTTCTTCAGGCACTCTGTCTACTAAATCTAGTCCCTTGAATCACTTTATCACCTCCACCTTATAATCTTATAAGATTTTGATTTAGGTCGTATCTGAATGGCCTCGTGTTTTTCCCTACTTTCTTCAATTTGAGCTTGAATTTTGCAATAAGAAGCTGATGATCTGAGCCACGGTCAATTATAGATCTCTCTCTCTTTTTTTTTTTTTTCATCTGACTGTATTGAACATTTCCATCTTTGGCTGCAAAGAATATAATCAATCTGATTTCTGTACAGACCATCTGGTAATGCCCATGTAGAATCTTCTCTTGTGTTGTTGGAAGAGTGTGTCTGCTATGATCAGTGCATTCTCTTGGCAAAATTCTTTGCCTTGCTTTGTTTTTGCCTTTGCCTTGCTTCATTATGTGCTCCAAGGCCAAACTTGCCTGTTATTCCTGGTATCTCTTGACTTCCTACTTTTGCATTCCAGTCCCCTATGATGAAAAGGATATATTTTCTGGTGTTAGTTCTAGGAGTTCTTGTAGGTCTTCATGGAGTCATTCAACTTCACCTTCTTCAGCATTAGAGGGTGAGGCATAGACTTGGATTACTGATGTTGAATGGTTTGCCATGGAAACTATCCAAGATCATTCTTTCATTTTTGAGATTTCAACCAAGTACTGCATTTCAGATTCTCTTGTTGACTATGTGGGCTACTCCATTCCTTCTATGGAACTCTTTCCCACAGTAATAGATATAATGGTCATCTGAATTAAATTCTCAGATGTCCGTCCATTTTAGTTCACTGATTGCTAAAATATCGATGTTAACTTTTGCCATTTCATGTTTGACCGTATCCAGTTTGCCTTGCTTCATGGACCTAACATTCCAGGTTCCTATGCCATATTGTTCTTTACAGCATCTGACTTTACTTTCCCCACCAGATACAACCAGAACTGGACGTCATTTCCGCTTTGGCTCACACTCTTCATTCTTTCTGTAGCTATATCTCTGCTCTACCCCAATATAATACTGAGAACTTACCGACCTGTGGGGTTGCTCTTTCAGTGTCATATCTTTTTGCCTTCTCATACTGTCCATGGGGTTCTCAAGGCAAGAATACTAAGTAGTTTGCCATTCCATTCTCAAGTGGACCATATTTTGTTAGCCCTAACTGGCAGGAACATGCCCTTCAGCCACTCATCATAGCTCAATGACATGCCTGGTGCCCAGGCTTTCCTACTGCTGCTTCTCATTGAGCGTTTGAACCTTCACTGGCTGTCAGCTGTCAGTCAAGGACAGATTCTCATCTTATGTATCATTTAAGATTTGTGTTTCCATATTAGTTTTCTGTTTTGATGATCTGTCCATTGGTGTGAGTGGGGTGTTAAAGTCTCCTACTATTACTGTTACTGTCAGTTTCTCCTTTTCTGTCTGTTATTTTTTTTCTTTTGTATTGAGATGTTCCTATGTTGGGTGCATAGATATTTATAATTGTTATGTCTTCCTCTTGGATTGATCCCCTGATCATTATGTAGTGTCCTTCTTTATCTTTTGTAATATTCTTTATTTTAAGGTTTATTTTGTCTGATATGAGGATTGCTACTCCAGCTTTCTTTTGCTTTCCATTTGCATTGAATATAGTTTTCCATCCTCTCACTTTCAGTCTGTATGTGTCTTTAGGTCTGAAGTGGGTGTCTTGTAGAGAGCATGTATATGGGTCTTGTTTTTGTATCCATTCATCAAATCTGTGTCTTTTGGTTGGGGCATTTAATCCATTTGTATTTAAAGTAATTATTAATATCTATGTTTGTATTGCCATTTTCTTAATTTTGGGGGGGTTG
Source organism: Bos javanicus (assembly GCF_032452875.1). Classification (NCBI taxonomy): domain Eukaryota; kingdom Metazoa; phylum Chordata; class Mammalia; order Artiodactyla; family Bovidae; genus Bos; species Bos javanicus. Next base: position 98,190,313 of record NC_083897.1, read on the forward strand.
ATTTTGTAGATCTTTTTCTTCTTTTGTATTTCTTGAATATATAAGTCCCTTTAACATCTGTTGTAAAGCTGATTTGGTGGTACTGAATTCTCTTAACTTCTGCTTGTCTGAAAACCTTTTGATTTCTCCATCAATTCTGAATGAGATCCATGCTGGGTAGAGTAATCTTGGTTGTAGATTTTTTCTTTCAGTGCTTTAATTATACTGCCCTGCCATTCCCTTCCTGCAGAGTTTGTGCTGAAAGATCAGCTGTTATTTCCCTTGTATGTTACTTGTTACTTTTCCTTTGGTGCTTTTAGTATTTTTTTCTTTGTGTTTAACCTTTTTTTAGTTTTATTAGCATGTTTCTTGGTATGTTTCTCCTTGGGTTTGTCCTGCATAGGCTCTTTGAGCCTCGTGGACTTGGTTGACTATTTCCTTTTCCATGTTGGGGAAATTTTCAACTATAATCTCTTCAAAAATTTTCACACACCCTTTCTTTTTCTCTTCTTCTTCTGGGACCTCTATAATTCTAATGTTGGTGTGTTTGATATTGTCCCAGAGTTCTCTGAGACTATCCTCAATTATTTTCATTCTTTTTACTTTATTCTTCTCTTCATAAGTTATTTTCACCATTTTATCTTCCAGCTTACTGATTCATTCTTCTGCTTCAGCTGTTCTGCTATTGATTCCTTGTAGAGTATTTTTACTTTCAGTGATAGTGTTGTTTTTATTATTATTTAATTTTTCTAGGTCTTTGTTAATTGATTCTTGCATTTTCTACATTCTGTTTTCAGGTTTTTGATCATCTCTACTATCATTATTCTGAATTCTTTTTCATGTAGTTTGCCTGTTTCCTCTTCACTTATTTGGACTACTGTGTTTCTAGTTTGTTCCTTCATTTGTGCAGTGTTTCTCTGCCTTTTCATTATTTTTTTTAAACTTAATGTGTTTGAAGTCTCCTTTCCCTGGGCTTCAAGGCTGAATTCTTTCCTCCTTTTGGTTTCTGCCTCTCTAAGATTGGTGCAATAGTTTGTGTAAGCTTCATATAGGGTGAGGTTTATGCTGAATTTTTTTTTTGTTTTTACTCTCATGGGAAAGGCTGAGTGAGGTGGTAATCCTGTCTGTTGATGATTGGGTTTGTATTTTTGTTTTATTTGTTGTTTAGATGAGGCATCCTGCACAGGTGGTTTGGTAATGCCTGATCTTGTATTCAAATGGTTTCCTTTGTGGGAGTTATCACTATTTGATACCCCCTAGGGTTAGTTCTCTGGCAGTCTAGGGTCTTGGAGTCAGTGTTCCCACTCCAAAGACTCAGGGCTTGATCTCTGGTCAGGAACGAAGACTCCACAAGTGGTTCGTTATGGCAATAAGTGAAATTAAAACACATACCCTAAAACAAGAAACCAAAGATGAACCTCAGACAAATGGCCGTTAGAAAATCAGGTAAATATGATTGAAGTTATAGAATATACACACATACATAAAAATCACTACAGAAGGTGATTTTAGCCATGAAATTAAAAGCTGCACTGTTTATAATAGCCAGGACATGGAAGCAACCTAGATGTCCATCAGCAGATGAATGGATAAGAAAGCTGTGGTACATATACACAATGGAGTATTACTCAGCCATTAAAAAGAATACATTTGAATCAGTTCTAATGAGGTGGATGAAACTGGAGCCTATTATACAGAGTGAAGTAAGCCAGAAGGAAAAACACCAATACAGTATACTAACGCATATATATGCAATTTAGAAAGATGGTAACGATAACCCTGTATACGAGACAGCAAAAGAGACACTGATGTATAGAACAGGCTTATGGACTCTGTGGGAGAGGGAGAGGGTGGGAAGATTTGGAAGAATGGCATTGAAACATGCGAAATGTCATGTATGAAACGAGATGCCAGTCCAGGTTCAATGCACGATGCTGGATGCTTGGGGCTGGTGCACTGGGATGACCCAGAGGGATGGTATGGGGAGGGAGGAGGGAGGAGGGTTCAGGATGGGGAACACATGAGAAATAAAGGAATAAAAAATTAAAAAAAAAAAAGAAAAAAATATATAAAAAAATAAAATTCTTTAAAAAAAAATAAATAAAAAAAAGAAAATAAATAAAAGATGCTTACTCCTTGGAAGGAAAGTTATGACCAACCTAGACAGCATTTTAAAAACCAGAGACATTACTTTGCCCACAAAGGTCCATCTAGTCAAGGCTATGATTTTTCCAGTGGTCATGTATGGATGTGAGAGTTGGACTATAAAGAAAGCTGCATGCTGAAGAATTGATGCTTTTGAATTGTGTTGGAGAAGACTCTTGAGAGTCCCTTGGACTGCAAAGAGATCCAACCAGTCCATACTAAAGGAGATCAGTCCTGGGTGTTCATTGGAAGGACTGATGCTGAAGCTGAAACTCCAATACTTTGGCCACCTAAGAGCTGACTCATTTGAAAAGACCATGATGCTGGGAAAGATTGAGAGCAGGAGGAGAAGGGGACGACAGAGGATGAGATGGTTGGATGGCATCACCAACTCGATGGACATGGGTTTGGGTGGACTCCGGGAGTTGGTGATGGACAGGGAGGCCTGGCCTGCTGTAGGTCATGGGGTTGCAAAGAGTTGGACACGACTGAGCAACTGAACTGAACTGAACTGAACATATACATCGATAAGCAAAATCAAAACAGTCCAACAAAACAAAGTACAATAGATTGACCTAGCAAACAAAGGAAACCAAAAATTATATCTACCTGTTAAGAACAAGACTAACTAAAGCAGAAACTGGAAAACAAAACTAAAGCAATGTGCCAAGTAGGGTATAAAGCAATGAAAACAAAACTAACAAATACGTTGAGAGGAAAGGAAGGAAAGAAAAGAAGGAAAGAATAAACATTTAAAGCAAAATAGAGGCAGATAAAGAAGATTTATGTAAATTAAAGTTTAACTGCAAGGGAAAGAGAACAGTAGGAAAAGCATAAAAAGAAATGTGTAGAAAAAATAATAATAGGTTTAAAAAAATAAAATTAAAAAAGGAGAAAAGAAAAAAAGATATCAAAAAGGAAGAGGGAAAAAAAAAAGAAAAAAAGAAAATTCCACAGAAGTGCAAAAGCCCAAAATAGTCAGAGGTTTATAACAACAATAAAAAGTGTGACTACAAAAAAAACCTCAAAAGCTTAATTAGCTTTCATAGTTTCAATAGAATCAACAACTACAACAGAAGGGGAACAAAAAGGAAATGGAAAATAAAATACAAAATTAACAATAGAACAAGTCAAAACATAAGCATAATAAATGTTTTTCTTTAGACACTGCTGTCAGGATCCTTTCCCATGCTTGGAGTCACAGTCCACCTCACCTCCCGAGGATGCCCTCCAACATTGTGCTGGTCTCTGGACCTGCTGTGGGTGCACCTCAGATTCTAATCTGGTCCTTCACCTCTGTGATCTTGCGTCCAGTGTCCACAGCTCTGAGAACTAGTGCATTTTGTTTTGTGGGAGCCCTCAATGTCCTTTCATATATTCCACAGAAAGTTTGCCGAGTTGATCATGGGGATTTGATATGCAGCTTGGACGGCTGATGAGAGTTTTAGTTCTTCTTCCTCAGCCACACTGCCCCTGGGTTTCTATTGTGGTTTTATTTCCACCTCTACATGTGGGTCGTCCACTGAGGTTTGCTCCTGAGGCTGTCCTAGAGGACTTGGATCTGTCCCAGTGAGGGCCAGGTGCAGAGGTGTTTTGTAGCTGCATGGGTCGCAGTGATTCTGGCAGCACCAGGTACTCAGGGGAGTTAGCGGCTAGGGCAGCAGGAAATACAGTGCTGTAGAAGGGTAAGGCAACCAGTATTGGCCAATACACTCCAGTATTCTTGCTTGAAGAACCCCCTGACAGAGAAGCCTGGCAGGCCACAGCCCACAGGGTTGCAAAGAGTTGTACACAACTGAAGCGACCCTGCATGCATGGATGCAAGACATTTTTTTTTTTTTATTTTGCCTGTGGCAGCTCTACCCCAGTGAGGGTTGAGTGCGAAGGTGGCACAGCTGTGTATGTCGCCGGGATCCTGGCAGCACCAAGTGTGCAGGGACACAGACTGCCTCAGCTGGTGGAGTTATGGCCCTATCAGTCTTTTTTCGAGCTTCTGGTAGCTGGCGATCAGAAGGCCTCTTTGGCTAATCTTTCTCTGTAGCTCTCCCTATTCAGGCACTCAGAGGGCTCCCTTGCCTGGGGTCCTTCTCTGTTGTTCGGTGCATCAGCTACATAGAGCGGCCACCCTGGCTGGGGTCCTACTCTGTAGATCAGCACATCAGGTACTTAAAAGGGCACCCTGGGTGTGGTCCTGCTCTGTAGTTCAGTGTGTCAGATGCTTGATGGGCCAGGCTCTTTATTGTTCAGCTGCTGTTGCTTGCTTGTGGGGAGAGAGATGCTATGGTGATGACTCCAACCCCTACATGTGACTCAGCAGTATTGCCTTGCTTCCATGGGTGCCTCACTTTCCTCCACAGTCATTTCTCACTGCAATCTCCTCCGTCATGTCCCCTCAGTCTGTCTCTCTGCAGTCAACAGCAGCCCTCGCCCTAAGATTGCTCCACAATCCCTAAGGTCCAGCTCCTAACCGCTGCACCTTCTAGGGTACCTGTGTCCCTGTTCAGGGTATGTATGGCTGCAGCAAGGACTGATTCTCATTCCATTTAGGCTGCCACAGATCAGCTGTTTCACTCACAGCCTTAAATGTTTCTCCTCCAACTCAGACAATTACCCTGTTGTGGGGATCAGACCCCTGCTTCAATTCCCCCACCTGCCAAGGACAGGTCCAGTCCTAGTAACACTCCTGTTTTTCCCCCTACTTCCTTCATACTGCCAAGTTTTGCTTGCTTCTATATATTCTTTTCCACTAATCAGGAACTTCTGTCCACTCTCAGATGGTGTTCTCCATGCATTTTTGTATCTGAAGGTGTATTCCTGATGCATATGTGGAGAGACATGTACTCCACATCCACCTACTCCTCCACCATGTTTCAGGTTCCCTTTTCTTAATGCCTTTTCTTTTCACACACAGCCACAGAACAAAATAATTTTGCCTATAATTTGATATGTGAAATGTGGCTGACTAGGTGGTTTCATTGCTAACTAGTGATTGCTAAGTCAGTGATTTAGATCGAAGCCTAAGCCAGGGGTTGTGACTGCAGAGTTGAGCATGTGCTTGAAACCACACTGTGGCTTTAGACAGATGTGTGTCCATTTTTGCAATCTCTCTGACTCACTGGGATCAGTAGAGAAAATAATTTCTGTTTTTGTTCATATACCATCCTTGGAGTACAAAATGAATCAGGGTATGGGCTAACTGAATTCTGCAAAGAGAATGGACTGGTCATAGTAAACACCCTTTTCCAGAAATGTAAGAGATGACTTTACACATGAACATAACCAAATGGTCAATACTAAAATCAAATTGATTACATTCTTTGTAGCTGAAGATGGAGAAGCTGTGGACAGTTAGCAAAAACAAGTACTAGCGCTGACTGTGGCTCAGATCATCAGCTTCTCATAGCAAAATTCAGGCTTAAATTAATGAAAGCGTGGAAAACCACTAGAACAGCCAGGCATGACTTAAATCACATCCCCTATGAATGTGCAGTGAAGGTGATGAATAGATTCAAGGGATTAGATCTAGTAAACAGTGTACCTGAAGAACTATGGACAGAGGTCTGTAATACTGTACAGGAGGCAGTGATCAAAACTTCCCCAAAGAAGAAAGAAAGCAAGAAGGCAAAGTGGTTATCTAAGGAGGCTTTACGAATAGCTGAAGAAAGAAGAGAAGTGAAAAGTATGGGAGAAAGGGAAAGGTACATCCAACTAAATGCAGAGTTGCAAAGAATAACAAGGAGAGACAAGAAGGTGTTCTTCAATGAACAATACATAAAAATAGAGGAAAACTACAGAAGGGGAAAGACTAGAGATCTCTTCAGGAGAATTGGAAATGTCAATGGAATATTTTGCCCCAAAGATGGCCACAATAAAGGACAGAAAGTGTAGAGACCTATAGTAGAAGCAGAAGAGATCAAGAACGCTTTCCCCCCCTCTATTTGAAGTAATGGGGCCAGATGCCATGATCTTAGTTTTTTTAAACATTTAGTTTTAAAGTGACTCTTTCACTCTCCTCCTTTACCCTCATCATGAGGCTCCTTATAGTTTCTCTTTTCTTTCTGCCATTAGAGTGATGTCATCCACATATCTGAGGTTGTTGATGTTTCCCCCATCCAGCTTGTAACTCATCTAGCCTGGCATTTCTCATGATGTGCTCAGCATATAGGATAAACTAACAGGGTGACATCTTTTTTTTTGGGTGTTAGTTCTAAAAGGTCTTATAGGTCTTCATAGAACCATTCAACCTCAGCTTCTTCAGCATTACTGGTTGGGGCATAGACTTGGATTACTGTGATATTGAATGGTTTGCCTTGGAAACGAACAGAGATCATTCTGTCATTTTTGAGATTACATCCAAATACTGCATTTCAGATTCTTTTGTTGACCATGATGGCTACTCCATTTCTTCTAAGGGATTCTTGCCCGCAGTAGTAGATATAATGGTCATCTGAGTTAAATTCACCCATTCCAGTCCATTTTAGTTAGCTGATTCCTAGAATGTCAACATTCACTCTTGCCATCTCCTGTTTGACCACTTCCAATTTGCCTTAATTCATGGACCTGACATTCCAGGTTCCTATGCAATATTGCTTTTTACAGCATCGGACCTTACTTCTATCACCAGTCACATCCACAACTAGGTATTTTTTTGCTTTGGCTCCATCCCTTCATTCTTTCTGGAGTTATTTCTCCACTGATCTCCAGTAGCATATTTGACCCCTACTGACCTGGGGAGTTCCTCTTTCAGTATCCTATCATTTTGCCTTTTCATACTGTTCATGGGGTTCTCAAGGCAAGAATACTGAAGTGGTTTGCCATTCCCTTCTCCAGTGGACCGCATTGTATCAGACCTCTCCACCATGACCTGCCCATCTTGGGTGGCCCCACGGGCATGGCTTAATTTCATTGAGTTAGACAAGGCTGTGGTCCTAGTGTGATTAGATTGACTAGTTTTCTGTGATTATGATTTCAGTGTGTCTGCTCTCTGATGCCCTCTTGCAACATCTACCATCTTACTTGGGTTTCTCTTACCTTGGACATGGGGTATCTCTTCATGGCTGCTCCAGCAAAGTGCAGTCGCTGCTCCTGACGTTGGACGAGGGGTATCTCCTCAACCCCGCCCCTCCTGACCTTGAACATGGAATATCTCCTCTAGGCCCTCCAGCTCCCACGCAGCCACTGCTCCTTGGATGTGGGGTTGTCCTCCCGGCTGCCGCCCCTGGCCTCGGGCATGGGGCAGCTCCTCCTGGCTGTCACCCCTGGCCTCGGTTGGGAATAGCTCCTCTCGGCTGCTCCTGCGCTGTCACAGCCTGGCACTCTCGGCTGCCGCCCCTGACCTCGGACGCAGGGTAGCTCCTATCGGGCGTAGCCCCTGACCTCGGACGTGGGATAGCTCCTCCTGGCCGCCACCCCTGACCTTGGACGTGGGGTAGCTCCTCTCGGCTGCCGCCCTTCGGTCAAAGGGTCCTCCCCGCTTCTGTCCCTGACATCGGATGTGGGGTAGCTCCTCTCGGCCACACTCTGCATGCCGTCGCAGCCACCTGTGAATACGGAATGAAGCAGGGCAAAGACTAATAGAGTTTTGCCAAGAAAATGCACTTGACATAGCAAACACCCTCTTCCAACAAGACAAGAGAAGACTCTACACATGGACATCACCAGATGGTCAACACCAAAATCAGACTGATTATATTCTTTGCAGCCAAAGATGGAAAAGCTCTATACAGTCAACAAAAACAAGACCAGGAGCTGACTGTGGCTCAGATCATGAACTCCTTATTGCCAAATTCAGACTGAAATTGAAGAAAGTAGGGAAAACCACTAGACGATTCAGGTATGACCTAAATCAAATCCCTTATGATTATACAGTAGAAGTGAGAAATAGATTAAAGGGACTAGATCTGATAGATAGAGTGCCTGATGAACTATGGATGGAGTTTCGTGACATTGTACAGGAGACAGGGATCAAGACCATCCCCATGGAAAAGAAATGCAAAAAAGCAAAATGGCTGTCTGGGGAGGCCTTAAAAATAGTTGTGAAAAGAAAAATGAAAAGTAAAGGAGAAAAGGAAAGATATAAGCATCTGAATGCAGAGTTCCAAAGAATAGCAAGAAGAGATAAGAAAGCCTTCCTCAGCGATCACTGCAGACAAATAGAGGAAAACAACAGAATGGGAAAGACTAGAGATCTCTTCAAGAAAATTAGAGATACCAAGGGAACATTTCATGCAAAGATGGGCTCGATAAAGGACAGAAATGGTATGGACCTAACAGAAGCAGAAGATATTAAGAAGAGGTGGCAAGAATACACAGAAGAACTGTACAAAAAAGATCTTCACAACCCAGATAATCACGATGGTGTGATGACTGACCTAGAGCCAGACATCCTGGAATGTGAAGTCAAGTGGGGCTTAGAAAGCATCACTACGAACAAAGCTAGTGGAGGTGACGGAATTCCAGTTGAGCTGTTTCAAATCCTGAAAGATGATGATGTGAAAGTGCTGCACTCAATATGCCAGCAAATTTGGAAAAGTCAGCAGTGGCCACAGGACTGGAAAAGGTCAGTTTTCATTCCAATCCCAAAGAAAGGCAATGCCAAAGAATGCTCAAACTACCGCACAATTGCATTCATCTCACATGCTAGTAAAGTAATGCTCAAAATTCTCCAAGCCAGGCTTCAGCAATATGTGAACCGTGAACTTCCAGATTTTCAAGCTGGTTTTAGAAAAGGCAGAGGAACCAGAGATCAAATTGCAAACATCTGCTGGATCATTGCAAAAGCAAGAGAGTTCCAGAAAAACATCTATTTCTACTTTATTGACTATGCCAAAGCCTTTGACTGTGTGGATCACAATTAAACTGTGGAAAAATCTGAAAGAGATGAGAATACCAGACCACCTGACCCGCCTCTTGAGAAACCTGTATGCAGGTCAGGAAGCAACAGTTAGAACTGGACATGGAACAACAGACTGGTTCCAAATAGGAAAATGAGTACGTCAAGGCTGTATATTGTTACCCTGCTTATTTAACTTATATGCAGAGTACATCATGAGAAACACTGGGCTGGAAGAAGCACAAGCTGGAATAAAGATTGCCGGTAGAAATGTCAATAACCTCAGATATGCAGTTGACACCACCCTTATGGCAGAAAGTGAAGAGGAACTAAAAAGCCTCTTGATGAAAGTGAAAGTGGAGTGTAAAAAATTTGGCTTAAAGCTCAACATTCAGAAAACGAAGATCATGGCATCTGGTCCCATCACTTCATGGGAAATCGATGGGGAAACAGTGGAAACAGTGGGGCTCCAAAATCACTGCAGATGGTGACTGCAGCCATGAAATTAAAAGATGCTTACTCCTTGGAAGGAAAGTTGTGACCAACCTGGATAGCATATTCAAAAGCAGAGACATTACTTTGCCAACAAAGGTCCGTCTAGTCAAGGCTATGTTTTTTCCAGTGGTCATTTAGGGATGTGAGAGTTGGATTGTGAAGAAGGCTGAGTGCTGAAGAATTGATGCTTTTGAACTGTGGTGTTGGAGAAGACTCTTGGGAGTCCCTTGGACTGCAAGGAGATCCAACCAGTCCATTCTGAAGGAGATCAGCCCTGGTATTTCTTTGGAGGTAATGATGCTGAAGCTAAAACTCCAGTACTTTGGCCACCTCATGCGAAGAGTTGACTCATTGGAAAAGACTCTGATGCTGGGAGGGATTGGGGGCAGGAGGAGAAGGGGACGATAGAAGATTAGATGGCTAGATGGCATCACTGACTTGATTGACGTGAGTCTGAGTGAACTCCAGGAGTTGCTGATGGATAGGGAGGCCTGGAGTGCTGCGATTCATGTGGTCACAAAAATTTGGACACGACTGAGCGACAGAACTGAACTGAACAGGGTAACAGCAGACAGCCCTGTTGAACTCCCATTTTAGTCTTGAACTTTTCAATTTTTCCATACAGGGTTCTAACTATTACTTCTTGACCCGCATTCAGGTTTCTCGGGAGACTGGTAAAATGGTCTCGTATACTTTAAGAGCTTTCCACAGTTTGTTATGATCCAAACGTCAAAGGCTGTAGCATAGTCAATGAAACAGAAGTAGATGTCTCTCTGGAATTTTCTTGCCTTCTGTATGATCCAGTTAATGTTGACAGTTTGATCTCTGGTTCCTCTGCCTTTTTTAAACCCAACTTGGACAGCTGCAAATTCTTGGTTTACATAATGCTGAAGCCTAGCATGCAAGATTTTAACATGAGCTTATTGGAATGGGAGATGAGTGCAATTGTCTGATGGTTTGAACATTATTTAATATTACCTTTCTTGGGAATTAGGATGAGGATTGACCTTTTCCAGTCCTGTGGCCACTGCTAGGTCTTCCAGATCTACTGACATATTGAGTGCAACACCTTTTTGGCGTCATTCTTTAGGGTTTTGAATAGTTCTACTGGAATTCCATCACATCCACTAGATTTATTAACAGCAGTGCTTCCTGAGGCCCATTTGACTTCATGTGAACTCCAGAATGTCTGGCTCTGGGTGACTAACCACAAAATCATAGAAATCCAGTTCATTAAGATCTTTTTTGTACAGTTCTTCTGCGTATTCTTTCCATCTCTTCTTGATCACTTCAGCATCTACTAGTTCTCTACCATTTCTCTCCTTTATTTTGCCCATCTTTGGGCGAAATATTCCTTTGATATTTCCTGAAGGGATCTCTAGTCTTTCCTCTTCTGTTATTTTCCTCTATTTTTATGCATTGTTCATTGAAAAAGGTCTTTTTGTCTCTCCTTGCTATTCTTTGGAACTCTGTGTTTAGTTGGATGTGCCTTTCTCTTTCTCCCTTGCTTTTCACTTCTCTTCTTTCTTCAGCTATTTGTAGAGCCTTCTCAGATAACCACTTTGCTTTCTTGGTTTTCTTTTTCTTTGGGATAGTTTTATTCCCTGCCTCCTGTACAGTATTATAGACCTCTGTCCATAGTTCTTTAGGTACACTGTTTACTAGATCTAATCCCTTGAATCTATTCATCACCTCCACTCCATAAGCATAGCGGGTGTGATTTAAGTCATACCTGGCTGGCCTGTTGCTTTCCCCCTCTTCCTTTAATTTAAGCCTGAATTTTGCTATGAGAAGCTGATGATCTAAGCCACAGTCAGCTCCAGTACTTGTTTTTGCTCACTGTGTACAGCTTTTCCATCTTCAGCTACAAAGAATATAATCAGCTTGATTTCAGTATTGACCATTTGGTTATGTCCATGTGTAAAGTCATATCTTGTGTTGTTGAAAGAGGGTGTTTGCTATGACCAGTGCATTCTCTTTTCATAATTCAGTTAATCTTGCCATGCTTCATTTTGTTATCCAAGGTCAAACTTGCCTGTTACTCCAGGCATCTCTTGATTTCCTACTTTTGGATTCCAATCCCCAGTAATGAATAGAACATCTTTTTTTTGGTGTTAGTTCTAGGAGGTCTTCTAGGTCTTGATAGAACTATTCAACTTAAGCTTCTTCAGCATCGGTGGTGGGGGCATAGACTTGAATTACTGTGATGTTGAATGACTTGTCTTGGAAACAAACTGAGATCATTCTGTCATTTTTGAGGTTGCCCCCAAGTACTGTATTTCAGACTCTTTTGTTGACTTTGAGGGCTACTCCATTTCTTCTATGGGATTCTTGCTCACAGTAATAGATACAGTGTTCATCTGAGTTAAATTTGCCCATTCCTATCCATTTTAGTTCACTGATTCCTAAGATGTTGATGTCCATTACTTCATGGCAGGTAGAAGGGGAAAAGGTGGAAGCAGTGACAAGTTTCCTTTTCTTGGGGTCTAAAATCCCTGTGAATGGTCACTGCAGCCATGAAATCAGAAGACGATTGCTTCTTGGCAGAAAGGTGATGACAAACCTAGACAGTGTGTTAAAAAGCAGAGACATCACTCTGTCAATAAATGTCCGTATAGTCAAGGCTATGATCTTCCTAGTGGTCAGGTACAGGTGTGAGAGCTAGACCCTAAAGAAGGCAGAGTGCCAAAGAATTTATGCCTCCGAACTGTGGTGTTGTAGAAGACTCCTGAGAGTCTCTTGGCCAGCAAGGTGATCAAACCAGTCAATCTTGACGGAAATCAACCCTGAATACACATTGGAAGGACTGATACTGAAGCTTAAGCTCCAGTGTTTTGATCACCTGATGCAAGCAGCCAACTCATTGGAAAAGCTTTTGATGCTGGGAAGGATTGAAGGCAGAAGGATAAGAGGGTGTCAGAGGATGAGATGGCTGGATGGCATCGCCGATGCAATGGGCATGAACTTAGGCAAACTGTGGGAGATAGTGAGGAATAGGGAGGCCTGACATAGCAAAGAGTGGGACACAACTGGGCAACTGAACAACAACAACCATCCTTCACTTTTTCAGAAGCTTGCTGTCTTACTTCAACTAAAACTGCATTTGACATTCAGGGATTAGAAAGAGTTTCATCAAATCTGTGTCTTTCACCATTATTAATCTTAAATGGTAAAGAGAAGTACCAAGCTTTTTTAAAAAAACTAAAGAATTGGTGCCCTTTGTCCAAATGAAAGATCAAAAAGTCCATCTTTTTTTTAAGTGTATTTTTTTTTTCATAAAAAAATTTTTCAATGCCATTCTCCCAAATCTTCCCACCCTCTCCCGCTCCCACAGAGTCCATAAGACTGTTCTATACATCAGTGTCTCTTTTGCTGTCTCGTATACAGGGTTATCGTTACCATCTTTCTAAATTCCATATATATGCGTTAGTATACTGTATTGGTGTTTTTCCTTCTGGCTTGCTTCACTCTGTATAATAGGCTCCAGTTTCATCAGAGACACGTGTACCCCAATGTTCATCGCAGCACTGTTTATAATAGCCAGGACATGGAAGCAACCTAGATGTCCATCAGCAGATGAATGGATAAGAAAGCTGTGGTACATATACACAATGGAGTATTACTCAGCCATTAAAAAGAATACATTTGAATCAGTTTTAAGTGTATTTTATTTATTTATCTTGCTGTACCAAATCTTAGTTGTGGCATGTGGGACCTTCGACCTTTGTTGATACATGCGGAATCTTTAGTGTGTGTGTGTGTGCGTTTGTGTGTATGCTCAGTCATGTCCGACTCTTTCTGACCCCCTGGACTGTAGCCTGTCAGGATCCTCAGTCCATAGGACTTTCCAGGCAAGAATACTGAAGTGGGTTGCCATTTCCTTCTCCAGGAATCGTTAGTTGTGGCATGCAAATTATTAGTTGTGGCATGTGGAATCTAGTTCCTTGACCTGGGATTGAATCTGGGCCCCTTGCTTTGGGAGCATGGAGTCTTAGCCACTGGAACACCAAGGGAGTTCCTCAAAAGTCCTTTTTAGTAGGTCAATTTTTCCTCTCTCAAAGAATGTACAAATATCTAGCAATATTCCTCTTCTAGATGGCTAGATCAATACTTATTAGAAACTGTATTGTGGTGAAAAAGTTCCATCCTTACGAGTTGATCAAATCTGGGTTCAGACCTTGCCTTCAGCTTTTATCCATATGATTCTTGTTGAAATTGGTTCACCACTCTGAACTCATCTTCTTATGGGGATAATAAAAGTACCCATCTTTAGTGGCTCTTGTTGAGGATTAAATGAGATAATATATGCGAAGGATCTAGCACAGTATCTAGTATACACATACTGGGGGCTCAGCAAATATTATATATTCTTTCCTACTTGAACATTAGGCTGCTTATATGTAGCAGTTTCTCAGATATGCCAGACCTATTCCCAGAGACTGTGTAGTGGTATGATATAGCTAGCTATCTGTAGTAGCTGGCCTTTCTGCTGCTGCCCAAACTTGGGTAGGGACTGCTATAATTATTGTTTAATTTGTGGATGCATCCATCAATCATAATAAACTTTCTTGTTACTAGGTGGTTGTTGCTTACACCTCCTGAGGTGTCCCTTTGATGTTTGTCATTAATTTAATGAAAGCTCAGTGACATTGTATGATAAGAAATCAGAATTATCATCATTTTCCCCTTTAACAAATATCTTGCATTCTAAGTAGAATATGTTAACTTGTAGATTTTTTTTCCTGCATGTGTTAATGTGAATAGTTTGTGTTTTTGAGGTTTCAATGGCATTCTTAAATTTTTATTACTACAGAAACTACACGCTATCCATATACATGCTCCTCCTACCTTCTGAAATGCACAGTAATGGGAGATTAGAAAATAGGCCCAGACAACATTAGTAAAATGGTCATCATTATAGAAGGTATTTTGGCTCCTTTCTAGTTTTTTGATTAATGTCTCCTCTCTGCAAGTCTCGGAGAAGGCAATGGCAACCCACTCCAGTACTCTTGCCTGGAAAATCCCACGGACGGAGGAGCCTGGTAGGCTGCAGTCCATGGGGTTGCTAAAAGTCAGACATGACTGAGTGACTTCACTTTCACTTTTCACTTTCATGCATTGGAGAAGGAAATAGCAACCCACTCCAGTGTTCTTGCCTGGAGAATCCCAGGGATCGGGGGGCCTGGTGGGCTGCCCTCTATGGGGTTGCACAGAGTCGGACACGACTGAAGTGACTTAGCAGCTCTGCAAGTCTCATTTACTCTCTACCCCACCCAACATTCTTCATATGACCTACAAGTGTTCTGATTATAACAGCTGAATATAGTGTTAAAATGGCCCTTGGTAGCTGCATTTCAATTTTATCAATGAGTGAAAGTCATGTATCTCATGAAGTCATGTTTTAGACATTTTTCTACAGTAGTTCTTTATAATTAACTGGCCCTGAAGTTCTTAGACTTCTTTCTAGAGCTTCTCAGTTATAAATACTTTTGAACTTCTCAATTATAAAGACTTTTTTCTCAATATAAAGCCCTTTCAGGTGAGAAAATGTTTGTTTGTAATAGGAAACTCAAAATTATTATTTTAGTTCTTCAGATCGGACATCCTCATAGCTGCCATATCCTTCAATCAATCTCTTAAGCTGGGTTTTAATAATAAAATAAAAATACTAAATCTCCTTATCTTTCCCTTTACTATTCTGTTACTTAAAATACCTTGTCTAAATGCCAATGAAATTCTCTTCATTCCAGAATGTGCTATATCTGATCTGACTTCTTTTTAAATGGGTAAGATTTAAAACTGTTTACAATGAAGCATTGAGATTGACAAACCATGTTCTTTCATCATCTGCTCTATCTGCTCTTATGTTCTCAATATTACAGTTAAATGCCTTGGCCAACCGAGCAGCTGGGAAGGGGTATGAAAATGAAGACAACTATGCCAACATTCGCTTCAGGTTCATGAGCATTGAGAACATCCATGTGATGCGGAGCAGCCTGCAGAAACTCTTGGAAGGTACAGGGATTTCTCCTGGGCTAGGCCAGAGTCTAAAGAGATCACATAATTATGTAAGGAAAAAGTATGTCTGATTTTGGGGTAAAATATAAAAGCAACCAGCAGAGCAGAATCAATAGATGATAACATTTTTGACTATAATGTGAATCCAGTTTGTGTAGATAGTACTGAATTATAGCAGTGTTGGTCTGACAAAGGAACTACAGTGTTTAGTTTCATAACTCTGTGGAGTCCATCTGGGAAATAATGTATCTGTATACAATTATAGAGATTGCTATGTAGAGGTGGGTAGATCAACACAAATATAAGTGAATTTGGGATTTATTTCATCTTCCTCATTTAATCTGCTGTAAAGAGTCAGTCCAGTTTCATCACTGTGCTGATAAAGGGGGTGAATTTAGACTTCAAAGGAATAAAGCTGCTATCAAGCAATTTGGGTCATCTGTCATAGCTGCAAAATAATTGGTATCAGAATGGGGGCAAGGTGAGATCAGGGCCTCACAGGACTCTTGAGTCTAGAACATTTCTCCCAAAGCCACTATCCAGGATTCCATGATGTGATATGTCATCTCAGGCACACATTAGGGAAAACCTGCCTTCCTTAAGTGAACTCCCTGTTCTTCCTCTTCTCAATTTTTTACTTATACTGTCTGCCAGGACCTCTTCTTCACATGACTCTTATCAGATCTTGTCTCCTCAGTCTGCAGCCCTTTTAGGGTATTAGGATTCCTCTTCCTTAGGTCTCTTCCTCCTTTCTTTTTTGTCCCAGAATATTATACAGTAGGAGAAGAGAACCTTTTGCAGATTTTTTTGAGGCAAAAGATTTCCCAGTGCAAAATGCATGAAAATTAACATAATTTTTCAACTGTTGAGACACCACAGAACTGCAAGGGAGTAGGTGGTGATGTGGAAGTAGAGACAGATGTTAAGGGCTACAGAGTTAGGATGAGTAGGAGGAGTTAGAATGGGAATCAGATGTGTTTTCTAATAGCAGGAGATGTGAGTATTTTCCTATGGATACTATCTTCTGTCTCTCTTCTTTAGAGATTTCTGTGGTCTTGGGGGTGATTCTATGGACTTGAGAAAGCAAACCCAAACTAGGAGATATGGTAGACTCTAGCTCCAGTACTGTCCCTGATTCACTGTGTGATTTCCAACTAATTATTTAACCTTTCTGTGCCTCAGCTTCCTCATTTACGAAATGGGAATCCACTTTGTCTCCTTTCTTGTTGAATAAACTGAGGTAATTGTGAATTTCAATTTCTGCTTCCTTTTCTACCTTAGTTTGTGAATTGAAAACTCCAACAATGAGTGAATTTCTTAGCGGCCTGGAGAGCTCAGGGTGGTTGAGACACATTAAAGCTATTATGGATGCTGGAATTTTCATTGCAAAGGTAATAATCAGGACTTTTAAGAACTTGCACTGACTTAATTATGGGATCTCTTAAAGTAGCAGTGTATCATGGAAAGAATATAAGAAAAAGACACCTGATTTCTAGATTTAGGTCTACCACTAATTTAATGTGTGCCCTTGGCAAATCTCTTTCCTTCTCTAAGTTTCATCCTCTGTAAAGCAAGGTGGTTAGACTAGAATCTAATGACATAACTTTTTTTGGGGGGGGGTACTGAACTCTTTGACAATATCATTGACCCTCTCCCCTGGAAAAATGTACATATAGCTATGCATACAGAATATAGGCCTTAATTTCAGAGAGTATACAGTATATCCCTGGTTAAAAACTTAAATAATATCTCATGGTCCTTCCAACTCAAATACTCTGATGTATTTTTGTGTTGATTCTAAGGTACCAAGTGGAAGTAAGACTGGGTATAAAATAAATGCAGTTGGTTTCTATGGGTTTTCAGAGCTCTGAGTATAAAGCTGACCTTTCTGATGTTTTTGTATAGGTCTGCCTCTGAATACAGTCTAAGTAGACTTCATCACTCATTTATGCTGAGTCACTTACTTTCTGACTTTCAGAACCCTGGCTTCTGTATCATTTATTAGGTGATGTTAAAAAAAGAAGAAATTTGGAGTGTACGTTTTCTCATTTTGAAATTTTGTTTATATATTCCTACATGAGAACTTCCTCTCTTCACCCCACCCCAGTGATTTGTTAGAAGTGAAGAAAAGGAGAGAATCACTTTCACCACTCTTTTGCCATTTTCTCAGTTGAAGATGAGATTTATAGCCTCTGCCTTAAAAGGTTTTTAAAAGAATGTGTGTATTTAACTATCTTAAATATCTAGCCCTAATATTTTTCAATTTCCTTGTCTTATTGCTTACATTTTTCATTATAATATATTATTAGTGCTTACTGTGTGACCCCCGCCCAGGTCATTTCAAACCCATTATTCTAGCCGCTTACTGTGTGACCCCCACCCAGGTCATTTCAAACCCATTATTCTAGCCATTCTTTATACTGTTCCTTTTTTGCATGTACTATACTCATACATTTGTATTTCCTTTCTGAAACTGACTTCATGAGACCAAAGAGAGTGAGAATGGAGAAGAGGAATAGATTTGGTAGATAGTACAACCTCATAAACATTTGTGATTTAAAATGAATGGGTGAAAAAAAAATAGGCTTGCATTTGTACAATTATCCTGTGTTTCCCATCTCCATAACACCTATATATCCCCAGCTTGAAAAAGTCAGCCTTGAATTTTCTCTCTTCCCCTCTGTCTGGTAATTGCCTCATCCTGTCAGCTATCCTCAAGTGTTTCTCAAATCTATCCTTTCTTTCCAGCCTCTGCCTTAAGTACTATAATAACTTTCTGACTGGTTTACTTGTCCCTAATAGTTGCTCCCCAGTTTGGCCACCAAATTGATTCTAAAGTCATCTTTCTTGAGAAAATATGATAATGTCACTTTAAACTCAAAATCCTGCAATGACTCCCCATTGCCCATAAGACCCTGGCAATCATGAAATCTTGTTCTCAAAAACACTATAGTATCCCTCCCTCTCTCTTTGTCTCTCGTTATCTTTATTTATGTTTCTCGTTATAAAAGTTATACATGTACATTGTAGAAGTAAACAATTCTAAGTATATAACATAAAATGTATATATTCCCTGTAGTTTGCCCCCACAACATATACATCACTATTAATAGTTTAATGTATGCCTCTAGATCAGCACTATTTGAACTTCCTGTGTTGATGGCTTCCCTTTTGGCCCAGAAGATAAAGAATCTGCCTGCATTGCAGGAGACCTGTGTTCAATCCCTGGGTTGAGAAGATCCCCTGGAGCAGGAAATGGCAACCCACTCCAGTATTCTTGCCTGGAATATTCCATGGAAAGAGGAGCCTGGAGTCATAAAGAGTAGGACATGACTGAGTGAGAGGGTGCTTCCCAATTCATGTGATGTTGGAAATGTTCTGGATCTGTACTAATACAATAGCCACTAGCCACATGTGGGAGTTGTATACTTGAAATGTGGCTAGTAAGAGTAAGGAATTTAAAATTTTATTCAATTTTGATCAGTTTAAATTTAAATAGCCACTTGCGGCTAGTGACTACCATATGGCACAGTACAGGTCTAGATTTTCAGCATATATAATTATATATAGGGCTTCTCTGATATCTCACTTGGTAAAGAATTATAACACTATATATATTATTGTTACTACTTTGTAAACGTAAGATTATGTTGTGCATATTTTTCTGCAACTAACTTTTTATACTTAATATATGATAAATATTTTCTAGGTCAGTTCAATCAGTACTACCTCATTTTTTTTCAGTGACTATATAATATTCCATTAAGTGAATATTTTAATTTCATTTATTAGGTGATGTTAATAAAAGAATTTGGAGTGTACATTTTCTCATTTTGAAATTTTGTTTATATATTCCTACATGAGAACATGCTCTCTTCACCGCACCCCTATTATTTGGTAGAAGTGAAGAAAGGAGAGAATCACTTTTCACCTCTCTTCTGCCATTTTCTCAGTTGGAGATGAGATTTATAGCCTCTGGCTTAAAATATTGGTCCCTGTTAATAGACAATTCAGTTATTCACATTTTTTACAAATGCAGACGTTGTTGCATCAAATAGCCTTGAACATATTTCTTTATATGTGTTGGCATTCTTAAAAGTGGATTTTCAGTTGAAGAGTATGAATATTTCAGTCTTTACTAGATGTGGCCAAATTGTCCTTCAACTAGGTTACACCAGTTTCCATTCCCACCAACAATGCCTCTTTCTCTACATAGCCAGCAATGGTTATCATCAGTCTTTTTAATTTTCCTCATTTGATAAGTGATGCATTTTATGTCCTGTTTTGATTTGCACTTCTTTAATTATTAGTGAAATTGAACATCTTTTCCTATCTACCAGTGACTTTTCACTCCATGTCGAGCTCTAAGGAAAGAGTGTAGCTGCTACTATTAGGCCTCTGATACTACCTGAAGTATTTGGTTAACTGGGAAGTTTAAAAGGTTGAGAACTTTTTTCCAGATTTCTGTAACTCTTGTCTTGCAACCTAACTATTTTTCAAGGAATATCATTTTTTTTTTTGTACCGTCTATTACAGAGGTTACTCATTTTCCCACACCCCTGAACCTCACAGTCCATGGCAGGTTCAATACTCCCCTTGCTTTTTACAAAGCTCTTTCCTCCTTTTAGGTCTGTTTCAATTAGCTATGCTACTCTATACCTCTCCTGCTGCTGCTGCTGCTGCTGCTGTGTTGCTTCAGTCATGTCCGAGTCTGTGCGAGCCCATAGATGGCAGCTCACCAGGCTCCCCCGTCCCTGACACTTCTCCAGGCAAGAACACTGGAGTGGGTTGGCATTTCCTTCTCCAACGCATGAAAGTGAAAAGTGAAAGTGAAGTCGCTCAGTCGTGTCCGACTCTTCGCGACCCCATGGACTGCAGCCTACCAGGCTCCTCCATCCATGGGATTTTCCAGGCAAGAGTACTGGAGTGGGGTGCCATTGCCTTCTCCGATACCTCTCCTAGTGGCTCTCTTTTCTCCTTTAAGTACTTTGGAAACCATTTTAGGTAGGTGACTTCCTTTCCATCCTGATTCTTCCTCTCAATCCTGGGAGATTTGAATGTCCATGTACAAACCTATAAAACACTCAGCACTGATATAGTTCTTTGAACTTTTATACCCCAGTTCTCACACTTTTACTCCAGCTAACCTGGTTTTTCTGTCCCATGAAGACCTCTGCACTTTTAACTCCATTTTTTCCACCTTTTCCTACTTTCTTCCCTATGGAGCCAAGACCTAGTTGTGTAGCACTTCATCCATTCCACCTTGCCTCTTTATCCTTCCATTCTACCTACCCTGATAATCTCATTCATTCTCTGCTTTTATATCCTGACTACTAAACAATGCTACAAAGGAGTAAATCCCATAGCCATGTTAACTGGTATTGAGTTTATGGTGTATAACATTGGTTGGGTCCCAGCCCTGTTCCACCAAGCAAGATATTTCTAATATGTATTTTACTTTCAAGCTGGCCATAGCACTGTTACTTTCCTCTCTATAAGCACATATTCAGACTTGTCTTCATCTTTATAGAAAAATAAAGGTAATCTCTCATCTTCCCACGCAACTATTTTTTCTCCTTCCTTGCTATCTTAGAGGAAATGGTGCCTCATACCTATATTCTTAATTCCATCCCCTCCTTCTTCAAGGAAACTTTTCCCCCTATATTTTCTTTTTCCCACCTCTCTTACATTTTTAACCTTTTCCTTTCACTGGCTTCATCCCTCAGAAATATGCTCAGCACTTTTTTTTTTTTTTTGGGGGGGCAGGGGGAGCTACACTGGATCTTTGTTGCTGTGAGGATTTTCTCTAGTTGCAGTGAGAGGGGACTACTCTCTAGTTGCAGTGCACAGGCTTCTCATTGTGGTGACTTCTCTTGTGCAGAACAGGCTCTAGGGCACACACACAGGCTTCAGTAGTTGTGAAACACAGGCTTTAATGCCCCACAGCATGTGGAATCTTCCCAGACCAGGGATTGAACCCATGTCCTCTGCATTGACAGGTGGATTCTTAACCACTCGGCCACCAGGGAAGTAAACTTAATACTTTCTTATTCCTAAGAAAAGAATTTTTCTTATCTTCTTATATTTACTGTTCTCTTTCCTCTTGCTTAGAGCTTTCTTGAAAGTAATTGACCTTCCTTATCTACACTTCCTCACATCCCTTCACTTTTCAGTTCACTATAATCCAGTTTCCTTCCATACCATTAGTACTCTTCTTGCTGAGGTCTCTGCTGCTACGGAGAAGGCAATGACACCCCACTCCAGTACTCTTGCCTGGAAAATCCCATGGATGGAGGAGCCTGGTAGGCTGCAGTCCATGAGGTCGCTAAGAGTCAGACATGACTGAGCGACTTCACTTTCACTTTTTACTTTCTTGCTGAGGTCTCAAATGACCCCTAACTTGTCGATTTCAAGATCACTCTTTAACCTTTGTTCTGTTTTCACCACTCTGCTACATTTGACATTGTTATCCCCATTCTCTTTGAACCATTTTTGTAGTTCTGGCCTTAATCCAACTACTATTTCCCATTTCTTTTTCTACCTTTCAGGCTTTTTCACAAGCTGACTCCTTTAATAGCTCTCTCCTTCCTCTACTTTCCCCTTAAAAGTTACTGCTTTTTAAGGTCTTTCCTTTTCTCACTGTGGTCTCTGCATGGACAGCACCAGTCATGCAGTTTCACTTACGATCTCTACTCATATTGTGGTCACATCTATACTCTGGCTCAGTTTCCTCGTTCTCCTAAACTCCAGACCCACATATACAGCTGTCCACTGAATGCCCCATTGAATATCCCCCAACTACCTCAGACTCTCCATGGCCTCAAATTAAATCTTACTTACTCTGAACACTAACTAAAACTTGTTTCTTCCTCTGTGTTTATTGTTCAGGCTAATGGTATTGTCATCCACTTAGTCATGTTACATAATGCATGTTACTAAATGAAACATTTAAGAGTCATTTTTGACTTTTCCCTCTCCTTTATCCCACATCTCTTCTCACACTATGTCCTATTAGATTTTTATTCTTAACATCTCTCTTCTCCTTTTCAGCCCCACTGCTACCACCTTTATTCAGGTGCTTATTACCTTTCACAATTTTGGTGGCTCTTTGACTGATCTTTCTAAATCCAAATTTATGCCCTCTTATTCTCCTTATTGTCACCATAGTGAGTACATCTGATCATGGTACTTCTCTGCTTTTAAAACTCCAGTGACTCCCTATTGCTACCAGATAAAGTGCACACTTGTCAATCTGAACCTTGCCCTCCTGGCCAGACTTGTCTCTCCTCACTCCCTCACTTCTAGTGTAGCCTCAACCACCAAGCTAGTTAATAATTCCTCACCTATGCCATGCCTCCTTGCCTTTGTAAATATTGTCAGATTATGCCCCTTGCCTGGAATATCCATTCCTCCTGGTCTATTGACAAATGTCTATTCATCTGACAAGGCCGACTTTAGTTGTCTCCTCTTCTTTAGTTATTATATGCCTTTGTTGTATCTGATGTTACCTTTCATTGTTTTAGTTATCATTGGTTTATAGTCATTCATTTAAATGTTTGTCTTTTTTGTATCCCCAGTGCACACTATAATGCATCTTGTATAGTCACTCAGTAGTTATTGGCTAGGTGAGTAGATGAATGAATGTGTGAATAAATGCCCTTCTTCCTCACCTGAGAAAATCCTACATTTTCTTCAAGGCTCAAGCTTCCCTGGCTCCTACAAAAGGCTACATTACCCTATAGCATCAGTTTTTCCACTGCATTGTATTTATTTACCTTTGGTAATCCTGAATAGTTTGCTCATTGAAGGCAGAAACTGAGTCTCATCTTTGTATCTCTAATCCTTAGCATATACATGACATAGAGGGATACATAATTAAGTGCTAGAATGATTAAGTGAATGCTCAATAGCTCCCATTGCCAAAATTGCCCAGGTTGAGGAACTGCCCATATTTGTACATCATTTTGATTGTATAGAAACTTACCTAAGACAGGTAAACCTCTCCACGTTAAGTTAAAAGTATTTATATTAGTAAGACTAAATGGCTGAAGATTCCGAAGCAAATTACTATCAGGTCTGGGACTGAGATGCAGAACTGTCTTGTTCTTGAGCATGAATTCTTCCTCTTGCCCACTCCTCGCTATAATAATTGATCCATGTCTTCTTCAGAAGTTTTATAAATGTAGATCTTCTTTTGTTTTTATTTTTACCCATATAATGTGCTGGTTTTGGTTTTCTTTTCCTATTAGGTAAGCTCACCTTCTGTTACATTTCTTTATTTTCTTTTTCATTCCCCATGTGTGCATGCTCAGTTGTGTCTTACTCTTTGCAACCCTATGGACTATATAGCCTATTAGGCTCCTCTGATTCTCCAGGCAATCCTATGGACAGAGAATAGTGGAGTGGGTTGCCATTTCCTTTTCCAGGGTCATTCCTCATATAGGATACCAATATTATGAGAAGAAATTAATGTAGCCCAGTTAAGACCAAGTTCTCTGCTGTATTGATGGTAACCATATATAATTAACCCAGCATGCTATGTAAAAGTTGTTTATGGTACTTTTTGCCTCTTGTCTTTACAGGCAGTGAAGATAGAAAAGACCAATGTCTTAGTCCATTGTTCTGATGGGTGGGACCGCACAGCACAAGTTTGCTCTGTGGCCAGCATCCTCCTAGATCCATTTTATAGGACATTCAAAGGACTCATGGTAAGAGAGCAGTGATTGGATTTTACCTTGCACAAGTGGGCGATTATGAATAGATCAAATATAACTCTCAACCAACTTGTTTTCTATAAGAAAGAGGTCTACAAAAACAGCTCTCGTTTTCAGTTTAGCTTCTTTCACTAAAGTAGGCATTTACAGTCTACATACTTTCCATTGCACACTCAACATAGTTTCTTACCCATCAGAAGATAAGTTGGATATAATAGGCTGGTTGGTGTAAGGTAAAGGAAAGACTCAAAAAGTTAACAAAGTTTAATGGATGATTGTTAAATAAGCAAACTGATGGGCTCATCATATTCAGTGTCAGCTGTCTTGATGTCAGACTGATGTTTGTTTTCTGGTGCTGACTCCAACACTTCTTACTTTGTCTTTCTATGAAACAGAACTTACAGTAGGAGTTTATCCTCATTTTTCTTTTGGAAATGCTTTATTTTTTTTTAATGGTTGAAATGCATTTATACCAAGATTTGTTCTTGGTACAAACTCAAATACTGCCTTTGGATTCCTGTTTCTTCATGGGTTGAATTTACTATGTTTATCAAGATTTCGTTATGACTTATATAGCCTGCCACACATTATGTAAAAGCCAAAAAAAATGTGACACTGAGTACAAATCCAGAATGATTTCTCCTGAGAGCTTTGAAATTTGAAGATAGCCTTTATAGGTCTTTAAAGGAAATCTAAATTACTTATTTATCATGTAGGAAATTAAATTTATGATCATTCAACACAAATTTGTACAAAGTCCACTTTAGCAAAGTGTTTTGATACTTTATCGGTATTATTAATTAATTTTATGATTTTTCTAATGCAAAGTTTTCTTTTTCTATAAAATAAAGATCCTGATAGAGAAGGAATGGATATCCATGGGCCACAAGTTCTCCCAAAGGTAAAAATATCCTCATTTTAAAGGTGGAGGCTAAGGAGAATTCAGTAGGGTGAGATTTATCAAAACCCTGATATATTCTTGTATAAGAAGGAAGAATAAGTTGAACATGGCATAAATCTCTTTTCATCAAAAAACACATATTCCATACATAATGCTAAGGAATTAGGGACACAGGAGTAACTAGGCAATCATATATGCCTTCAAAGTGAAACACATGATTATATCAAATCATTTAATATTTCAAGGAAGACTAGACATCACAGGCCACAGAGGAAAAAGAGCTTAACTGTGTTTGAAGAACACAAGATAGGCTTCCAGGAATAGGCAATATTTAAGGATGAATTTTAGGGACTGAATAGGAGTTTGCTAGAGAGAACAGTGGGCATTCAGGTAGAGGGAGTAATATCTAATGCAATGCAACTTTTAATCTTTTATAAGAAAAAAAAAAAGGCATTTGCACATTTCTGTTCTTTGGTAAGAGGTGGCTGCAAGGACTTATATTTATTTAGTGATCTAGTGCTGTTATAAGCCAAACAGCCTCACTGAGACTTTGTGTGTTAAGAGAATAACAAATATTTATCAAATACCTAACAATATGCTGTAAACTATGTGAGACACTGAGCTGATAACAAAGGCACATAAAATATGAGTTTTACCCTCAAGGAGGTTGCTATTCAAGTCTTATTATCCCACATTGGTGTGTATACATTAAATTTCTTTTGATTACTACTCTCTAGCTATTTGGGTCCATCCATTTGTTCTTCTTTTGTCAACAAACTTTGGTCCAGGCAATATGCCAGGTTTTGAGGGTACTGTATTAGACCAGATGTGTTTGCTGTCCCTTCTTCTATAGAAAATAAAATCAGTGATGACAGTATAGTATGATACGGGCTTCCCAGGTAGTGCTAGTGGTAAAGGACCTGCTGGACAATGCAGGAGATGTAAAAGATAGGGTTTAGGTCCTGGGTTGGAAAGATCTCCTGGAGGAGGGGATTGCAACCACTCCAATATTCTTGCCTGGAGAATCCCATGGACAGAGGAGCCTAGTGAGCTACAGTTCATATGGTCACAAAGAGTCAGACATGACTGAAGTGACTTAACACACACACATAGTATAACTGCTACAAGGGAACCTTACCCATGCTGGGCAAAGGAAAATTCCTAGAACTGGTGGTATTTTAGAACATTAAGAAGATGAGGTTGATCTATTTTTAGGTTTTGAGAAATCTCCATACTATTTTTCACTCTGGCTGCACCATTTTATATTCCCACAAGCAAGTAGGATGGTTCCCTTTTCTCTATATCCTTGGCCAGTATTTGTTGTGTTTCTTTTTGAGTTTCTTTGTGGGTATATATCTGAGAAAAAACGAAAACATTAATTTAGAAACATACAGTGCACCCCCATGTTCATAGCAGCATTATTTACAGCTGCCAAGGTGTGGAAGCAACATAAGTGTCCATCAATAGATGGGATAAAAAGGACGTTGTATATATAAATAGATACAGAGTGGAATACTACTCAGCTATAAAAAGGAGTGAAACTTTGTCATTTGCAGCATCATGGATGGACTTTGGAGGGCATTATGCTAAGTGAAATGAGTCATACAGAGAAATACAAGTACTGTATGATATCACTTGCATGTGGAATCTAAAAAATACAACAAACTAGTGAATATAACAAAAAACTAGCAGACTCACAGATGTAGAGAACAAAGTAGTGGTTAGGAAGAAACTAGGGAAGAGGGGTAAAGAGAGGAGTAGGTAGGAAAGGTAAAGGAAAGACTCAAAAAGTTAACAAAGTTTAATGGATGATTGTTAAATAAGCAAACTGATGGGCTCATCATCTTCAGTGTCAGCTGTCTTGATGTCAGACTGATGTTTGTTTTCTGGTGCTGACTCCAACACTTCTTACTTTGTCTTTCTATGAAACAGAACTTACAGTAGGAGTTTATCCTCATTTTTCTTTTGGAAATGCTTTATTTTTTTTTAATGGTTGAAATGCATTTATACCAAGATTTGTTCTTGGTACAAACTCAAATACTGCCTTTGGATTCCTGTTTCTTCATAGGTTGAATTTACTATGTTTATCAAGATTTCATTATGACTCATATAGCCTGCCACACATTATGTAAAAGCCAAAAAACAAAACAAAACAAAAAATGTGACACTGAGTACAAATCCAGAATGATTTCTCCTGAGAGCTTTGAAATTTGAAGATAGCCTTTATAGGCCTTTAAAGGAAATCCAAATTACTTATTTATCATTTGGGAAATTAACTTTACGATCATTCAACACAAATTTGTACAAAGTCCACTACAACAAAGTGTTTCGTAGGTAGGAAATTTTTTAAGAGGGTTATGAAATTATATGAAATCATTTGTCTGAAACTTGTGAAAATTATAAAGCACTATAGATTTAAAGAATCTTTCATGCAAAAAGTTTTAAAAAAGAAGATTTGTATAAATCAAAACTATAATAAGATATCACCTCACACTGGTCAGAATGGTCATCATCAAAAAAATCTACAAACAATAAATGCTGGAGAGGATATGGAGAAAAGGGAACCCTCTTGCAAAGTTGGTAGGAAAGTAATTAGATACAATCACTATAGAAGACAGTATGGAGATTCCTTTAAAAAATAGGAATAAAACTACCATATGACCCAGCAATCACACTGCCAAGCATATACCCTGAGGAAACCAAAACTGAAAAAGTCATATGTACCCCAATATTCATTGCAGCACTATTTACAATAGGTAGGATATGGAACAACCTAGATGTCCATTGACAGATGAATGGATAAAGAAGCTGTGGTGTGTATATACAATAGAATATTACTCAGCCATAAAAAAAAAAACCACACATTTGAGTCAGTTCTAATGAGGTGGATGAACCTAGAGCCTATTATACAGAGTTAAGTAAGTCAGAAAGAGAAAAATGAATGTCGTATATTATCACATATATATGAAATCTAGAAAGATGGTACTGATGAACCTATTTGCAGGGAAGGAAAAGAAATGCAGATGTAGAGAACAAACTTATGGACATTGGATGGGAGGGGGAAGGAGAGGGTGGGATGAAAGTAGAGAGTAACATGGAAACGTATATACTACCATATGTAAAAAAGATCAGTTCAGTTGCTCAGTCGTGTCCGATTCTTTGTGACCCCATGGATAGCCAATAGGAATTTAAAATAGATAGCCAATGGGAATTAGCTATATGACTCAGAGAACTCAAATTGGGGCTCTGTAACAACATAGAGTGGTGAGATGGGTGGGAGGTAGGAGGTGGGAGGGAGGTTCAAGAAGGAGGGGGCATATGTATACCCATGGCTGATCAAATTGATATATGACAGAAGCCCAATACAATACTGTAAAGCAGTTGTTATTCAATTAAAAATAAGTAAATTTTAAAGAAGATTAAAGATTTGAAAGAAATAGTGGGTGTTTTGTAGAATGACTCCTTAGGAGAAAAGAGGGATAAAGACTTCCATCCAAATGAAAACATTTAGCTTGAGGTATAACCAAGAACCACCCTTACAGCAGAGAGCAAGGAGGAACTAAAGAGGCTCTTGATGAAAATGAAAGAGGACAATGAAAAAACTGTCTTAAAACTCAACATGTGAAAAACTAAGACCATGGCATCTGGTCCCATCACTTCATGGCAAATAGATGTGGAAACAGTGGAAAGAATGGAAACAGTGAGAGACCTTATTTTCTTGGGCTCCAAAATCACTGCAGATGGTGACTGAAGCCAGGAAATTAAAAGACGCTTGCTCCTTTAAGAAGAAAATTAAATCCTTGCTCCATAGAAGAAAATCTATGACCAACCTAAACAGCATATTAAAAAGCAGAAACATTACTTTGCTGACAAAGTTCCACATATAGTCAAAGCTGTGGTTTTTCCAGTAATCATGTATGGATGTGAGAGTTGGACTATAAACAAAGCTGAGCACCGAAGAACTGATGCTTTTTTTTTTTTTTTATTTTATTTTATTTTTAAACTTTACAATATTGTATTAGTTTTGCCAAATATCGAAATGAATCCGCCACAGGTATACCTGTGTTCCCCATCCTGAACCCTCCTCCCTCCTCCCTCCCCATACCCTCCCTCTGGGTCGTCCCAGTGCACCAGCCCCACGCATCCAGTATTGTGCATCGAACCTGGACTGGTGACTCGTTTCATACATGATATTATACATGTTTCAATGCCATTCTCCCAAATCTCCCCACCCTCTCTCTCTCCCACAGAGTCCATAAGACTGTTCTATACATCAGTGTCTCTTTTGCTGTCTCATACACAGGGTTATTGTTACCATCTTTCTAAATTCCATATATATGCGATAGTATACTGTACTGGTGTTTTTCTTTCTGGCTTACTTCACTCTGTATAATAGGTTGCAGTTTCATCCATCTCATTAGAACTGATTCAAATGTAGTCTTTTTAATGGCTGAGTAATACTCCATTCTGTGTATGTACCACAGCTTTCTTATCCATTCATCTGCTGATGGGCATCTAGGTTGCTTCCATGTCCTGGCTATTATAAACAGTGCTGCGATGAGCATTGGGGTACACGTGTCTCTTTCCCTTCTGGTTTCCTCAGTGTGTATGCCCAGCAGTGGGATTGCTGGATCATAAGGCAGTTCTATTTCCAGTTTTTTAAGGAATCTCCACACTGTTCTCCATAGTGGCTGTACTAGTTTGCATTCCCACCAACAGTGTAAGAGGATTCCCTTTTCTCCACACCCTCTCCAGCATTTATTGCTTGTAGACTTTTGGATCGCAGTCATTCTGACTGGCGTGAAATGATGCTTTTAAACTGTGGTGTTGGAGAAGACTCTTGAGAGTCCCTTGGACTGCAAGGAGATCCAACCAGTCCATCCTAAAGGAAATCAGTCCTGAATATTCATTGGAAGGACTGATGCTGAAGCTGAAACTCCAATACTTTGGCCACCTGATGTGAACTGACTAATTGGAAAAGACCCTGATGCTGGGAAAGATTGAAGGCAGGAGGAGAAGGGGATGACAGAGGCTGAGATGGTTGGTTGGCATCACCCACTCGATGGACATGAGTTTGAGCAAGGTCTGGCAGTTGGTGATGGACAGGAAAGCATGGCGTATTGTAGTCCATGGGGTCACAAAGAGTTGGACATGACGGAGTAACTGAACTGAACTGATAACTAAGAACACCTCTTCAGTGGAGACTACATGGAAGGACAGGTGGAGAAGGAACTAGGTTTGTAAATGTCCAAGGCAGAAGTTAGATATTTTTACTTGATGGCCTTGATCGTTTTCATTAATACTGTAGACGTCAATGTTAAATGTGTCAGGGTTACAGAAGATAGCTTAAAATTTGCAAGAGCTGTTAAGGGTTAATGGGAAAACTGTGTTAAGGATATACATAAAGGTTGCTGCTGCTGCTGTTTAGTTGCTTCAATCGTGTCCAACTCTGTGCGACCCTATGGACTGCAGCCTGCCAGGCTCCTCTGTCTATGGGGATTCTCCAGGCAAGAATATTGGAGTGGATTACCATGTCCTCCTCCAGGGGATCTTCCCAATCCAGAGATTGTACCCAGGTCTCCCACATTGCAGGCCAAGTCTTTACTGTTTGAGCCACCAGGGAAGCCAAAGGATACTGGAGTAGGTAGCCTATCCCTTCTCCAAGGGATCTTCCCGACCCAGGAATTGAACCCGGGTCTTCTGCATTGCAGGTGTATTCGTTACCAGCTAAGCTATCAGGGAAGCCCATTAATGAAGGTTACTTGGGAGCAATTAAATTCCAGCTGAGTATGGAGACTTAAGTTGTCAATTTGCCTGGTTTTAAATTTTTCTCAAGCAGCATTCATCAGTCAGGATGTGGAAGTAGAGAACATAGCTTAGTTTGTTCCTCAGTGGTTGGATTTTGAAGGAAAATAATGACAAAAAAGACCAGAAAGTTGAAGAAAATGGGGAAAGAATAGTTGGTGGGGGAAGATCTAGAATATAGAATAGTAAGGAAGCTAGGAGGAATCTGGCAAGTAGAGAGGTCCAAAGATGAGGGCTCGATGAGGTAAGTTGAGCAGCTTTTGGAAATATAATATGTGGTGATCAGAACAGGATATTGATATTAAGGTTTCAAAGTGGAGGAAGCACCTTTAGCTAACATGAAGAAACATGGATGCCATGGATACACAAGCCTGATGTGAAGTAGATAGAGGTAAAGATCGGTGAAGTAGATTAGTTAGTTAAAGAGTCTAAGCCAGTGTAGGTCATCTGCATCTACTCCAAAGATAAGTACTTACAACTGGAGTCAGATTCTTCAGAAAATGTAGAGAAGTGACCCAAACATTGTAGAAGATAACACTGAGGAAAATGAATGAGCATGACCCATAATGGAAGTATTTTTAAGAGAGTAAAAGGAGTAGTTGAATGCAGTGGTAATGAGGAGAAAATTGATCCCACTTCAGCTTTCTTTTAGGATTATGATACATGAAGAGTGAATGACGAGCCTTCTCCATTTTATTTGGGGCCCAAGAAGTAGTGTCCTTGGTGAGGTAGATTTCAATTATATCAAAAGATAGAAAATTCAGTGTAGAAGTTAAGGATGCCATGTATGTTTACAGTGGATTAGGGCTTCTAGTGGATGGTAGAGTTGGGAAAGAGCATCATGGGAGAGAAAACATTAAACAGTTCTGGGATGAGATTTTTTTCATTCATTTAAGGAATGTATTAAATACTATTTTTACACCAGGCACTGTCCAGTAAACAACATAGATATGACCTTTGTTCACATTAAGCTAAATGTAACTGTTAAATTAATTGAAATTAAATATAATTGAAAATTCAGTTCCTTAGTCATACTAGCCACATTTAAAGTGCTTAATAGTGACTGCCATATTGGACAGCACAAATATGGAACATTTCAATCATTGTAGAAAGTTCTATTGTAGAGAATATAAAAGGAAATAGAATAGATAACCAAAAGGTTTACAGTCTGGATAATAGTGAAAGTTGCTGGTGGCTAAGAGGTCCACTGGGATTAATGAACTTTGAGATTCTAAGTTGTATTTTGGCATTAGGTATTTCCCTACCAATTCCAATACAGAAACTGAAGGTGACCTTGCTATAGCCTGTTCCAAACAGTGTAATCCCTGATGTTAATCATTGTCTTTCTTTACCTTTACTTGTATCTCTTAGGTGTGGCCACCTGGATGGGGACTCTAAAGAAGTATCCCCTATTTTCACACAGTTCCTAGACTGTATCTGGCAATTAATGGAACAATTTCCATGTGCCTTTGAATTTAATGAAAATTTCCTGCTGGAAATTCATGACCATGTTTTCTCCTGCCAGTTTGGGAACTTCCTTGGAAACTGCCAGAAGGATCGAGACGATCTGAGGTGAATTCAGTTTGTGAGAAAACACTGAATAGGGAGAGGATATCAGTATAAATTTACTAGTCACCCTGAATTTGGGACAGCAGTTCACAAAAGGGGAGGAGATGACAACTATAAAAATAATTTTTGAAGCATAAAACACTTGGTATTTGTATGGGTATTCCTCAAAACCTCAGATTCTTTATCTGTAAAATAGGGTTAATAATATATAATTTTCAGATCTATCATAAGGAACCAATAAAGCAATGGATGTGCAAGGATTTTATAAGGAATGAGTGTATGAGTAGTCATTAGCTACTATCCTTTATCATTTGTGTCTAAGATCACTAAATAGCAGGTCATAGGCCAAGTCTGGCTTAACAGGTATATTCTGTTTCATCTGTAGAGTATTTTTTAAACTGTTAATTAGTAGTCAGCATTTAAATATCATGATATTTCACATAAAAATCCAGTTGTTTTAGGATTTTTTTCCAAAATCAAAAAGCCACTGTGGCAAAATATTC
This sequence comes from Bos javanicus, assembly GCF_032452875.1. NCBI lineage: Eukaryota > Metazoa > Chordata > Mammalia > Artiodactyla > Bovidae > Bos > Bos javanicus. Next base: position 98,223,274 of record NC_083897.1, read on the forward strand.
TGCAATATGAGGAACTCTGGCAGTATTGGACCTGCATTTTCTAATGGCAATAATCAGTTGGAGCTGAATAATAGCCTGCTCCATTTGAATGAAGCAAGCTCACTGTTTGCCACAATTCTCACTATTCTCTGTTGTTTATTCTCAGCTCACTTCATATGTTACTTTCCCAGCTCCTATAGGCACTTGAATTGGTACCGGACTTAAACTCTAACATGCTCACAGTGTATAAAATGTAAATAATTTTTGAAGTTGACAATACAGAGTTTCTGGGAATAGCATTCTCCTTGTTTTAGAGTCAGAAGAAAAGAATAGAGAGGGGAAGTGACTATCTCACAATCTACTCTAGTTTCAGAGTTGTTAACTGAGTAGCAGTTAGCTCAAGGGATGGTTCGGGGAGGGAGGTGGAAGAGGGGTTCAGGATTGGGAACACGTGTACACCCGTGGTGGATTCATATTGATGTATGGCAAAACCAATACAATATTGTAAAGTAATTAGCCTCCAATTAAAATAAATAAATTTAAATTAAAAAAATAAAGTTCTCAGGCCCTGCTATGATATATCTTGGATAAGTCAGATGATATCTCTAATTCTGTTTTCTTGTTAACACTGAGAACAGTGGTGAATTTTGCTGCTTCAAAATCTGTAGTTACTTAGTACCTTCTGTGCACATTTCTATTTCATTTTGCAACTAGAACTTTCTTACCCTCTTCCCAAATGCTTATAAACACATTTGTTCTGTCTCTGACCTGCTTTTCTAGCACTAAAATCAGAGATCTTTTCCGTATACTTTTTCTCCACCCTCTTAAAATGAGGCTAATATATCGTCAACCCATTCCTCACACAAATCTGAATCTACATGTAAAAGATTAAAAATTTTAACATATGCTTTAATAGTGGTTATATAAAACAAGCAGACATATCATTCATCCATGAAAGAAAAGACATGGACTCTAGGATCAGAGAGACCTGGGTTCAGATTTTGGCTCTGTCACCTACTAGCTATGTGACTTTTTGCAAATTAATTTTTGTCTCATTTTCTCATTTCTCATTATTATTTTGGGACTAAAATATCTTACAAGGTTTTATTATGAAATTTAATAGGGTATTTTAAGTAGAGTCTGGGACAGTGTTTGACACATAGTAAATAGTTAATAAATACTACTTACGTTACCACTGCAAGATTTTTTTTTCTTTTTTCAACCAACAACAAATGAGAAAGATGCATATACAGTTCCTTTGGCCTCATTGAAATGGTCTGAGGATTCTAAAAGTTACAAGACTATAATTTTTACGTCATATACCCCATATCAGTTCTCTTTGTTGTCCTCCTAGAGCTTTCTTTGACACTGTATGAGCAAATGAACTTCCCATGTGTGGATACACAGCAGCTTTCATTGGGGACAATGAATTCCATGCTTTTTATGTGTTAACTAAGTCGCTCCCCAGGGACTCAGCTAAGGGATAAGAAGAATCAGTCTTGTAATATAAATATCAAAATCAGTGCTGCACACCTAGGATAACTCACAAATATTTGCCAATATAAATTGCTACATTGTCTTTCACTGTCTTGTACCTTCTGAGGGGAGGAGAAGCTGGCTCGAAATAAAATATAGAAAAGCCAGAAATTCACCTCTTGTCTGTTAATTTACCAGATTTTTAAAAGGAATTCTAGATTTTTTAAAACTGGAAAGGTTATTCATGGAATCCAAGATTTGGAAGACACCTTAAAGATCACATTATACAAATGAGAAAATAGGCCCAGAAAGGGCTAGGGACATCCCTAAGATTACGTCACTACTCTGTGGCAGAGACAGAGAGTCTCTGCATATATACTCAACACATGTTTCTCTTCAATGTGGAACACTTTCTAATCTCTTTAAAAATGGATAAGTTGAAGCCCAGATAATTTGTTACTCTATCATTCTTCATTACCATTTATTTTTATTTTCCTTGTATCATATCCTAGCCTTCTGTCTTAGGTTACTTGTTAATAGAATTTAGATGATTGTCAAGTTCAGCAAATCTATTGATGTTACCTGCTTGCTGCTTTTAATTTTTTGGCTTGTTTTTCTTTTCTTACAGAATATATGAGAAAACCCATTCAGTGTGGCCTTTCTTGGTTCAGAGGAAACCAGACTTCAGGAACCCTCTCTATAAAGGCTTCACTATGTATGGGGTACTAAATCCTAGTACTGTGCCCTACAACATTCAGTAAGTTCCTAAGCTGTTCATCCTTTCTTACAGCAAACCCCAAGGCCTCAGCTTCTTTGCCTCTCCTTGTATAGCTGACATCATCTCCATAACCCAAGCTATGGAGTAGGACATTCTTTCCCAGATTATCCATTCCTTGCTGCCTCTGAAAGCAAGACCACACTCCCATTGGTTTTCAGGGCTTTGTAGTTACTTGCTTAGGGAAATAAACAAGAAACAATAGTTTATTTATAGTAGTACAACCAGTCAAGGTGTAGGTTGTTTCATTCCTTTTAGTCTTTCCTTATGTATTTCTCTTCTTTCTTATCCTTTTCCCTGACAAAGAGAAGGAAAAACAGAGAAAGAGAATGTGCTGATATAGTTTGTTCTACTTTCCCCACAAAGTGTTAAGTACAGGGTGCCATGCTCACTGACCACAATTCAATGAGTACAAGACAGAACTGAATGCATTTATTAAGTCTAATGGTTTATTTTGTATATTCTGTAGGATTTTATATATGTAAGATCATATCATTTCTGAATAGATATTGTTTTAATTATTCCTTTCCAATTTGGATGCCTTTTATTTTCTTGCCTTATGTAGAACTTCCAGTGCTGAATAGAAGTAGTGAAAGCGAGCATCCTTATATTGTTCCTTATCTTAGGGGGAAATCTTTCAGTCTTTCTCCATTGAATATGTTATAATTTTATTTTACAAATGACCTTTATCATGTTTGGGAGAAGGCAGTGGCACCCCACTCCTGTACTCTTGCCTGGAAAATCCCATGGATGGAGGATCCTGGTGGGCTACAGTCCATGGGGTCGCTGAGGGTTGGACACGACTGAGCGACTTCACTTTCACTTTTCATTTTTATGCATTGGAGAAGGAAATGGCAACCCACTCCAGTGTTCTTGCCTGGAGAATCCCAGGGACGGGGGAGCCTGGTGGGCTGCCGTCTATGGGGTTGCACAGAGTCGGACACGACTGAAGCGACTTCATTTTATCATGTTTAGGACATTCCGTTCTGTTCCTAGTTTGTTGAGTGTTTTTATGACGAAAGTGTTTTAGATTATATCAAATGTTTTTTCTGAATCATGTTGAGATGCAGATGATTATGTGTTATTTTCTCCTTAATTTTATTTTTTGTTTGTTTTTGTTTGGCCACACTACACGGCTTGAGGCATCTCTGTTCCCTGACCAGGGATTGAACCCAGGCCATTGTAGTGAAAGCTCAGAATCCAGGGCATTAGGCCACCAGAGAACTCCCTCTTGTTAATTTCGTTAATGTGGTGTGTAGCGCTGATTGATTTTCAGATTTTGAACCAACCATGCTTTCCTAGGGTAAATCCCACTTGGTCATGGTATATAATCCTCTTACTATGCTGCTGCATTTAGTTTCCTAGTATATTGTTGAGGATTTTTGCATCTATATTCATAAAGCATATTAATCTACAGTTTTATTTTCTTATAATGTCCTGGTCTGGCTTTGGTATCAAGGTTATAGTGACCACATAGAATGAGCTGAGCATGTTCCATACTCTTCAACATTTGGAATAGTTTGAAAAGAATTATTGTTAATTCTTCAATGTTTAGTAGAAGTCACCAGTGAAGCCATCTGGTCCTGAATTTTTCTTTGTTGGGAATTTTTTGATTACTGAATCAAAAACTGTTATAGGTCTGTTCAACTTTTTTAGTTCTTGAGTCATTTTTGGAAGTTTGTGTGTTTCTAAAAATTTTTCCATTTCATCTAATTTGTTGACATGCAATTGTTCATGACTTTCTCTAGTATTTTTCTTTATTTATATAAGTTCAATAATAAAATCCCTAACTTAATTTATGGGAGAAGGCAATGGCACCGCACTCCAGTACTGTTGCCCGGAAAATCCCATGGATGGAGGAGCCTGGTAGGCTGCAGTCCATGGGGTCGCTAAGAGTCAGACACGACTGAGTGACTTCACTTTCACTTTCCACTTTCATGGCATTGGAGAAGGAAATGGCAACCCACTCCAGTGTTCTTGCCTGGAGAATCCCGTGGATGGAGAAGCCTTGTAGGCTGCAGTCCATGGAGTCGCACAGAGTCGGACACAACTGAAGCAACTTGGCAGCAACTTAATTTATGATTTTAGTAATTTGAGACTTTCCTCTTTTATTTTTTGAGGCCAAAATACCTTCGTTTAATGTCAAAAGCATCTTGTACATAAACTGGATAATACATATTAAATGATGCATTTCTGTTACTTTTAGGAATTTGAGGGGCATTTTTCCAGTTTTATTGTGATATAATTGACATATAACATGGTGTAAGTTTAAGGTATATAGTGTGATGATCTGATACATGTAAATATTGTGAAATGCTCACCACAACAAGATCAGTTAGCACATCCTCTACTCATACAGTTACCATTTTGCTGTTTGCTGTTATGGCGAAAACATTAATGCTCTACAATCATAGCAAAATTTGGAATGATTCACAAATTTGCATGCTATTATTTTACACCTGTCATGCTAATCCCTGTATCATTCCAACTGTATTATATATGCTGCCAAAATGAGCACCCTCTCATTGTTTTTAATAAGTTTAACTTAACATTTTATTGAATTTATTAATCTTTTCAAAGAACCAACTTTAGTTTTGTTGATATTCATTTATCTCTGTTTTAATCTTTATTATTTCTTCCCTTATGCTAACTTTGGGTTTAATTTGCCTTCCCTTTTTAGCTTCATAAGGTATAAGATTAAGTCTTTCTTTTTAATGAATGCACTTACAGTTATAAATTTCCTTTTTAGCAGTTCTTTCTCTGTATCCCATAAGTTTTGGTATATTGTATTTTTGTTTATATCAATCCCAAAGTACTTTTTAATTTGAATTTCAGATAGTTCAGTTTAGTCACTCACTCATGTCTGACTCTTTGCGACCCCATGGACTGCAGCACACCAGGCCTCCCTGTCCATCACCAACTCCCAGAGTTTACTCAAACTCAGATAAACAAACCATAATTTGCCTAAAAAGCTTAGATCCTTTGATTCACTTAAAGACAGTTCTAAAATATAAGAAACAATGAATTGGGGCATTCAAGACAAAGCCTTTCTCTCCTCCCTTAGTGTCATCGTCACCCAGGTGAGACTCCCTGAACATCCATTTTCCCATGCAGGTTCCAGGATGCAGTCAGTTAAATCACTTTATTCCATAAAAGTCTACAGAATAGATTCTAAGGAAGGGGATATGTGGGTTTAAGGGAATGTGTTATTTAATTTGTTATGTGTAATGCCAGACTGAGCCTGACCCTCTTGTGGGATAGAAGCACTGCTTCTCCCTTTCTCTCTGCAGGCAGAGCTTGACTTCCAGCCCAATCCCTCTATCTACTTCCTTCAAGAAACAGCTCTGCCTTTTTCCCTGACCCTTTTCATCAACAATGTAAGGTTCTAACCAGTGCTGTAATGAGCTATATTGGAGCCTGTTGCAATGGGTCTATATATGTGCTTACCATCTCCTACTACCCTGTTCTCTGTATCTATGTGTTTATCTTTTTTGTTTTTCTTTTTATTCCACATGTGAGTGAAATCATATTTGCCTTTCTCCATCTGACTTATTTCACTTAGCATAAAACCCTTAATATCCATCCATGTTGTCACTAATGGCAAGATTTTGCCTTTTTATGGCTGAGTAGTATCCTGTTGTATATATATGTATTATGTGTACATTTGTATATATATATATTTTTTTTTCTTTTCTTTATCCATCCATCAATGAGCACTTGGGTTGTTTCTGTGCCTAGGCTATTGTAAATAAATCTGCAACATACATAGGGGTGGTATGTATCTTTTAAAACTATTATTTTTGCATTCTTCATATGAATACCCAAAAGTAGAATAGCTGGAAAATATGGTATTTCTTTCTTAACTTTTTGAAGTATCTCCATACTGTTTTCCATAGTGGATGCATCAAATTACATTCCAATCAGCAGTGCACGAGTGTTCACTTTTCTCTATATCCTTTCCAACACTTGTTTCCTGCCATTGATACTAGCCATTCTGATGGGTGTGAGATGATATATTGGGGTTTTGATGTGCACTTCCCTAATAATTAGTGATGTTGAACTTATTTTCATGTGCCTGTTGGCTATCTGTATGTTTTCTTTGGAAAAATGTCTGTTCAGATCCTCTGCCCATTTTTTAAAAAATCAGGTTGTTTATTTTGTTGTTGCTGAGTTACATGAATTATTTATATATTTTACATATTAATCCCATATCATATATTTGCAAATGACTTGTCCCATTTGGTAGGTTGTCCTTTCATTTTGCTGATGGTTTCCTTTACTGTACAGAAGATTTTTAGTTTGATGTAGTCCCATTTGTTTATTTTTGCTTTTGTTTTCCTTGCCTGAGGAGAAAGATATTGCTAAGACCAACGTCAAAGAGCATACTGCCTATGTTTTCTTCTAGGGGTTTTATAGTTTCAGGTCTTATACTCCAGGATTTGATCCATTTTAAGTTGAGTTTTGTGTCTGCTATGGGATAGTGGTCTAGTTTCTTTTTTTTTTTTCCCTACACGTGGATTGTCCAGTTTTCCTAACACCAATTATTGAGGAGACTACCTTTCTCCATAGTATGTTTTTTGCTCTTTTATCATAAATTAATTGTCCATATGTGCATGAGGTTATTTTTGTGCCCTCAATTCTGTTTCATTGTTCTATGTATCTTTTTTTCTGCCAATGCTGTGATGTTTCTGATACTGTAGCTTTGTGGTATGATTTGAAATCAGGGAGGGGAATACTTTCACTTTGTTCTTTTTCCTCAGAATTTATTTTGCTATTTAAGTGAAAAGTGAAAGTGTTAGTTGCTCATTTGTGTCTGACTCTTTGTGACCCCATGGGCTGCAGCCAACCAGACTCTTCTCTCCATAGAATTCTCTAGGCAAGAATACTGGTGTGGGTAGCCATAGCCTTCTCTGGGAATCTTCCCGACCCAGGGATTGAACCTGGGTCTTCTGTATTGTAGGCAGATTCTTTACCATCTGAGCTACCAGAGAAGCCCAGGATGCACATAGATTTTCGGATGTTTTGTTCTGTGACAAATATCATCAGGATTTTGATAAGGATTGAATTGAATCAGTAGATTGATTTGGTAATATGGACATTTTAGTAATGTTAATTCTAATCCACAGCCATGGAATGTCTTTCCATTTCTTTGTGTTTTGTTAAGTTTCTTTCAACAGTGTCATAGATTTTAGCAAACTGGTCATTCACTTCTTAGTTAAATTTATCCCTAGGTATTCTTTCTATAGTGATTGTAAATAGGATTATTTTCTTTTTAATTTCTCCTTCTGCTTGTCTGTTGTTAAGGTGTAGAAACTCAAAAGATTTTGCATATGAATTTTGTACCCTGCAACTTTATTAATTTACTATTTCTAATAGTTTTTTTTTTTTGCTGGAGGCATTAGGATTTTTAATATATAAAATCATGTCATCCATAAATAGTTACAGTTTTAGATCTTATTTTCCAATTTGGATGCCTTTTATTTCTTTTTCTTTTGTAGTTTCTCTGACTAGGACTTCTCATATTGAATAAGACTGGCAAGAGTGGGCATCCTTGTCTTGTTCCTAATCATAGAGGTATAGCTTTCAGTTTTTCTTTGTTGAATATGATGTTAGCTGTGGGCTTGTCATATATGACTTTTATAATGTTGAGGTACATTTACTCTATACCCATTTTATTGAGAGTTTTTATCATAAATGCGTATTGAATATTGTCAAATGCCTTTTGTGCACCTATTGAGATGATCATATAATTTTTATTCTTAATTTTGTTGATTTGGTATATCTCATTGGTTGGTTTGTGAATGTTGAACCATTCTTGCATTCCTAGAATAAATCCCAATTGTCCACATTGTATCCTTTTAATGTATTGTTGTATATGTTTTGTTAATATTTTGTTAACCACTTTTGTGTCTGTGTTCATTAGAGATACTGACCTATACAATTTTTTTTTTAATTACTGCATTACTCTTGTCTGGTTTTGGTATTAGGTAATATTGAGCTCATAAAATGTGTTAGCAAGCATTCTCTCCTCTTCAATTTGACAAGGGTGGACATTAACTCAACTTTTAATGTTGGGTAAAATTCACCTGTGAAGGGATCTGATTCTTGATTTTTTTTCCTCAGGGTGAGTTTTTTGATTACTGCTTCAGTCTCTTTACTAGTGATCAGTTTATTCATATTTCCCATTTCTTCATTATTCACTCTTGGACAGTTGTATAATTCTAAAAATTTATCTGCTTTTGCTAAGTCACTTCAGTTGTGTCCGACTCTGTGCAACTGCAGAGACGGCAGCCCACCAGGCTCCCCTGTCCCTGGGATTCTCCAGGCAAGAACACTGGAGTGGGTTGCCATTTCCTTTTCCAATGCATGAAAGTGAAAAGTGAAAGTGAAGTCGCTCAGTCGTGTTTGACTCTTAGCGACCCCATGGACTTCAGCACACCAGGCTTCTCCATCCATGGGATTATCCAGGCAAGAGTACTGGAGTGGGATGCCACTGCTGCTTTTAGGTTATCTAATTTGTTGCTGTATAGCTGTTCACAGTATTGTCTTATAATTATTTGTATTTCTGTGGTATCCATTGTAATTTCTTCTCTTTTGTTTTTTATTTTATTTAGCTGAGCCTTCTATATTTTTTCTCTTAATGAGTTATGCTATAATGTTGGTCAATTTTGTTTATCTTTTAAAAAACCAGCTCCTAGTTTCATTCATATTTTCCTGTTGTCTGTTTCATCTCTATTTCCTCTATTTCTGCTCTGGTCTTTATTATTTCCTCCTTTCCATTAACTCTGAGCTTTGTTTGTTGTTTATTTTATAGTGCTTTTAGATTTATGGTTATGTTGTTTTTTGAGATTTTTCTTGTATCCTGAGGTAGGCCTGAATTGCTATAAACTTCCCTCTTCATACTGATTTTGCTGCCTCCCATAAATACTGGTATGTCAGGTTTTCATTTTCATTTGTCTTCAGGTATGTTTTAATTTTGGAGCTTCTCAGGTGGTGCTAGTGGTAAAGAAGCCACCTGCCAATGTAGGAGACATGAGAAACATGGATTTGTTCCCTGAGTTGAGAAGATCCTCTGGAGGACAGCCTGGCAACCTACTCCAGTATTCTTGTCTGGAGAATCCTGTGGACTAGCAGGCTACAGTCCACAGGGTCACCAAGAGTCAGACATGACTGAAGCAACTTAGCACACACACACACACACACACATGTTTTTATTTCATCTTTAATTTCTTCATTGACCCAATAGTTGTTTAGTAGCATATTTTTTAGTCTCTAAGTAGTTGTAATTTTTTCCAGCTTATTTCTTGTAGCTTATTTCTAATGAATATGCCACTGTGATCAGAAAAAAAGACTTGATATGATTTCAGCCTTCTGAAATTTATTGAGACTTTTTGTGTATGTGTCCTAGCATAGGATCTATCACTGAGAATGTTCCATGCACACTTGATAAGAATGTATATTCTGCTGTATTTTTAAGAAGTAGTCAGTACCAACCTATCAAATCTGTGTGCTCTAATGTTTTCTTTAAGGCTCCTGTTTCCTTGAAGACTTTCTGCCTGGATGATTTGTCCATTGATGTAACAGCATGTTAACATGTGCTACACTTACTGTGTTGCTTTTAATGTACCCCTTTAATTCTGTTAATAATTCCTTTATATATATTTGTCACTCCTTAACATGGTTTATATATATTTATAATTTTTATATCTTCTTAATGAATTGTACCCTTTATCATTTATAATGTCCATCTTTGTATCTTGTTAAATTTTTTGGCATAGTCTGTTTCTCTGATATGGTATGGCAACATCTACTTTTTTTTGACTGCGATTTGCTTCACTTTGAGCCTATGTTTGTCTTTAGAGCTGAGATAAGTCTCCAGAAGCAGTATATAGTTGTCTTGTTTTTTCCTTTATTTATCCAGCCACTCTGTATCTTTTGATTGATATATTCAACCAATTTTATTTAGAATGATTATTGCTATCAAGAACTCAGTACTGCCATGTAAACTTTTATTTCTGGTTGATCTATATCTCTATTATTTCTTTTTCCTTGTGTTTCTATCTGCTATTTTAATTTGGTGGCTTTCTATGATTTTACTCAGTTACTGCTTTCTTGTTTCGTACTGTATGGCAGTTACCAGCTGAGCCACAAGGGAAACCAAAGGACCACTAGGACCACAGCCTTGTCTAACTCAATGAAACTAAGCCGTGCCTGTGGGGCCGCCCAAGATGGGCGGGTCATGGTGGAGAGGGCTGACACAATGTGGTCCACTGGAGAAGGGAATGGCAAACCACTTCAGTATTCTTGCCTTGAGAACCCAAAGAACAGTATGAAAAGGCAAAATGATAGGATACTGAAAGGGGAACTCCCCAGGTCAGTAGGTGCCCAATATGCTACTGGAGATCAGTGGAGAAATAACTCCAGAAAGAATGGAGGGATGGAGCCAAAGCAAAAACAATACCCAGTTGTGGATGTGACTGGTGATAGAAGCAAGGTCCGATGCTGTAAAGAGCAATATTGCATAGAAAACTGGAATGTCAGGTCCATGAATCAAGGCAAATTGGAAGTGGTCAAACAGGAGATGGCAAGAGTGAACATCGACATTCTAGGAATCAGTGAACTAAAATGGACTGGAATGGGTGAATTTAACTCAGATGACCATTATATCTACTACTGCGGGCAGGAATCCCTTAGAAGAAATGGAGTAGCCATCATGGTCAACAAGAGAGTCCGAAATACAGTACTTGGATGCAATCTCAAAAATGACAGAGTGATCTCTGTTCGTTTCCAAGGCAAACCATTCAATATCACAGTAATCCAAGTCTATGCCCCCACCAGTAATGCTGAAGAAGCTGAAGTTGAATGGTTCTATGAAGACCTACAAGACCTTTTAGAACTAACACCCAAAAAAGATGTCCTTTTCATTATAGGGGACTGGAATGCCAAAGTAGGAAGTCAAGAAACACCTGGAGTAACAGGCAAATTTGGCCTTGGAATATGGAATGAAGCAGGACAAAGACTAATAGAGTTTTGCCAAGAAAATGCACTGGTCATAGCAAACACCGTCTTCCAACAACACAAGAGAGGACGCTACACATGTACATCACCAGATGGTCAACACCAAAATCAGATTAATTATGTTCTTCCCAGCCAAAGATCGAGAAGCTCTATAACAGTCAACAAAAACAAGACCAGGAGCTGACTATGGCTCAGATCATGAGCTCCTTATTGCCAAATTCAGACTTAAATTGAGGAAAGTAGGGAAAACCACTAGACCATTCAGGTATGACCTAAATCAAATCCCTTATGATTATATAGTGGAAGTAATAAATAGATTTAAGGGACTAGATCTGATAGATAGAGTGCCTGATGAACTATGGATGGAGGTTCATGACATTGTACAGGAGACAGGGATCAAGACCATCCCCATGGAAAAGAAATGTAAAAAAGCAAAATGGCTGTCTGAGGAGGCCTTACACATAGCTGTTAAAAGAAGAGAAGCGAAAAGCAAAGGAGAAAAGGAAAGATAGAAGCATCTGAGTGCAGAGTTCCAAAGAATAGTAAGAGATAAGAAAGCCTTCCTAATAAAAAAAATAAAAAATAAAAAAAAGAAAGCCTTCCTAAGCGATCAATGCAAAGAAATAAAGGAAAACAACAGAATGGGAAAGACTAGAGATCTCTTCAAGAAAATTCGAGATGCCAAGGGAACATTTCATGCAAAGATGGGCTCGATAAAGGACAGAAATGGTATGGACCTAACAGAAGCAGAAGATATTATGAAGAGATGGCAGGAATACACAGAAGAACTGTACAAAAATGATCTTCACCACCCAGATAATCATGATGGTGTGATCACTGACCTAGACCCAAACATCCTAGAATGTGAAGTCAAGTGGGGCTTAGAAAGCATCACTACGAACAAAGAGTTGACTCATTGGAAAAGAGTCTGATGCTGGGAGGGATTCGGGGCAGGAGGAGAAGGGGTTGACAGAGGATGAGATGACTGGATTTCATGACTGAGTCGATGGACATGAATTTGGATGAAGTCCAGGAGTTGGTGATGGACAGGGAGGCCTTGCGTGCTGCAATTCATGGGGTCACAAAGAGTCAGACACGTATGAGCGACTGAACTGACTAAGTAAGTCTGAAATAGAAAAACAAATATGGTATATTAACACATATATATATATATAGAATCTAGGAATGTGGTATGATGAACCTATCTGTAGGTTCAGCAATAGCAATGAACCTATCTGTAGGGCAGTAGTAGAGACACAGACATAGAGAACAGACTTGTGGACACAGTGGGGGAAGGGGAAAGTGAGATGATTTGAGATTGTAGCATTGAAACTCATATATATTACCATATGTAAAATAGATAATTGGTGGGAATTTGCTCTATGACACAGGGAGCACAACACAGTGGTCTGTGACAATCTGGAGGGAGGGTGAGGGATGTGTATACCTGTCTGATTCATGTTGATGTATGGCAGAAACCAAGACAACGTCATAAAGCAATTATCCCCCAATTAAAAATGAATAAATTTTTAAAATAACAGTTAAGTTGATAATAAAAAAAAGAAGTAGCCCTTTTAAGAAAATGTCCTAATGCATCCTAGCAGCAAACTCCTTGCTCATAAACCAAGATATATGTTCTAAGGCTTCCTGCTATATTGGGCTTTGTGGGTCTTTCTTTTGTATTATGCTGGTTATACGGGCAGTCTGATAAATTTGGTTGGCCCCCAGTCTGGTTGGTTGCTACATCTTACCTTATAATGAGGTTGCTAGCTGCTGGTTTATGGGACTTGGTCACAAGATTGACTGTGGAAACCTGGGGTGCTCTGGTGCAAGTGCTTAGTCACTGGTGGATAGAGTCAAGTTCAGCAGAACCCAGGGCTTTTGCCTGCCTGCTAGTGGGTGAAGCCAGGTCCTGGGTCTAGTGCTGGTCCACTTTCATGCAGTGTTGTGGCCTAGAGACTGGTTATAAGTCCTAGGTATCCCAGAGCTGGTGTTGGATCACTGGTGCTTGTTGGCCTGTTCATGACACAGTTCACTATACATTCTGAAGTATCCTAAAGTTTCTATTGACCTGCTGGTTAGTGTGGCCAAGGCCCAGCTGATTCTAGTGCAGAATCTAGCCTGTTAGTGGGTGGGCTGTGTCAACCAGATGCATAGCTGCTATTTTCTCATGGCTAGTTTCTGTCTGTTGGGGGGTTATGCTGACCCCAAGCCTAGAGCAGGTTTACTGGTGTTGCATTTCCAGGACCCAGCTCATCATAACATGGGGTCTGGCTTGCTGGTGGGCAGGTTGGGTGCACAAATTGCAGGACTGTAGTTTTCTTGTGTCTAGTGTCTGCCCCCAGCAGGTACAGCTGGTCCAAACACTACAGTAGACTCCATGGAAGGTCTTGTCCTTCAGAAAATTCTAGAAGATTTTGGGATTCTGGGGCTAGTTCCTGCCAACTGGTGAGTGGAGCTGAGTCCTAGGCCCTCTGCTAGGAATGGCCATTTCCAGAGATACTTGGGGACTCAAAGGGTCTTAAGGTTGCTTGTCTGCTGGTGGGTAGGGCTGTGTCCTTACGTAGTTAGTTGGTTGATTCAAGGTATTCCAGTACTGCAACCTATAGTCCCTTGGGCCGGAATGGGGCTAGACCCTGGGGCTCATAAGATACAGGGAAAATTCAACATTGGCACCTGCCATCACTAGTGTCCACATGGTAAAACAAACTGCCAACAATGGCAGCTTCCAGTGCCTGTTTCCCTCAGATGAGCTGAAGTTTGCTCAGTGTCTGGTACACTCTCTAAGTCCCTGTTTACCAGCCCTCTGACACTTCTGAGAGTAAGCCCCACTGACTGTCAAAGTCAATTGCTCTGGGCCCTTGTCTTACCGACACAGGACCCCAATGCTTCAGAGTCCAATGTCAAGCTCAGACATCTCCCTAATTTAGGAGAGCCTCTACAATTGTAATTATTCTGTTTGTGGGCCACCAACACAGGGATATTTGACTATACTGAGACTTGCCTGTAATGAGAACAGTTACTTCTACCAATATGGTTTTGATTCCTTCTTTATATCTTTTGTTGTAGAAATTTTTCTGGTAGGTACCAGGTTTTTTCATCAGTGATTTTTTTTTTTTCTATAAATAGTTGTGATTTTGGTGTTGGTGTGAGAGGAAATTAGCTTTGGGTCTTTCTACTGTGCCATCACTGCCAATCTTAACTATTCCATGACTTTTAAGTTTGATTTCTGGTGAGCTATCATTTTCTTTTTGGAATACAATGTTACTGTGGTTTTTCTTGGGATATGATGAGTTGTTTATCTACTAGTGCATGTGAAGTCAGAAAAGACTTTCTTCTTTAGGTAAAACTTCTATTATTTTTTTTTTTTACTTTATATTGGAATATAGTTGATTTACAGTATTGCATTAGTTTTGAGTGTAGAACAATGTGATTTAGTTATATATATTCATATATCTATTTCTCAGATTCTTTTCCCACATAGATTATTACAGATTATTGACTATGTGCTCCATAGTAGATCCTCATTGATTTTCTATAGTAGTATATATGTGGTAATCCCAGCTTCCTTATTTATCACTCCCCCACATTTGGTAACCATGAGTTTGATTGCTAAGTCTGTCAGTCTCTTTCTGTTTTATAAGTAAATTAATTTCTATCATTTTGGATTACACAAATAAGTGATATGATATAATATTTGTCTTTGTCTGACATACATCAGTAGGATAATTTCTAAGTACATGGATATTGCTGTAAATGGCATTATTTCAATATTTTAAATAACAGAGTAATATTCCATTGTATACATATACCACATCTTCTTCATCCAATCATCTGTCAGTGCACATTTAGGTTGCTTCCATGTTTTTGCTAAGTGCTACAGTGAACATTGGGATGCGTGTATCTTTTCGAATTATGGTTTTCTCCAAATATATGCAGCAGAGAGGGATACTGAATCATATAATAGTTCTATTTTTAATTTTTTCTTTATATATATATGTATTATTGAGGTATAGTTGACATATAATGTTTCAGGTGCACAGCCAGGTGATTCAGTTATACATATACACACATTATTTTTGAAATTATTTTCCATTATAGGTTATTACAAGATATTGACTATTGTTCCCCATGTTATCCAGTAAACCTTCATTGCTTGTTGCATATATATATATATATATATATATATATCTTAAACTAGAAACGTAACATTTTATTCATACTCAGCCAAAAGTATGGAATCAAAATGTCATACATTTTTAGTAGACAAAATTGTCTATTTTCTAAAATATATATTATACATATTAGTTATACATATGTATACAAAAGCTTTTCTACTATGCTTGATAAAGTCTTGACAAAGAACATCAAAAGAAAAAGAAGAGATGGAGAAATTGGAAAAAATAAGCTAAATGAAATGGGGGAACTAAATATGAAATAGGAAAAAGTGAAACAAACTAGGTAAAAGTAAAAGATCATCATATAGAACCATTATTTTTATTTTTTTATTTTTAATTTATGTATTTATTTCAATTGGAGGCTAATTACAATATTGTAGTGGTTTTTGCCATACTTTGACAAAAATCAGCCATGCGTTTACATGTGTTTCCCATACTGAGCCTCCCCATCCCATTCCTCAGGGTCATCCCAGTCTGCCGGCCCTGAGCACCCTGTCTCATACATCGAACCTGGACTGGAGATCTATTTCACATATGGTAATATACAAGTTTCAATGCTATTCTCCTAGATAATCCTACACTCGCCTTCTCCCACAGAGTCCAAAGGTCCGTTCTTTACATCTGTGACTCTTTTGCTGTCTCGCATATAGGGTCTTCATTACCATCTTTCTAAATTCCATATATATGCGTTAATATACTGTATTGGTGTTTCTCTTTCTGACTTACTTCACTCTGTATAATAGGCTCCAGTTCCATCTACCTTATTAGAACTGATTTGAATGTGTTCTTTTTAATACCTGAGTAATATTCCATTGTGAATATGTACCACAGCTTTCTTATCCATTTGTCTGCCGATGGACAACTAGGTTGCTTCCATGTCCTAGCTATTATAAACAGTCCTGCGATGAACACTGAGGTACATGTGTCTCTTTCAGTTCTGATTTCCTCAGTGTGTATGCCCAGAAGTGGGATTGCTGGGTTGTATGGCAGTTCTATTTCCAGTTTTTTAAGGAATCTCCACACTGTTCTCCATAGTGGCTGTACGAGTTTGCATTCCCAACAACAGTGTACAAGGGTTCCCTCTCCTCCGCACCCTCTCCAGCATTTATTGTTTGTAGACTTTATGATAGCAGCCATTCTGACTGGTGTGAGATGGTACCTCATTGTGTATGTGTGTGTGTTTTTTTTTAAATTAATTTGTTTATTTTAACTGGAGGCTATTTACTTTACAATATTGTAGTGGGTTTTGCCATACATTGACATGAATCAGCCATGGGTATACATATGTTCCCCATCCTAAACCCGCTCCCAACTCCCTCCCCTTCCCATCCCTCAGGGTCATCCCAGTGCACCAGCCCTGAGCACCCTGTCTCATGCATCAAACCTGAACTGGTGATCTGTTTCATATATGGTAATATACAAGTTTCAATGCTATTCTCAAATCATCCCACCCTTGCCTTCTCCCACAGAGTCCAAAAGTTTGTACTTTACATCTGTGTTTCTTTTGCTGTCTCACATATAGGGTCATCATTACCATCTTTCTAAATTCTATATATATGCGTTAATATACTATATTCATATTTTTCTTTCTGACTTACTTCACGCTGTATAATATGCTCCAGTTTCATCCACCTCATTAGAACTGATTCAAATGCATTCTTTTTAATACCTGAGTAATATTCCATGGTGTATATGTACCACAGCTTTCATATCCATTCGTCTGCCATTGGGCATCTATATTGATTCCATGCCCATGCTACTTTAAACAGTGCTGCGATGAACATTGGGATACACATGTCTCTTTCAGTTGTGGTTTCCTCAGAGTGCATGCCCAGCAGTGGGCTTACTGGGACATATGGCAGTTCTATTTCCAGTATTTTAAGGAATCTCCATACGGTTCTCCATAGTGCTGTATGAGTTTGCATTCCCACCAACAGTGTAAGAGGGTTCCCTTTTCTCCCCACCCTCTCCAGCATTTATTGTTTGTAGACTTCTTGATAGCAGCCATTCTGACTGGCATTAGATGGTACCTCATTGTAGTTTGGATTTGAATTTCTCTGATAATGAGTGATGTTGAGCATCTTCTCATGTGTTTGTTAGCCATCTGTATGTCTTCTTTGGTGAAATGTCTGTTTAGTTATTTGGCCCATTTTTTGATTGGGTCGTTTATTTTTCTGGAATTGAGCTGCACGAGCTGCTTATATATTTTTGAACTTAATTCTTTGCCAGCTGCTTCATTTGCTAATATTTTCTCCCATTCTAAAGTCTGTCTTTCACCTTGCTTATACTTTCCTCCATTGTGCAAAAGCTTTTAAGTTTAATTAGGTCCTGTTTGTTTATTTTTGCTTTTATTTCCATTAATCTGGATGGTGGGTCGTAGAGGATCCTGCTGTGATTTATGTCAGAGAGTGTTTCCCTATGTTTTCCTCTAGAAGTTTATAGTTTCTAGTCTTACATTTACATCTTTAATCCATTTTTAGTTTACTTTTGTATATGGTGTTAGAAAGTGTTCTAGTTTCATTCTTTTACAAGTGGTTGACCAGTTTTCCCAGCACCACTTGTTAAAGAGATATCTTTTCTCCATTGTATATTCTTACTTACTTGTCAAAGATTAGGTGTCCATAGATGCATCGATTTACCTCTGGGCTTTGTATTTTGTTCCTTTGATCTATATTTCTGTCTTTGTGCCAGTACCATACTGTCTTGATGATGGTAGCTTTGTAGTATAGTCTGAAGTTAGGCAGGTTGATTCCTCCACTTGCATTTTTCTTTCTCAAGATTGCTTTGGCTATTCGAGGTTTTTTGTATTTCCATAAAAATTGTGAAATTATTTGTTCTTGTTCTCTAAAAAATACCATTGGTAGATTGATAGGGATTGCATTGAATATATACATTGCTTTGGGTAGTATACTCATTTTCACTCTATTGATACTTCTGATCCATGAACATGGTATATTTCTCCCTCTATTTGTGTCCTCTTTGATTTCTTTTGTCAGTGTTTTATAGTTTTCTATATATAGGTCTTTTGTTTCTTTAGGTAGATTTATTCCTAAGTATTTTATTCTTTTCATTGCAAGGGTGAATGGAGTTGTTTCCTTAATTTCTCTTTCTGTTTTCTCATTGTTAGTGTATAGGAATCCAAGGGATTTCTGTGTGTTAATTTTATATCCTGTAAATTTAGTATATTCATTGATTAGCTCTAGTAATTTTCTGGTGGAGTCTTTATGGTTTTCTATGTAGAGGATCATGTCATCTGCAAACAGTGAGAGTTTTACTTCTCTTTCAATCTGGATTCCTTTTATTTTTTTTTTCTTCTCTGATTGCTGTGGCTAAAACTTCCAAAACTATGTTGAATAGTAGTGGTAAGAGTGGGCATCCTTGTCGTGTTCCTGACTTTAGGGGAAATGCTTTCAATTTTTCACCATTGAGGATAATGTTTGCTGTGGATTTAACATGTATGGCGTTTATTGTGTTGAGGTATGTTCCTTCTATGCCTGCTGTGGATTTAACATGTATGGCATTTATTATGTTGAGGTATGTTCCTTCTATGCCTGTTTTTTTATCATAAATGACGTTGAATTTTGTCAAAGGCTTTCTCTGGATCTATTGAGATAATCATATGGATTTTATCTTTCAATTTGTTAATGTGGTGTATCAGACTGATTGTTTTATGAATATTGAAGAATCCCTGCATCTCTGGGATAAAGTTCACTTGGTCATGATGTATGATGTTTTTCATATGTTGTTGGATTCTGTTTGCTAGAGTTTGGTTAAGGATTTTTGCATCTATGATCATCAGTGATATTGGCCTGTAGTTTTCTTTCGTTGTTTTTTTTTTTTTTTTTTTTGTGGCATCATTGTCTAGTTGGTGATGGTGGCCTGATAGAATGAGTTTGGAAGTTTACCTTCCTCTGCAATTTTCTGGAAGAGTTTGAATAGGGCAGGTGTTAACTCTTCTCTCAATTTTTGGTAGAATTCAGCTGTGAAGCTGTCTGGTCCTGGGGTTTTGTTTGTTGGAAGATTTCTTATTACAGTTTCGATTTCTGTGCTTGTGATTGGTCTGTTAAGATTTTCTATTTCTTCCTGGTTCAGTTTGGAGCATTATACTTTTCTAAGAATTTGTCCATATCTTCCAAGTTGTCCATTTTATTGGCATGTAGTTGCTGATAGTAGCCTCTTATGATCCTTTGTATTTCTGTGTTGTCCATTGTGATTTCTCCATTTTCATTTCTAATTTTGTTGATTTGATTCTTCTCCCTTTGTTGCTTGTTGAGTCTGGCTAATGGTTTGCCTATTTTATTTTTCTTCTCAAAGAATCAGCTTTTTCTTTGTTGATTTTTTTCTATGGTCTCTTTTGTTTCTTTTGCATTTATTTATTTCTGCCCTAATTTTTAAGATTTCTTTCCTTCTACTAACTCTGGAATTCTTCATTTCTTACTTTTCTAGATGCTTTAGGTGTGCTGCTACTGCTACTGCTGCTAAGGCGCTTCAGTCGTGTCCGACTCTGTGAGACCCCATAGACAGCAGCCCACCAGGCACCCCCATCCATGGGATTTTTCCAGGCACAAGTACTAGAGTGGGGTGCCATTGCCTTCTCCAGACTATAAGCTGCTGCTGCTGCTAAGTCACTTCAGTCGTGTCCGACTCTGTGTGACCCCATAGTCGGCAGCCCACCAGGCTCCCCTGTCCCTGGGATTCTCCAGGCAAGAACACTGGAGTGGGTTGCCATTTCCTTCTCCAGTGCATGAAAGTGAAAAGTGAAAGTGAAGTCGCTCAGTCGTGTCCGACTCTTCAGAACCCCATGGACTGCAGCCTACCAGGCTCCTCTGTCTATGGGATTTTCCAGGCAAGAGTACTGGAGATGGGTGCCATTGCCTTCTCCGGCTTTAGGTGTAGAGTTAGGTTATTTATTTGACTTTTTTCTTGTTTCTTAAGGTAAGCCTGTATTGCTATAAACCTTCCCCTTAGCACTGCTTTTACAGTGTCCCATAGGTTTTGGGTTGTTGTGTTTTCATTTTCATTCATTTCTATACATATTTTGATTTCCTTTATTATTTCTTCTGTGATTTTTGGTTATTCAGCAGCGTGTTGTTCAGCCTCCATATGTTGGAATTTTTAATAGTTTTTCTCCTGTATTTGACATCTAATCTTACTGCACTGTGGTCAGAAAAGATGCTTGGAATTATTTCAGTTTTTTTTTTTTAATTTACCAAGGATAGATTTATGGTCCAGGATGTGTTCTGTCTTTAAGAAGTTTCCCTGTGCACTTGAGAAAAAGGTGAAATTCTTTGTTTTGGGGTGAAATGTCCTATAGATATCAGTTAGGTCTAACTGGTCCATTGTATCATTTAAAGTTTGTGTTTCCTTGTTAATTTTCTGTTCATTTGATCTATCCATAGGTGTGAGTGGGGTATTAAAATCTCCCACTATTATTGTGTTATTGTTAATTTCCCCTTTCATACTTGTTAGCATTTGTCTTACATACTGCTGTGCTCCTATGTTGGGTGCATGTGTATTTTTAATTCTTATATCTTCTTCTTGGATTGATCCTTTGATCATTATGTAGTGTCCTTCTTTGTCTCTTTTCACAGCCTTAATTCTAAAGTCTATTTTATCTGATATGAATATTGCTACTATTGCTTTCTTTTGGTCTCTATTTGTGTGGGATATCTTTTTCCAGCCCTTCACTGTCAGTCTGTATGTGTCCTTTGTTTTGAAGTGGGTCTCTTGTAGACAACATATATCGGGGTCTTGTTTTTGTATCCATTCAGCCAGTCTTTGTCTTTTGGTTGGGGCATTCAACCCATTTACATTTAAGGTAGTTATTGATAATTATTATCCCATTGCCATTTACTTTGTTGTTTTGGGTTCAAGTTTATACACTCTTTCTGTGTTTCTTGTCTAGAGAAGATCCTTTAGCATTTGTTGGAGAGCTGGTTTGGTGGTGCTGAATTCTTTCAGCTTTTGCTTGGCTGTAAAGCTTTTGATTTCTCCTTCATATTTGAATGAGATGCTTGCTGGGTACAGTAATCTGGGTTGTAGGTTTTTCTCTTTCATCACTTTAAGTATGTCCTGCCATTCCCTTCTGGCCTGAAGTGTTTCTATTGAAAGATCAGCTATTATCCTTATGGGAATCCCCTTGTGTGTTATTTGTTGCTTTTCCCTTGCTGCTTTTAATATTTGTTCTTTGTGTTTGATCTTTGTTAATTTGATTAATATGTGTCTTGAGGTGTTTCACCTTGGGTTTATCCTGTTTGGGACTCTTTGGGTTTCTGGGACTTGGGTGACTCTTTCCTTCTCCATTTTAGGGAAGTTTTTGACTATTATCTTCTCAAGTATTTTCTCATAGACTTTCTTTTTGTCTTCTTCTGTGGAGAAGGCAGTGGTACCCCAGTCCAGTACTCTTGCCTGGAAAATCCCATGGATCGAGGAGCCTGGTAGGCTGCAGTCCATGAGGTCGCTAAGAGTCGGACACGACTGAGCGACTTCACTTTCACTTTTCACTGTCATGCATTGGAGAAGGAAAAGGCAACCCACTCCAGTGTTATTGCCTGGAGAATCCCAAGGACAGAGGATCCTGGTAGGAGGCCATCTATGGGGTCGCACAGAGTCGGACATGACTGAAGTGACTCAGCAGCAGCAGCAGTGACTCCTATGATTCGAATGTTGGGACATTTAACATTGTCCCAGAGGTCTCTGAAGTTGTCTTCATTTCTTTTAATTCTTTTTTCATTTTTTCTCTCTGCTTCATTTATTTTTACCATTCTGTCTTCTACCTCACTTATCCTATCTTCTGCCTCCATTATTCTTCTGTTGGCTCCCTCCAGAGTGTTTTTTATCTCATTTATTGCATTATTCATTATATATTGTCTTTTTTATTTTTTCTCAGTCCTTGTTAAACCTTTCTTGCATCTTCTCAATCCTTGTCTCCAGGCTATTTATCTGTAACTCCATTTGTTTTCAAGATTTTGGAACATTTTCAGTACCATTATTCTGAATTCTTTTTCATTTAGATTCCCTACCTCTTCCTCTTTTGTTTGCTTTGGTGGGCATTTATCTTGTTCCTTTACCTGATAATTATTTCTCTGCTTTTTCATCTTGTTTAGATTGCTGTGTTTGGGGTGGCCTTTCTGTATTCTGGCATTTTGTGGTACCTTTTTATTGTGGAGGTTCCTCACTGTGGTTGGGGTTGGATGGGTGGCTTGTGAAGGTTTCCCATTTAGGGAAGCTTGTGTTGGTGTTCTGGTGGGTGGAACTGGATGTCTTCTCTCTGGAGTGCAATGAAGTGTCCAGTAGTGAGTCTTAAGATGTCTGTGGGTTTGGTGTGACTTTTAGAAGCCTGTATGTTGAAGCTCAGGGCTATGTTCCTGTGTTGCTGGAAAATTTGCATGGTATGTCTTACTCTGGAACTTGTTGGCCCTTGGGTGGTGCTTGGTTTCAGTGTAGGTATGGAGGCTTTTGGATGAGCTCTTATCAGTTAATGTTCCCTGGAGTCAGGAGTTCTCTGGTGTTCTCAGGGTTTGAACTGAAGCCTCCTGCCTTTGGATTTCAGTCTTATTCTTACAGTAGCCTCAAAACTCCTCCATCTATACAGCACTGATGATAAAACATCAAGGTTAATGATGAAAAGTTTCTCCACAGTGAGGGACACCCGGAAAGGTTCACAGAGTTACATGGAGAAGAGAAGAGGGAGGAGGGAGATAGAGGTGCCCAGGAGGAAAAGAGGGGGAATCAAAAGGAGAGAGACAGATCCAGCCAGTAATCAGTTCCCTAAGTGTTCTCCACAGCCTGGAACACAGAAAGAGATTCACAGAGTTGGGTAGAGAAGAGAAGGGGGACGGAGGAGATAGAGGCAACCTGGTAGATAAAAAGGAGAGTCAAAAGGGGGAGAGTGCAGTCAAGCCAGTAATCACACTCCCAAATAAAAATGGGTACTGAAGATTGGGTTCTTAAAGGTACAAAATTGATAACAAATACCAAAAAGCAAACATTAAAAATCCAGAGTAGAGTTTAGACTCTCAAAAATACAATATTAAAAAAATAAAAGTCATAAAAATTATATATATATATATGAAGTTTGCTTTAAAAATAGGGGTTTTTTTTTTGCAAGGTAATAACAGATTATAAAAATGAAAATTAAAGGAGTAATAGAGGACTTAAAATTTTTTAAAAATTTAAAAAACGATTGTAGTAAAAATATATCTAGGAATTTCCATGGTGCCATTGCAGACAGTGTGTGGTCAGTTCAGTGTCAGATAGTTCCTTGTTCCAGCTTATACTTCTCAAGATCTATAGACCCTTTCCTATGTAGTCAGTGCTAACTACAGGGTTTTAATCTGTTGCACCTGTCACTTCCAAAGTGATTCCCTCTGTTTATTTTAGCTTCTTCTGTTTGCTGATCTCTTCAGTGTTTAATTTCCTCCCTGACACAAGGGGGCAAAGGTGGTCACTTATTTAGGCTCACTTGTTCAGTCATGCTGTGGGGAGGGAGGAACACTGCAAACAGATATCACTGGCATGTGTGGGGAGTGCTCACAGTGTCTCAGCCGCACTGGGTTTGCCCCCGCTCATGGCGTGTGTGCTTTCATGGTCTACACTTCTCAGGCTCTAGGTTGCTCTGCCAGGAACTGTCTGAGGCAGGCCCTGGGTTGTGTGCACCTTCCAGATCTATGCCGCTCAGGTTCAGGTTCTCGAATACTCCACAAAGTTGCAGACTCGGTTGGGCCTACGTTTTGTGCCCTTCCCAGGTTCGAGCAGCTCAGGTGACCAGGAGCTTGGCGAGCATAGTTACCCCCAGTTGGGTGGTGCATCTTATTGCCTCCCCCGTCCCATCCACTCAGTTTTCTGGGTGTACAATGGCGTGCCTTCTCAGGTGTGCTGTGTGTCTCTTCTGGGGATCTGATCTCTGGCTGCATCCCTCCCGGAGGATGTCAACTGTCCAGAATCCCAAGAACTCTTGGTTAGCAATGGAGTCTGCTTGCAGTTTGGTAGAGGATGCCTCTCAGGGCTGCAATTGCCCCTTTCCGGCTGTGGCTGCCCCCCACATGCTTGTCTCCAGCAGGGGATGGGCTGGTCTGCAGCCTGCTAGCTCTCCTCTGGTCCTTTGTTCTGTGAGAGGGCCTAGCAGTGCCTCAGGTTAGTGCTTTTCATAGGATAGTTCTCTTTCTCTGTCTCCCTCTCTCTCTCTCTCTCTCTTTTTTTTCCTCTCTGGCTATCCCACAGTTTGGGTTGCTATCTCAAGTTAGTTCCCTCAGATTGACCTTAGGGCATTTGGGCCCTGTCCTTACCCTAAGCAATGCAGCCCACACCTCCCTGTTCAGCCCCCACTTGCTGGTGAGGGCTGGGAGCACTGGGAGTTGCTGTTAGGCACATAATCTGTGGATTTTATTTATTCTTCCTTCCGGTTATGTTACCCTCTGAGCTTCCAAGAATCCCCACAGACCCACCGATGAGAGTGTTTCCTGGTGTTTGGAAACTTCTCCTCTTTTAAGGTTCCCTTCCTGGGATGTATCTCCATCCCCACCTCTTTTGTCTCTCTTTTTATCTTTTATATTTTGTCCTACCTCCTTACAAAGACAATGGGCTGCCTTTCTGGGTGCCTGATGTCCTCTGCCAGGTTTCAAAAGTTGTTCTGTGGAATTTGCCCAGCATCAAATGTTCTTTCAATGAATTTGTGGGGGACAAAGTGGTCTCCCCATCCTATTCCTCGGCCATCTTCCATGACTAACTTTGAGTAATGTGGTTTTCATTTTAACCTCTGTAGGACTGTCTCTTCTTGCTTCTTATGTCTGCCCTCTGATGGAAGAGGCTAAGAGGCTTGTGTAAGCTTCCTGATGGGAGAGAGTGGTGGTGGGAAGAACTGGGTCTTGCTCTGATGGGTAGGGACTTTCTCAGTAAAGCTGGAAACCGTTTGTCTGCCAATGGGTGGGGTTGCGCTCCCTCCCTGGTAGTTGTTTGTCCTGAGGCAACACAGCCCTATGTCAGGCTCTATGGTAGGGTTGATGGTGACCTCCAAGAGGGCTTACACCAAGGGAAACCTTCCCAGGCTGCTGCCACCAGTAACCATGTCTCTGTAGTGAGCGCTTACTGACCCATGCCTCCTCAGGAGGCCTTCCCACAGTAGCCAGTAGTTTTGGTTCAGTCTCCTGTGGGGTCACTTCTTCATTCCTCTGGGTCTTAGTGTGTGTAAGATTTTGTTTATGCCCTCCAAGACTGGAGTCTCTGTTCCCCCCAGTCCTGTGGAAGTCCTGTAATCAAATCCCACTGGCCTTCAAGGTCAGATTCCCTGGGGATTCCCAGGCCCTTTGTTGGATCCCCAGGCTGAGAAGTCTGATATGGAGTTCAGATTCTTCACAACGGGGGAACTTCTTTGGTATTATAGTTCTCCAGTTTGTAGGTCACCCACCCAGTGAGTATGGGATTTGATTTTATTGTGATTGTGCACCTCTTAATGTCTCACTGTGGCTTCTTTGTCTTTGGGCGTGGGGTAGCTTTTTTTTGGTGGGTCTCAGCATCCTACTGTCAGTGGTTGTTTGACAGCTTGTTGTGATGTTGGTGCTCTTGCAGGAGGAAATGAGTGCACATCCTTCTACTCCACAATCTTGAAACAGAGGCTACTATTTTTAATTCTTTAGAGAACCTCTGTACTGAACTATAGAATGAGGTTCGTGACATTGTACAGGAGACAGGGATCAATACCATCCCCATGGAAAAGAAATGCAAAAAAGCAAAATGGCTGTCTGGGGAGGCCTTACAAATTGCTGTGAAAAGAAGAGAAGCAAAAAGCAAAGGAGCAGAGGAAAGATATAAGCATCTGAATGCAGAGTTCCAAAGAATAGCAAGAAAAGATAAGAAAGCCTTCTTCAGTGATCAATGCAAAGAAATAGAGGAAAACAGCAGAATGGGAAAGACTAGAGATCTCTTCAAGAAAATTAGAGATACCAAGGGAATATTTCATGCAAAGATGGGCTCGATAAAGGACAGAAATGGTATGGACCTAACAGAAGAAGCTATTAAGAACAGAGGGCAAGAATACACAGAAGAACAGTACAAAAAAGATCTTCACAACCCAGATAATCATGATGGTGTGATCACTGACCTAGAGCCAGACATCCTGGAATGTGAAGTCAAGTGGGGCTTAGAAAGCATCACTCTGAACAAAGCTAGTAGAGGTGATGGAATTCCAGTTGAGCTCTTTCAAATCCTGAAAGATGATATTGTGAAAGTGCTGCACTCAATATGCCAACAAATTTGGAAAACTCAGCAGTGGCCACAGGACTGGAAAAGATCAGTTTTCATTCCAATCCCAAAGAAAGGCAATGCCAAAGAATGTTCAAACTAACGCACAATTGCCCTCATCTCACGTGCTAGTAAAGTAATGTCCAAAATTCTCCAAGCCAGGCTTCAGCAATATGTGAACCGTGAACTTCCAGATGTTCAAGCTGGTTTTAGAAAAGGCACAGGAACCAGAGATCAAATTTCCAACATCTGCTGGATCATGGAAAAAGCAAGAGAGTTCCAGAAAAACATCTATTTCTGCTTTATTGACTATGCCAAAGCCTTTGACTGTGTGGATCACAATAAACTGTGGAAAATTCTGGAAGAGATGGGAATACCAGACCACCTGATCTGCCTCTTGAAAAATTTGTATGTAGGTCAGGAAGCAACAGTTAGAACTGGACATGGAACAACAGACTGGTTCCAAATAGGAAAAGGAGTACATCAAGGCTGTATATTGTCACCCTGCTTATTTAACTTCTATGCAGAGTACATCATGAGAAACGCTGGACTAGAAGAAACACAAGCTGGAATCAAGATTGCCAGGAGACATATCAATAACCTCAGATATGCAGATGACACCACCCTTATGGCAGAAAGTGAAGAGGAACTCAAAAGCCTCTTGATGAAAGTGAAGGAGGAGAGTGAAAAAGTTGGCTTAAAGCTCAACATTCAGAAAACGAAGATCATGGCATCTGGTCCCATCATTTCATGGTAAATAGATGGGGAAACAGTGGAAACAGTGTCAGACTTTATTTTTCTGGGCTCCAAGATCACTGCAGATGGTTACTGCAGCCATGAAATTAAAAGACGCTTACTCCTTGGAAGGAAAGTTAT
Organism: Bos javanicus; assembly: GCF_032452875.1. Lineage (NCBI taxonomy): Eukaryota > Metazoa > Chordata > Mammalia > Artiodactyla > Bovidae > Bos > Bos javanicus. Next base: position 98,250,814 of record NC_083897.1, read on the forward strand.
GACCAACCTAGATAGCATATTGAAAAGCAGAGACATTACTTTGCCAACAAAGGTCCGTCTAGTCAAGGCTATGGTTTTTCCTGTGGTCATGTATAGATGTGAGAGTTTGACTGTGAAGAAGGCTGAGCGCCGAAGAATTGATGCTTTTGAAGTATGGTGTTGGAGAAGACTCTTGAGAGTCCCTTGGACTGTAAGGAGATCCAACTAGTCCATTCTGAAGGAGATCAGCCCTGGGATTTCTTTGGAAGGAATGATGCTAAAGCTGAAACTCCAGTACTTTGGCCACCTCATGCGAAGAGTTGACTCATTGGAAAAGACTCTGATGCTGGGAAGGATTGGGGGCAGGAGGAGAAGGGGACGACAGAGGATGAGATGGCTGGATGGCATCACTGACTCAATGGACGTGAGTCTGGGTGAACTCCGGGAGTTAGTGATGGACAGGGAGGCCTGGTGTGCTGTGATTCATGGAGTTGCAAAGAGTCAGACATGACTGAGCGACCTAACTGAACTGATACTGTTCTCCACAGTGGCTGTACCAATTTACATTCCACCAACAGTGTAAGAGGATTCCCTTTTCTCCAGACCTTCTCCAGCATTTCTATTGTTTGTAGTCTTTTTGTAGAGAGCTGTTCAGGCTGGTGTGAGGTGAATGCCTCATTGTCGTTTTTTTTTTCTTTTTTTTCTTTTTGGAAGATAGTTGCTTTACATTATTATGGTGCTCTCTACCATACATCAACACAATCTGTCATAATTATATATATATATATATATATATATATATATATATATACACACACACACACACACACACCCTCCCTTTTGAGCCTCACCTCCCTCTTCTTTGTAGTTTTGATTTGCATTTCTCTAATAGTGATGTTGAGCTTTTTTTTTTTTATGTGTTTTTTTTTTTTTTTTACCACCTGTCTTCTTCAAAGAAATGTCTATTCAGATCTTCCAACCATTTTTTGATTGGATTGTTTGTTTTTGTGACAGAACTACATGAACAGATGTCCAATAAACACATGAAAAGATGCTCACCGTCACTCATTATTAGAGAAATGCAAATGAAAAGTACAATGAGGTATCACCTCACACCAGTCAGAATGGCCATCAACAACAACAGCAAAAAATCTGCAAACAATAAATACTGGAGAGGATGTGAAGAAAAGGGAATCCTCCTGCACTGTTGGTGGGAATCCAACTGATATAGGCAATATGGAGAACAGTATGGAGATTCCTTAAAAAAAAGTAAGAATAAAACTAACGTATGACCTAAAAATCCTACTGAGCATAGATACCTTGAGAAAACCACAACTGAAAAGACCCATGTAATCCAGTATTCATTGCAGTACTATTTACAATAGCCAGGACGTGGATGCAATCTAAATTTCCATCCACAGATGAATGGATAAAGAAGTGTGGTACATGTATACAATGGAATATTACTCAGCCATATAATGGAATGGATTTGAGTCAGTTATAGTGAGGTGGGTGAACCTAGAGTCCATTATATAAAGTGACATAAGTCAGAAAGATTAAAAATATCATATATTAACACATGTATATGGAATCTAGAGGGCTTCCCAGGTGGTGCTAGTGGTAAAGAACCTGCCTGCCAATGCAGGAGACATAAGAGATGCGGGTTCAATCCCTGGGTTGGGAAGATCCCCTGGAGGAGAGCATGGCAACCCACTCCAGTATTCTCGCCTTGAGAATCCTCACAGACAGAGGATCCTGGTGGGATACAGTCCATAGGCATGCAAAGAGTCGGAGACAGCTGAAGGGAATGAGCATGCATGCATGGAATCTAGAAAAATAGTACTGATGAACCTATTTGCAGGGAAGGAATGGAGATTCAGACATAGAGAATGACTTGTGGAAATAGTGGGAGAAGGAGACGGTAGGCAAATTGAAAAAGTAGCATTGGCATATATACATTATCATGTATATATAGCTAGTGGGAAGTTGTTATAAAACACAGGGAGCCCAGCCTGGCACTCTGTAACAACCTAGAGGAGTGGGATGGGAGGTGGAAGAGAGGCTCAAGAGGGATGAGATGTATAAATAATCATGGCTGATTTGTGTTGTTATACTACAGAAACCAACACAACATTGTAAAGCATTTATCCTCCAATTAAAAAAAGCAACAAAAAGCTTCATGAGCTCTTCATATATTTTGGAAATTAATTCCTTGTCAGGTACTTCATTTGCAAATATTTTCTCCCATCCAAGGGGTTGACTTTTCACTTTGTTTATGATTTTGTTTTCTGTGCAAAAGCATTTGACAAGGCCCCTTTGTTTATTATTGTTTTTGTTTTCATTATTCTTAGAGGAAATCCCAAAAGATATTGATGCAATTTATATCAAAGAGTGTTCTGCCTGTGTTTTTGTCTAAGCATATTATATTGTTTGGTCTTATATTTATGTCTTTAATCCATTTTGAGTTTATTTTTGTGTACAATGTTAGAAAATATTCTAGTTTCATTATTTTACATGCAGTGTCAGTATTTTCAGCCCCACTTATTGAAGAGAGTATATTCTTGCCACCTTTATCAGAGATGAATTGGTTATAGTTGTGTGGCCTTATTTCTGGACTTGTCTATCCTGTTTCTTTTTCTGTGTGTCTTGTTTTGTGCCAGTACCATACTGTTTTGATGACTGTAACTTTTTGGTATACCCTGAAATCAGGGTTCTGGATACCACCAGTTCCATTTTTCTTTCTCAAGACTGCTTTGACTATGCAGGTTCTTTTGTGTTTCCATGCAATTTCAATTTTTTTATACTAAATCTGCTAAAATTGCCATTGGTAATTTGATAGGAATTGCATTGAATCTGTAGATTGCATTAGATAGTATAATCATTTTGACAGTATCGATTTTCTCAATCAAAGGGTATGGTGTATCTTTTCATCTATTGGAGTCATCTTCAGGTTTTTCATCAGCGTCTTATAGTGTTCCTGGAGAAGGCAATGGCAACCCACTCTAGTACTCTTGCCTGGAAAATCCCATGGATGGAAGAGCCTGGTAGGCTGCAGTCCATGGGGTCGCTAGAGTCGGACACGACTGAGCGACTTCACTTTCACTTTTCACTTTCATGCATTGGAGAAGGACATGGCAACCCACTCCAGTGTTCTTGCCTGGAGAATCCCAGGGATGGGGGAGCCTGGTGGGCTGCCGTCTGTGGGGTTGCACAGAGTCAGACATGACTGAAGCGACTTAGCAGCAGCAGCTTATAGCGTTCACAACACAAGTGTTATGCCACCATTGTTGAAACACTGTTCAGTCACTAAATCGTGTCTGACTCTTTGTTATCCCATAGACTGCAGCACACCAGGCTTCCTTGTACTTCATTGCCTCCTAGAGTTTGCTCATACTCTTGTCCATTGAGTCAGTGATGCCATCCACCCATCTCATCCTCTGGCACCCCCTTTCCTCCTGCCCTCAATTCCCAGCATCAGGGTGTTTTCTAATGAGTCAGCTCTTCACATCAGGTGGCCAAAATATTGGAGCTTCAGCTACAGCATCAGTCCTTCCAGTGAATATTCAAGGTTGATTTCCTAAAGGAACAACTGATTTGATTTCTTTACTACCCAACAGACTCTCAAGAATATTCTCAGACACTACATTTTGAAAGCATCAGTTCTCTGCTCTCAACCTTCTTTGTGGTCCAGCTCTCACATCCGTACATGACTACTGGAAAAACCATAGCTTTGACTTTACAGAACTTTGTTGGCAAAGTGATGTCTCTACTATTCAATATGCTGTCTAGGTTTTTCATAGCTTTTCTTCCAAGGAGCAAGCATCTTTTTATTTCATGGGTGCAGTCACTGTATGCAGTGATTTTGGAGCCCAAGAAAATAAAATCTGTCACTGTTCCCACTTTTTCCACATCTATTTGCCATGACCTGATGGGACTAGATGCCATGATCTTAGTTTTATGAATGTTGAGTTTTAAGCCAGCTTTTTTCCTCTCCTCTTTCACCTTCATCAAGACACTCTTTACTTCTTTTCTCTCTGGCATTTCAGTGGCTATATTCTGCATATCTGAGGTCGTTGATATTTCTCCCAGCAATTTTCATTTCAGCTTGTGATTCATCCACTCTAGTTTTTCACATGATGTACTCTGCATATAACTAAAATAAGCAGGGTGACAATATACAGTCTTGATATACTTCTTTCCCAAATTCAAACCAATTTTTCCATGGAAGGATCTAACTGTTGCTTCTTTACCCTCATACAGGTCTCTCAGGAGACAAATAAGGTGATCTGATATTTCCATCTCTTTAGGAATTTTCCACAGTTTGTAGTGATCTACACAGTCAAAGGATTTAGCATAGTCATGAAGAAGAATTAGATGTTTTTTCTGGAATTCCCTTGCTTTTTCTATGATCCAGTGGATGTGGGCAATTTGATCTCTGATTGCTCTACCTTTTCTAAATCAACTTGTATATCTGGAGCTCTCAGTTCAAATACTCCTGAAATATAGTTTGAAGGATTTTGAGCATTACCTTGCCAACATGTGAAATGAGCACAAGTGTATGGCAGTTTGAACATTCTGTGGCATTGCCCATTTTTGCCTTTGAAATGAAAACTGAATTTTTCCAGTCCTGTGGCCACTGATGAGTTTTCCAAATTTGCTGGCATATAGAGTGCAACACTTTAACAGCATTATCTTTTAGGATTTGAAATACCTCAGCTGGAATTCCATCACATTCACTAGCTTTGTTCATAAAACACTTGCTAAGACCCACTTGACTTCACACTCTAGGATGTCTGGCTCTAAATGAGTGACAACATTATCATGGTTATCTGGGTCACTAAGACCTTTCTTGTATAGTGCCTCTGTGTATTTTTGCCACCTCTTCTTAATCTCTTCTTCTTTTAGCTCCTTGCCATTTCTTTCCTTTATTGCACCCATCTTTGCATGAAATATTCCCTTGATATCTCCAAGAGATCTCTAGTCTTTCCCATTCTGTTCTTTCCCTCTGTTTCTTTGCATTGTTCACTTAAGAAGGCTTTCTTATCTCTCCTTGCTATTCTCTGGAACTCTACATTCAGTTGGATGTATCTTTTGCCTTTTCCTTTGCCTTTCACTTCTCTTCATTCCTCTGCTATTTGTAAGGCCTATTCAGACAACCATTTGCCTTTTTGCATTTCCTTTTCTTTGTGATGATTTTCATCACTGTCTCCTGTACCATAATCCATGTACCTGAACCTCAATCCATAGTTTTTCAGCACTCTATCAGATGTAATCCCTTGAATCTATCCCTCACATCCACTGTATAATCATAAGGGATTTGGTTAGGTCATACCTTAATTCTGCAATAAGGAGCTCATAATCTGAGCCACAGTCAGCTCCCAGTCTTGTTTTGCTGACCGTATAGAGCTTCTCCATAATCAGCTCCAAAGAATATAATCACTCTGATTTTGGTATTGACCATCTGGTGATATTTGTTGTTGGAAAAGAGTGTTTGCTACGACCCATGTGTTCTCTTGACAAAACTCTGTTAGCCTTTACCCTGCTTCACTTCGTACTCCAAGGCCAAACTTGCCTGGTCCTCCAGGTTTTTCTTGACTTCCTACTTTTTTTTTTTTTCTAATCCCCTATGATGAAAAAGTCATCTTTTTTGGTGTTATTTCTATAAGGTCTTGTAGGTCTTCATGAAACCATTTAACTACAGCTTCTTTGGCATTAGTGATTGGGGCATATACTTGGATTACTGTGATATTGAATGCTTTGCCTTGAAAGTGAACCAAGATCATTCATTTTGAGACTGCACCCAAATACTGCATTTCAGAATTTTTTGTTGACTATGAGGGCTACTGCATTTCTTCTGAGGGATTCTTGCCAACAGTATTAGAAGTCATGGTTATCTGAATTAAATTTGCCCATAACCATCCATTTTGGTTCACTGATTCCTAACATGTCGATGTTCAATCTTGACATCTCCTGCTTGTCCCCATCCAGTTTATCTTGATTCATTTACCTGACATTCCAGGTTATTATGCAGTCTTGTTCTTTTCAGCATTGGAACTTTCCTTTCACCAAAAGACACATTCACAACTGTGTTGTTTCTGCTTTAGCCCAGCCTCTTCATTCTTTCTGAAATTATTTCTCAGCTCTTCCCAAGTAGTTTATTGGACACCTACTGACCTGGGGGGCTCATCTTCCAGTGTCATATCGTTTTGCTTTTTCATGCTGTTTATGGGGTTCTGTAGTAGGTTGGTTCATTCATAGGTGTTTTTATTATTTTGGATATGATGGTAAATGGGACTATTTTGTTACTTTCTCTTTCTTTGTTAGTGTATAGGGATGCAGGTGATTTCGGTGTATTAATTTTATATCCTGCTGCTGCTGCTACTGCTAAGTCACTTCAGTCGTGTCCGACTCTGTGTGACCCCATAGATGGCAGCTCACCAGGCTCCCCGTCCCTGGGATTCTCCAGGTAAGAACACTGGAGTGGGTTGCCATTGCATTCTCCAATGCATGAAAGGAAAAGTGAAAGTGAAGTTGCTCAGTTGTATCCCACTCTTCGCGACCCCATGGACTGCAGCCTACCAGGCTCCTCAGTCCATGGGATTTTCCAGGCAAGAGTACTGGAGTGGGGTGCCATTGCCTTCAATGTTACCAAATTCATTGATGAGCTCTTATAGTTTTGTGGTAGCAGCTTTAAGATTTTCTATTATAATATCATGTCATCTTCAATCAGTGATAGTTCTACTTCTTTTCCATTTTGGATTCCTTTTATTTCTTTTTATTCTCTGATTTCTGTGGCTAGGACTTATAAAAGTGTGTTGAATAAAAATGGTAAGAGTGAAATCCTTATCTTGTTCCTGATCATTGAGAAAATGCTTTTAACTTTTCACCTTTGAGTATGATGTTAGCTATGAGTTTTCTTATATGGCTTTTGTTATGTTGAATTGTGTTCCTTCTATACCCACTTTCTAGAGAATTTTTATCATAAATCGGTGTTGAATTCTGTCAAAAGCTTTTTCAGCGTCTATTGAGATGATCATGTGGTTTTTATTCCTCAACTTGTTGGTGTGTTGATGTGGTACATCACACTGATTTGTGGATATTGAAGAATCCTTGCATCCCTGGGATTGATTCCATTTGATCATGGTGTCTGATCATTTTATTAAATTATCATATTCACTTTCCTAGCATTTTCTTGAGGAGTTTTGTGTCCATATGCATTAGTAACAATTCCCTGTAATTTTCTTTTTCTGTACTATCATTGTCTGCTTTTAGTGTTAGGATGATGGTAGCCTCGTAGGAAGAGACTGAAAATGTTCCTACATCTGCATCTTTTTTGGAAAGAGTTTCAGAGGGGTTGGTGTGAACTCTTCTCTAAATGTTTACTAGAATTTGCCTCTGAAGTCACCTAGTCCTCGAGTTTTAAATCACAGATTCAATTTCAGTGCTTATAATTGATCTCTTCATATTTTCTGCTTCATTCTTGGGAGATTTTACTGTTCTGAGATTTTGTCCATTTTTGCTAAGTTGTCTATTTTATTGGCATGTAGTTACCTATAGTACTCTTTTGTGACCCTTTGTATTTCTGTGGTGTCAGTTGTAACTTATTTTTCATTTCTAATTTTATTGATTTGTACTCTCCCCCTTTTTTTCTTGATGAGTCTAGCTAAAGGTTGATCAGTTTTGCTTATCTTTTCAAATTACCAGCTTTTACTTTCATTATTCTTTTCTATTGTTTTCTTCATCTCTGTTTCATTTATTTCTGCTCTGATCTTTATGATTTTGGTTGCCTGCGGTAAAGTTGTGTTGCTATAAAGTTACCTCTTAGAACTGCTTAACTGTGTCCCATGTGTTTTGAGTCATTGTGTTTTTATCACCATCTGTCTCCAGGTATTGGGTTGGCCAGAAAGTTCATTTGGGTTTTTCTATTAGATGCTACCAAAAACCCAAATGAACTTTTTGCCCAATCCTGTATTTTTTTTTTACATTTCCTGTTTGACTTCTTCAATGATCCAAGTTATTTAGTAACATGTTTTCTAACCTCCATGTGTTTTTGTGTCTTATGCTGTATTTTTCTCTAATTGATTTATAGTTAAAAAAAAATGCTTGATACGGTCTCAATTTTCCTAAATTTACTGAGGTTTGCTCTGTGGCACAGCATGTGATCTATCCTGCAGAATGTTTGATATGCACTTGAGAAGAATGTGTATTCTGTTGCTTTTGGAGATAATCCTCTATTAAATACCAATTAAGTCTATCTTCTCTAATGTGTCATTTAAGGCCTATTTTTCCTTACTGATTTTTTTCTCCTAATGATTTGTCCATTGATGTAACTGAGGTGTTAAAGTCCCCCACTTTTATTGTGTTATTGTTTCTCCTTTTATGGATGTTAGCATCTGCCTTATATATTGAAGCACTCCTATGTTGGGAGCATCTTTATTTACAATTGTTATATCTTATTCTCTGATTAATCCCTTGATCATTATGTAGTTTCCTTCTTTGTCTCTTGTAACAGTCTTATTTTAAAGTCTATTTTGCCTTATATTACTACTGCTACTCCAGCTTTCTTTTGATTTACATTTGCCCAAAATACCTTCCCCATTCCCTCACATTCAGTCTGATTGTATCCCTAGGTCTGCAGTGGGTCTCTTGTAGACAGCATATATACAGTTCTTGTTTTTGTATCTATTCAGCCAGTCTATGATTTTTGTTTGGAGCATGTAATCCATTTACATATATATTTAATCCATATAAATATGGATAAAGTAGTTATCAATATGCATATACTTATTGTCATTTTGTTAATTATTTTGAATTTTTGTAGGTTTTTTATTTCATCTTCTTTTATTTTTTTCTCTTGTATTTTGATGACTACCTTTAGCGTTGTGTTTGGATGGCTTCTTCTTTCATTTTTTGTGTATCTATTTTAGATTTTTGGTTTGTTGTTACCCTGAAGTTTTGATATAGCAGATTATATATATATATATATATATATATATATATATATATAATTGTAATAAGTTGCTGGTCTCTAAATTTCAGATGCATTTTAAATATTCTGCATTTGTATTCTTCTCATGATTACTGACTTAGATAACATATTCAGCTGTGGATGATGTCCTACCTTTATTATATGTTTGCCATTACTGGTGAGCTTTCCCATTCATGATTTTCTTGTTTCTTGTTGTGGCCTTTATTTTTATGCCTAGAGAAGTTCCTCCAGCATTTCTTTTGAACCTGGTTTGATGGTATTGAATTCTCTTAGCTTTTGCTTGTCTATGAAGTTTATGATTTCTCCATCAAATCTGAATGAGAGCCTTGCTCAACAGTTTTATTGGTTGTAGAGTTTTGCCTTCCATTACTTTAAGTATATCATTTTACTCTTTTCTGACCTGCAGGATTTCTGCTGAAAAATCCACTGATAACCTTATGGGGATTCCCTTATACATTATTTGTTACTTTCCTCTTGTTGCTTTTAATAATTTTTGTTAATTTGAATAATATGTGTCTTGGCATGATCCTCCTTGGGTTTATCCTGTACAGAACTCCCTGTGCTTCCTGGACTTGAATGTTTCCTTTCCCCTATTCAGGAAGTTCTGGCTATAATCTCATTTAAATATTTTCTCAGGACCTTTCTCTCTCTCTTCTTCATCTAGGACCCCTGTGATGCAAATGTTGGTGTATTTAATGTTGTCACAGATGTCTCTGATACTGTTCTCATTTTTTTTTTCATTCTTTTTTCTTTATTCTGTTTTGTGGCACTGATTTCCACCCCTCTGTCTCCCAACTCACTTATTTGTTCTGCCTCAGTTATTCTGCTACTGATTACTTCTAGTGTGTTTTTCATTTCAGTTATTGTATTTTTCAGCTTTGTTTGTTTGTCCTTTAAATCTTTTAGGTATTTTTAAACATTTCTTGTATCTTCTTGATCTGTTTCTCCATTATTTTCCTGAGATCTTGAAACATCTTTACTATCATTACTAAGAATTATTTTTCAATTAGATTTCCTGTCTCCACTTCACTTAGTTTCTCTGCATTTTTATCCTGGTCCTTGTTTTGGACCGCATTTATCTGCTACCTAATTTTGTCTAAACTTCTGTGTTTGTAGTCTCCATTCCACAGCTTGCTTGATTCTAGTCTTGCTTCTGGTGTCTGCCTCCTGATAAGTGAGGTTGGTCCAGGGGCTTGTGTAGGCTTCCTGATATGAAGAACTTGTCTCTGCTTAGTATTGGGTGAAGCTGAGTCTTTTCCTTCTATTGGGCAGGGTCCTGTTGAAGGGTGTGTTTAGAGGTGGCTGTGATCTCAATATGACTTTCGACAGCCTGACTGCTGATGTGTCGGGCTGCATTCTCACCCTGCTGTTTGATTGGCCTGAGGCATTCCAGCACTGGAGCCTGAGGGTTCTTAAGATAGGCCAAGTCTCTGTGGCTAAATGGCAACCTCTGAGAGAGCCAACTCCAGCCAATATTCCCTAGGACTTCTGCACTAGTGTCTTTGCCCTCACAGTGAACTACAGCCAACACTCATATCCCCCAGGAAACCCTCCATGACCTGCTGGGAAGTCTAGCCCAGGCTTCTGTGTAACTTCTGGAGTCGCTGCCTTGTGCTGGGTCAAGTGCACGTGAAATCTTTTGTGATTCCTCCACAAGTAGAGCTTCTGTTTCCTCCAGTCCTGTGGATCTCCTGCAATCAACCCATTTTACTTCAAAGCCAAATGCTCTAGGGGCTCCTCTGCCAAATGCCAGACCCTCAGGCTGGGGATACTGTTGTGGGTTTCAAAATTCTCAGTTCTGTGGGAGAACCTCTGTGATATAATGATTTTTCAGTTTGTGGGTCACCCACCCAGCAGGTATGGGATTTGATTAAATCATGAATGTACCCCTCCTACCATCTCATTGGTATTGCTTGTTTGTCTTTGGATGTAAAATATCTTTTTTGTAGGTTACAGTCTTTTTTGTTAATGGTTATTCATCATTTAGTAGTGATTTTGACTTTTTCGTAAGAGGATGTGAGCTCAAGAACCTCTACTCTGCCATCTAGTACAGAATCTGTTACAAGGTTCAAGGAAACAATGTTCAAAATGATCAACAAGTTTCATTTCTCCTGAAGTTAGGGCACACCTCTGATGTTTGTTATTGATCAGTCACTAAGTCATGGCTGACTCTAAACCACATGGATGCTACACAGCAGGCTCCCCTGTTCTTCACTTTCTTCCAGAGTTTGCTCAAATTCATGTCCATTGAGAGGGTAATACCATCCAACCTTCTCATCCTCTGCTGTCCCCTTCTCCTTTTGCCTTCAGTTTTTCCTGGCATCAGGTCTTTTCCCATGTGTTGGCTCTTCACATCAGGTAGCCAAAGTATTGGAGCTTCAGCTTTAGCATCAATCCTTCCAGTGAATATTCAGGGTTGATTTCCTTATGGATTGACTGGTCTGAACTCCTTGCAGTCCAAAGGATTCTCAAGTCTTCTCCAGCACCACAATTTGAAAGTATCAATTCTTCAGTTCTCAGCCTTCTTTATGGTTCAACTCTCACATCCCTACATGACTCCTAGAAAAACCATACCTTTGACTATACGGACATTTGTCAGCAAAGTGCTGTCTCTGCTTTTTAATACAATGTCTAGGTTTGTCATAGCTTTCCTTACAAAGAGCAAGCGTCTTTTAATTTGTGATTCTGGAGCCCAAGAAAATAAATATGTCACTGTTTCCACTTTTCCCTTTTTATTTGCCATGAAGTGATGAGACCAGATGACATGATTTTAATGTTTTGAATGCTGAGTTTTAAGCTAGCATTTTAACTCTATGCTTTCATACTCATCAATAAACTCTTTAATTCCTCTTCACTTTATGCCATTAGAGCAGTATCATCTGTTGTAGAATCAACAGTCTTGATTCTAACTTGGGATTCATCCAGCCTGGCATTTCATATGATGTACTCTGCATAAAATTTAAATAAGCAGGGGAACAATATACAGCCTTGATGTAATTTTTTCCCAATTATGAACCAGTCAGTTGTTCCATGTCCAGTTCTAACTGTTGCATCTTGAGTTGCATATAGGTTTCTCAGGAGACAGATAAGGTGGTCTGGTATTACCATCTCTTTAAGAATTTTCCACACTGTTGTGATCGACACAGTCAAAGTCTTTAGCATAGTCAATTAAACAGAAGTAGATGTGTTTCCAGAATTGCTTTCTCTATGAATCAGCAGATGTTGGCAATTTTATTTCTGGTACATGTTCCTTTTCTAAATCTAGCTTGTACATCTGGAAGTTCTCAGTTCATATACTACTGAAGCCTAGCTTGAAGGATATTCAACATAGACTTACTAGCATGTGAAATGAGTGCAGTTGTACAGTAGTTTAAACATTCTTTGGGAGAGCAGAGGGCACTTACTAATAACTCCAGAAGGAATGAAGTGGCTGGGACAAAGCGGAAACAACACTAAGTTGTGGCTGTGTCTGAGGGAGAAAGTAAAGTCCAGTGCCACAAAGAACAATATTGCATAAGAACCTGGAATGTTAGGTCCATGAATTAAGGTAAATTGGATGTGGTCAAGCAGGAAATTTAAAGATTGAACATCATAGGAATCAGTGAACTTAAATGAATGGGAATGGGCGAATTTAATTCAGATGACCATTATATCTGCTATCAGTTCAGTTCAGTTCAGTCGGTCAGTCTGCTATAGTGGGCAAGAATACCTTAGAAGAAATGGGGTAGCCCTCATAGTCAACAAAAGATTCCAAAATGCAGTACTTGGGTGCAATCTCGAAAATGACAAATTAATCTTGGTTTATTACCAAGGCAAACCATTCAATATCACAGTAATCCAAGTATATGCCCCAACCACTAATGCTGAAGAAGTTGAAGTTGACTGGTTTATGAAGACCTACAACACCTTCTAGAACAAACACCAAAAACCAAAAAAAAAAAAAAAAATAGGGAATTGGAATGCAAAATTAGAAAGTCAAGAGATAATGGGAGTAACAGGTAAGTTTGTCCTTGGAATACAAAATGAAGCAGGATAAAAGCTAACACAGTTTTGTCAAGAGGATACTGAAATCAGAATGATAATATGCTTTGCAGCCGAAGATAGAGAAACTGTATACAGTCAGAAAAAGAAAAAAAAAAAAAGGACCTGCAGCTGTCTGTGGCTCAGATCATGAGCTCCTTATTAGAAAAGTCAGACTTAATTTTTTTTCTTTTTTTTTTAATTTTATTTTATTTTTAAACTTTACATAATTGTATTAGTTTTGCCAAATATCAAAATGAATCAGCCACAGGTATACCTGTGTTCCCATCCTGAACCCTCCTCCCTCCTCCCTCCCCATACCTTCCCTCTGGGTCGTCCCAGTGCTCTAGCCCCAAGCATCCAGTATCGTGCATCGAACCTGGACTGGCATCTCGTTTCATACATGATATTTTACATGTTTCAAAGCCATTCTCCCAAATCTTCCCACCCTCTCCCTCTCCCACAGAGTCCATAAGACTGTTCTATACATCAGTGTATCTTTTGCTGTCTCGTACACAGGGTTATTGTTACCATCTTTCTAAATTCCATATATATGCGTTAGTATACTGTATTGGTGTTTTTCCTTCTGGCTTACTTCACTCTGTATAATAGGCTCCAGTTTCATCCACCTCATTAGAACTGATTAAAGAAAGTAGGGAAAAACACTAGGCTACTCATGTATGACCTAAATCAATCCCTTATGATTATACAATGGAGGTGACAAATAGATTCAAGGGATTAGATCTGATAGAGTGCCTGAAGAACTATGAATGGAGATTCTTAGCACTGTATAGGAAAGAGTGACCAAAATCATCCCGTGATGTCTAGTAAGGTTTTTATATCTTTATCCTAAGCTGTCTCTTGCTATTTTTGAGAGTAAGAACTCTCAACTATCCATCATCTCTACTAGAGATGTCACTGAGTGCTTTCTTTCCAGGCACTTGTGCCTCTGGGTTCAGTTCAGTTGCTCAGTCATGTCTGACTCTTTGCTATCCCCTGGGCTGTAGCACACCAGGGTTCCCTGTCCTTCACCATCTCCCAGAGTTTGCTCAAAGTTGATAATGCCATCCACCCATCTCATCCTATGTCTCCCTCTTCTACTCTTGCCCTCAGTGTTTCCCAGCATCAGGGTCTTTTCCAATCAGTTGGCTCTTTGCATCAGGTGGCCAAAGTTTTGGAACTTCAGCATCAGTCCTTCCAATGAATATTCAGGGTTGATTTCCTTTAGGATTGACTGGTCTGATCTCCTTGCTATGCAAATGACTCTCAAGACTCTTCTCCAGCACCACAGTTCAAAATGATCAATTATTTGGTGCTCAGCCTTCTTTATGGTCCAACTTTCACCTGTGTACATGACTCCTGGGAAAACCATAGCTTTGATTATACAGACGTTTGTTTGCAAAGTGACGTATTTGCTTTTTAATATGCTGTCTAGGATTGTCATAGCAATCGTCTTTTAATTTCATGGCTGCAGTCATTGTCCGCAGTGATTTCAGAAACAATCCCCACCCCCCACCCCCCTCCCCCCGCAAAAATAAGCTCTGTCATTGCTTCTACTTTTTCCCACCTCTTTGCCTTGAAGTAATGGGACCAGATGCCATGAGTTATTTTATTGACTGTTGAGTTTTAAGCCAAGCTTTTTCACTGTCTACTTTCACCCACATCAAGAAGCTTACTTAGTTCCTCTTCACTTTCTGCCATTAGAGTGGTATCTGCATAAATAAGGTTATTGATGTTTCACCAGGCAATCTTGAATTCAGATGGTGGTTCATGCAGCCCAGCATTTCACATGATGTACTCTGCATGTAAGTTAAATTAGCAATATAACAATATACAGTTTAATATATTTTGACTTAATGTCTATTTTATATTTATTAGTATATTGCCACCAGCTCTCTTTTGTTTACTCTTTGCATGGAATATCTTTTTCTGTTCATTCAGTTTTTTCACATTAAATCAAAAGTTAAAGTGAAAATAGCTTGCAGCCACAAATTTTTATCCTTTTTGCAAAGTTTTGTATTGTAATTAGACAGTTAATTCCATTTATATTTAAAATAATTACTGATAAAAATTATTTTACTGGTTGTCTGAGGACCCCTTTACAAATAGCAGAGAAGAGAGGTGAAAGGCAAAGAAAAGGAAAGGTATACCCATCTGAATGCAGAGATCCAAAGAATAACAAGGAGGGATAAGAAAGCTTTCTTAAGTGAATGATGCAGAGAAATAGAGGAAAAGGACAGAATGGGAAAGACTAAATATCTTTTCAAGAAAATTAGAGACACCAAGGGAACATTTCATGCCAACATGGGCACAGTAAAGGACAGAAACAGTATGGACAAAACAGAAGCAGAAGAGATTAAGAACAGGTGGCAAGAATACACAGAAGGACTGTAGAGAAAAGATCTTAATGACCCAGATAATCATGATGTTGTGATCACTGACCTAGAACAAGACATCCTGGAATTCAAAGTTGAGTGGGCCTTAGGAATCATTACTACAAACAAAGGTAGTGGAGGTGATGGAATTCCAGCTAAAGTGAAGTGAAGTGGAAGTTGCTCAGTAGTGTCCAACTCTGCAACTATACAGTCCATGGAATTCTCCAGGCCAGAATTCTGGAGTGGGTAGACTTTTCCTTATCCAGGGGATTTTCCCAACCCCGGCCTCCCACATTGCAGGCAGATTCTTTACCAACTGAGCTATGAGGGAAGCCTGGAATTCCAGCTGAGCTATTTCAAATCCTAAAAGATGATTCTATTAAAGTGCTGCACTCAATATGCCAGCAAACTTGGAAAACTCAGTAGTGGCCACAGGACTGGAAAAGGTCAGTTTTCCTTCCAATCCCGAAGAAGGGCAATGCCAAAGAATGTTAAATCTAACAAAGAGTTGCAGTCATTTCACATGCTAGCTAGATGATGCTCAAAGTCCTTCAAGTTATGCATCAACATTACATGAACTGAGAACTACCAGATGTATAAGAAAAGACAGAGGAAACAGAGATCTAATTGCTAATATCCCTTGGATCATAGAAAAAGCAAGGGAATTCCAGAGAAACATCTCAGTTCAGTTTAGCTCAGTCGCTTAGTCATGTCCTAGTCTTTGAGACCCCATGGACTGCAGCACACCACACTTCGCTGTCTATCACCAACTCCCAAAGCCTACTCAAACTCAATCCGTAGAGTCAGTGATGCTATTCAACCATCCCATCCTCTGTCGTCCCCTTCTCCTCCTGCCTTCAATCTTTCCCAGCATGAAGGTCTTTTCCAATGACTCAGTTCTTCGAATCAGGTGGCCAAAGTAGTTTCAGCTTTAGCATCAGTCCTTCCAATGAATATTCAGGACTGATTTCCTTTAGGATGGACTGGTTTGATCTCCTTGCAGTCCAAGGGACTCTCAAGCATCTTCTCCAACACCACAGTTCAAAAGTATCTATTCCTCGGTGCTCAGCTTTCTTTATAGCCCAGTTCTCACATCCATACATGACTACTGGAAAAACCATAGCTTTGACCGGATGGACCTTTGTTGGCAAAGTGATGTCTCTGCTTTCTAATATTCTATCTAGGTGTGTCATAGATTTTCTTCCAAGGAGCAAGCGTCTTTTAATTTCATGGCTGGAGTCACCATATGCAGTGATTTTGGAGCCTGAAAAAATAGTCTGTCACTGTTTCCATTGTTTCCCCATCTATTTGCCATGAAGTGATGGGACAGGATGCCATGATCTTAGTTTTCTGAATGTTGAGTTTTAAGCCAACTTTTTCACTCTTCTCTTTCACTTTCATCACAAACCTTTTTAGTTCTTCTTTGCTTTCTGACATAAGGGTTGTGTCATCTGCATATCTGAGGTTATTGATATTTCACCCGGTAATCTTGATTCCAGCTTGTGCTTCATCCAGCCTTGCATTTCTCATGATGTTATCTGCATATAAGTTAAATAAGCAGGGTGACAATGTACAGCCTTGACTTACTCATTTCCCGATTTGGAGCCAGTATATTGTTCCATGTCCAGTTGTAACTGTTGCTTCTTTATGTGCATACAGATTTCTCAGGAGTCAGGCCAAGTGGTCTGGTATTCCCATCTCTAAGAATTTTCCACAGTTTGTGGTGATCCACACAGTTGAAGGCTTTGGTATAGTCAATGAAGCAGAAGTAGATGTTTTTATGGAACTCTCTTGCTTTTTCAGTAATCCAACAGATGTTGGCAATTTTATCTCTGGTTCCTCTGCGTTTTCTAAATTCAGCTTGAACATCTGGAAGTTCAGGGTTCACATACTGTTAAAGCCTGGCTTGGAGAATTTTGCACATTACTTTGCTAGCTTGTGAAATGAGTACAATTGTGCAGTAGTTTGAGCATTCGTTGGCATTGCTTTTCTTTGGGATTAGAATGAAAACTGATGTTTTCCAGTCCTATGGCCACTGCTCTGAGTTTTCCAAATTTGTTGGCATATTGAGTGCAGCACTTTCACAGCATCATCTTTTAGGATTTGAAATAGTTCAACTGGAATTCCATCACCTCCCCTAGCTTTGTTCATAGTGATGCTTCCTAAGGCCCACTTGACTTCGCATTCCAGGATGTCTGGCTCTAGGTGAGTGATCACACCATTGTGGTTATCTCTGTCATGAAGATCTTGTTTGAAACATTTACTTCTGCTTTATTGACTATGCTAAAGCTTTTGACTGTGTGGATCACAACAAACTGGAAATTCTTAAAAAGATGGAATACCAGACCACCTTACCTGCCTCTTTAGAAACCTATAGGCAGGTCAAGAAGCAAAATTTACAACCTTACATGGAACAACAGACTGCTTCAAAATTGGGAAAGGAGTATGTCCAGTCTGTATATTGTCACCTTGCTTATTTAACTTTTATTCAGAGTCCTGCTGGCTTCTCTGGTGACTAGATGGTTAAAAATCTACCTGTGATACAGGAAACCCTGGGTTGAGAACATTACCTGAAGAAGGGAATGGCTACCCACTCCAGTATTCATGCCTGGAGAATTCCATGGACAGAGGAGCCTGGTGAGCTACAGTCCATGGGATCACAAAGAATTGGACATGACTAAATGATTAACTCCCTTTGGAATGCTGTTGCTGCTTAGTCACTTCATTTGTGTCCAGCTCTGTGTGACACTATGGACTGCAGCCCACCAGGCTCCTCTGTCCATGGGACTCTCTAGGTAAGAATACTGCGGTGGGTTGTGATGCCCTCTTCCAAGAGATCTTCCTGACCCAGGGATCAAACCCAGGTCTCCTGAATTACCAGCACATTCTTTACCACTGAGTTACCAGGGAAGTCCCTATATACAGAGTATATCATGTGAAATGCCAGGCTGGATGAAGCTCAAGCTGGAATCAAGTTTTCTGGGAGAAATACTAACAACCTCAGATATGCATTTGATACCACCATAATGGCAGAAAGCGAGGAGGAACTAAAGAGCCTCACATTAAGGTGAATGAGGAGAGTGGAAAAGCTGGCTTAAAACTCAGCATTCAAAAAATTAAGATCACAGCATCCTGTCCCATCACTTTATGGGAAATAGATGGGGAAAAAATTAAAACAGTGACAAGTTTTATTTTCTTGGACTCCAAAATCACTGTGGATGATGACAGCAGCCATGAAATTAAAAGACACTTTCTCCTTGGAAGAAAAGCTATGAAAAACCTAGGCAAAGTATTAAAAAGCAGAGACATTACTTTGTCAACAAAGATCTGTAGAGTCAAAGCTATGGTTTTTCCTGTAGTTATGTACAGATGTGAGAGTTGAACCATAAAGAAGGCTGAATGCTGAAGAATTGATGCTTTCTAACTGATTCTGGAGACTCTTGAGAGTCCCTTGGACAGCAAGGAGATCAAACCAGTTAATCCTAAAGGAAATCAACCCTGAATATTCATTGGAAGGACTGATGCTGAAGCTGAAGTTCCAAAATTTTGGCGACCTGATGCAAAGAGCTGACTCTTTGGAAAAGTCCTTGATGCTAGGAAAGTATGAGGGCAGGAGGAGGAGTGGGCAGCAGAGGTTGAGATGGTTGGATGGCATCATTGACTCAATAGACATGAGTTTGAGAACTCCAGGAGATAGTGAAGGACAGGGTGGCCTGGCGTTCTGTAGTCCATCATGTCACAGAGAGAGGGACACAATTGAGTGACTGAACAACAACAACTGCTAAAAAGGACTTACACTACTTTTTTCTTTTCTTTTTATATACCCCTTTTTTGTTCCTTGATTTCTCCATTACTATTTTCTTGTATTGATTTTTATGCATATCATTTTGCTTCCCTTCCTCTTTCCTTTTCTGTATATATTTTTTATATTCTCTTAGCATTAACTTTGGCAATTGCAAATAACATCTTAAATTCATAACAATTCAGTTTTACTTCATACCAGCTTTGCTTCAATAGTGTATAAAATCTCTGCTTATATAGCGCTTTATTCCCCTCTTTAAGGTATTGTCACAAATTACAACCTGTACATTGTGTATCCATTAACAAAGACATAATTATGTTTTTTAAAATTATTTAAGGAAAAAAGGCAGAATTATGTACCAAAAACACAGTAATGTTTACTTTTATATTTCCCTGACTAGTTGCCTTTATTGGTATTCTTTATTTTTTGTATGGCTTTCAATTACTATATAGTGTATTAATTTCAGCCTGAGGTTTACGTTACAACTCTTCTTATAGCACAAGATTACTAATGATTGACTCCTTCAGCTCTACTTTATCAAGAAATATCATTATTTCTCCTTAATTTTAGAAAGATATGCCAGATATATAATTCTTGGTTGACAGGTTTTTTCTTTTAGCACTATAAACATGTAGCCTACTGTCTTCTGTCCTCTATGGTTTACAATGAGAAATCAGCTGTTAATATTATTAAGGCTGGTCCATTACATGTGGTGAGTTGCTTCTGTCTTTTTGCTTACCAGATACTCTGTATTTTGATAATAATACATCTCAGTGTAGATCCTTTTGAATTGATTCTTTTTATTGTTTATTGAGCTTTTTAGATGCCTAGATTCAATATTTTTCATCAAATTTAGACGGTTTTGGCCACTGTGTCTTTGAATATTTTTTCTGTCCCTTTCTTTATCTTCTTTCTTTCTGAGACTGTGATTTTGTGTGTGGTGGTATGCTCATGATCTCTCACAGATCACTTGTGTGCCTCACTTTTCATCATTTTTCTCTTTCTGCCCCTTGGAGTGGGTAATTCAATAAAGCTGTCTTTGAGTTAATGAATGCTTCTGAGTGCTCAGATCTTTTATGAATACCTCTAGTGAATTTCTCACTTCACCTACTATAATTGTCATCTCTAGAATTTCTATCTGGTTCTTTTTTCTTAATAAATTCTCTCTTTTTATTAATACTAATTATTTGGTGAGATTTCATTTGCCTCATGTCCTTTAGTTCTTTGAGCACATTTAAGACTATTGATTTAAAGTCTTTTCCTAGTTAGATTAATGTCTGGGCTTCTTCTTAGAGAGTTTATATTAATTTTTTTTTCTCCTGTGAATGGGTCATCCTTTCTTGCTTTTTCTATGCCTTTTTTGCTGTTGTTGAAAACTGGACAGTTTGAGTAATATAATACAATAATTCCAGAAATTAGATTTTCCTTCCTCTTTAGAGTTTCTTGTTGCTACTAGTATTGGGTTGTGGTTTTTTATCTAATTAGTGTCTTTTGAAAACTATTTTTGTCAAGACCATTTTCATTTTCATCAGTCATGACTGAATTCTCTTTCCATTAGCTTAGTTGTCAGTAGCAGATGTTTCTTTAAATAGCAAAAATAAAAAATAGTCTCCTATCTGTGCAGATTGGCTCTGTATTGTAATACACCTCCAATGCTTAGTTAAATCATTTATAACTCTCCCTTAACCTTCACTTCCTGTTTGGGCAGTACCTAAAAGTCAGCAACAGATGAAAGCTTAGGATTTTGTCAGACATTTTCTGAACATGTGTCTAGTCCTGGTCATGCACCTAGCTATCTACTTTCCCTGGTATGTACAGGAGCTTTTCAGTGCCCTTATTTTTCCATATATCTCTTTGCCAAGGCTTTTCCTCCCCAGGCTTTTCAATCTATCTGCTGCTTGCCCCATCTATTATCCCTTTCCTCAGGTGGCTGCGGCTAGTAGATTTATCTTTAAATTCTTTTGACAATGTCAGTAAGGGAACTTCAGCTTTGAACAAGTTCTGAAGTTGAAAAAACAAGCTCCTGAACTCATCCAGGAGGAGCTACCAGGGAGGTCAAAATATACAACCACAATAATTTAGTAACAATGTATGCATTGTCCTTCTGGTACCAGAAAGCCATGCTGTTAATGTGAACTGTCATTCCCAAAGCTTCTGGAAAGCTGGAGACGGATACTGGAAGGCAGCTTAGTCAAAATGTTATTATACACTCTTACCAAAATTTAGCATTTTTTAAAATTAAGCCTTCCCCCCATTATTGTAAGCTTTTGATTAAATTTTACAGTTTAATAAGTTGGTTATTTATAATTTTTGCCTGCTTAAGCATTGCTTTAGTGAAGGGACAGAGTTTAAGTGATCTCTACTTAACCCTTTTTAGTGATATCACCAGTGGTAGGTGTCTTTTGTTAACCAAAATGCAACAAAAAATACCTAGTAAGGGAATGATGTAATGGGAATGTTTTTCTCTCACTAAGTAAATCTAAAACCCTTGGTTATTATTAAAAAAAAAAAAAAAGCATTAAGCCGTTACAAAAGGTGGAGAGAAGATGGCAGACTGACTATGTTCCACAAAACTAAAGGAAAACACAATGGTGAGTTCCATGGTTTGGGGGGTTGTTTTATTTTGGTTTTGGTTTTACCATGTTTGTTTTATATATGCTAAACACGGAGCTGAAGAAGTTGACAATGGAGAAACATCAAGAAGACAGAAGAGAAATCCATATGTGAAGCCAGTTCTCTTTAGCCAAAGGATCAAAAAAGGGGTAACCTAGCAAAACAAAGCATTTTTTAAACTGTTATCTTCTAGTTAAACAGTATGAAAATAAACTGTAACCCTACCTATGTAGTAAATGTCATGAAAGAGCCTAGATTTCTACCTTCACCAAGCTATAACAATGCACCCAAATGCCCCTATATCCTCTCCCTAGAGTAGTGTCAGAGAAGGTCAAGTGGAGAGCTGGGATTTTTATTCCCACCAGATACTCTCCTCCTGGCAGTATCTGTAGAGACCATGCAGGGAGCCTGGACTTCCACCTCCACTCATTGATGATAATTATCTTTCCCTTTTCCCACTTGGATGGTATCAGAGGAGACCTAGTGTAGTCATGAATTTTACTACCATCAATAATTAATAAGACCACACCCTATGACATCATTAGAATTTACATATGGAGAAGTAATGAAGTGCTTCTGTCTATTCCACCTGGAGTGCTATCAGTGTAACACTAGTGAGGTGCTTGAA
This sequence comes from Bos javanicus, assembly GCF_032452875.1. Classification (NCBI taxonomy): domain Eukaryota; kingdom Metazoa; phylum Chordata; class Mammalia; order Artiodactyla; family Bovidae; genus Bos; species Bos javanicus. Next base: position 98,273,220 of record NC_083897.1, read on the forward strand.
TCCCCACTTCCATGCAGCAGTACTGTGGGGGCCCTCCCCAACTTGAGTGTCAGTGGAAGCCATGTGGGGAGCCTTAAACTCTATTTCCTCCTGGTACTAATAAGAAGCACCCACATTTCCTCTGCCAGAACAGTGTCATAGTCAGCTTGATAAAACAAGACTTAAATAAGTTGTAGAGTCTCATTAAAAAATTACCAAAATTTATAAGTTTCAGTTGAAAATTACTCATCATACCAAGAATAAAGTATCAACTTAAATGAAAAAAACATTCAATAGACATCAACACAAAGATAACAATGAAGTTAGAGTTGTCTGACAAAGATTTTAGATAGCCATCATTAAAATTCTTCAACAAATACAACTGAAAATGAAAAAAGTCTCAGAAAGGAAATTGAAAATACATAGAACCAAATGGAAATTATACGACTGAAAAATAAAATAATATTAAAAAAAAAAAAACTGAATTGATAAGCCCAATAGCCCAAGGAATCAATAAAAAATTTGTAAAAAAAACTTCTTAGAACTAATAGGTGAGTTCAGTATGAGTACAGGATATAATATAAATGTACAAAAATCAATTTGCTGGCATATACTAGTAGTGAACAAAGGGAAACAGAAATAAAAATATGTATACTGTTTATTTTCTTGGGTTCCAGTATCATTGTGGATGGTAACTGCAGCTACAAAATTAAAAGATTCTTGCCCCTTGGAAAAAATACTATGACAAACCTGGACAGCATATTAAAAAGCAGAGACATCACTTTGCCAACAAAGGTCTGTATAGTCAAGGCTATGGTTTCTCCAGTGGTCATGTTTGGATGTGAGAGTTGGACCATAAAGAAAGCTGAGGACCGAAGAATTGATGCTTTCAAACAGTGGTGCTGGAGAAGACCCTTGAGAGTCCCTTAGACAGCAAGATTGAACCAGTCAACCCTAAAGGAAATCAACCCTGAATATTCATTGGAAGGACTGATACTGAATCTGAAGCTCCAGTACTTGGGCCACCTGATGCAAAGAGCCAACTCATTGGAAAACACCCTGGAGAGCCGACTCATTGGAAAAGAACCTGAGAAAGATTGAGGGAAGAGGAGAGGGGGGAAACAGAGGATGAGATGGTTAGATGGCATCACTGACTCAATAGACATGAGTTTGAGCAAACTCAGGGTGATAGTGAAGGACAGGGAAGCCTGGCATGAGCTGTAGTTCATGGGGTTCCAAAGAGTTAGACACAACTTAGTGACTGAACAACAATACTGTTTATAATCATTCAATTAAATAAAATTCTTGAGATCCTGAATAACCAGAAACAATCTTAAATTACAAGTTGGAGGACTCACTCTTTCTTATTTCAACTCTTACTACAAATCAACAATAATCAAAATAATTTGTTAGTATAATGACACACATATAGACCGATGGAATAGAATAGAAAACCTAAAAATAATCCCCGACATATATAGTCAATACATTATCAATGAAAGTTCCAGGATCATTCAAAAGGGAATTGATAGTTTATTTCAACAAATGGTCCTGGGAAAACAATATCCACAGCAAAAGAATGAAGATGGGCCCTTACTGAAGTTGGACATTTACTTTACGCCATATACAAACATTAACTAAAAATTGATTAAAAACCTAAATATAAGAGCTAGACCATAAATTTCATAGAAGAGGACATAGAGAAAATCTTCATAACATTAGCTTTGGCATAGTTTCTTGGATATGACACCAAAAATCACAACAGACAACACAGAAATACAAAGGATCATAAGAGACTACTATCAACAATTATATGCCAATAAAATGGACAACGTGGAAGAAATGGACAAATTCATAGAAAAGTACAACTTTCCAAAACTGGACCAGGAAGAAATAGAAAATCTTAACAGACCCATCACAAGCACGGAAATTGAAACTGTAATCAAAAATCTTCCAGCAAACAAAAGCCCAGGTCCAGATGGATTCACAGCTGAATTCTACCAAAAATTTAGAGAAGAGCTAACACCTATCCTGCTCAAATTCTTCCAGAAAATTGCAGAGGAAGGTAAACTTCCAAACTCATTCTATGAGGCCACCATCACCCTAATACCAAAACCTGACAAAGATCCCACAAAAAAAGAAAACTACAGGCCAATATCACTGATGAACATAGATGCAAAAATCCTTAACAAAATTCCGGCAATCAGAATCCAACAACACATTAAAAAGATCATACACCATGACCAAGTGGGCTTTATCCCAGGGATACAAGCATTCTTCAATATCCGCAAGTCAATCAATGTTATACACCACATTAACAAATTGAAAAACAAAAACCATATGATTATCTCAATAGATGCAGAGAAAGCCTTTGACAAAATTCAACATCCATTTATGATAAGAACTCTCCAGAAAGCAGGAATAGAAGGAACATACCTCAACATAATAAAAGCTATATATGACAAACCCACAGCAAACACTATCCTCAATGGTGAAAAATTGAAAGCATTTCCTCTAAAGTCAGGAACAAGACAAGGGTGCCCACTTTCACCATTACTATTCAACATAGTTTTGGAAGTTTTGGCCACAGCAATCAGAGCAGAAAAAGAAATAAAAGGAATCCAAATAGGAAAAGAAGAAGTAAAACTCTCACTGTTTGCAGATGACATGATCCTTTACATAGAAAACCCTAAAGACTCCACCAGAAAATTACTAGAACTAATCAATGATTATAGTAAAGTTGCAGGATATAAAATTAACACACAGAAATCCCTTGCATTCTTATACACTAATAATGAGAAAACTGAAAGAGAAATTAAGGAAACAATTCCATTCACCATTGCAACGGAAAGAATAAAATACTTAGGAATATATCTACCTAAAAAAACTAAAGACCTATATATAGAAAACTATAAAACACTGGTGAAAGAAATCAAAGAGGGCACTAATAGATGGAGAAATATACCATGTTCATGGATTGGAAGAATCGATATAGTGAAATTGAGTATACTACCCAAAGCAATTTATAGATTCAATGCAATCCCTATCAAGCTACCAATGGTATCTTCACAGAGCTAGAACAAATAATTTCACAATTTGTATGGAAATACAAAAAACCTTGAATAGCCAAAGCTATCTTGAGAAAGAAGAATGGAACTGGAGGAATCAACCTACCTGATTTCAGGCTCTATTACAAAGCCACAGTTATCAAGACAGTATGGTACTGGCACAAAGACAGAAATATTGATCAATGGAACAAAACAGAAAGCCCAGAGATAAATCCACGCACATATGGACACCTTATCTTTGACAAAGGAGGCAAGAATATACAATGGATTAAAGACAATCTCTTTAACAAGTGGTGCTGGGAAAACTGGTCAACCACTTGTAAAAGAATGAAACTAGAACACTTTCTAACACCATACACAAAAATGAACTCAAAATGGATTAAAGATCTAAATATAAGACCAGAAACTATAAAACTCCTAGAGGAGAACATAGGCAAAACACTCTCCGACATACATCACAGCAGGATCCTCTATGACCCACCTCCCAGAATATTGGAAATAAAAGCAAAAATAAACAAATGGGACCTAATTAACCTTAAAAGCTTCTGCACATCAAAGGAAACTATTAGCAAGGTGAAAAGACAGCCTTCAGAATGGGAGAAAATAATAGCAAATGAAGCAACGGACAAACAACTAATCTCAAAAATATACAAGCAACTCCTACAGCTCAACTGCAGAAAAATAAATGACCCAATCAAAAAATGGGCCAAAGAACTAAATAGACATTTCTCCAAAGAAGACATACAGATGGCTAACAAACACATGAAAAGATGCTGAACATCACTCATTATCAGAGAAATGCAAATCAAAACCACACTCAGGTACCATTTCACGCCAGTCAGAATGGCTGCAGTCCAAAAGTCTACAAGCAATAAATTCTGGAGAGGGTGTGGAGAAAAGGGAACTCTCTTACACTGTTGGTGGGAATGCAAACTAGTACAGCCACTATGGAGAACAGTGTGGAGATTCCTTAAAAAACTGGAAATAGAACTGCCTTATGATCCAGCAATCCCACTGCTGGGCATACATACTGAGGAAACCAGAAGGAAAGAGACACGTGTACCCCAATGCTCATCGCAGCACTGTTTATAATAGCCAGGACATGGAAGCAACCTAGATGCCCATCAGCAGATGAATGGATAAAGAAAGCAGTGGTACATATACAGAATGGAGTATTACTCAGCCATTAAAAAGAATACATTTGAATCAGTTCTAATGAGATGGATGAAACTGGAACCTATTATACAGAGTGATGTAAGCCAGAAAGAAAAACACCAATACAGTATATTAACGCATATATATGGAATTTAGAAAGATAGTAACAATAACCCTGTGTACGAGACAGCAAAAGAGACACTGATGTATAGATCAGTCTCAGGACTATGTGGGAGAGGGTGAGGGTGGGGAGATTTGGGAGAATGACATTGAAACATGTATAATATCATGTATGAAACGAGTCACCAGTCCAGGTTCGATGCACGGTACTGGATGCTTGGGGCTGGTGCACTGGGACGACCCAGAGGGAGGGTAGGGGAGGGAGGAGGGTGGAGGGTTCAGGATGGGGAACACGGGTATACCTGTGGCAGATTCATTTCGATATTTGGCAAAACTAATACAATATTGTAAAGTTTAAAAATAAAATTTAAAAAAAAAAAGAAAAATTGAGTAAAATGGGTTTGATTGCAATTAAAAAGTTTTGTGTATAAAAGGGTACTTTGGGGGCTTCCCTAGCAGTCCAGTGGTTGAGACTCCATGCTTCCACTACAATCCAGGAGGCATGGGTTCAACCCCTGGTTGAGGAAATAAGATCCTGCCTGCCACAAGGTGCAGCCATAAAAAAGGTACTATCAAGAGAGTGAAAAATCAGACTAGAAAATGCGAAAATACTTTCTAGTCATATATATGCTATGAGATTAATATCCAGAATATATAATGAACATCTAAAAATTTAGCAACAACAAAAAATAACCCTATTCAAAAATGGGCAAAGGACTTAAACACTTCTCCAAAGAAGGTATACAGATGGGCAGTAAGCACAAGAAGGACAATAAGCCTTCATCACTGATCAACAGGAAAATGCAAATCAGACCATAATAAGATATTACTTCAAACCCATTAGAGTTTCTACTATAAAAAAAATGGAGAAAAGATTGATCAGCAAAGATATAGACAAGTTGTAACACTTGTGTACTGCTAGTGGGAATATAAAATGGTGTAGTCATTATTGAAAATAATTTGGCAATCCTTCAAAAAATAAATGTAGAATTACCATATGATATAGCAATCTCACTTCTAGATTTATTGGGTTTATGAAAAAACATAAAAGTTCATGTCTGAACAAACTTTCTGGCCAACCCAGTATATCCCAATTAATTCAGTATCTCAAATAACTTTTGCACACGCACATTAATAACAGCATTATTCATATCAGCCAAGGATTAGAAGTAACCCAAATGTCCATTGACACAGAAATGAATAAAGCATAAATGGATGTATGTGGTATATACAGCACAATGGATTTTTCAGTTCAGTTTAGTCACTCAGTCGTGTCTAACTCTGCATCCCCATGTACTGCAGCAAGTCAGACTTCCCTGTCCATCACCAACTCCAGGAGCTTGTGTCCATTGAGTGGGTGATGCCATACAACCATCTCATCCTCTGTTGTCCCCTTTTCCTCCTGCCTTCAATCTTTCCCAGCATCAGAGTCTTTTCTAATGAGTCAGTTCTTCACATCAGGTGGCCACAGTATTGGAGCTTCAGCTTGAGCATCAGTCCTTCCAGTGAATATTCAGGATTGATTTCCTTTAGGATTGACTGGTTTGATCTCCTTGTAGTCAGTCCAGAAGACTCTCAAGACTCTTCTCCAATACCACAGTTCAAAATCATCAATTCTTCAGTGATCAGTTTGCTTTATGGTCCAAGTCTCACATCCATACATGACTACTGGAAACACCATAGCTTTGACTAGTTGGACCCTTGTCAGCAAAGTGATGTCTCTGCTTTTTAATATGCTGTCCAGGTTTGTCATAGCTTTTCTTCCAAGGAGCAAGGTCTTTAAATTTTATGGCTACAGTCACAATGAAATATTTATTTTTTAATTTAAATTTATTTATTTTAATTAGAGGCTAATTACTTTACAATATTGTATTGGTTTTGCCATACATCAACATGAATCCACCACGGGTGTACATGTGTTCCCAATCCTGAACCCCCTCCCACCTCCCTCCCCATACCATCCCTCTGGGTCATCCCAGTGCACCAGCCCCAAGCATCCTGTATCCTGCATGAAACCTGGACTGGAGATTTGTTTCTTATATGATATTATACATGTTTCAATTGCATTCTCCCAAATCATCCCCCCACTCCCTCTCCCACAGAGTCTAAAAGACTGTTCTGTACATCTGTGTCTCTTTTGCTGTCTCGCATACAGGGTTATCGTTACCATCTTTCTAAATGCCATATATATGTGTTAGTATACTGTATTGGTGTTTTCTTTCTGGCTTACTTCACTCTGTATAATCGGCTCCAGTTTTGTCCACCTCATTAGAACTGATTCAAATGTATTCTTTTTAATGGCTGAGTAATACACCATTGTGTATATGTACCACAGCTTTCTTATCCATTCGTCTGCTGATGGACATCTAGGTTGCTTCCATGTCCTGGCTATTATAAACAGTGCTGAGATGAACATTGGGGTACACGTGTCTCTTTCAATTCTGATTTCCTCAGTGTGTATGCCCAGCAGTGGGATTGTTGGGTCGTATGGCAGTTCTATTTCTAGTTTTTTAAGGAATCTCCACACTGTTCTCCATAGTGGCTGTACTAGTTTGCATTCCCACCAACAGTGTAAGAGGGTTCCCTTTTCTCCTCATTCTCTCCAGCATTTATTGCTTGTAGACTTTTGGATTGCAGCCATTCTGACTGGCGTGAAATGGTACCTGAGTGTGGTTTTGATTTGCATTTCTCTGATAATGAGTGATGTTCAGCATCTTTTCATGTGTTTGTTAGCCATCTGTATATCTTCTTTGCAGAAATGTCTATTTAGTTCTTTGGCTCATTTTTTGATTGGGTCATTTATTTTTCTGGAATTGAGCTGCAGGAGTTGCTTTTGTATTTTTGAGATTAGTTTTTTGTCAGTTGCTTCATTTGCTATTATTTTCTCCCATTCTGAAGGCTGTCTTTTCACCTTGCTTATAGTTTCTTTTGTTGTGCAGAAGCTTTTAATTTTGATTAGATCCCATTTGTTTATTTTTGCTTTTATTTCCAATATTCTGGGAGGTGGGTCATAGAGGATCCTGCTGTGATGTATGTCGGAGAGTGTTGTGCCTATGTTCTCCTCTAATAGTTTTATAGTTTCTGGTCTTATGTTTATATCTTTAATCCATTTTGAGTTTATTTTGTGTATGGTGTTAGAAAGTGTTCTAGTTTCATTCTTTTACAAGTGGTAGACCAGTTTTCCTAGCAGCACTTGTTAAAGAGATTGTCTTTTCTCCACTGTATATTCTTACCTCCTTTGTCAAAGATAAGGTGTCCATAGGTGCATGGGTTTATCTCTGGGCTTTCTATTTTGTTCCATTGATCTATATTTCTGTCTTTGTGCCAGTACCATACTGTCTTGATGACTGTGGCTTTGTAGTAGAGCCTGAAGTCAGGCAGGTTGAAGTCAGGCAGGTTGATTCCTCCAGGTCCATTCTTCTTTCTCAAGATTGCTTTGGCTATTTGAGTTTTTTTGTATTTCCATACAAATAGTGAAGTTATTTGTTCTAGCTCTATGAAAAATACCATTGGTAGCCTGATAGGGATTGCATTGAATCTATAGATTGCTTTGGGTAGTATACTCATTTTCACTATATTGATTCTTCCAATCCATGAGCATAGTATGTGTCTCCATCTATTAGTCTCCTCTTTGATTTCTTTTACCAGTGTTTTATAGGTTTCTATATATAGGTCTTTAGTTTCTTTAGGTAGATATATTCCTAAGTATTTTATTCTTTTTGTTGCAGTGGTGAATGGGATTGTTTCCTTAATTTCTCTATTTTCTCATTATTAATGTATAGGTATGCAAAGGATTTCTGTGTGTTGATTTTATATCCTGCAACTTTACTACATTCATTGATTAGCTCTAGTTATTTTCTGGTGAAGTCTTTAGGGTTTTCTATGTAGAGGATCATGTCATCTGCAAACAGTGAGAGTTTTACTTCTTCTTTTCCAATTTGAATTCCTTTTATTTCTTTTTCTGCTCTGATTGCTGTGGCCAAAACTTCCAAAACTATGTTGAATAGTAGTGGTAAACGTGGGCACCTTTGTCTTGTTCCTGACTTCAGGGAAATGCTTTCAATTTTTCACCATTGAGGATAATGTTTGCTGTGGGTTTGTCATATATAGCTTTTATTATGTTGAAGTATGTTCCTTCTATTCCTGCTTTCTGGAGAGTTTTTATCATAAATGGATGTTGAATTTTGTCAAAGGCTTTCTCTGAATCTGTTGAGATATTCATATGGCTTTTATTTTTCAATTTGTTAATCTGGTGTATTATATTGATTGATTTGTGGATATTGAAGAATCATTGCATCACTGGTATGAAGCCCACTTGGTCATGGTGTATGATCTTTTTAATGCATTGTTGGATTCTGATTGCTAGAATTTTGTTAAGGATTTTTACATCTATGTGCATCAGTGATATTGGCCTGTAGTTTTCTTTTTTTGTGGCATCTTTGTCAGGTTTTTGTATTAGGGTGATGGTGGCCTCATAGAATAGTTTGGAAGTTTACCTTCCTCTGCAATTTTCTGGAAGAGTTTGAGGAGGATAGGTGTTAGCTCTTCTCTAAATTTTTGGTAGAATTCAGCTGTGAAGCCGTCTGGACTTGGGCTTTTGTTTGCTGGAAGATTTTTGATTACAGTTTCAATTTCCGTGCTTGTGGATGGGTCTGTTAAGATTTTCTAATTCTTCCTGGTTCAGTTTTGGAAAGTTGTACTTTTCTAAGAATTTGTCCATTTCTTCCACGCCGTCCATTTTATTTGCATGTAATTGCTGATAGTAGTCTCTTATGATCCTTTGTATTTGTGATTGTCTGTTGTGATCTCTCCATTTTCATTACTAATTTTATTGATTTGATTTTTCTCCCTTTGTTTCTTGATGAGTCTGGCTAATGGTTTGTCAATTTTATTTATCCTTTCAAAGAACCAGCTTTTGGTTTTCTTGATTTTTGCTATGATCTGCTTTGTTCCTTTTGCATTTATTTCTGCCCTAATTTTTAAGATTTCTTTCCTTCTACTAATGCTGGGGCTCTTCATTTCTTCTTTTTCTAGTTGCTTTAGATGTAGAGTTAGGTTATTTATTTGACTTTTTTCTTTTTTCTTAAGGTATGCCCGTATTGCTATGAACTTTCCCCTTAGCACTGCTTTTACAGTGTCCCATAGGTTTTGGGTTGTTGTGTTTTCATTTTCATTCATTTCTATACATATTTTGATTTCTTTTTTGATTCCTTCTGTGGTTTGTTGGTTATTCAGCAGCGTGTTGTTCAGCCTCCATATGTTGGAATTTTTAATAGTTTTTCTCTTGTAATTGACATCTTACTGCATTGTGGTCATAAAAGATGCTTGGCATGATTTCAATTTTTTTGAATTTACCAAGGCTAGATTTATGGCCCAGGATGTGATCTCTCCTGGAGAAGGTTCCGTGTGCACTTGAGAAAAAGGTGAAATTCATTATTTTGGGGTGAAATGTCCTATAGATATCAATTAGGTCTAACTAGTCTATTGTATCATTTAAAGTTTGTGTGTCTTTGTTAATTTTCTCTTTAGTTGGTCTATCCATAGGTGTGAGTGGGGTATTAAAGTCTCCCACTATTATTGTGTTATTGTTAATGTCCCCTTTCATACTTGTTAGCATTTGTTTTACATATTGCGGTGCTCCTATGTTGGGTACATATATATTTATAATTTTTATATCTTCTTCTTGGATTGATCCTTTAATCATTATGTAGTGTCTTTCTTTGTCTCTTTTCACAGCCTTTGTTTTAAAGTCTATTTTATCTGATATGAGTATTGCTACTCCTGCTTTCTTTTGATCTCTATTTGCATGGAATAACTTTTTCCAGCCCTTCACTTTCAGTCTGTATATGTCCCCTGTTTTGAGGTGGGTCTCTTGTAAACAACATATATAGGGGTCTTGCTTTTGTATCCATTCAGCCAGTCTTCATCTTTTGGTTGGGGCATTCAACCCATTTACATTTAAGGTAATTATTGAAATATTGTAGTCTTTAAAAAGTACATTTTGTCATATGCTAAAATATGGTTGAACCTTGAGGATACTATCAGATCAGATCAGATCAGTCGCTCAGTCATGTCTGACTCTTTGCAACACCATGAATCGCAGCACGCCAGGCCTCTCTGTCCATCACCAACTCCCGGAGTTCACCCTGACTCACGTCCATCGAGTCAGTGATGCCATCCAGCCATCTCATCCTCTGTCGTCCCCTTCTCCTCCTGCCCCAAATCCCTCCCAGCATCAGAGTCTTTTCCAATGAGTCAGCTCTTCGCATGAGGTGGCCAAAGTACTGGAGTTTCAGCTTTAGCATCATTGCTTCCAAAGAAATCCCGGGGCTGATCTCCTTCAAAATGGACTGGTTGGATCTCCTTGCAGTCCAAGGGACTCTCAAGAGTCTTCTCCAACACCACAGTTCAATAGCATCAATTCTTTGGCGCTCAGCCTTCTTCACAGTCCAACTCTCACATCCATACATGACCACAGGAAAATAGCCTTGACTAGATGAACCTTTGTTGGCAAAGTAATGTCTCTGCTTTTGAATATGCTATCTAGCTTGATCATAACTTTCCTTCCAAGGAGTAAGCCTCTTTTAATTTCATGGCTGTAGTCACCATCTGCAGTGGTTTTTGAGCCAAAAAAAAATAAAGTCTGACACTGTTTCCACTGTTTCCCCATCTATTTCCCATGAAATGGTGGGGCCGGATGCCATGATCTTCATTTTCTGAATGTTGAGCTTTAAGCCAACTTTTTCACTCTCCACTTTCACTTTCATCAAGAGGCTCTTTAGTTCCTCTTCACTTTCTGCCATAAGGGTGGTGTCATCTGCATATCTGAGGTTATTGATATTATTTAGTGTTAAAGTGAAATTAGCTCTAAGCCCTGAAAACACATGGAGAAACCTTACATACATATTACTAAGTAAAAGAATACACTTGAAAGGTTACATTCTTTATAATTACAACTATATGGCATTCTGAAAAAAGGCACAACTTTGGAGACAGTAAACAGATCAGAGTTTGGGGGTGAGAGGGGAGATTAATATGCAAAGCATACAGACTAATTTTTAGAACCACAAAAATACTGTATGTGGTACTTAAATGATACATCTATGTAACTTATATGTTTGTCCAGACCCTTGGAATGAACAGCACCAAGAGTGAATCTCTAGGTGAACTATGGAATTTGAGTGAGTATGATGTGTCAGTGTAAGTTCATTAATTGTAACAAATGTGCCATTATGGTTGGGGTGTTGATAATGGAAGAGGCTAAATATTTGTGTGTTCAGGGCTGCTGCTACTCCTGCTAAGTCACTTCAGTCGTGTCCGACTCTGTGGGACCCCATAGATGGCAGCCCACCAGGCTCCCCTGTCCCTGGGATTCTCCAGGTAAGAACACTGGAGTGAGTTGCCATTTCCTTATCCAATGCATGAAAGTGAAGTTGAAGTCGCTCAGTTGTGTCTGACTCTTAGCGACCCCATGGACTGCAGCCTACCAGGCTCCTCCATCTATGGGATTTTCCAGGCAAGAGTACTGGAGTGGGGTGCCATTGCCTACTCCAGTGTTCAGGACATATATGGGAAATCTCTGTTCCTTACCTTCACTTTTGCTGTGCACCTAATACTTCTGTTAAAAAAAAAAAAAAGGCTTTAAAAAATAGAAGTATACAATGAGAGGAATTACTATTCCCAGTTTGAAAACTTTATAGCTACATTAACAAGTCTGAGTGGCATTGGTGAGGGATAGACTTATAGTTCAATAGAAATGGATTGGGAACCAAGAATGAAGCCTACACAAATATATCTAACTGAGTGCAAAAGCAATGCAGGATAGCTTTTTAAACCAGTGACCAGGGAGCAATTAGACATCCATTGGAGTGCAACCAACCAACCTCCATCAAAACCTCATACTCTTATAAAACTTAACCAAAATGGATTTCAGATTTACATGTAAACCATTTAAATTATAAATCTTTAGAAGAAAACAGAAAAATTCTAGAACTTAGTTAGGCAAGGCACTTAAAGGTATAATCCATAAATGGAAAGGTAAATTAGAGCCTGACAAAACTAAAATCTTTTCCTTTCTAAAAGCAATATGCAGTGGACAAAAGGTAAAGTTACATACTGGAATAAAATATTGCAAAACATATCCAACAAAGAAATGGTATCTAAAGTATATAAAGAACATTAAAGTATATGAAGTATATTAAAACTCGATAATAAATAAAAACCTAATTATAAAATGGGCTAAAGACATGAACGGGCTCTCCTGGTGGCTCAGTGGTAAAGAACCCGCCTGCAAAGGCAGGAGATGCAGGTTCAATCCCTGGGTCCGGAAGACTCCCTCGAGAAGCAAATGGCAACCCACTCCAGTATTCTTGCCTTGGGATCCCAGGCAGAGGGATTCCCTCTGAACAGAGGAGCCTAGTGGACTACAGTCCATGTGGTCCCAAAAGAGTCAGACACAACTTAGTGACTAAACAACAGAGAGAGTCCTTACCAGAGAAAGACAGATATTTCACTAAAGAGGCTATACAGATGATAACTAAGTACCCCAAAAGATGCTTAATATATAAGCCATTAGGGGAGTAAAATGAAAAGGTCAATTAAATCACTGTCACAATGGCTAAATATTGTAAATCAACTATGTGTGCATGCTAAGTTGCTAAAGTCCTGTCCAACTCTGTGATCCTAGGGACGAGACTGCCAGGCTCATCCGTCCATGGGATTCTCTAAGCAAGAATACTGGAGTGGATTGCCATGCCCTCCTCTAGGGGACCTTCCTGACCCAGGGATGGAACCTGTGTCTCTTAGGTCTCCCACATTGGCAGGCAGATTCTTTACCACTAGCACCACCTGGGAAGCCCACAAATCAACTATACTTCATTTTAAAAGGTCTAGAAAACATGCTAACAATACTAAACGCTGACAAGGATGCTAAACAACATATCTTTTCATACATTTCTGGTGGGAATTGTTGTGGCTTTGAAGGATTTCATGCCTGATTGGAGATAAAGATACCACAAAGGGGGTATTAGCATAAAAGGAGCTTTATTTGGGTGGTGCTTTGATGGTTTGTACCTAAGAAATCCCACACAGCATGAGACCATGCTGTCATAATGGTACCCTGCAGAATGGGACAAAGACAAGGAAATCAGAGAGCACTGAGTACGAGTATCAGCTTGTGGTCTTTATTGCCCTGTTTTTATCATATCAAGGGCTGGCAAATATTGGGTGTAGTTTTGTAGAGGTTGCAAAGAGTCAGACACTCAGACACGACAGCAACTGAACTGAACTGAAAGGAAGTAGGCTTTATTGGATAAACATATGCTATTGTGGGCTATATTTAAAACAATTAGATGTGTAAAATTTTGAGTTTGCTCCTGGCCAGATTTTTAACTAATGAGTCCTAAAAACCACATAACATAGAGGCATTATATAGAGGACAGAAGGGAAGTTGCTCAGTCGTTTCTGACTCTTTGCGACCCCGTGGACTGTAGCCTACAGGCTCCTCCATCCATGGGATTTTCCAGGCAAGAATACTGGAGTGGGTTGCCATTTCCTTCTCCAGGGAATCTTCTCGACCCAGGGATTGAACCTGGGTCTCCTCCATTGCAGGCAGATGCTTTACCCTCTGAGCCACCAGGGAAGCCAAATAGAGGACAACTTTGGCTTATTTATATAACAATCCATCTCCTGACTCCATGTTTCTGTTTGTTTATTTCCTGGAAAAATATGCATAATGTAAAATTCACCATTTTTATGATTTTAAATGTATAATTCGGTGGCATTCACAATGTTTTTCAGCCACCACCATTATTTTTTACCAGAACCATTTTATCATCCCAAACAGGAACTCCATACCCTCTACACAGTAACTCCCTTTTTCCCCCTACGTGAGGCCCCTGGCAACCTCCTTTCTACTTTCTATCTCAATGAATTTGCCAATTCTATGTGCCTTATAAGTGGAATTATTCTATATTTTTCCTTTTCTGTCTTGCTTATTTCGCTTAGCAAGTTTTCAAGTCCATCCATGAATCAGAACTTCATTTCTTTCTTTCTTCAAGTTTTATTTAGAAATAATTGGCATGCAGCAATGTTTAAGGTGTACAGAGTAATGATTTGACACATACATCATGAAATGATTACCACAATGAGTTTAGTGAACATCCATAATCGCCTACAAATACCAAATTAAAGAAATGGGGAAAAAACTTCCCTTGTTATGAGAACTCTTAGAAATTACATTCTTAACAACTTTTATTTATAACACACATCAGTGTTAACTATATATATCTTGTTGTACATTTCCTAGTATTTAGTATCTTATAGCTAGAAATTTCAACTTTTTGACTACCTTCATTCAATCTTCTCTCCTCCCATGCCCACTTCTGGTAGCCACAAATCTGATCTCTTTTCCTTTGAGTTTGTTTTTGAAGTATAATTGACCTACAACACTGTGTTAATTCTTGTTATACAACAGAATGATTTAATATTTCTATACATTTCAAAACGATCACCATGAAAAGTCTAGTTACCCTCTGTCACCATACAAATATATAATTATTGACTATATTCCTCACAATGTATATACCTCATACCCATGACTTAATTATTTTGTAACAGGAAGTTTGTACCTCCTAATCTCCCTTAGCTATTTCTCTCCTTCTTGCAAACCTGTATGCTCTGGTAACGGAGAAGGCAATGGCACCCCACTCCAGTACTCTTGCCTGGAAAATCCCATGGACGGAGGAGCCTGGTAGGCTGCAGTCCTTGGTGTCGCTAAGAGTCGGGGATGACTGAGCGACTTCATTTTCACTTTTCACTTTCATGCATTGGAGAAGGAAATGGCAACCTACTCCAGTATTCTTGCCTGGAGAATCCCAAGGACAGAGGAGCCTAGTGGGCTGCCGTCTATGGGGTCGCACAGAGTCAGACACGACTGAAGTGATTTAGCAGCAGCATGCTCTGGTAACCATCTGTTGGTTCTCTGTATCCATGACTCTGTTTCCTTTTTGCTATATTTGTTCATTTATTTTTTAGATTCTGCATATAAGTGAAATCATACAGTTTTTGTCTTTGTCTGACTTGTTTTACTAAGCATAATACCCTCTATCTATGTTGCAAATATTAAAATTTCTTTTTTTCTAGCTAATATTCCATTTTGTGTATGTATATACCACTTCTTTATCCATTCACCTATTAATGGACATTTAGGTTGCTTTCATATCTGGGCTACTGTAGATAGTGCTGCCGTGAACATAGGGGTTCAGACTAGTGTTTTCATTGTCTTTGAATAAATACCAAATGTAGAATTGCTGGATCATGCTGTAGTTCTATTTTTAATTTTTTGAATAATGTATATAATGTTTTCTATAAAGCCTACAGCAATTTAAATTCACACCAGCAGTGCACGATAGTCCCCTTTTCTCCATATCCTTGCCAACAACTGTTACCTCTTGTTCTGTTGGATGATAGCTATTCTGATAGATGTAAGGTGACTTCTCCTTGTAGTTTTGATTTGCATTTCCCTGATGACTGATAATGTTGAGCATCTTTACTTTGCCTATGTGCCTGCTGATCACCTGTAGGTCGTCTTTGGTAAAATGTCTGTTCAGGTCCTTTGCCCATTTTCTAAATCAGGTTGTTTGTTTTTCTAATGTTGAGTTGTATGGGTTCTTTGTATATTTTAAATGTTAATCTATTATTGAATATATCATTTGCAAATATCTTCTCCCATTCAGTAGATGGCCTTTTTGTTTTGTTGACATTTTCCTTCACTGTTCAAAAGTTTTTTAGTTTGATACAGTACCATTTGTTTATTTTTGCTTTTGATTCCCTTCCCCAAGGAGACAGATTCCGCCCCCCCCCAAATTATTAAGACCATTGCCAAAAAGCTTACTGCCTCATTGTTTTCTCATAGAAGTTTTATGCTTTCATGTTTTATACTCAACTCTTTAATCCATCTTGAGTTTATTTTTGTATATGGTATAAGAAAGTAGTCCAATTTTATTCTTTTGCATGTAGTTGTCCAGTTTTCCAAACATAACTTATTGAAGAGGCTATCTTTTCCTGCATTGTATATTTTGCTTCCCTTGTCATAAAGTAATTGACCTTTTAAGTACAACTTCGACTTCCCTGGTGGCTCAGACGGTAAAGCATCTGTCTACAATATGGGAGACCCGGGTTCGATCCCTGGGTTGGGAAGATCCCCTGGAGAAGGAAATGGCAATCCACTCCAGGACTATTGCCTGGAAAATCCCATGGACAGAGGAGCCTGGTAGGCTACAGCCCATGGGGTCGCAAAGAGTCAGACACGACTGAGCGACTTCATTTCTTTCACTTTCTTTCTAAGTGCAACTTCATTTCTAGGCTCTCTATTCTGTACCACTAATCCACTTTCTTTCTAACTGCAACTTCATTTCTAGGCTCTCTATTCTGTACCACTAATCTATGTATCTGTTTTTGCTTCTGCCATTCTGTTTTGATTACTGTAGCTTCATAATATAGTTTGAAATCAAGGAGCTTTAAACCTCCACCTTCATTGTTTCTCAATATTGTTTTGGTGGTTTGAGGTCTTCTGTGTTTTCATATGAGTTTTAGAATTATTTGTTCTAGTTTTGTGAAAAATGCCAAGTATTTTGATAGGGATTACACTGAACCTGTAGATTGCCTTGGGTAGTATGATCATTTTAACAATATTAATTCTTCTAATCCATGAGCATGGTATATCTTTCCATTTGTGTCATATTCATCAGTGTCTTATACTTTTCCAATAAGAGGTCTTTTACCTCCTTAGATTCATCTGCAAGTATTTTATTTTTGTGATGCTAGTGTAAATGCAACTGTTGTCTTAGTTTCTCTTTCTGATGATTTCTTGTTAGTGTATAGAAAGTCAACATATTTCTGTATGTTAATTTTTTATCCTACAATTTTACTGAATTCAATAATGGGTTCTGGGAGTTTGTGATGGGTACATCTTTATGATTCTATATCTATAGTATTATGTCCATTGGAAAAAGTGACAATTTGACTTTTTTCTGTCCCATTTGGATTTTATTTTCCTTGTCTGATTGTTATAGGTAGGACTTCCAATACTATGTTAAATAAAAGTATAAGAATGGGCATCACTGCCTTGTTACTAATCCTAGAGCAGATGCTTTTGGGTTTTCCCAGTTGAGTATAATGTGAGGTTTGAGCTTATTATATTTCTTCTTCATTATCTTCAAGGTATATTCCTTCTCTCAAAACTCACTTTGCTGAAAGTTTTTTTTTTTTTTTTTTTTTTAATACATGGATGTTGAATTTGGTTCAAGGCATTTTCTGCTTTTATTGGGATTATCTTTTTATTGTTAAATTTGTTAATGTTGTGGATCATATTTATTGATCTGTGGACACTGAAATATCCTTGCAATGATTGGATAAATCCTACTTGACTGTTGTATATGATCCTTTTAATGTATTGGGGAATTTGGTTTGCTAATATATTATTGCTTATATCTTTCCTTTTCTCCTTTGCTTTTCACTTCTCTTCTTTTCACAGCTATTTGTAAGGCCTCCCCAGACAGCCATTTTCCTTTTTTGCATTTCTTTTCCATGGGGATGCTCTTGATCCCTGTCTCCTGTACAGTGTCATGAACCTCAGTCCATAGTTCATCAGGCACTCTTCAAGAAAATTAGAGATACCAAGGAAACATTTCATGCAAAGATGGGCTCAATAAAGGACAGAAATGGTATGGATCTAACAGAAGCAGAAGATATTAAGAAGAGGTGGCAAGAATACACAGAAGAACTGTACAAAAAAGATCTTCATGACCAAGATAATCACGATGGTATAATCACTCACCTACAGCCAGACATCCTGGAATGTGAACTCAAGTGGGCCTTAGAAAGCATCACTCTGAACAAAGCTAGTAGAGGTGATGGAATTCCAGTTGAGCTATTTCAAATCCTGAAAGATGATGCTGTGAAAGTGCTGCACTTCATATGCCAGCAAATTTGGAAAACTCAGCAGTGGCCACAGGATTGGAAAAGGTCAGTTTTCATTCCAATCCCAAAGAAAGGCAATGCCAAAGAATGCTCAAACTACTGCACAATTGCACTCATCTCACACACTAGTAGAGTAATGCTCAAAATTCTCCAAGCCAGGCTTCAGCAACATGTGCACCATGAACTTCCAAATGTTCAAGCTGGTTTTAGAAAAGGCAGAGGAACCAGAGATCAAATTGCCAACATCTGCTGGATCATCAAAAAAGCAAGAAAGTTCCAGAAAAACATCTATTTCTGCTTTATTGACTATGTCAAACCCTTTGACTGTGTGAATCACAATAAACTGTGGAAAATTCTGAAAGAGATGGGAATACCAGACCACCTGACCTGCCTCTTGAGAAACCTATATGCAGGTCAGGAAGCAACAGTTAGAACTGGACATGGAACAACAGACTGGTTCCAAATAGGAAAAGGAGTACGTCAAGGCTGTATATCGTCACCTTGCTTATTTAACTTATATGCAGAGTACATCATGAGAAATGCTGGACTGGAAGAAGCACAAGCTGGAATCAAGACTGCTGGATGAAATATCAATAACTTCCGATATGCAGATGACACCACCCTTATGGCAGAAAGTGAAGAGGAACTAAAAAGCCTCTTGATGAAAGTGAAAGAGGAGAGTGAAAAAGTTGGCTTAAAGCTCAACATTCAGAAAACGAAGATCATGGCATCTGGTCCCATCACTTCATGGGAAATAGATGGGGAAACAGTGGAAACAGTGTCAGACTTTATTTTTTGTGGCTCCAAAATCACTGCAGATGGTGACTGCCGCCATGAAATTAAAAGACACTTACTCCTTGGAAGGAAAGTTATGACCAACCTAGATAGCATATTGAAAAGCAGAGACATTACTTTGCCAACAAAGGTCTGTCTAGTCAAGGCTATGGTTTTTCCAGTGGTCATGTATGGATGTGAGAGTTGGACTATGAAGAAAGCTAAGCGCTGAAGAATTGATGCTTTTGAACTGTGGTGTTGGAGAAGACTCTTGAGAGTCCCTTGGACTGCAAGGAGATCCAACCAGTCCATTCTGAAGGAGATCAGCCCTGGTATTTCTTTGGAGGTAATGATGCTGAAGCTAAAACTCCAGTACTTTGGCCACCTCATGCAAAGAGTTGACTCATTGGAAAGGACTCTCATGCTGGGAGGGATTGGAGACAGGAGGAAAAGGGGACGACAGAGGATGAGATGGCTGGATGGCATCACCGACTAAATGGATGTGAGTCTGAGTGAACTCCGGGAGTTGGTGATGGACAGGGAGGCCTGGCGTGCTTCCATTCATGGGGTCCTAAAGAGTCGGACACGACTGAGCAACTGAACTGAACTGAAATGTGTTATTGAGAATTTGTGCATCTCTGTTCATCACTTATCAGTTCAGTTCAGTCATTCAGTCATGTCCGACTCTTTGTGACCCTACAGACTGCAACAAACAGGGCTTCCCTCTCCATCACCAACTCCTGGAGCTTCCTCAAACCCATGTCCATGGAGTGGGTGATGCCATCCAACCATCTCGTCCTCTGTAGTCCCCTTCTCCTCCTGCCTTTTATCTTTCCCAGCATCAGGGTCTTTTCCAATGAGTCGGTTCTTCATGTCAGGTAGCCAAAGTATTGGAGCTCAGTTTTAGCATCAGTCCTTCCAATGTATATTCAGCACTGATGTTCTTTAGGATTGACTGGTTAGATCTCCTTTCTACCCAAGGGGCTTGCAAGAGTCTTCTTCAACACTGCAGTTCAAAAGCAACAATTCATCAGTGCTCAGCTTTCTTTATAGTATAACTTTCACATCCATACATGACTACTGGAAAACCATAGCTTTGAATAGACAGACTTTTGTCGGCAAAGTAATCTCTCTGCTTTTTAATATGCTATCTAGGTTGGTCATAGCTTTTCTTCCAAGGAGCGAGTTTCTATTAATTTCTCAGCTGCAGTCACCATCTGCAGTGATTTTGGAGCCCCCAAAAGTAAACTCTCGCTATTTCCATTGTTTCACCTATTTGCCATGAAGTGATGGGACTGGATGCCATGATCTCACTTTTCTGAATCTTGAGTTTTAAGCCAAATTTTTCACTCTCCTATTTCACTGTCAATAAGAGGCTCTTTAGTTTTCTTCACTTTCTGTCATAAAAGTAGTGTCATTTGTGTATCTGATGTTATTGATATCTCTCTTGGCAATCTTGATTCCAGCTTGTGTTTCATCCAGCCTGGCATTTCTTATGATGTACTCTACATATAAGTTAAATAAGCAGTGACAATATGCAGCCTTGACATACTCCTCCCAATTTGGAACCAGTCTGTTGGTCCATGTCTGGTTGTAACTGTTGCTTCTTGACCAGGATACAGATACCTCAGGAGGCAGGTTGGGTGGTCTGGTGCTCCCGTCTCTTTAAGAATTTTCCAAAGTTTGTTGTCAACACAGTCAAAGGCTTTAGCATAGTCAATAAAGCAGAAGTAGATGTATTTCTGGAATTCTCTAGCTTTTTTGATGATCTGACAGATACTGACAATTTGCTCTCTGGTTCCTCTGCCTTTTCTAAATCCAGCTTGAACATCTGGAAGTTAATGGTTCACATACTGTTGAAGCCTGGCTTAGATAATATGGGGCATTACTTTGCTAGTGTGTGTGGTAGTTTGAACATTCTTTGGCATTGTCTTTCTTTGAGATTGGAATGAAAATTGACCTTTTCCCAGTCCTGTGGCCACTCAGGAGTTTTCCAAATTTGCTGGAATATTGAGTGCAGCACTTTCACAGCATTATTTTTAGGATTTGAAATAGTTCAATGGGAATTCCATCACTGCCACTAGCTTTGCTTGTAGCAATGATTCCTAAGGCGAATTTGACTTCACATTCCAGGATGTCTGACTCTAGGTGAGTATTACACCATTGTTGTTGTCTGGGTAATGAACATCTTTTTTTGTATAGTTCTTCTGTGTATTCTTGCCACCTCTTCTTAATATTTTCTGCTTCGGTTATGTCCATACCATTTCTGTCCTTTATTGTGCCCATCTTTGCATGAAATGTTTCCTTGGTATCTCTAATTTTCTTGCAGAGATCTCTAGTCTTTCCCATTCTGTTGTTTTCCTCTATTTCTTTGCATTGATCACTAAGGAAGGTTTTCTTATCTCTCTTGCTATTCCTTGGAACTCTGAATTCAAATGCATATATATTTCCTTTTCTCCTTTGCCTTTAGCTTCTCTTCTTTTCTCAGCTATTTGTAAGGCCTCGACAGACAATCATTTTGCCTTTTTGCATTTCTTTTTCTTGGGGATTGTCTTGATCACTGCCTCATCTACAATATCTCGAACCTCCATCCATAGTATTTCAGGTACTCTGTCTATCAGATCTAATCCCTTGAATCTATTCATCACTTCCTCTGTATAATTGTAAGGTATTTGATTTAGGTCATTCCTGAATGACCTAGTGGTTTTCCCTACTTTCTTCAATTTACGTCTGAATTTGGCAATAAGGAATTTATGATCTAAGCCACAGTCAACTCCTGGTCTTGTTTTTGCTGACTGTATAGAGCTTCTCCATCTTCAGCTGCAAAGAATATAATCAATCTGATTTAGGTATTGACCATCTGGTGATGTCCAAGTGTAGAGTCGTCTCATGTGTTGTTGAAAGGGGGTGTTTGCTATGACTAGTGCATTCCCTTGGCAAAACTGTTTTATTCCTTTCTCTGCTTCATTTTGTACTCTAAGGCCAAATTTTCCTGTTACTACAGGTATCTCTTGACTTCCTACTTTTGCATTCCTGTCCCCTGTGATGAAAAGGACATCTTTTTGGGGTGTTAGTTCTAGAAGTCCCTGTAGGTCTTCATAGAACCATTCAACTTCAGCTTCTTCAGCATTACTGGTTGGATCATAAACTTGGATTACTGTCATATTGAATGGTTTACCTTGGAAATAGAGATCATTCTCTCATTTTTGAGATTGCACCCATGTATGCATTTCAGACTCTTGTTGACTTTGAGGGCTACTACTTTCCCACAGTAGTAGATCAAATGGTTATCTGTATTAAATTCATCCATTCCAGTCCATTTTAGCTCACTGATACCTAAAATGTCAATGTTCACTCTTGCCATCTCCTGTTTGGCCACTTCCAATTTACCTTGGTTCATGGACCTAACATTCCAGGTTCCTATGCAATATTGTTCTTTACAGCATCGGTGATACTGGCCCATAATTTTATTTCTTTGTGGTGTCTTTATCTGGTTTGGATATCTGGGTGATATTGACTGAGTGAGTTTGGGTATGTTTTTCCATCTGTGTTTTTTTTGTGTGTGTTAGTTGAAAAATGTAAGTATTAACTCTTTAATATTTGATAGAATTCACCAGTGAAGACTTCTGACCCTGGATTTTTGACTTTTGTTTGTTGAGAGTTATCTCTCTTTTTTTAAATTTAGTTTTTTCTTTCTTTTTTCTTTTTTGGTGATTTTTCTTTTGCTGATTCAACTTCATCACTGGTTATTAATCTTTTCATGTTCTATATTTCTTCCTTGTTGAGTCTTAGAAGACTGTACATTTCTAGGAATTTATTTCTTCTAGGTGTCTATTTTATTGGCAAATAATTGTTCATAGTAATCTCTTGTGATACTTTATATTTCCATGTTGTCTGTTGTAACTTTCCTCTTTCATTTCTGAACTTATTTATTTGGACCTTCTGTTTCTTTTTTTCTTGGTGAGTCTGGCTAAAGGTTTATCATGTTTTTAATCTTTTCAAATAACCAGCGCATAGTTTCATTGATCTTTTGTCTTGTTTTTCAGTCTCTATTTCTCCCTTTGTGTCTGTTAATATTTGCTTTATGTATTTGCTGCTGCTGCTGCTAAGTCGCTTCAGTCATGTCCGACTCTGTGCCACCCCATGGACTGCAGCCTACCAGGCTTCTCTGTCCATGGGATTCTCCAGGCAAGAACACTGGAGTGGATTGCCATTTCCTCCTCCAATGCATGAAAGTGAAAATTGAAGTCGCTCAGTAGTCGCTCAGTCGTGTCCGACTCTTAGCGACCCCATGGACTGCAGCCCACCAGGCTCCTCCGTCCATGGGATTTTCCAGGCAAGAGTGCTGGAGTGGGGTGCCACCGCCTTCTCTTTATGTATTTAGCTACTACTATTTTTGATTCATACATATTTATAATTGTTATAGTTTCTTTTCATATTGATCACAATATCAGTATGTAGTGTTCTTTCTCTCTTGTTACTGTGTTTGTTTTATAGTCTGTTTTCTCTGATAAAAGTATTGCATGAAATAAATTCCTCCATTACCTCACTTTCACTATGTGTTTCTTTAGATCTGAAGTGATTCTATTGTATGCAGCATATAGATGGGTAATATTTTTGTATCCATTCAGTCACTCTGTGTTTTGACTGGAGCATTTAGTCCTTCACATTTACAGTAATTATTGATACATATGTACTTATTTCCATTTTGCTAACTTTTTAGGACATTTTGTATCTTTCTTTTCCTTTCTTTCTTCCCTTGTGATTTAATGACTATCTTTAATGTAATGTTTGGATTCCTTTCTGGTTTTTGCATATATATCTATTATAGGTTTTTGGTTTATGGTAACTATGGTGTTTATATATAGCAATCTATGTATATATATATATATATATATGTGATATTTTATTGGGGTATAATTGCTTCATAACGTTATGCTAGTTTCTGCTGTACAGCATAGTAAATCAGTTATACATATACATATATCCACTCTTTTTTAGATTTCCTTTCCATTTATTAAAGGGTCATCACATATCACTGAGTAGAGTTCCCTGTGCTTTACTGTGGATTCTCATTAGTTATCTGTTTTATACATACTAGTGTATATATGTCAATCCCAGTCTCCCAGTTTGTCCCACCTCCCTTCCTACCTTGGTAACCTTAAGTTTGTTCTCTACATCTGTGACTTTATTTCTGCTTTGCAAATAAGTACATCTGTGTCATTTTTCTATATCCCACATATAAGTAATATTATACAATACTTGTTTTTCTCTTTCTGACATACACCACTCTGTATGACAATCTGTAAGTTCATCCACATCTCTGCAAATAGCACTATTTCATTCCTTTTTGTGGTTAATATATATACCACATCTTCTTTATCCTTTCCTCTGTCGATGGACACTTAGGTTGCTTCCATGTCCTGTCTATTATAAATAGTGCTGCAATGAACATTGGGGTGCATACACCCTTTAAAATTAGGGTTTTTTCCAGATATATGTCTAGGAGTGGGATTGCTGGGTCACACATATGTGATATTTTAAGTTGCCAGTCTCTTGAAGATCAAATGTATTTTGACAACTCTGTATTTTACTACCAACATTCAGTGTTTTTGATATCATGTTTTACATCTTCTTTAGTGTATGCTCTAGTTATTTATTGTGGAATAGATTATTTTACTGCTTTTGTCTTTTAACTGTCCAACTAGCTTTATAAGTGGTTTATATACTACTTTTATTGTATATTTTACTTTTACAAGAGATTTTTCTTCCATAATTCCAATTGTGAGTTTTTCTTTCCCACTTAGAGAAATCCTTTTAACATTTCTTTAAAAGCTTGTTTTATGATGCCAAACTCTTCCAGCTTTTACTTACCTTTAAAATTCTTAACCTCTCCTCCAAATCTGTATGATAGCCAGGTAGAGTATTCTTGGTTACAGTTGTTTGTTGTTGTTTTTTTTTAACCTATATTTGCTTTAAATATATTATGCCACTGCCTTCTGACCTGCAAACATTCTGCTGAAAACTCAATTGATAGAATTATGGGAATTCTCTTGTATGTACCTAGTTGATTTTTCTTGGCTGCTTTTAACATTCTCTTTCTCTTTATTTTATTTTATTTTATTTTTTTTGCTTTTTAATTACAATGTGTCCTTGTGTGGTCCTCTTTGGTGTGGTATTGTTTTAGACTCTCTGTACTTTCTGGACCTGAATGTCTGTTTCTTTTCCCAGTTCAGGGAAGTTTTTAGATGTTATTTCTTCAAACATATTCTCTGCAACTTTCTTCTCCTTTTGGGACCCCTATAATGAGGACGTTTGTGTGCTTGATGTTATCCCAGAGGTCTCTTAAACTGTTCTGTTTTTTTTTTTTTTTTTTTTGCTGCACTACACAGCGTGTGAAATTTCTCTAACCAGAGATCAAACCCTTGCCCCCTGCAGTAGAAGCATAGAGTATTAATCAGTGGACCACCAGGGAAGTCCTGTCCTCATTTTTTAAAATTCCTTTTTTTTGTTTGTTTCTTTCACTTGAGTGGTATATTACTCTTTCTTCTAATTCATTGAGCCTTTCCTTTATATCATTGAATCTATTGTTGGTTCCTCTCAGTCTATTTTTTTCAGTTATTGTATTTTTCAGGTCTTTTTAAAAAAATATTTTCTATTAAAAACTTATGACTTCTCTCTCTTTTTATCTATTCTTCTCCCCAGTTCTTTAAACATCTTTATGATCATTACCTTGAATTCTTTATTGGGAAGATTGCTTATCTGCACTTTACTTAGTTCTTCTGGGATTTTATCTTGTTCTTTTGTTTGGAACATAGGCATCTGTTGCCTCATTTTGCATAATTTGCTGTTTTTATTTCTATATATTTGACAGGTTGGTTACATTTCCCAATCTTGGAGATGTGGCCTTATGTAGGAGACAAGGTGTGAGTTCCATCAGCACACCCTCCTCTGGTCACCAGTGCTATGTGTTCTAGCCTTACCTTCTATGTGGCTTGCATTGATCCTTCTGTTGTAGCAGGTTTACTACTGTGGATGTGTTTTTAGGCCTGGCTGGCTTCCAATACAATTGGTTGCCAGGGGCCTGCCTGGTGCAAAGCCTGCTAGTGGATGTGAGCAGGTCCTGGCATGGCTGGTTGTACGTTCTGGGGAGTACCATCCTGTTGCCAGTATGCTGGTGAATGAGGTCACGTCATGAGGCAGTTGTGTGCAATAATGTCCTGGAGGATCCCAGTGCTACTGCTGGCCTGTTGGTGGGTGGAATGGGTCCCATGATGGCTGCCTGTGATGTTGTGGGTCCCAGAGCTAGTGCTGCCATGCTGATGGGTAGGGCTATTCTCTGACTTGGCTGGTTCTGGGTTCCAAGATGTCCCAGAGCTGGTGTTGGCCCTCTAGTGGATTAGGCCATGGCCTGGGACTAATACAGCCCACTGGTACACAGAACCAGTTCCTGGGGGTCTCTAGCTGCAGAGCTGAGGGCTTCCAGAGCTGGTGTCAGCTCACTGGTGGACCAGGTCAGGTCCCAGGTGGTCCTGGGCTGGTATTTTGCTACTCGTGGGTCTTTCTATGTGCTAGAGTCCTGCCTTCAGGACCCAGGTTTCCCTGAGCTGGTTTCTGGCCATTAGTGGGTAGGACTGGAGCCCAGAGGATCCTGAAGCTAGTGCCAGCGCACTTTTGATCAGAGCCTTGTCCTGGTGTCTCTGACTTCAGGGCCCAAGGGTTTGAGAACTGGTGTCTGCCTGTTTAAGGGAGGGACTGAGTCTTTTGGCTGTTTATGCCTCAGGGGTCCTGAGGCTAGTACCAGCTCACTAGTAAGTGAGGCTGGGTCTTGGGCCTTCTGATGGGTGGGACAAAGTCCAGGGGTGACTTGGTGCTCAGGGAATCCTACAGCAGCTGCTTTACCTGGGTTGTCCCAGGACTGATAATCAGCTAGTTGGTGTGGCCAAGTCCCATCTCTAACAAAATAGAGGGAGGATTTCTAAGTAGTGTTTGTCTGTATCAGTGTCCTTGTGGTAGAAGGAGCTCCCCAAAGGGCTGCCACCACATCTTTCTCTCCAGGCTGAGTCCCAGTTACCTCCTGCCTCTCCAGAAAACTCTACAATATCAGCAAGTAGGTCTAATCCAGGATCCTTTCAAATTACTGCTTCTGCCTTGCCTGGGTTTTGGAATGTGTGACATTTTGTGCATATACTTTATGTGTGAAGTCTTTTTTCACAGCTCTCTGTCTTTCCTGAAAGTAAGCCCAAGTGGCCTTCAAATCCAGATGTTAATCTTCCAGTGCAGAACCCCTAGGCTGTGGAACCCACTGTAGGGCTTTGACCCCTTCCTTCCTCATTTGGAAGAACCTCTGTAGCTGTGATTATCCTCTCATTTGTATGTTGTCCACCTGGGTGTATGGTGTATGCCATTTGACTATACTGTGTCTCTACTCCTCCAGCCTGTGTCATTGTGGTTCCTTCTTTATACCTTTATTTGTGAAAGATCTTTTCTGCTGGTCTTCAGGTCATTCTCATTGATAGTTACTCTGTAAATAACTGTAATCTTGTTGTGCCCTTGGGAGGAAGTGAGCTCATGGTCTTCCTCCTCCTGCATCCTGTCCACTCTCCCAGAATGTCATCACTTTTTAAGAGTGAAAAGTATACCATTGTATGTCTGTATAACAATTTGTTTAATCATTCATCTACTGATAGCCATATGGTTGTTTCTGTATTTGGCTCTTGTAAATAATGCTCCTGTTAACATTGGTGTAAAAATATCCTATTGAGTCCTTGCTTTCAGTTATTTTGAGCATATACCTAGATGTGGAATTGCTGGATTACAAGGTAATTCTATGGTTAACTTTTGGAGGGGTTGCTAAATTGTCTTCAACCATGACTGCAGGTTTATATTCCCACTGGCAATGCACAAGTATTCCAATTTATCCATATCTTTGTTGACTGTTCTTTGTTCCAGTTTTTTGATAGCAGTGATCCTAACTGGTGTGAAGTGGTATATCATTATGGTTTTGATTTGCATTTTCCTCACAGCCAGTGATGGTGAGCATATTTAATTCCTCTCATTGGCTGTCTGTATATCTTCTTTTGCCCATTATTTAATAAGCTTGTTTGTTTTTCTTGTTGTTGAGCTTTAGCAGTTCCTTATATATTCTGGATATTAATCCCTTATATATATGATTTGGAAATATTTTCTCCCTTTCTCTAGTTTGTCTTTTCCCTCTCTTGATAGTGCCCTTTCATGCGTAAAAGCTTTTAAATTTTTATTAATTTATTTTTAATTGGAAGAACATTGCTTTACCATGTTGATTTTTTAAAAAGTTTTTAATTGTGATCAAGTCAATTTTATCTATTTGTTTCTTTTGTTATCTGTGCTTTTGGTCTCATATCCAAGAAATCATTGTCAAATCCAATGTTGTGAAGATTTTCTCTATTTCTCCCCTAAGAATTTTATGGTCTAATTCTTATATTTAGGTTTTTAATACATTTCAAGTTAATTTTTGTGTATCATGTAAGAAGCCAACTGCATTCTTTTGCATATGGATATCCTGTTTTCCCAGCATTATTTGTTGAAAAGACTGTTATTTTGCCCATTGAATACTCTTAGAACCCTTGTCAAAAATTTGTTGACCATTGTCCAACACAGGGAATATAGCCAGTGTTTTATAAACACTATAAATGGGGCATAACCTTTAAAAATTTTGAATCCCTACATTGTACATCTGTAACATATAATACTGTACATCAACTATACTCACATAAAAATCTATTGGACATATATGCAAGAGTGTATTTCTGGACTCTTTTCTGTTCCATTGGTCTATCTCTGAGTTCTTGTGACAATAAAACACTATTTTGATTCTTTTAGATTTCTACAGACTTTTGAAATCAGGTGTGAGTCATCTAACTTTGTGCTTATATTTCAAAATTGTTTTAGCTATTTGGGGTTCCTTCAGCTTTCATATGAATTAGATAATCGACTTTTCTACTTCTGCAAAATATTGTCATCAGAATTTTGATAGGGATTGCATTGAATCTGTAAGTCACTTTGGGTAGTATTGACATCTTAACAGTGTTGAGTCTTCTAATCTAAATGTTGTCCCATTTGTATTTAATTTCTTTAGACAATGATTTTTAACTTGCAGTAAACAAGTCTCTGACCTGCGTGGTTAAATTCATTCATAAGTATTTTATTCTTTTTGATGCTATTGTAGATGGAATTGTTTTTTTAATTATCCTGTTAAGATTTTTCCTTGCTATTATATAGAAATACAAATGCAGCTGATTTTTTGCATGCAACTTTGCTCAATTTGTTTATGAGGTTTAACTGTGTGTTGTTTATATGTACATGCATGTGTAATCTTCAGTATTTTCTGCATGTAAGATTGTATTATCTCTAAAAACAGGTGATTTTACCCCTTCCTTTCTAAGTTAGGTACCTCATTTCTTTTACTTGCCTTTAATTGTTCTGGCTAGGACTTGCACTACTGTGTTGGATAGAGGGACATACTTGTCTTGTTCCCAATATTAGAGAAAAGATTTTAGGTTTTTGTTTGTTTGTTTGTTTGTTTTTTGCCATTGAGTACATTGGTAGCTGTAGGTTTTTCATATGTGGGCTTTGTCATGTTGAGAAATTTTTTTCTCTATTGTATTCTTTCTTTTTTCCATTAAAGTGTCTTGAATTTCATTAAGTCCTTTCTTATGCATCAGTTGAGATGATCATAAGGGTTTTTTTTCTTTGTTCTATTAGGGTGTTGTATTATGCTGATTGACTTTTGTATGTTGGATCATCCTTTCATTCTTGGAATATATCATACTTTGATTATGTTAATCATGTAGGCTGAAGAAATTTATTTGCTTATATTTTACTGAGAGGATCATTGCATCAATGTTCATAAGAGATATTGGTCTGTAGTTGTTTATTGTTTTGTTTTGTTTTTCCCTTACAGAGTGTTTTTCTAACTTTGTTATCAGAGTGTTGCTGGCCTTGTTGAATGAGTTAAGAAGTATTTTCTCCTAAATCTTTTGGAAGAGTTTGAAAAGGAGTGCTTTTAATTCCCTTTAAATGTTTAATATTATAATCATTGCCTGATTTTGCTATGAGGGTTTTGATCTTCTTAGTAGTTATAGGTTTATTCAGGTTTTCTGTTCTTCATAGGTCAGTTTTGGTAGATTGTGTTTCTAGGAATCTGTCCATTTTTTCTAGGTGATTGAATTCATTGGTATACAATTGTTCATAGTAATCACTTATAATTGTTTTTATTTCTATAAAATCAATACTATTGTCCTCAATTTACTTTCTTATGTTAATAGTTCAAGTCTTTTTTCTTAGATGTCAGTCTACCTAAGTTTGTAAATTTTGTTAATCTTTTCAAAGAATCAACTTTTGGCTTTATTGATGTTCTCTATTTTTTTTTTTTCTGTTCTTTATTTCACTTATCTTCAGTTTTCTTTATATTATTATGTTGGTGCAAATGTAATTGTGGTTTTTGCATTATTGAAAGTTGCCATTTGATATTGGAATACATTCTTAATGTTATGTTATACATCATTTTAATGCACATTTCTCAATTTATGTTTTTGGCTAATGGCTTACTACTTGCTGTTTATTTTAAATTTATTTTAGACTATGGAAATGATGTTAGACAAAAACAAAAATTCAAGTAATTTTCTTATTCGAGCTCAAAATGGGTCTTAAAGCAACAGAGACAGCTTGCAACATCAAAAACGTGTTTGGCCTGCAACTGCTAACAAACGTACAGTGCAGTGGTTGTACAAGAAGTTTTGCAAAGGAGATGAGAGCCTTGAAGATGAGGAGTGTAGTGGCTGGCCATTGGAAGTTCACAATGACCAACTGAGAGCAGTCATCAAAGCTGATGCTCTTACAATGACATGAGAAGTTGCGGAAGAGCTCAACATCTACCATTCTACATTTGATCAACACTTGAAACAAATTGGAAAGATGAAAAAACTCAATAAGTGGGTGCCTTATGAGCTGACCACAAGTAAAAAAACTCGTAATTTTGAAGTGTCATCTTCTCTTATTCTATGCAACAACAACTAACCATTTCTTGATCAAACTGTGATGTGTGATGAAAAGTGATGACTAGTGATGACTAGTTGCAGTGATGACTAGCTTCAGTAGTTGGACTAAGAAAAAACTCCAAAACACTTTCCAAAGCCAAACTTACATCAAAAAAAAATGTCGTTGTCATTGTTTGGTGGTCTGTTGGTGATCTGATCCACTACAGCTTTCTGAATCCAAGTGAAACGATTGCATTTGAGAAGTATGTTCAGCAAATTGATGAGATGCACTGAAAATTGCAACACCTGCAACCAGCATTGGTCAACAGAAAGGGCCCAGTTATTCTGCATGACAACACCCAACCAATGATTCCCACAACCAATGATTCAAAAGTTGAACAAATTGAGCTATGAAGTTTTATTCATCCACCATATTCATCTGACTTCTCATCAACAGACTACCAATTCTTCAAGCATCTCGACAACTTTTGCAGGGAAAATGCTTGCACAACCAGAAAGATGTGGAACTCTTTCTGAGAGTGTGTAAAATTTCAAAGCACAGTTTATTAGGATACAGGAATAAGTGAATTTATTTCTCACTGGCAAAAATGTGTCAACTGTAATTGTTCCTATTTTTATTAGTAAAGATCTGTTTAAGCCTAGTTTTAATGATTTAAAATTCACAGTTAAAAACTGCAATTACTTTTCCACCAAACTAATACTTCTGCTAGCTTTGGGTTTAGTTTGCTATTATTTTTCTACATCTTTAGGTATAAAATTAGGTTCTTAATTTGAGATATTCATTTTTTAAAGTATGTATTTATAGCTCTAAATTTCCTTCGTAGAACTGCTTTTGAAGCATCCCTAATGTTTGGTATGTTGTATTTTTGTTTTATTTATCTCAAGGTGTTTTCTAATTTCATCTGTGTGGTTTTCTTTCTTTGACATGTTGGCTATTTAATTTTCACATATTTGTTAATTTACCACTTTTCATTTCTAACTTTATTTCTAGTTTCATCTCACTGTCATCAAAAAAGATAGTTTGTAATACTTTACTCTTTTCTTTGTTTGTTAAGACTTGTCTATCCTGGAGAATGACCCCTGTGCTGTTGAGAAAGATGTATATTCTGTTCTTTGTCATGTAATTATCTATACATGTCTATTAGGTCTAAGTGGCTTATAGAGTTGTTCAGGTTCTCTGTTTCCTTAGTGATATTCTTATTATTCTAACCATTACTGAACATTGGCTTTATAAGGTTTTGCAATTTTAAGTTGTATGTGATTTCATAATGCCTAAATTTAGGGCCAACGAAAAAGAATCTTAAAGGCCCAGAATCCTTTAAGGGAACAAACTAAAATTTCAAAGTACATTCACAGCCAATTTGCCCATTAATTGGGGGAAAGCAAGGAAAATATATCATAAAAGGAATATTTCATTCATTCAATAAATTTAGTTAATATAGTGATATTATGGCTCCTTTAGTGGATGCCCCTTGCTATCTATAAAACTTGGTAAGTTTTGTCTACGTGCATGCATTAAAATATATTAGATGTGAAGTGAAGTGAAAGTTGCTCAGTTGTGTCCGACTCTTTGCAACCCCATAGACTATACAGTCCATGGAATTCTCCAGGCCAGAATACTGGAGTTGGGTACCCTTTCCCTTGCTCCAGGGTATCTTCCCAACCCAGGGATTAAACCCAGGTCTCCCACATTGCAAGCAGATTCTTTACCAGCAGATTCTTTACAACATGTTGCAAACCCTTACTATAAGCAGGTAATAAACAATGGAGGATTATGCAGTTATCTATCACTGTGGCCACAGAAGATTCAAATAAGAATTCCTGTACTTTGTTCCATTTGTTAAATTCATGTGAATAATATCATAGAAATAGCTATCTGTGATTCATTTAACTATTGTGTGGTGTCCCTCATTTATGCTGTTCCTATTGCTCTTCAAATTAACGATGCCAGGGTAGTCAGTACCAAGGAGAAAAGTGGAAAACCTGATTTGTAGCATTGGAAAGACACAGCAAGTAGAATTTTTTTTTTTTTTTTTGCGGGGGAAGGGTAGGGAGTACTGGAAGTTACTCAGCTGTGTAAACTATACTGGACTTTTTTGCTTTTAAAAAAATAATATTTATTTTTAATTGAAGGACAATTGCTTTACCAAATTTTGTTGTTTTCTGTCAAACCTCAACATGAATCAG
This sequence comes from Bos javanicus, assembly GCF_032452875.1. Lineage (NCBI taxonomy): Eukaryota > Metazoa > Chordata > Mammalia > Artiodactyla > Bovidae > Bos > Bos javanicus. The sequence goes on from NC_083897.1 coordinate 98,306,521, forward strand.
CCATCAGATCAGATCAGATCAGATCAATCGCTCAGTCATGTCCGACTCTTTGTGACCCCATGAATCATAGCACGCCAGGCCTCCCTGTCCATCACCAACTCCCGGAGTTCACTGAGACTCACGTCCATCGAGTCAGTGATGCCATCCAGCCATCTCATCCTCTGTCGTCCCCTTCTCCTCCTGCCCCCAATCCCTCCCAGCATCAGAGTCTTTTCCAAAGAGTCAGCTTTTCACATGAGGTGGCCAAAGTACTGGAGTTTCAGCTTTCGCATCATTCCTTCCAAAGAAATCTCAGGGCTGATCTCCTTCAAAATGGACTGGTTGGATCTCCTTGCAGTCCAAGGGACTCTCAAGAGTCTTCTCCAACACCACAGTTCAAAAGCATCAATTCTTCAGCGCTCAGCCTTCTTCACAGTCCAACTCTCACATCCATACATGACCACAGGAAAAACCATAGCCTTGACTAGGCGAACCTTTGTTGGCAAAGTAATGTCTCTGCTTTTGAATATGCTATCTAGGTTGGTCATAACTTTCCTTCCAAGGAGTAAGTGCCTTTTAATTTCATGGCTGCAGTCACCATCTGTAGTGATTTTGGAGCCCAGAAAAATGAAGTCTGACACTGTTTCCACTATTTCCACATCTATTTCCCATGAAGTGGTGGGACCGGATGCCATGATCTTCGTTTTCTGAATGTTGAGCTTTAAGCCAACTTTTTCACTCTCCACTTTCACTTTCATCAAGAGGCTTTTTAGTTCCTCTTCACTTTCTGCCATAAGGGTGGTGTCATCTGCATATCTGAGGTTATTGATATTTCTCCCAGCAATCTTGATTCCAGCTTGTGCTTTCTCCAGTCCAGCGTTTCTCATGATGTACTCTGCATATAAGTTAAATAAACAGGGTGACAATATACAGCCCTGACGAACTCCTTTTCCTATTTGGAATCAGTCTGTTGTTCCGTGTCCAGTGCTAACTGTTGCTTCCTGACCTGCATGCAAATTTCTCAAGAGGCAGGTCAGGTGGTCTGGTATTCCCATCTCTTTCATAATTTTCCACAGTTTATTGTGATCCACACAGTCAAAGGCTTTGGTATAGTCAATAAAGCAGAAATAGATGTTTTTCTGGAACTCTCTTGCTTTTTCTAGGTGTACATATATCCTCTCCCTCTTGAACCTCCCTCCCATCTCCATCTTCATCCCACTGTTCTAGGTTGATGCAGAGGCTATGTTTGAGTTTCCTGAGACATACAGCAAATTCACGTTGGCTATCTATTTTACATATGGTAATATAAGTTTCCATGTTACTCTCTCCATACATCTCACCCTCTCCTCCCCTCTCCCCATGTCTGTAAGTCTATTCTCTATGTCTGTTTCTCCTTTGCTGCCCTGCAAGTAAATTCTTCAGTACCAGATTCTGCATATATGTGTTAGTATACAATATTTATCTTTTTCTTTCTGACTTACTTCACTCTGTATAATAGGCTCCAGTTTCATCCACCTCATTAGAACTGTCTCAAATGTATTGCATTTTATGGCTGAGTAATATTCCATAGTATATATGTACAACAACTTCTTTATCCATTCATCTGTCCATGGACATCTAGGTTGCTTCCATGTTATAGCAATTGTAAATAGTGTTGCAGTGAACAATGGGACACATGTGTCTTTTTCAATTTTGGTTTTCTCAGAGTTTATGCCTAGGAGTGGGATTGCTGGGTCATATGGCACTTTTACTCCTAGTTTTTAAAGGAATCTCCATACCGTCTTCCATAGTGGCAGTATCAATTTACATTCTCACCAACAGTGTAAGACGTTTCCCTTTTCTCCACACCCTCTCCAGCATTTGCTGGTCATTCTGACCAGTGTGAGGTAATACCTCATTGTAGTTTTGAATTGCATTTCTCTAATAATGAACAACCTTGAGCATCCTTTTATGTGTTTGTTAGCCCTCTGTATTGTCTTCTTTGGGGAAATGTCTCTTTAAGTCTTTTTCCCACTCGTTAATTTGGTTGTTTCTTTTTCTGTTATTGAGTTGTATGAGCTGCTTGTATTGTTCATTTTGGAACTTAATCCTTTGTCAGTTGTTTCATTTGTTATTATTTTCTCCAGTTGTGAGGGTTGTCTTTTCATCTTGCTTATAGTTTCCTTTGCTGTGCAAAAACTTTTAAGTTTAATCAGGTCCCACTTTTTTACTTTTGTTTTTATTTCCATTATTCTATAAGGTGAGTAATAGAGGATCTTGCTTTGATTTATGTTATCAAGTGTTCTGCCTATGTTTTCCTCAAAGACTTTTATAGTTTCTGGTATTACATTGAGGTTTTTAATCCATTTTGAGTTTATCTTTGTGCTTGGCATTAGGAAGTGTTCTAATTTCATTCTTTTACATGTAGCTGTCCAGTTTTCCCAGCACCACTTATTGAAGAGACTGTCTTTGCCCCATTGCATATTCATGCCTCCTTTGTCATAAATAAGGTACCCATAATTGCATGGGTTTATTTCTGGGTTTCTGTCTTGTTCTACTGGTCTATAGTTGCATTTTTGTGCCAGCACCATACTGTCTTGATGACCATAGCTTTGTAGTATAATCTGAAGTCAGGGAGGTTGATTCCTCCAGCTCCATTCTTCTTCTCAAGACTGCTTGGGCCATTCGAGGTCATTTTTTTTCCATATGAATTATGAAATATTTTGTTCTAGTTCTGTGAAAAATGCCATTGGTCATTTTATAGGGATCACATTGAATCTGTAGATTGCATTTGGCAGTATAGTATTTTCACAATATTGAGTCTTCCTACTCAGGAACATGGAATATCTCTCTGTTAATATCATCTTTGATTTCTTTCATCACTGTCTTATACTCTTCTGTGTGTAGTTCTTTTGTCTTCATAGGTCAGTTTATTCCTACATATTTAATTCTTTTTATTGCAGTGGCTAATGGGATTGATTCCTTAATTTCTCTTTCTGATTTTTCATTGTTAGTATATAGAAGTGTATAGAAGCATATAGAAGTATATGCAAGTGACTTCTGTGTATTGATTTTGTATCCTATGACTCCTCACTGATTAGCTCTAGTAATTTTCTGATATTATCTTTAGGATTTTATATGTACACTATCATGTCATCTGCAAACAGTGAGAACCTTACTTATTTTTTGATCTGAATTACTTTAATTTCTTTTTCTTCTCTGATTTCTGTAGCAGTCATTGAGAATTTCACCATTAAGAATAATGTTTGCTATAATGTTAGCCTTTACTATGTTGAGGTAGGTTCCTTCTATGCCCATTTTTTGAAGTGTTTTAATCATAAATCGTTGCTGAATTTTGTCAAGGGCTTTTTTTGCATCTATTGAGATTATCATATGGCTTTTACCTTTCAGTATGTTAATATGGTGTTTCACATATATTGATTTGTGTATATGGAAGAATTGATTTATTTGCATATATTGAAAAAAGTTATGGTTTCTTTCCGTTTGCTAATTTGTTGTTGTTGTTGTACTTCTTCTTCTTCATCTTTTTCCAGTTGCTTTAGGTTTAAAGTTAGGTTGTCTATTTGATATTTTTCTTGTTTCTTGGGGTACAATTTTATTGCTATAAACTTCCCTCTTAGAACTGCTTTTGTTGCATCCCATTGGTTCTGAGTTGTTGTGTTTTCATTGTCATTTGTTTCTAGTATTTTTTTTATTTCCCTTTTTATTTCTTTAGTAACCTGTTTGTTATTCAGAAGCATATTGTTTAATTTCCATCTGTTTGTATTTTTTACAGTTTTTTTTTTCCTTGTAATTGATATCAAGTCTCATAGCATTATGGTTAGAAAAGATCCTTGATATGATTTAAATTTTCTTGAATTTATTGATGTTTAATTTATGACCCAAGATGTGGTCTATCCTGGAAATGTTCCATGTGCACTGAGAAGAAGGTGTATTCTGCATTTGGATGGAATGTCCTGAAGATATCAATGAGATCCATCTCCTCTAACATGTCATTTAAGACTTGTGTTTCCTTATTAATTTTCTGATTTGATGATCTGTTCATTGGTGTGAGTGGGCTGTTAACATGTTCTACTATTATTGTATTACTGTCAGTTTCTCCTTTTCTGTCTGTTAGCATTTGTCTTATGTATTGATGTGTTCCTATGTTGGGTGCATCAGTTCAGTCAGTTCAGTCACTCAGTCATGTCCGACTCTTTGCAACCCCATGAACCACAGCACACCAGGTCTCCCTGTCCATCACCAACTCCCGGAGTTTACCCAAACTCATGTCCATCGAGTCGGTGATTCCATCCAACCATCTCATCCTCTATCATCCCCTTCTCCTCCTGCCCCCAGTCCCTCCCAGAATCAGGGTCTTTTCCAATGAGTCAACTCTTTGCATGAGGTGGCCAAAGTACTGGAGTTTCAGCTTTAGCATCAGTCTTTCCAATGAACACCCAGGACTGATCTCCTTTAGAATGGACTGGTTGGATCTCCTTGCAGTCCAAGAGACTCTCAAGAGTCTTCTCCAACACCAAAGTTCAAAAGCATCAATTCTTCGGTGCTCAGCTTTCTTCACAGTCCAACTCTCACATCCATACATGACCACTGGAAAAACCATAGCCTTGACTAGACAGACCTTTGTTGGCAAAGTAATGTCTCTGATTTTGAATATGCTATCTAGGTTGGTCATAACTTTCCTTTCAAGGAGTAAGCGTCTTGTCAAATGGGCCTTAGAAAGCATCACTATGAACAAAGCTAGTGGAGGTAATGGAATTTCAGTTGAGCTATTTCAAATCCTGAAAGATGATGCTGTGAACGTGCTGCACTCAATATGCCAGCAAATTTGGAAAACTCAGCAGTGGCCACAGGACTGGAAAAGGTCAGTTTTCATTCCAATCCCAAAGAAAGGAAATACCAAAGAATATTGGGGGCATAGATGTTTACAATTCTCATATCTTCCTCTTGGACTGATCCCTTGATCATTATGTAGTATCCTTCCTTATCTCTTGTAATCTTCTTTATTTTAAGGTCTATTTTGTCTGACATGAGGATTGCTACTCCAGTTTTCATTTCTTTTCCATTTGCATGGAATATATTTTTCCATCCTCTCACTATCAGTTTATATGTGTCTTTAAGTCTGAAGTGGGTTTCTTGTAGACAACATATATATGGGCCTTGTTTTTGTATCCATTCAGCCAGTCTGTGCCTATTGGTTGGAGCATTTAATTCATTTACACTTAAAGTAATTATTCATATATATGTTCCCATTGCCATTTTCTTAATTGTTTGGGGTTTGTTTTTGTAGATCTTTTTCTACTCTTGTATTTCCTAACTATATAAGTCCCTTTAACATTTGTTGTAAAGTTGGGTGGTGGTACTGAATTCTCTTAACTTTTGCTTGTCTGGAAAGCTTTTTATTTCCCCATCAATTTTGAATGAGATCCTTGCCAGGTAGAGTAATCTTGGTTGTAGATTTTTCCCTTTCAGTACTTTAAGTATATCCTGCCATTCCCGTCTGGGCTGTAGAGTTTCTGCTGAAAGATCAATTGTTAAACATAGGGAATTTCACTTGTATGTTACTTGGTGCTTTTCCCTTGTTGCTATTAATATTTTTCCTTGTGTTTAATCTTTGTTAGTTTGATTAGTATGTCTTGGCCTATTTCTCCTTGGGTTTGTCCTGAATGGCACTCTTTCCATCTCTTGGACTTTATTGACTATTTCCTTTTCCATGTTTGGGAAATTTTCAACTATAATTCACATACCGTTTATTTTCGCTTCTTCTTCTGAGACCCTGATAATTCAAATGTTGGTGCATGTAATATTGTCCCAGAGATCTCTGAGACTGTCCTCAGTTATTTTCATTCTTTTTACTTTATTCTGCTCTTCAGTAGTTATTTCCACCATTTTATCTTCCAGGTCACTGATTTGTTCTTCTGCTTCAGATATTCTGCTATTGATTCCTTCTAGAGTATTTTTAATTTCAGTAGTAGTATTGTTTGATTCTATATGTTTGTTCTTTAATTCTTCTAGGTCTTTGTTGATTGATTCTTTCATTTTCTCCATTCTGTTTTCAAGGTTTTTGATCATATTTGTTACCATTATTCTGAATTCTTTTTCATGTAGTTTGTCTATTTCCTCTTCATTTATTTAGACTTCTGTGTTTCTAGGTTGTTCCTTCATTTTTCCAGCATTTTCTGCCTTTTCATTATTATCATTTTTTAACTTATTTTGTTTTAGGTCTCCTTTTCCCAGACTTCAAGGTTTAATTCTTTCTTCCTTTTGGTTTCTTCCCTCCAAATATTGGTCCAGTGGTTTATGTAAGCTTCATATAGGGTGAGATTTGTGTTCAGTTCTCTTTTCCTCTGATGGGCAGAGCTGAATGAGGTGGTAATGCTGTCTGCTGATGATTGGGTTTGTATTTTTGTCTTGTTTTTTTTTGTTTGAAGTAGGCATCCTGCACAGGGTGGTACTGGTGATTGGGTGATGCTGGGTCTTATATTCCAGTGGTTTCCTTTGTGGGAGTTCTCGTTATTTGATACTCCCTAGGGTTAGTCTAGGGTCTTGGAGTCAGTGCTCCCACTCAGAAGTCTCAGGTCTTCATCTCTGGCCAGGAACGAAGATCCCACAGGTGGTTTCTAATGGCATTAAATGATATTAGAACAAATACCCAAAATTGAGAAACTGAAGATGAACCCCAGACAAATGGCAGCTACAAAATCAGACAAACAATAATTAAAATTCTGACATATACACCCATAAGCAAAGTTAGAACAGTCTAACAAAAATAAAGTAAAATAGATTTACCCAGCAAACAAAGGAAACCAAAAATGATATATTACAGTTTAGTACAAAACTAAAGCACATGCCAAAGCCTTTGACTCTGTGGATCACAATAAACTGTGGAAAATTCTGAAAGAGATGGGAATACCAGACCACCTGACCTGCCTCTTGAGAAACCTGTATGCAGGTCAGGAAGCAACAGTTAGAACTGGACGTAGAATGACATATCTGTTCCAAATAGGAAAAGGAGTGCATCAAGGCTGTATATTGTCACCCTGTTTATTTAACTTATATGCAGAGTACATCATGAGAAACGCTGGGCTGGAGGAAGCACAAGCTGGAATCAAGATTGCCGGGAAAAATATCAATAACCTCAGATATGCAGATGACACCACCCTTATGGCAGAAAGTGAAGAGGAACCAAAAAGCCTCTTGATGAAAGTGAAAGTGGAGAGTGAAAAAGTTGGCTTAAAGCTCAACATTCAGAAAACGAAGATCATGGCATCTAGTCCCATCACTTCATGCAAATTAGACGGGGAAACAGTGGAAACAGTGGCTGACTTTATTTTTCTGGGCTCCAAAATCACTGCAGATGGTGATTGCAGCCATGAAATGAAAAGATACTTACTCCTTGGAAGGAAAGTTATGACCAAGCTAGATAGCATATTCAAAAGCAGAGACATTACTTTGCCAACAAAGGTCCATTTAGTCAAGGCTATGGTTTTTCCACTGGTCATGTATGGATGTGAGAGTTGGACTGTGAAGAAATCTGAGCACTGAAGAATTGATGCTTTTGAACTGTGGTGTTGGCGAAGACTCTTGAGAGTCCCTTGGACTGAAAAGAGATCCAACCTGTCCATTCTAAAGGAGATCAGTCCTGGGTGTTGTTTGGAAGGAATGATGCTAAAGCTGAAACTCCAGTGCTTTGGCCACCTCATGCGAAGAGTTGACTCATTGGAAAAGACTCTGATGCTGGGAGGGATTGGGGGCAAGAGAAGGGGATGACAGAGGATGAGATGACTGGACGGCATTACCGACTCGATGGACATGAGTTTGAGTGAACTCTGGGAGTTGGTAATGGACAGGGAGGCCTGGCGTGCTGTGATTCATGGGGTTGCAAAGAGTCGGACACGACTGTGCGACTGAACTGAACTGAAAGCACAAACTGGAAAACAAAACTAAAGCAAGTTGCCAAGTGGGGAATAAAGCAATGATAACAAAACTAACAAATATGGTGAGTAGAAAGGGAAGGAACGAATAGATTTCAAAGTTAAACAGGGGTAGATAAAGTAGATTTATATACATTAAATCTTAATTGCAAGGGGAGAAGAACAGCGGGAAACGCAAACAAAGGAGTTATGCTGCTGCTAAGTCGCTTCAGTTGTGTCTGACTCTGTGTGACCCCATAGATGGCAGCCCACCAAGCTCTTCTGTCCCTGGGGTTCTCCAAGCAGGAATACTGGAGTGGGTTGCCATTTCCTTCTCCTGTGTATGCATGCATGCTAAGTCTCTTCAGTTGTGTCCAATTCTGTGCGACCCCATGGACAGCAGCCCTCCAGGCTCCTCTGTCCACAGAATTCTCCAGGCAAGAACACTGGACTTGATTGCCATTTCCTTCTCCAAACAAAGGAATAGATGTAGAAAAATAATAATAGGCTTAAAATTAAAATTAAGAAAAGAGAAAAAACAGAAGGGGAAGGAAAGGAGAACTCCACAGAACTGCAGGAGGCCAAAGTGGAGGCAGAGGTTTATAACATAAAAAGTGTGATTGAAAATAAAAAAAGAATCAAAAAGTTATTAAATTTCATAGTGCTCATAAAATCTACAACAACAGATTGGGGGGAAAAAAAGAAAAAAATCCAAAAGAAAATGCAAAACAAGTCAAAAGAATAGTAAATATTTTTCTTCTTTCGCTGCTGTCAGCATCCCTTCGTTCACTGGGAGTCACAGTCCGCTTCACCCCCCTAGGGTGCCTTCCAACATTGCTCTTGTCTCTGGACCTGCTGTGGGGGTAGCTCAGACTCTAATGTAGTCCTACTCCTGTGTGTTCTTGCCTCCAATGTCCACAGCTATGGACATTGGTGTGTTTTCTTTGTGGGAGCTCTCAATGGCCTTTTATATATTCTGTAGACACAGAGTCTGCCTAGTTGATCATGTGGATTTAATCTGCAACTTGTATAGCTTGTGGGAAAGTTTGGCTCTTCGTCCTTAGCCACACTGCCCCGGGTTTCAATTGTGGTTTTATTTCCACCTCTGCATGTGGGTCATCCACTGGGGTTTGCTCCTGAAGCTGCCCTGTAGGGCTTGGTCTGCCCCAGTGAGGACCAGGTGTGGAGGTGGTGCAGCTACTTGGGTCACAGGGGTTCTGGCAGCACCAGGTAATCATGGGAATTGGCAGCTAGGGCAGCAGGAAATACAGTGCTCTAGAGGGATATGGCAACCAAGGGTATGAGACAAATTCAAATTCAAGAAATAATACCCAAGGTGGATAGAAGTTATTTTCTTCCCTTTCATGCCCACAAAACTCCCTTTAATGCCTATATTTTTAAAATTTCATTGAAGGTAAATTTGTATGACTTAGTCAATTCACAATTCTAGGTAGTAATAAGTGTGTATGTTGTAGTTTACAGTTTTTCCGGCTTTTTTGAGAAGTAGATCACATATACCATTGTATAAGTTTAAAGTGTACAACATAGTGGTTTTAAAAATGTGTATATTTGAAAATGACTACCATTGTGGTTTTAGTTAACACTCCCATCACCTAACAGTTATATTTTGTGTGTGTGTTTAAAATTTAAAATCAACTGACCTAGCAATTTTCAAATATGCGGTACAATATTATTAACTATAATCACCATGTTATACTTTACATCCCCCAAACTTCAATTAATCAATCATATAACTGGGTGTTTGTACCATTTTAAGATTTCCTTCACCCATTCCCTGCAACATCACTCCTGTTCTCTGTTTCTATGAGTTTGGTTTTTGTTTGTTATTTTTTCCCTAAAATAATTTTATAAAACTCGAACAGATCAAAGCAGAAATAAATGAAATAGAGACAAAGAAAACAAATGAAAAGATCATCGAAACTAAAAGCTGGTTCTTTGAAAAGGTAAAATTGATAAACCTTTAGCCAGTCTCATCAAGAAAAAAAGGGAGAGGACTCAAATCAATGAAATTAGAAATGAAAAATGAGAAGTTACAACTGACACCACACAAATAGAAAGGGTCATAAAAGACTACTTCAGACATCTCTCTGTCAATAAAATAGACAACCTAGAAGAAATTGACAAATTCTCAGAAATGTACAATTTCCCAAGACTGAAGCAGAAAGAAGCAGAAAATATGAAGAGATCAATTGCAAGCTTTGAAATTGAATCTTAAAATTGAATCAAATTGATTTTAAAACTCCCAACAAACCAAAATCCAGGACCAGATGGCTTCATAGGTGAATTCTATCAAATAAAAGAGTTAACATCTGTCCTTCTGAAACCCTTCCAAAAACTGGTAGAGGAAAGAACACTTCCAAACTCATTCTATTAGACCACCGTCACCCTGATACCAAAACCAAGCAGAGATACTACAAGAAAAGAAAATTAAGGCCAATATCACTGATGAACATAGTCGAAAAATCCTTAACAAAATACTAGGAAATCAAATCCAACAATATATTAAAAGGATCACATATCATGAATGAGGGGGATTTTTCCCAGGGATGCTAGGATTTTTCAATATCTGCCAAAAGAACAGTGTGATACACTGCATTAGCCAATTGAAGAATAAAATCCATATGATCATCTCAATAGATGCAGAATAAACTTTTTTCAAAATTCAATACCCATTTGTTTATTTTTGCTTTTATTTCCAATATTCTGGGAGGTGGGTCATAGAGGATCCTGCTGTGGTTTCTGTCAGAGAGTGTTTTGCCTATGTTCTCCTCTAGGAGTTTTATAGTTTCTGGTCTTACGTTTAGATCTTTAATCCATTTTGAGTTTATTTTTGTGTATGCTGTTAAGTGTTCTAGTTTCATTCTTTTACAAGTGGTTGACCAGTTTTCCCAGCACCACTTTTTATGTAGTGACCTTCTTTGTCTCTTTTCACAGCCTTTGTTTTAAAGTCTATTTTATCTGATATGAGTATTGCTACTCCTGCTTTCTTTTGGTCCCTATTTGCATGGAAAATCTTTTTCCAGCCCTTCACTTTCAGTCTGTATGTGTCCCCTATTTTGAGGTGGGTCTCTTGTAGACAACATATGTAGGGGTCTTGTTTTTGTATCCATTCAGCCAGTCTTTGTCTTTTGGTTGGGGCATTCAACCCATTTACATTTAAGGTAATTACTGATAAGTATGTTCCCGTTGCCATTTACTTTATTGTTTTGGGTTCGAGTTTATACACCGTTTTTGTGTTTCCTGTCTAGAGAATATCCTTTAGTATTTGTTGGAGAGCTGGTTTGGTGGTGCAGAATTCTCTCAGCTTTTGCTTGTCTGAAAAGCTTTTGATTTCTCCTTCATACTTGAATGAGATCCTTGCTGGGTACAATAATCTGGGCTGTAGGTTATTTTCTTTCATCATTTTAAGTATGTCTTGCCATTCCCTCCTGGCTTGAAGAGTTTCTATTGAAAGATCAGCTGTTATCCTTATGGGAATTCCCTTGTGTGTTATTTGTTGTTTTTCCCTTGCTGCTTTTAATATTTGTTCTTTGTGTTTGATCTTTGTTAATTTGATTAATATGTGTCTTGGGGTGTTTCTCCTTGGGTTTATCCTGTTTGGGACTCTCTGGGTTTCTTGGACTTGGGTGATTATTTCCTTCCCCATTTTAGGGAAGTTTTCCACTATTATCTCCTCAAGTATTTTCTCATGGTCTTTCTTTTTGTCTTCTTCTTCTGGAACCCCTATGATTCGAATGTTGTAGCGTTTAATATTGTCCTGGAGGTCTCTGAGATTGTCCTCATTTCTTTTAATTCGTTTTTCTTTTATCCTCTCCGATTCATTTATTTCTACCATTCTATCTTCTAATTCACTAATCCTGTCTTCTGCCTCTGTTATTCTACTATTTGTTGCCTCCAGAGTGTTTTTAATTTCACTTATTGCATTATTCATTATATATTGACTCTTTTTTATTTCTTCTAGGTCCTTGTTAAACCTTTCTTGCATCTTCTCAATCCTTGTCTCCAGGCTATTTATCTGTGATTCCATTTTAGTTTCAAGATTTTGGATCAATTTCACTATCATTATTCGGAATTTTTTATCAGGTAGATTCCCTATCTCTTCCTCTTTTGTTTGGTTTGGTGGGCATTTATCCTGTTCCTTTATCTGCTGAGTATTCCTCTGTCTCTTCATCTTGTTTAAATTGCTGAGTTTGGGGTGTCCTTTCTGTATTCTGGCAGTTTGTGGAGTTCTCTTTATTGTGGCGTTTCCTCACTGTGTGTGGGTTTGTACAGGTGGCTTGTCAAGGTTTCCTGGTTAGGGAAGCTTGTGTCGGTGTTCTGGTGGGTGGAGCTGTATTTCTTCTCTCTGGAGTGCAATGAAATGTCCAGTAATGAGTTATGAGATGTCTATAGTTTTGGGGTGACTTTGGGCAGCCTGTATCTTGAAGCTCAGGGCTGTGTTCCTTTGTTGCTGGAGAATTTGCTTGGTATGTCTTGCCCTGGAACTTATTGGCCCTTGTGTGGTGCTTGGTTTCAGTGTCGGTATGGAGGCATTTGATGAGCTCCTGTCAATGAATGTTCCTTGGAGTCAGGGGTTCCCTGGAGTCAGGGTTTGGACTTAAGTCTCCTGCTTCCGATTATCGGTCTTATTTTTACAGTAGTTTCAAAACTTCTCCTTCTATACAACACCATTGATAAAACATCTACATTAAAGATGATAAGTTTCTCTACAGTGAGGGTCACTCAGAGAGGTTCACAGGGTTACATGGAGAAGAGAAGAGGGAGGAGGGAGTTAGAGGTGACCCAAATGAGATGAGGTGAATCAATAGTGGAGAGAGTGGGCTAGCCAGTAGTCACTTCCTTATGTGCACTCCACAACTGGACCACTCAGAGATGTTCACGGGGTTATACAGAGAAGAGAAGAAGGAGGAAGGTAACAGAGGTGGCCAGAAGGATAAAAGGGGGCAATGAAAAGGAGGGAGACAGATCCAGCCAGTAATCAGTTCCCTAAGTGTTCTCCACCGTCTGGAACACACAGAAATTCACAGAGTTGGGTAGAGTAGAGAGGGGTTAGGGAGGAGACACAGGCGACCTGGTGGAGAAAAAGGAGGGTCCAAAGGGAGAGAGAGCAGTCAAGCCAGTGATCTCACTCCCTAGTGAAAAATGGGTCCTGAAGATTGGGTCCTTAAAGGTACAAAATTGGTAACAAATACATAAAAGCAAAAATTAAAAATCTAGAGTAGAGTTTGGAATTTCAAAAATACGACGTTAAAGAAAAGAAGAAGGAAAAGAAAGAGAGAAAGAACGAACAAACAAAAACAAACAAGGTCGCGAAAATTATGAAGAAAGTACAGGTACAAAATTGATAACTAATACCAGAAAGCGAAAATTAAAAATCTAGAGTAGAGTTTGGAATTTCAAAAATACGATGTTAAAGAAAAGAAGAAGGAAAAGAAAGAGAGAAAAAACGAACAAACAAAAACAAACAAGGTCGTGAAAATTATAAAGAAAGTACAGGTACAAAATTGATAACTAATACCAGAAAGCAAAAATTCAAAATCTAGAGTAGAGTTTGGAATTTCAAAAATACAATGTTAAAAAAAAAAAAAAAAGAAGAAGAAAAATAAAGAGAGAAAACAAACAAACAAATACGAACAATGTCACAAAAATTATAAAGAAAATACAGGTACAAAATTGATATCAAATACCAGAAAGCATAAATTAAAAATCTAGAGTAACGTTTGGAATTTCAGGTATACAATGTTATATAAAAGAAGAAGAGAAAGAAACAGAGAAGAAGAAAAAAATAAAATAGTCACAGAAATTATATAAAAAAAAAACTATAGGTACAAAATTGATAACATATACCAAAAAGCGAAAATTAAAAATCTAGAGTAGAGTTTGGAATTTCAAAAATACAATGTTAAAGAAAAGAAGAAAAAAACAAAAACAAAAAAAAAAAAAAAACAAGGTCAAAAAATTATAAAATATATATATATGAAGTTTGCTGAAGAAGAAAAAAATAGGGTCTTTTTTTTTTTTTTGCAAAGTAATAGGTTATAAAAGTGAAAATTAAAGGAACAATAGAGGACTTAGAATTTTTTTTTTTTAATTAAAAAAAAAAAAGAAAGAATGATCGTAAAAATAATAAAAATATATCTAGGACTTTTTTGGGTTTTTTTTGGTGGGTGTTGTGGGTTCAGTTCATTTTTGGCTAGTTCCTTGGTCAGATTTATATTTCTCAAGATCTATAGGCCCCTTCCTATGTAGTCCGTAGTAACCACAGGGTTTTGATCTATTGCCTGTAGCTTCCAAGGCGTTTCCCTCTGTTATATCTTCTTCTGTTTGCTAGTCTCTTCAGTATCTGGTTTCCGCCCTGACTCAAAGGACACGGTGGAGGACACTTTTTTTTTTTTTTTTAGGCTTACTTGTTCAGTCGCGCTGTGGGGAGGGAGGGAGGGATGCTGCAAACAAATAACACTGGCGTGGGCTCGCAGTGCCTCAGCCACCCTGGGTCTGCCCCCGCTCACGGCGCGTGTAGCCTCCCTGTCCACACTGCTTGGACTCTAGGTTGTTCCGCCGGGAACAATCCGAGGCTGGCCCTGGGCTGCATGCACCTCCCAGGTCCAAGCCGCTCAGGTTCAGGCACTCGGGTAGTCCTCAGAGGCGCAGACTCAGTTGGGCCTGCGTTTTGTGCTCTTCCCAGGTCCGAGCGCCAATTTGCTCTTCCCAGGCGAGCGCCAATGCTGCGACTTATCGCCTCCCCGCCACTCGGTTATCTGGATGTAAAACCGGCGCACCTTCTCAGGCAGATGTTGACCGTCCAGACCCCCAAGAAGTTTTAGTTAGCAAAGAAGCCTGCTTACAATTTTATAGATAATGTCTCTCTGGGGCTGCGATTGCCCCCTTCCGGCTCTGGCTGCCTGTCACCGGAGGGGGAAGGTCTGCAGCCGGCTATCTCTGTTCAGTCCTTTGTTTCGTGCGCGGGCCTGGCGGTCTTAGGTTAGGGCTGGCTTTTCGCGTGGTAGGTATCCCACAGTCTGGTTTGCTAGCCCAAATTATTTCACTCAGATAGCGCTCAGGGTATTCAGGCCAGATTCTTACTCTCAGCGATGCAGCCCACGCCGCGCCTCCCTGCCCAGCCCCGGTTTGCTAATGGCGGATGCAGGCGTCTGCGCTGCTTCTCTGCTGGGGGAGTTACTGTAGGGCTCGCAATCTGCGAGTTTTAAATTGTTTATTTATTTTTTCTCCCTGTTATGTTGCCCTCTGTGCTTCCAAAGCTCGGCACAGATTCGGCAGTGAGAAGGTTTCCTGATGTTTGGAAACTTCTCTCTTTTTAAGATTCCCTTCCCGGGACGGAACTCCGTCCCTCCCTCTTTTGTATCTCTTTTTTTGTTTTTAATATTTTTTCCTACCTCCTTTCGAAGAGTTGGGTTGCTTTTCTGGGTGCCTGATGTCCTCTGCCGGCATTCAGAAGTTGTTTTGTGGAATTTACTCGACGTTTAAATGCTCTTTTGATGAATTTGTGGGGGAGAAAGTGTTCTCCCCGTCCTACTCCTCCGCCATCTTGGCGCCTCCCTCCCAGCACCACTTTTTAAACAGATTATCTTTTCTCCATTGTATATTCTTGCTTCGTTTGTCAAAGATAAGGTGTCCATAGGTGCGTGGATTTATCTCTGGGCTTTCTATTTTGTTCCATTTATCTATATTTCTGTCTTTGTGGCAGTACCATACTGTCTTGATGACTGTGGCTTTGTAGTAGAGCCTGAAGTCAGGCAGGTGGATTCTTCCAGTTCCATTCTTCTTTCTCAAGATTGCTTTGGCTACTCGAGGTTTTTTGTATTTCCATACAAATTGTGAAATTATTTGTTCTAGTTCTGTGAAAAAATACCATTGGTAGCTTGATAGGCATTGAATCTATAGGTTGCTTTGGGTAGTATACTTATTTTCAATATTTTCATTTTTCTGATCCATGAACATGGTATATTTCTCCCTCTATTTGTGTCCTCTTTGATTTCTTTCACCAGTGTTTTATAGTTTTCTATATATAGGTCTTTTGTTTCTTTAGGTAGATATATTCCTAAGTATTTTATTCTTTTCGTTGCAATGGTGAATGGAATTGTTTCCTTAATTTCCCTTTCTGTTTTCTCATTGTTAGTGTATAGGAATGCAACGGATTTCTGTGTGTTGATTTTGTATCCCGCAACTTCAGTATATTCATTGATTAGCTCTAGTAATTTTCTGGTGGAGTCTTTAGGGTTTTCTATGTAGAGGATCATGTCATCTGCAAACAGTTAGAGTTTTACTTCTTCTTTTCCAATCTGGATTCCTTCTGTTTCTTTTTCTGCTCTGATTACTGTGGCCAAAACTTCCAAAACTATGTTGAAAAGTAGTGGTGAGAGTGAGCACCCTTGTCTTATTCCTGACTTTAGGGGAAATGCTTTCAATTTTCACCACTGAGGATAATGTTTGTTGCGGGTTTGTCATATGTAGCTTTTATTATGTTGAGGTATGTTCCTTCTATTCCTGCTTTCTGGAGAGTTTTTATCATAAATGGATATTGAGTTTTGTCAAAGGCTTTATCTGCATCTATTCAGATAATCATATGGATTTTATTTTTCAACTTGTTAATGTGGTGTATTACATTGATTGATTTATGGATATTGAAGAATCCTTGCATCCCTGGGATAAAGCCCACTTGGTCATGGTGTATGATCTTTTTAATATGTTGTTGGATTCTGATTGCTAGAATTTTGTTAAGGATTTTTGCATCTATGTGCATCAGTGATATTGGCCTGTAGTTTTCTTTTTTTGTAGCATCTTTGTCAGGTTTTGGTATTAGGGTGATGGTGGCCTCATAGAATGAGTTTGGAAGTTTACCTTCCTCTGCAAAGTTCTGGAAGAGTTTGAGTAGGATAGGTGTTAGCTCTTCTCTCAATTTTTGGTAGAATTCAGCTGTGAAGCCATCTGGTCCTGGGATTTTGTTTGCTGGAAGATTTCTGATTACATTTTCATTTTCCGTGCTTGTGATGGGTCTGTTAAGATTTTCTATTTCTTCCTGGTTCAGTTTTGGAAAGTTGTACTTTTCTAAGAATTT
Organism: Bos javanicus; assembly: GCF_032452875.1. NCBI lineage: Eukaryota > Metazoa > Chordata > Mammalia > Artiodactyla > Bovidae > Bos > Bos javanicus. The sequence continues at coordinate 98,323,510 of NC_083897.1, forward strand.
GTCCATTTCTTCCAAATTGTCCATTTTATTTGCATATAGTTGCTGATGATAGTCTCTTATGATCCTTTGTATTTGTGTATTGTCTGTTGTGATCTCTCCATTTTCATTTCTAATTTTGTTGATTTGATTCTTCTCCCTTTGTTGCTTGATGAGTCTAGATAATGGTCTGTCAATTTTATTTATCTTGAAAAAGAACCAGCTTTTGGCTTTGTTGATTTTTGCTATGGTCTCATTTGTTTATTTTGCATTTATTTCTGCCCTAATTTTTAAGATTTCTTTCCTTCTACTAATGCTGGGGTTCTTCATTTCTTTCTTTTCTAGTTGCTTTAGGTGTAGAGTTATGTTATTTATTTGACTTTTTTCTTCTTTCCTGAGGTAAGCCTGTATTGCTATGAACCTTCCCCTTAGCACTGTTTTTACAGTGTCTCATAGGTTTTTGAGTTGTTGTGTTTTCATTTTGATTCATTTCTATGCATATTTTGATTTCTTTTTTGATTTCTTCTGTGATTTGTTGGTTATTCAGCAGCGTGTTTTGCAGCCTCCATATGTTGGCATTTTTAATAGTTTTTCTCCTGTAATTGACATCTAATCTTACTGCATTGTGGTCAGAAAAGATGCTTGGAATGATTTTGATTTTTTTGAATTTACCAAGGATAGATTTATGGCCCAGGATGTGATCTATCCTAGAGAAGATTCTTTGTACTCTTGAGAAAAAGGTGAAATTCATTGTTTTGGGGTGAAATGTCCTATAGATATCAATTAGGTCTAAATGGTCCATTGTATCATTTAAAGTTTGTGTTTCCTTGTTAATTTTCTGTTTAGTTGATCTATCCATGGGTGTGAGTGGGGTATTAAAGTCTCCCACTGTTACTGGGTTATTGTTAATTTTGCCTTTCATACTTGTTAGCATTTGCCTTACATATTGTGGTGCCCCTATGTTCAGTGCATATTTATGTATAATTGTTATATCTTCTTCTTGGATTGATCCTTTGATCATTATGTAGGGTCCATCTTTGACTCTTTTCACAGCTTTTGTTTTAAAGTCTATTTTATCTAATATGAGTATTGCTACTCCTGCTTTCTTTTGGTCTCTATTTGCATGGAATATCTTTTTCCAGCCCTTCACTTTCAGTCTGTATGTGTCCCTTGTTTTGAGGTGAGTCTCTTGTAGACAACATAGAGGTCTTGTTTTTGTATCCATTCAGCCAGGCCTTGTCTTTTGGTTGGTGTATTCAACCCATTTACATTTAAGGTAGTTACTGATAAGTATGATCCCACTGCCATTTACTTTGTTGTTTTGGTTTCGAGTTTATACACCCTTTCTGTGTTTCCTGTCTAGAGAAGATCCTTTAGCATTTGTTGGAGAGCTGGTTTGGTGGTGCTGAATTCTCTCAGCTTTTGTTTGTCTGTAAAGCTTTTGATTTCTCCTTCATATTTGAATCAGATCCTTGCTGGGTACAGTAATCTGGGTTATAGTTTTTCTCTTTCATCACTTTAAGTATGTCCTGCCATTCCCTTCTGGCCTGAAGAGTTTCTATTGCAAGATGAGCTGTTATCCTTATGGGAATCCACTTGTGTGTTATTTGTTGTTTTTCCCTTGTTGATTTTAATATTTCTTCTTCGTGTTTGATCTTTGTTAATTTGATTAATATGTGTCTTGAGGTGTTTCACCTTGGGTTCATCCTGTTTTGGACTCTCTGGGTTTCTTGGACTTGGGTTATTATTTCCTTCCCCATTTTAGGGAAGTTTTCAACTATTATCTCCTCAAGTATTTTCTCATGGTCTTTCTTTTTGTCTTTTCTTCTGGGACTCCTGTGATTCGAATGTTGGAGCATTTAACATTGTCCCAGAGGGCTCTGAGGTTGTCCTCATTTCTTTTAATTCTTTTTTCCTCTCTGTTTCATTTATTTCTACCATTCTATCTTCAGCCTCACTTATCCTATCTTCTGCCTTTGTTATTCTACTGTTGGTTCCCTCCAGAGTGTTTTGATCTCATTTATTGCATTATTCATTATATATTGACTCTTATTTATTTCTTCTATGTCTTTGTTAAACCTTTCTTGCATCTTCTCAATCCTTGTCTCCAGGCTATTTGTCTGTAACTCCAATTTGTTTTCAAGGTTTTGGATCATTTTCACCATCATTATTTGGAATTCTTTATCAGGTAGATTAGGGCCTAATTAAAATTAAAAGCTTCTGCACAACAAAGGAAACTATAAGCAAGGTGAAAATACAGCCTTCAGAATGGGAGAAAATAATAGCAAACTAGTACAGCCACTATGGAGAACAAGGTGGAGATTCCTTTAAAAACTGGAAATAGAACTGCCATACGATCCAGCAATCCCACTGCTGGGCATACACACTGAGGAGACCAGAATTGAAAGAGACACGTGTACCCCAGTGTTCATCACAGCACTGTTTATAATAGCCAGGACATGGAAGCAACCTAGATGTCCATCAGCAGATGAATGGATAAGAAAGCTGTGGTACATATACATAATGGGGCTGAATATTTCTCAGCCATTAAAAAGAATACATTTGAATTAGTTCTAATGAGGTGGATGAAACTGGAGCCTATTATATAGAGTGAAGTAAGCCAGAAAGAAAAACACCAATACAGTATACTAACGCATATATATGGAATTTAGTAAGATGGTAACTATAACCCTGTATGTGAGACAGCAAAAGAGACACAGGTGTACAGTCTTTTGGACTCTGTGGGAGAGGGAAAGGTTGGGATGATATGGGAGAATGGCATTGAAACATGTAAATTATCACATGTGAAACGAATCGCCAGTCCAGGTTTGATGCATGAGACAGGGTGCTCAGTGCTGGTGCACTGGGATGACCCAGAAGGATGGGATGGGGAAGGAGATAGGAGGGGGTTTCAGGATGGGGAACACATGTACACCCATGGCAGATTCATGTCAATGTATGGCAAAAACAATACAATAGTGTAAAGTAAAAATAAATAATAAATAAAACTGAAAAAAATTCAACAACCATTTATGACTTCAAAACTCTTCAGAAATTGGGAATAGAGGAAACCTACAAATCCACAGCTAACATCATAAATCAATGATGAAAAAATGAAAGTATTTCCTCTAATCAGGAATTTAAAAGATATTGACTCTTTCCACTTTTATTCAACATAATTTTGGAAGTTCAAGCCCCAGCAATCAGAGAAGAAAACGAAATAAATGGGATCCAAATTGGAAAAGAAGAAGTTAATATGTGAGTTTGATTTTTGTTTGCTTATTTTTCCCTAAAAGAATTTTGTACAACTTATTTCTAGTCACAGCAGTTAATATTTATTTTAAGCCCTTCATACTAATGCTACTACCATTTTCCTACAGCACAACTGAAAAATTTAAAAGGCTAGCTTTCCTTGCATACTTTCATTAATCTCACAGAAATAATCTCTGCTCTGTTCTTGAGTATGGCCTTGAAATAAATAAAAACTGGACTCAATTGCACTAGGAATATCCAACAATCCCATGGAAATGGAAAGGATATGGCAGGGAGAGGAAAGGAAAGGAGTGATTTGGGGGTTCCCATTTAAGAACTTATTCTCAAATTTCAATCCTCAGATTTATCCGTTGAGACCCTGTAGGATTTTCTGGGGTTTTCTTACTTTTTTTTTTTTTTTTAAATGGTGATAAATTGTACTTAACACAAAATGTATCATTTTGACCATTTTCAATGTACAGTTCACAGGCATTTAGTACACTAATATTTTTTGTGCAACCATCACTGCCATCTTCCCTAGTGAGCTTCCCTAGTGGCTCAGTTGGTAAACAATCTCCCTGCAATGCAGGAGACCTGGGTTTGATCCCTGGGTCAGGAAGTTTCCCTGGAGAAGGAAATGGCAACCTACTCCAGTATTCTTGCCTGGAGAATCCCATGGACAGAAGAGCCTGGAGGGCTCCAGTCCTTAGGATTGCAGAGTCGGACACGATTGAAGCGACTTAGCACATACTGAAAATGACAATTAAGTGTAGCTATTCTATTGTACCAGTTAGGATCTCTATTGGCTAATTGATTTGCTCTCTAGAAGATCTGCCCATTGATCTCAGTGGAGTGTTAAACTTTCCTAATGTTATTGTATTCCCATCAATTTCTCTCTTTATGTCTGTTAATATTTGTTTTATGTATTTGGGTTCTTCTATATTAGGTGAATATATGTTGACAATTGTAAAACCCTCTTCTAGTATTGATGCTTTTATCATTGTACAATGTATTTCTTAATCTTTCTATAAAGCGTTTAACTTAAAGTCTATTTTGTCTGATATGAGTATTGCAACTTCCTCTTTCTTTTCATTTCTGTTTGTTTCCATGAAATATGCCTTTTCATCCCCTTGATATCTATCTATGCATATCCTTTGCCCTAAATTGGGTCTCTTGTAGGCAACATATTATAGGATATGATTTATATATAATTAATATATAGGATTTATATATATATATATCCAATTTAAAACTTGTTTTCCTGTTGATTCTTCATTTTTTCTTTGTTTTTCTTTTTGTGGTTTGATGTTGTTTTACACTTATGTTCTCTCCTTTTTGGTTTTTTTTTTATGAATTTATTCCTTTTTAGTTAATTTATTTTCATTGGAGGCTAATTACTTTACAGTATTGTAGTAGTTTTTGCGATAGATCAACATGAATCAGCTATGGCTGTACATATGTCTGACCATCTTGAAACGCCTCCAAACTCCCCACCACCCTATCCTTCTGGGTTGTCCCAGAGCAGGAGCTTTTAGTGCCCTGCTTCATGCATCTAACTTACACTGGTCATCGATTTCACATACAGTAATATACAAATTTCACGTATTGCTGAAGCCTTGCTTGGAGAATTTTGAGCATTACTCTACTAGCGTGTGAGATGAGTGCAATTGTGCAGTAGTTTGGGCATTCTTTGGCATTGCCTTTCTTTGTGATTGGAATGAAAACTGAGCTTTTCCAGTCCTGTGGCCACTGCTGAGTTTTCCAAATTTGCTGGCATATTGAGTGCAGCACTTTCACAGCATCATCTTTCAGGATTTGAAATAGCTCAACTGGAATTCCATCACCTCCACTAGCTTTGTTCATAGTGATGCTTTCTAAGCCCCACTTGACTTCCCATTCCAGGATGTCTGGCTCTAGGTCAGTGATCACACCATCATGATTATCTGGGTTTTGAAGATCTTTTTTGTACAGTTCTTCTGTTGTATTCTTGCCACCTCTTCATAATGTCTTCTGCTTCTGTTAGGTCCATACCATTTCCGTCCTTTATCGAGCCCATCTTTGCATGAAATGTTCCCTTGGTATCTCTAATCTTCTTGAAGAGATCTCTATTCCTTCCCATTCTGTTGTTTTCCTCTATTTCTTTGCATTGATTGCTGAGGAAAGCTTTCTTATCTCTTCTTGCCATTCTTTGAAACACTGCATTCAGATGCTTATATCTTTCCTTTTCTCCTTTGCTTTTCACTTCTCTTTTTTCACAGCTATTTGTAAGGCCTCCCCAGACAGCCATTTTGCTTTTTTGCATTTCTTTTCCATGGGGATGGTCTTGATCGCTGTCACCTGTACAATGTCACGAACCTTAGTCCATAGTTCATCAGATCTAGTCCCTTAAATCTATTTCTCACTTCCACTGTATAATCATAAGGGATTTGATTTAGGTGATACCTGAATGGTCTAGTGGTTTTCCCTACTTTCTTCAATTTCAGTCTGAATTTGGCAATAAGGAGTTCATGATCTGAGCCACAGTCAGCTCCTGGCCTTGTTTTTGTTGACTGTATAGAGCTTCTCCATCTTTGGCTGCAAAGAATAGAATCAATCTGATTTTGGTGTTGACCATCTGGTGATGTCCATGTGTAGAATCTTCTCCTGTGTTGTTGCAAAAGGGTGTTTGCTATGACCAGTGCATTTTCTTGGCAAAACTCTATTAGTCTTTGCCCTGCTTCAGAACTGTGAACTTCCAGATGTTCAAGCTGGTTTTACAAAAGGCAGAGGAACCAGAGACCAAATTGCCAACATCCGCTGGATCATCAGAAAAGCAAGAGAGTTCCAGAAAAACATCTCTTTCTGCTTTATTGACTGTGCCAAAGCCTTTGACTGTGTGGATCCCAATAAACTGTGGAAAATCCTGAAAGAGATGGGAATACCAGACCACCTGACCTGCCTCTTGAGAAATTTGTATGCAGGTCAGGAAACAACAGTTAGAACAGGACATGGAACAACAGACTGGTTCCAAATAGGAAAAGGAATACATCAAGGCTGTATATTGTCACCCTGCTTATTTAACTTCTATGCAGAGTACATCATGAGAAATGCTGAGCTAGACGAAACACAAGCTGGAATCAAGATTGCAGGGAGAAATATCAATAACCTCAGATATGCAGATGACACCACCTTTATGGCAGAAAGTGAAGAGGAACTAAAAAGCCTCTTGATGAAGGTGAAAGAGGAGAGTGAAAAAGTTGGCTTAAAGCTCAACATTCAGAAAACGAAGATCATGACATCTGGTCCCATCACTTCATGGGAAATAGGTGGGGAAACAGTGGAAACAGTGTCAGACTTTAGTTTTGGGGGCTCCAGAATCACTGCAGGTGGTGACTGCAGCCTACATTAAAAGACACTTCCTCCTTGGAAGAATAGTTATGACCAACATAGATAGCATATTGAAAAGAAGGGACATTACTTTGCCAACAAAGGTCCATCTAGTCAAGGCTATGGTTTCTCCTGTGGTCATGTATGGATGTGAGAGTTGGACTGTGAAGAAGGCTGAGCGCCAAAGAATTGATGCTTTTGAACTGTGGTGTTGGAGAAGACTCTTGAGAGTCCCTTGGACTGCAGGAAGATCCAACCAGTCCATTCTGAAGGAGATCAGCCCTGGGATTTCTTTGGAGGGAATGATGCTAAAGCTGAAACTCCAGTACTTTGGCCACCTCATGGGAAGAGTTGACTCATTGGAAAAGACTCTGATTCTGGGAGGGATTGGGGGCAAGGGATTCTGGGATGGCATCACTGACTCTATGTACGTGAGTCTGAGTGAACTCTGGGAGTTGGTGATGGACAGGGAGACCTGGCATGCTGCAATTCATGGGGTCGTAAATAGTCGGACACGACTGAGCGACTGAACTGTACTGAACTGAATATACAAATTTCAATGCTTTTCTCTCAAACTGTCCCACCCTCACCTTTTCCCACATAGTCCAAAAGTCTGTTCTTTATATCTGTGTCTCTTTTGCTGTCTTACATATAGGGTCGTCATTACCATCTGTCTAAATTCCATATATATGCTTTAAGATACTCTTTGCTTGAGACATCATTTCTTTTTCACTTATTTCTGCTCTGAGTTTTATGATTTCTTTCCTTCTACTAACTTCGAGGTTCTTCTTTTTCTAGTTTCTTTAGGTATAAAGTTAGGTTGTTTATTTCATGTTTCTCTTGTTTCTTAAGGTAGGCTTGTATTGCTATGAACCCCCCTCTTAGCACTGCTTTTACTGAATCCCATAGGTTGGGGTTGTCGTGCTTTCATTTTCATTTTTTCTGTGTATATTTTTATTTCCTTTTTGATTTCTTCCATGATCTGTTGGTTATTCAAAAGTGTGTTGTTTACCCTCCTTATGTTTGTGTCTTTAATAGTTTTTTTTTTTTCCTTGTAGTTGACATCTAGTCTTACCATATTATGATTGGAAAAGATGCTTGAAATGATTTCAGTTTTTGTTTTTTTTTTAATTTATGAAGACTAGATTTATAGCCCAGGTTGTGATCTATCCAGGAGAATGTTCTGTGTGCACTTAAGAAAAAGGTGAATTCCATTGTTTTGGGGTGAAGTGCCCTATAGATATCAATTAGGTCTAACTTGCCCATTGTATCATTTAGTGCCTGTGTTTCCTTGCCAATTTTCTGTTCATTTGATATATCCATAGGTGTGAATGGGGTATTAAAGTCCCCCACTATTATTGTGTTACTGTTAATTTCCCCTTTCTTAGTTGTTACCATTTGCCTTATGTATTGAGGTGCTCCTATGTTGGGTACATATATATTTATACTTGTGCTATCTTCTTCTTGGATTGATCCTTTGATCATTATGTAGTGTGCTTGTCTCTTATCATGGTCTTTATTTCAAAGTCTAGTTTATTTGATATGAGTATTGCATCCATTTGCATAAAATGTCTTTTTCCAGCCCCTTACTTTCAGTCTGCATGTGTCCCTAAGTTTGAGGTGGGTCTCCTGTAGATAGTATATATAGATGATTTGTTAGAGGTTTGACTCTCAAAAATACAATATAAAAAGTACAAAACATAATCAGTCCCCCAAATTTTAAAATATATATATGGAATTTGTTTTAAAAAACAGGGTTTTTCTGAAAGGTAATAGTAGGTTATAAAAATGACAGGTAAATAAGTAATGAAGAACTAAGTTTTTTTAAAAATTAAAAAGTGATAATAGTAAAAATACACCTAGAAATTTCTCTGGAGCTGTTATGGGCAGTGTGGGTCAGTTCAGTGTCAGATAATCCCCTGTTTGGGCTTCTACTTGTTCTCAAGGTCTATAGGTGCCCTTCAAATGCACAGTCTCCAGTGTTAAATGCAGGGTTTTATTCTGATACACAAGTTACTTCCATAGCAGCCCTCTTTTTTTTTTTTTTTTTTGGTGGGGGGGCATCCTCTGTTTGCAAGTCTCTTTAGTGTCTAATTTCTACCTTGACACAAGGGGGCGAAAGTGGTCACTTATTTAGGCTCACTTGTTCGGTGGTGTTATATGGAGGGAGGGACACTGCAAACAAATACCGCTGACATGTGTGGGAAGTGCTCACAGTGGATGGACCACACTGCGTTTGCCACAGTTCATGGCTCAAATCAAGAATTATATGTGAAAAAGAAATTACAGCTGACACCACAGAAATACAAAAGATCGTAAGAGACTGCTATAAACACCTGTATGCCAATAAAACAGACAACCCAGAAGAAATGGACAAATTCTTAGAAATGTAAAAACTTCCAAGACTGAACCAGTAAGAAATAGAAAACATGAGAGACCAATCACAAGTACTGAAATTGAAGCTGTGGTTTAAAATTTCAAACAAATTTCCAGGACCAGATGACTTCAAAGGCAAAATCTATCAAACATGAAGAGTTAGCAAATATCCTTCTGAAACTCTTCCAAAAATTGAAGAGGAAGAAACACTACTAAGCTTATTCCACAGGACCACCATCACCCTGATACCAGAAACAGATACAAAAAAAGAAAAGAAAATTAAAGGCCAATATCACTGATGAACACAGACATAAAAATCCACCACAAAGTATTAGCAAATTGAGTCCAACAATACATTAAAAGGATCATACACCATGATCAAAGTGGAGTTTTTACCTGTGATGTAATGATTCATCAGTATCATCAAATCAATAAGTGTGATACACCACATTAACCAATTGAAGATTAAAAACAATATGACCATCTTAATAGATGCAGGAAAAACTTTTGAAAAAATTCAATACCCATTTGTGATTAAAAAAAAAAAAAAAAAAAAAACTCTCCAGAAAGTGGGAATAGAGGGACCTACCTCAACATAATAAATGCCATATATGACAAACCCACAGCTAACATCATACTCAAATGGTGAAAAATTGAAAGCATTCCCACTAAGATCAGGAACAAGACCAAGATATCCACTCTTGCTATTTTTATACAACTAGTTTTGGAAGTTCTAGCCATGGCAACCAAAAAAGTAAAAGAAATAAAAGGAATCCAAATTGGAAAAAAGTAAAACAGTCACTGTTTGCAGATGACATATTATACATAGATGATGTGATATTATAAAGATGATACCAGAAGACTATTAGGTCTCATCAATGAATTTGGTAAAGTTATAGGATACAAAATTAGTACATCAAAATTTGTTGCATTCCTGTATACTAACAACAAAAGATCAGAAAGAAATTATGGGAAAAACCCCACTTAATGTCATATCAAAAAAATTAAAATAAAATACTTAGGGGAAAACCTACCTAAGGAGGCAAAAGACCTGTACTCTGGAAACTGTAAGATCCTGATGAAAGAAATCAAAGATGACACAAACAAATGGAGAGATATAACATTCTTTCTTGGATTGAAAGAATCGATATTGTCAAAATGACTGTACTGTCCAAAGCAACCACAACAGATTTAATGGAATCCTTATCAAATTAGCAATGGCATTTTTCTGACTCAGATGGTAAAGAATCTGCCTGCAGTGCAGGAGACCCGGGTTCAATTCCTGGGTCAAGAAGATCCCCTGGAGAAGGGAATGCCAATACACACCAGTGTTCTTGCCTGGAAAATTCCATGGACAAAGGTGCCTGGTGGGCTACAATCCATGGGGTCACAGAGTTGAACATGACTGAGCAAATTCCACAGAACAACAACAACAAAAAAATTAATTGTGGAGAAACACAAAAGACACCAAATATCTGAATGTAATCTTTAGAAAGAAAAACAAGCTTGGAAGAATCAGGTTCCCTGACTTCACACTATATTACAAAATTACAGTCATCAGAACAGTATTGTGATGGCACAAATACATAAATATAGATGAAGGGAACAGGATAAAAAGTCCAGAGATAAACCAATGCACCTGTGGTCAGCTAATCTATTAATATGACAAAAGCAACAAGATTATAAAAAGGAAAAAAGACAGTCTCTTCAATAAGTTGTGCTGGGAAAACTGGATAGCTATATCGAAAAGAATGAAATTAGAACATTCTGGTTCCCTTGGTGGCTCAGGCAGTAAAGAATCTGCCAGAAATGCAGAAGACTCTGGTTTGATACCTTGGTCAGGATGACCCTTCTGGAGAAGGAAATGACTACCCATTCCAGTATTCTTGCCTGGAGAATTCCATGGACAGAAGGAGCCTGGTGGGCTATAGTCTATGAGGTTGCAAAGAGTTGAACATGAATGAGCGATGAACATTAACACCATACACAGTAAACTCAAAATGGATTGTTGTTCAGTTGCCAAGTCGTGTCAAACTCTTTGTGACTCCATGGACTGCAGCATGCCAAGCTTCCCTGTCCTTCACTCTCTTGCAGAGTTTGCTCAAATTCATATCCATTGAGTCAATGATGCTGTCTAACCATCTCATCCTCTGCCACCCACTTCTCCTTTTGCCTTTAATCTTTCCCAGCGTCAGGGTCTTTTCTGATGAGTAAGCTCCTCACATCAGGTGGCTGGAACTTCAGCTTCAGCATCAGTATTTCCAATGTATATTCAGGGTTGCTTTCCTTTAGGATTAACTGGTTTGATCTCCTTGAATTCCAACGGACTCTCAAGAGTCTTTTCAAGCACCATAATTCAAAAGCACTGATTCTTCAGCGTTAAGCCTTCTTTATGGTCCAGCTCTCACATCCGTACATGACTATTGGAAAAACCATACCTTTGACTATACAGACCTTTGTTAGTGAAGTGATGTCTCTGTTTTTTAATATGCTGTCTAAGTTTGTCATAGCAAAATGGATTAAAGACCTAAATTTAAGGCTGTATACTATAAAAACCCTTTGACAAAACATAGGCAGAATGCTGTCTGACATAAATCACAGCAATATCTTTTCTGATCCACTTCCTAGAGTAATGAAAATAAAAACAAGCATAAACAAACAGGATCTTATTAAACTTAAAAGCTTTTGCACAGCAAAGGAAACAATAAACAAAACAAAATACAACCCAACAAAATGGGAAAACAAAAATTTGCAAACAAAGTGCCTGACAAGGAATTGATCTCCAAGATATATAAATACCTCATACATCTCTGTATCACAAAAACAAACAACTGGGAGAGAACAAGATGGCAGAGGAGTAGGTGGATGTGGAGTCTCTCTCCATGGATACTTCAAGAATACACCTTCTGAAGTGCATGCAGAACACCAGCTGAGAGTGGACAGGAGTACTTGACCAGTGGAAAAGAATATATAGAACCATGCAAAACTCGGCAGGATGAAGGAAAGAGGGGGAAAAACAGGAGTGTTACTGTTGGGGGAACTGAAACAGGGGTCCAATCCCCACATCAGGGCAGTTGTCTGAGTCAGAGGAGAAACATTTAAGGCTTAGAGTGAAACAGCTGATCTGTGGCAGCCTAAATGGAATGAGAATCAGACAGTACTTGCCACAGCCATACATATGCCGGACAGGAACACGGGTCTCCTGGAAGAGGCAGCAGCTGGGAGCTGGAGTTTAGGGATTGTGAAGCAATCCCAGTGTGAGGGCTGCTGTTGACTCCAGAGAGATGGATTGAGGGGATGTGAGGGAGGGGATCGTGGTGGGAAATGCCTGTGGAAGAAAGCCAGGCAGCCATGGAAGCAAAGCGATACTGCTCAGTCATGCATAGTGGGTGGAGCCGTCACCATAGCCTCTCTCTCTACACATGCCAGTATGAACAGCTGAACAGTAGAAAGGCTGGCCCATCAAACACCTGATGCATTGAAGTATGGAGTAGGACCCCACCCAGGGTGCTCCTTTCAGTGTCTGATGTGCCAGTCTACAGAGTAAGACCCCAGTCAGGAGGGCCCCTCTTTGTGCCTGATACACCAAACAACAGAGAAAGTCCACACCCAGGGTGCCCCTTTATGTGCCTGATGCACCAATCTACAGAGTAGGACCCCAGTCAGGAGGGCCCATCTATGTGCCTGACATGACAAACCACAGAGAAGGGCCCCAGGCAAGGGATCCCTCTAAGTGCCTGAATGGGCAGAGCTATAGAGAAAGACTGGCCAAAGAGGCCTTCTGATCGCCAGCTACAAGAGGCTCAAAAAATGACTCTGATAGGGCCATACCTCCTGCCGTGGAGGCATTCTGTGTCCCTGAACACTTGGCGCCACCAGGGTCCCCACAAGCCAAGCAGCTGCACCCCCTTCACTCTCAACTCTCGCTGGGGCAGAGCTGCCACAGACCAAAAAAAAAAAAAAAGTCCTGTGTTTATGCATGCAGGGTCACTTCAGTCCAGTCCTGTCTGACTCTTTGCAACCCTGTAGACTGTGGCCTGCCAGGCTTCTCTGTCAAAGAGGGGTTTCTCCAGGCAAGAATACTGGAGTGTATTGCCCAGTACTGGTTGCCATACCCTTCTCACTTCAGTTCAGTTCAGTCCCTCAGTCGTGTCCAACTTTTTGCAACCCCATGAATCGCAGCACGCCAGGCCTCCCTGTCCATCACCAACTCCCAGAGCTCACCCAAACTCATGTCTATCGAGTCGATGAAGCCGTCCAGCCATCTCATCCTCTGTCGTCCACTTCTCCTCCTGCCCCCAATCCCTCCCAGCATCAGAGTCTTTTCCAATGAGTCAACTCTTTGCATGAGGTGGCCAAAGTACTGGAGTTTCAGCTTCAGCATCATTCCCTCCAAAGAAATCCCAGGGCTGATCTCCTTCAGAATGGACTGGTTGGATCTCCTTGCAGTCCAAGGGGCTCTCAAGAGTCTTCTCCAACACCACAGTTCAAAAGCATCAATTCTTCGGCGCTCAGCCTTCTTCACAGTCCAACTCTCACATCCATACATGACCACAGGAAAAACCATAGCCTTGACTAGACAGACCTTTGTTGGCAAAGTAATGTCTCTGCTTTTCAATATGCTATCTAGGTTGGTCATAACTTTCCTTCCAAGGAGTAAGCGTCTTTTAATTTCATGGCTGCAGTCACCATCTACAGTGATTTTGGAGCCCAGAAAAATAAAGTCTGACACTGTTTCCACTGTTTCCCTATCTATTTCCCATGAAGTGATGGGACCAGATGCCATGATCTTCGTTTTCTGAATGTTGAGCTTTAAGCCAACTTTTTCACTCTCCTCTTTCACTTTCATCAAGAGGCTTTTTAGTTCCTCTTCACTTTCTGCCATAAGGGTGGTGTCATCTGCATATCTGAGGTTATTGATATTTCTCCCGTCAATCTTGATTCCAGCTTGTGTTTCTTCCAGTCCAGCATTTCTCATAATGTACTCTGCATACAAGTTAAATAAGCAGGGTGACAATATACATACTCTTCTAGAGTACTATATTACCTGCTGCCCTAGCCACCAACCCCCTGAGTACCTGGTGCTGCCAGAACCCTTGCGACCAAAGCAGCTGCACCACTTTTACAGCTGGCCCTCACAGGGGCAAACCCAAGCCCTCCAGGAGAGCCTCAGCAGCTAAACCCCAGTGGACAACCCACATGTAGAGATGGAAATAAAACCACAATAGTACCGGGGTCCAGACCCAGTTGGATCCAGGGATTCCCTCAGGAGAACGACATTGGCGATTAAAGGATAGCAAAGCAGAGATTAGAGGCTCATTATAACTGGTTTATGTGGAAAATCAATAAAACCTGTGACATCAGGTTTGCTCTGACCATGGAGGCCACAGGCGCCCTCTCAAATTGCTGAAGGTGCCCCACCTTAGGCACCTTCTCGAGTGGGTCTTAGAAGCTCAGGCAAGTAAGTGGTCCCAGAGGGCCCCTGTGCTCCAATTAAATGTCCTGAAGGAAGAATAGAAAAGAAAAGGAGAGAGAAAGAAACAAAAAAAGAACAACACGGGGAGACCAAGCTTTGAGCAAGGCCCATAGCTTTATTTTCAAAGGAAGCTTATATACCTTAAGTTGTGCATAGAGGATAATAGGGGGTGTAAAATCATGCAAAGTCAGCAGTCTTTGATCCTCATCGAGACCAGGCTTTTCTTTTCTGCAGACTTATCGTATACAAATGGTTTAGGTGATTTACATCATCTTTTGGCCAGAAGGCCTGTTAACATTTTATGACTCTGATAAAGGTTTGTCAACCATAAGACTTATTTTCTCTAAGAGTAATTATTTTAAAGTTTGATGCCATCCTCGGAAGGTGTTAGATAAAGTTGCATTCCTACAGGGCAAAGGTGCAGTGGGCTTACAACAAAGGAAAGAATTCATTATCTTAAGGGTCTAAAGTTGTTAACACCAAGGCCACTACTTATTTTTTCTATATACCAACTATATTAATTAATACACTTCCAAGGATACAATACAGGGGATGTGGAAACTTGGCAGCAAGCATTGGCTCAAAAATGAAATCTTCTACAAGTCCTATTCTAACAATTTCTAACTCCCAGAGAGGCTCTATACTAAGACTGTAAACAATTGTATGCATAGCTATAGGAGTCCGGGTAAACCTGTCAGGCAAGTTAGAGATCCGTCTGAGGGGTTTGGATTTAAACACTCCTATTATGCCCAGGAGGCTTATTAACTAGAGCTTTAAGTTTATTTCCTTCAGAGAAAGGTGGTCGGGGATAGCCCCCCGTTAATGTCAGAGGAGTTGGTGAAAGTCGTAAAATAGTAAAACAGACAGATTCTGGTTTGGGGGTAGACCCTCAGGCAGATCCGGGGGGTCCCTCGAGCCCTGACTCGCCTTTGCATATCAGGCCTCTCCGCATGATCTTTGTCATGGGTGGGAACTCCCATGCTGGCTCCCCGCACAATAGAAACCCAGGGGCAGTGTGGCTAAGGAAGAAGACCCAAAACATTCCCACCAGCTGTACAAGCTGCAGATTAAGTCCACACAATCAACTAAGCAGACTCTGAGCCTATGGAATATATAAAAGGCCTTTGAGAGCTCCCATAAAGAAAACATGCTAGTTCCAATATCTATGGACACTGGAGGCAAGAACCCACAGGAGTAGAACCAGATTAGAATCTGTGCAGCCCCCACAGCAGGTCCATAGATCAGTACAGTGTTGGATGGCATGGTAGGGAGGTAAGGTGAACTGTGATGCCCAGCATGGCAAAGGACTCTGACAGCAGTGACTCAAGAAAAATATTTATTATTCTTATTTTTTTGACTTGTTCTGTAGATTGTTTTGGATTTTTTTTTCCTTTTTTTCCCCTTTATATCTCCATCTGTTGTAGTTGTCGATTTTGTTAGCATTAAGAAATCCTACTAAGCTTTTGAGCTTTTTCCTTTTTTCTTACTTTTTCCTCAGTCACAGTTTTTATTGTTGTCATTAACCTCTGCCTCTGTGTTGGGTTTTTGCAGTTCTGTGGAGTTTTCATCTTTTTCTTTTTTTCTCTTTTTTTTTAATTTTATTTTTTGAATCTATTATTGTTTTTGCTACTTTTATTCCTTTCCTTGCTTTTCCTACTGTTCTTTTCCCCTTGAAGTTAATCTTTAAGGTATAAAAATCTTCTTTATCTACCCCTGTCTAACTTTGCATATCTCTTTCTTTCTCTCTTTCTTCTCAACATGTTTGTTAATTTTATTTTCATTGCTCTATTCCAGAATTGGAAACTTCCTTTAGTTTTGTTTTCAGATCAGATCAGTCGCTCAGTCGTGTCTGACTCTTTGCAACCCCGTAAATCGCAGCACGCCAGGCCTCCCTGTCTATCACCAACTCCCGGAGTTCACTGAGACTCATGTCCATCGAGTCGGTGATGCCATCCAGCCATCTCATCCTCTGTCATCCCCTTCTCCTCCTGCCCCCAATCCCTCCCAGCATCAGGGTCTTTTCCAATGAGTCAACTCTTCGCATGAGGTGGCCAAAGTACTGGAGTTTCAGCTTTCGCATCATTCCTTCCAAGGAAATCCCAGGGCTGATCTCCTTCAGAATGGACTGGTTGGATCTCCTTGCAGTCCAAAGGACTCTTTTTTGTGCTTTAATTAGTTTTGTTCTGGTAGATATAATTTTTGGTTTCCTTTGTTCTCTAGGTCAATCTATTGTACTTAATTTTTGTTGGACTGTTTTGATTTTGTTTATGGGTGTATATGTATATATTCAGTCACACTTTCTGTTGTTGTTATAAACCTCTGCCTCTACATTAGGTTTTTGCAGTTCTGTGGTGTTTTCCATTTTTTCCCCTTTATTCTTTCTTCTTCCATCTTTTTCTCTTTTCTCTTTTTTATAATTTTAATTTTTTAAAACCTATTACATTTTTTCTACATTTATTATTTGGTAACCTTTCCAACTATTCTTTTCCCCTTGGAGTTAACCTTTAATGTATATAAATCTTCATTTACCTCTATTTAAATTTGCATATCTATTCTTTCTTTTCTTTCTTTCCTTTCCCCTCAACATATTTGTTAGTTTTGTTTTCATTGCTTTATTCCCCAGTTGGCACCTTGCTTTAGTTTTGTTTTCCAGTTTGTGCTTAAGTTAGTTTTATTCTTAACTGGTAAATATAATTTTTGATTTCCTTTGTTCACCAGATCAATCTATTATACTTTATTTTTTGTTTGACCGTTAACACCTTGCTCATGCATGTATATGGATATGTGTATATTCCATTATTTGAATTATTATTTGCCTGATTTTGTAACTGCCATTTGCCTGGGGTTAATCTTTGGTTTTTCCTTTTTGGATATTTGTTTTACTCTCCCTTAATACCATAACAGGCCACTTGTGAAATCTTCGTTCCTGATGAGAGATCAAACCCTGAGCCTTAGGAGTGGGAACACTGACTCCAAAACCCTAGACTACAAGAGAACTGACCTTATGGAGCATCAAATAGTGAGAACACAATGGAAACCACTTTAATAAAAGATCAGGCATCAGCCAACCTTCAGTGGTACCCTTTGCAGGACGCCTCATCTAAACAACAAACAAAACAAAAATACAAACCCAATCATCAGCAAACAGGAGTACCACCTTACTCAGCCTTGCCCATCAGGAAAAACAAAGAAGCAAACAAAAACTCAGCACAAATCTCACCCTATACAAAGCTCACACAAACCACTGAACCAAACTTAGGAGAGCAGAAACCAAAAGGAAAAAAGAATTCAACCTGCTTCAAGGAAAGAATTCAACTTTCCTTGAAGCCTGGGAAAATGAGACCTCAAACACAATAACATTAAAAAAAAAAAAAAAACACAGAGAAATACTGCACAAATGAAGGAACAGATTAGAAACACAGAAGTCCAAATAAATGAAGAGAAAATAGGAAAATTACCTGAAAAAGAATTAAGAATAATGATAGTAAAGATGATCAAAAGTCTTTAAAACTAAATCGAGAAAATGAATCAACTAACAAAGACCACAATGGCAACCCACTCCAGTACTCTTGCCTGGAAAATCCTATGGACACAGGAGCCTGGTAGGCTGCAGTCCATGGGGTCACAAAGAGTTGGACATGACTGAGCAACTTCACATTCACTTTTCACTTTCATGCACTGGAGAGGGCAATGGCAACCCATTGCAGTGTTCTTGCCTAGAGAATCCCAGGGATGGTGGATCCTGGTGCGCTGCTGTCTATGGGGTCGCACAGCGTCGGACATGACTGAAGAGACTTAGCAGCAGCAGAAGAAGAATTAAAAAATAAGCATACAGAGACAAACAACACAATTACTGAAATTAAAAATACTCTATAAGGAATCAATAGCAGAATATCTGAAGCAGAAGAACAAATCAGTGAGCAGGAAGATAAAATGGTGGAAATAACTTCTAAAGAGCAGAATAAAGTAAAAAGAATGAAAAGAACTGAGGACAGTCTCAGAGACTTCTGGGACCATATCAAACACACCAACATTCTAATTATACAGGTCCCACAAGAAGAAGAGAAAATGAAAGGGTATGAGAAAAGTTTTGAAGAGATTATAGTTGAAAATTTCCCCAACCTGGAAAAGGAAATAGCCAATCAAGTTCAAGAGGCACAAAGCATCCCATACAGGATAAACAAAGGAGAAACATGCCAAGGCACATACTAATCATACTAACAAAGACGAAACACAAAGAAAGAAGAGTAAAAGCAGCAAGGGAGAAGCAATGAGTAAAATACTAGGGAAACCCCATACACTTAACAGCTGATCCTTCAACAGAAACTCTGAAGGCCAGAAGCAAATGGTGGGATATATTTAAAGGACTGAAAGGGAAAAATCTACAACCAAGATTACTGTACCCAGCAAGGATCTCATTCAAAATTGATGGAGAAATAAAAAGCTTGTCAGACAAGCAAAAGTTAAGAGAATTCAGTACCACAAAACCAGCTTTAAAACAAATGTTAAACTGACTCATGTAGTCAAGAAATACAGCAGAAGAAAAAGATCTACAAAATCAACCCCAAACAATTAGAAAATGGTAATAGGAACATATGTATGAATAATTACTTTAAATGTAAATGGATTAAATGCTCCAGCCAAAAGATACAGAGTAGCTGAATGGATAAAAAAAAAAAAAAAACAAGACCCATATATGTGCTGTCTACTAAGAAACCCACTTCAGACCTCAAGACACATATAGACTGAAAGTGAGGTGATGGAAAAATATATTTCATGCAAATGGAAAGCAAATGAAAGCTGGAGTTGCAATCTTCATATCAGACAACATAGACCTTAAAATAAAGAGGATTACAAGAGATAAGGAAGGACACTACATAGTGATCAAGGGATCAATCCAAGAGGAAGTCATAACAGTTGTAAATATCTGTGCAACCAACATAGGAGCACCTCAATACATAAGACAAACACTAACAGACATAAAAGGAGAAACTGCCAGTAACACAATTATAGTATAAGACTTAAAAACCCCACTCATACCAATGGACAGATCATCAAAAAAGAAAATTAAGAAGGAAACACAAGTCTTAAATGATACATTAGATGAGATGTATGTCATTGATATCTTCATTACATTCCATCCAAATGCAGAAGAATATGCCTTCTTCTCAAGCGCACATGGAACATTCTCCAGGATAGACCACATCTTGGGTCACAAATCAAACCTCAGTAAATTTATTAAAAAATTGAAATTGTTTCAAGCACCTTCTCCAACCACAACGCTATGAGACTAGATATCAATTACAAGGAAAAAAATGTAAGAAACACAAATACATGGAGATTAAACAACACATTTCTAAATAACCAACAGGATACTGAAAAAAATTTTAAAAATCTCTAGAAACAAATGACAATGAAAACACGACAAATCAAAACCTATGGGATGCAGCAAAAGCAGTTCTAAGAGAGAAGTTTATAGCAATACAATCCTACCTCAAGATATAAGAAAAACATTGGATAGACAACCTGACTTTACACCTAAAGCAACTTGAAAAAGAAAAAAAAAATTAGTAGAAGGGAAGAAATCAAAAAGATCTGAGTAGAAATAAATGATAAAGAAATGAAAGAAACAACAGTAAAGATTAACAAAACTAAAAGCTGTGTTCTTTTAGAAGATAAAATTGGCAAATCCTGAGCCAGACTCATCAAGAAAAAAAGAGAAGAATCAAATCAACAAAATTAGAAATGAAAAAGGAGGGGTTACAACAGACAATGAAGAAATGCAAAGGATTATAAGAGACTATTATAAACAACTATATGACAATAAAATAGATAACCTGGAAGAAATGGACAGATTCTTAGAAAAGTTCAATCTCCCAAGACTGAACCAGGAAGAAATAGAAATTATGAACATCCCAATTACAAGCACTGAAATCAAAGCTGTGATCAAAAATCTCCCAGAAAACAAAAGCCCAAGACCAGATGGCTTCACAGGAGTATTCTATCAAAAATTTAGAGAAAAGCTAATGCTTATCCTTCTAAAGCTCTTTCAAAATATTGCAGAGGAAGGAACACTTCTAAATTCATTCTAGGAGGCCACCATCACCCTGATATCAAAACCAGACAAAGACAACACAATAGAAAACTACAGACCAATATCAGTGATGAACATAGATGCAAAAATCCTTAACAAAATGTTAGCAAACAGAATTCAGCAACATATCAAAAAGCTCATATACCATGATCAAGTTGTGTTTATTCCAGGGATGCAAGGATTCTTCAATATATGCAAATCAATCAGTGTGATACACCATATTAACAAATTAAAAGATAAAAACCATATGATCACCTCAATAGATGCAGGAAAAGTCTTTGACAAAATTCAAAACCTATTTTTGATTAAAACTCTTCAAAAAATGGGCATAGAAAGAACCTACCTCAACATAGTAAAGGCCTTATATGATAAGCCTACAGCAAACATTATTCTCAATGGTGAAAAACTGAAAGCATTCCACCTAAGATCAGGAACAAGAAAAGGGTATACCCTTTCGCCACTATTATTCAACATAGTTCTGGAAGTCCTAGCTACAGTAATCAGAGAAGAAAAAGAAATAACACGAATCCAGATCAGAAAAGAAGAAGTAAAGCTCTCGCTGTTTGCAGATGGCATGCTACTGTACATAGAAAACCCTAAAGATAGTATCAGAAAATTACTAGAGCTAATCAGTGAATTTAGCAAAGTTGCAGGATACAAAATCAGTACACAGAAATCACTTTCATTTCTTTATACTAACAATGAAAAATCAGAAAGAGAAATTAAGGCATCAATCCCATTCACCATTACAAATAAAAAGAATAAATTATCTAGGAATAAACTTACCTAAGAAGATGAAAGAATGGTTCACAGTGAATTATAAGACACTGATGAAAGAAATTAAATATGCAATAAGCAAATGGAGAGATGTCCCATGTTCCTGGGTAGGAACAATCAATATTGTGAAAATGAGTATACTAACAAATGCAATCTACAGATTTAATGTGATCTCTATCAAATGACCAGTGGCATTTTTCACAGAACTGGAACAAAAAAGTTCACAATTCATATGGAAACACAAAAGACCCTGACTAGCCAAAGCAATCTTGATAAAGAAGAATGGACCTGGAGAAATCAAGCTTCCTGAGTTCAGGTTATACTACAAAGCTACACTCATCAAGACAGTATGGTACTCACACAAAATCAGAAATATAGACCAATGGATCAAGATAGAAAGCCCAAAAATAAACCCATGCACCTGTTGCTAAGTCACTTCAGTCGTGTCTGACTCTGTGCGACCCCATAGACGGCAGCCCACCAGGCTCCCCTGTCCCTGGGATTCTCCAGGCAAGAACACTAGACTGGGTTGCCATTTCCTTCTCCAATGCATGAAAGTGAAAAGTGAAAGTGAAGTCACTCAGTCATGTCCAACTCTTCGCAACCCCATGGATTGCAGCCCACCAGGGCCCTCCGCCCATGGGATTTTCCAGGCAAGAGTACTGGAGTGAGGTGCCGTTGCCTTCTCCACCCATGCACCTATGGGTACTTTATTTTTAACAAAGGAGGTCAGAATATACAATGGGGCAAAGACAGCCTCTTGAATAAGTGGTGCTGGTATAACTGGACAGCTCCATGTAAAAGAATGAAATTAGAACACTTCCTAACACCATACACAAAGATAAATTCAAAATGGATCAAAGACCTAAATGTAAGACCAGAAACTATAAAACTCTTAGAGGAAAACATAGGCAGAACACTGAATGACATAAATCAAAGCAAGATCCTCTATGACCCACTTTCTAGAGTAAAGGAAATAAAAACAGAAGTAAACAAGTGTGACCTGATTAAACTTAAAAGCTTTTGCATGGCAAAGAAAACTATAAGCAAGGTGAAAAGACACCCCTCAGAATGGAAGAAGATAATAGCAAATGACACAACTAACAAAGGATTAATTTCCAAATATACAGCAGTTCATGAAGTTTAATACCAAAAAAACAAACAACCCAATTAAAAAGTGGGGAAAAGACATAAACAGACATTTCTCCAAAGAAGACATACAGATGGCTAACAAACACATGAAAAGATGCTCAGCATCACTCATTAGAGAAATGCAAATCTAAACTACATGAAATATCACATCACACTGGTCAGAATGGCCCTCATCAAAAAGTCTACAAACAATAAATGCTATAAAGGGTGTGGAGAAAATGGAACGTTCTTGCACTGTTGGTAGGAATACAAATTGTTACAGCCAATATGGAAGATGGTATGGAGATTCCTTAAAAAACTAGGAATAAAACCACCATATGACCCAGCAATCCCACTCCTAGGCATATACCCTGAGAAAACCAAAATTGAAAGAGACACATGTATCCCATTGTTCACTGTAGCACTATTTACAGTAGCTAGAACATGGAAGCAACCTAGATTGCATCGACAGATGAATGGATAAAGAACTTGTGGCATATATACGCAATGGAATATTACTCGCCCATAAAAAGAAACACATATGAGTCAGTTCTAATGAGTTGGATGAACCTAGAACCTATTATACAGAGTGAAGTGAATCAGAAAGAGAAAGATAAGTACCATATTCTAACACATATATATGGAATCTAGAAAAATGGTACTAAAGAATTCATTTACAGGGCAACAGTGGAGAAGCAGACATATAGAATAGACTTATGGACATAGGGACAAGAGAGGAGAGGGTGATATGTATAGAAAGAGTAACACGGAAACTTACATTACTATATGTAAAACAGATAGTCAATGGGAATTTGTTGTATGGCTCAGGAAACTCAAACAGAGGCTCTATATCAACCTAGAGGTGTGGGATGGGAAGGAAGATGGGAGGGAGTTTCTAAAGGGAGGGGATATATGTATACCTATGGCTGATTCATGTTGAGGTTTGATGGAAAACAACAAAATTTTGTAAAGCAATTATCCTTCAATAAAATATGTTAATTATAAAAAATAAATAATTTTTTAAAAATTAAAAAAATCAAACAACTGAATCAAAAAATGGGCAGAAAATCTGTGTAGACATTTCTTCAAAGAAGGCAGACAGATGGCCAAAAAGTGCATAAAAAATGCTCAATATCACTTTTAGAGAAATGCAAATCAAAACTAAATGAAATATCACCTCCCACTGGTCAGAATGGCCATCATCAAAAAATTTACAAACCATAAATGCTGGAGAGGGTGTGGAGAAAGGGGAACCCTCCCACACTGTTTGTGGGAATGTAAATTGGCACAACCATTATATGAACATTATGGAGGTTCATTGAAAATCTATAGATAGAATTAGCTTTTGATCTTCTGATTCTACTCCGAGCATGTATCTGGAAAAAAACATAATTTAAAAATATACATGCACACCAATGTTCACTGCAGCACTAGTTACAATAGCCAGTATATGGAAGCAACCTGAATGCCCATTGGCAGATGAACCCCTAAAGAATATGTGGCCCTTATATACAATGGAATATTACTCAGCCATAAAAACGAATGAAATATGATGTTTGATAGAAACCAATGCAATACTCTAAAGCAATTATCTTTCAATTTAAATAAATACAATTTTAAAAAAGAATGAAACAATGCCATTTTTAGCAGCATGGATGGAACTAGAGATTGTCATATTGCATGAAGTCAGACAGAGAAAATGAAGTATCATATAGTATCACTTGTATGTGGAAACTAAAACACACACACATACACAAACACACAATGGAATACTACTCATGCAAAAGAAGGAATGAAACTTTGCCTTTTGCAACAATATGAATTGACCTAGTTGGTTTTATGCTTAGTGAAAGTAGTCAGAGTAATACAAATAGTGTGTGATATCACTTCTATATGGAATCTAAAAAATAAAGCACACTTGTGACTATACCAAAAAGAGACAGATGAACAGATATAGAGAACAAAGTAGTAATTACCAATGGGGAGAGGGAAGAGGGAGGGGTAAGATAGGGGCAGGGGATTAAGAAATAGAAACTACTATGCATAAAATAAAAAAGCTACAAGGATATATTGTACAACACATGGAATATAGCCACTGTTTTATAGTAACTGTAAATGGAATATATTCTTTAAAAATTGTCAATCACTATATTATATACCTGAAACTAATATAATATTTTACATCATCTATACTGAATAAAAATTATTTCCTACCTTTTTAAGGCTCAATATTATATTTTGTGTATCCATGAAATTTTGTTTGTCAGTTTATCTGTTGATGGATGTGTTGCTTCCACTTTTTAACTAATGTGAATAATGCTGCTATCACATAGTTGCACAAATATCAGTTTGAGTTTTGCTTTTAATTCTGGCCTAGACCCAATAATGAAACTGCTGAGTCATATAGTAAATCTATTTTTAGTTTTTTGTGGAGCTTCCATGCTGTTTTTATAGTAACTTCCCATTGTACATTCCTACCAAAATTGGATAATGGGTACAGTTTTTCAACATCCTCGCCAATGCTTGTAATTTTCTATTTTTTTTGTTTGTTTATATGTTTGTTTTATAATAGCCATCCAAATGGATATAAAATCGTATCTCATTGTTTTTATTTGCATTTACCTAATGATTAGTGATACTAAGCCTCTTTTCATGTAATTATTAGCCATTTGTATGTCTTCTTTGGGGAAGTGTCTATTCAAATTGTTTTTCCATTTCTTTTTTTATTTACATATGATTGACATTTAATAGTGTATTAGCACTAGATTTAAGTTTTCTAAGATTTCACATATAAGTAAGAGCATACAGTATTTTCTTCCACTGACTTATTTCACTTAGCATAATGCCTGCAAAGTTCATCTTTGTTGTCACAAATGGCAAGATTTTCTACTTTTATGACTGAATAATATTACTTACTATAGATATTCATGACTGAACAATATTGTTGTTGTTCAGTCACCAAGCCATGTCTGACTCTTTGTGACCCCATGTACTGTAACACGCCAGGCCTCCCTGTCCCTCACCATATCCCAGAATTTGCCCAAGTTCATATCCATTGACTCGGTGATGTCATCCAACTATCTCATCCTCTGTTCCTCTCTTCTGCTTCTGCCTTCAATCTCCCAGTGTCAGGGTCTTCTCCAGTGAGTCAGCTCTTTGCATCAGGTGGCCAAAGTATTGAGCTTCAGCTTCAGCATCAGTACTTCCAATGAATATTTAGGGTTGATTTCCTCTAGGATGGACTGGTTTGATCTCCTTGCTGTCCAACGGACTCTCAAGAGTCTTCTCCAGCACCACAGTTCAAAAGTTTCAATTCTTTGGCACTCTGCCTTCTTTATGGTCCAACTATCACATCCATACATAACTACTGGAAAGACCATAGCTCTGACTATATGGACCTTTGTCAGCAAAGTGATGTCTATACTTTTTAATACACTGTCTATGTTTGTCATAGCTTTCCTTCTAAGAAGCAGTCATCTTCCGATTTCATGGCTGTAGTCACCATCTGCAGTGACCAGAGCCCAAGAAGAGAAAATCTGTTACTGCTTCCACCTTTTCCCCTTCTACTTGCCATGAAGTGATGGGACCGGATTCCACGATCTTAGTTTTTTTAATATTGAGCTTTGAGCTGGCTTTTTCACTCTCCTCCTTCACCCTCATCAAGAAACTCTTTAGTTCCTCTTCACTTTCTGCTATTAGAGTGGTGTCATCTGCATATTGGAGGTTGTTGAATAACATTATACAGTCATAAAAAGTAGGAAATCTTGCCATTTGTGACAACATGGATGAACTTGAGGGCATTATGCTAAGTGAAATTAGTCAGTGGAAGGCTTCCCTGGCTCAGATGGTCAAGAATCCGCCTGCAATGCAGGAAACCCAGGTTCAATCATGAGTCAGAAAGATCCCCTGGAGAAGGAAATGGCTACCTACCCCAGTATTCTTGCATGGAGAATTCCATGGACAGAGGAGTCTGGCAGGCTACAGTCTATGGGGTTGCAAAAGTCAGACATGACTGAGTGATTAACACTTCCTTCCTCTTCCTCCAATATTCCACTTAGTATACATATCACTCTTTCTTTATCTATTTATCCATTGATGGAAACAAGTTATTTCCATGTCTTGGCTATTGTAAATAATGCTTCAGTGAACATAGAGATGATACAGATATGTCTTTTTTTGTTGTTTTTGTTTTGTCGTTGTTGTTGCTTTTAAATATATATATTATTGAAGTATAGTTGACTTACAATGTTTCAGATGCACAGCAAAGTGATTCAGTTATACAAATACACATATAATATTTTTGAAATTATTTTCCATCATAGGTTATTACAAGATATTGACTATAGGTCCCTATGCTATACAGTAAACCTTTGTTGCTTGTTGCATATATATTTTTAATTAGAAATGTGTCATTCTATTCGTACTAAGTCAAACAAGCAGGATCAAAATGTCATAAATTTTTTAGATAAGCAAAAAGTCATGTTTTTTAAAATGTATATATTATATATATATATATATATATATATATATATATATATATATACTAAAGCTTTTCCACTACACTTGATAAAGTCTTGAGAAAGAACATCCAAAAAAAAGAAGAGATGGAGAAATTGGAGAACATAAACTAAATGAAATAGCAGCACTGAATATGAAATATAAAAAGTGAAACATATTAGATAAAAGTAAAACAACATCATATAGTCCAGTTGTTTTTAAACATGACTGCTCATTTGAAACATATCTGGAGCTCTGAAGAAAAAAAATTCCTGATCATTTCTATTTTTCAAAAAATGTTGACATACTTCTGCTATGCATCTTTATTTTAAAAAGTGATTGCAGGTTTTTCTGTTAGATACTAGTTTTGGTGATATAGAATTCTGCTGTTTTTCTGTTGACCAGTCATGATACAATGAATGGTATTAAGTGAGTAAAATGGTTACATAATCACAGTAGTAAAAGATGTTTACCAGTTGTCACAGTCAATATCCAGACAAAAAGTAAAAGATAATTACAATTGCAAATCATAATGGAGACATAATTAACTTAACAATATAAAATAATTACATATAATTTGGGAGGGTCAGACTGAGTGATCTGGTCAGTGGGAGTGCATACATACACATGTTTTTATCTACCCAGCCAGTCTATGTTTTTTGGTTGGTGCATTTAATTCAATTACATTTAAAGTAATGGTTGATATATATGATCCTATTACCATTTTCTTAATTGTTTTGGCTTTATTTTCTGTAGACCTTTTCATTTTCTTGTGGTTCCTGCCTAGAGAAATTCCTTTAGGATTTGTTGTAAAGCTGGTTTGGTGGTGCTAAACTCTCTTAACTTTTGCTTGTCTTGAAAGCTTTTGATTTCTCCATCAAATCTGAATGAAAGTCTTGCTGGGCAGAGTATTCTTGGTTGTAGGTTCTTCCCTTTCATCACTTTAAATATATCATGCCATTCTCTTCTGGCTTGTAGAGTTTCTGTTGAGAAATCAGCTGATAGCCTGATGGGAGTTCCCTTGTATGTTATTTGTCATTTTTCCCTTGTTGCTTTTAATATTTTATCTGTGTCTTTAATTTTTGTTGGTTTGATTTTTATGTGTCTCAGTGTGTTTCTCCTTGGGTTTATTCTGCCTGGGACTCTCTGTGCTTCCTGGACGTGATTCACTGTTTCCTTTCCAATATTAGGGAAATTTTCAGCTATTATCTCTAAATATTTTCTCAGGTTCTTTCTCTCTCTCTTCTCCTTCTGAGACCCGCTATAATGTGAATGTTGATGAATTTAATGCTGTCCCAGAGGTCTCTTAGGCAGTCCTCATATCTTTTCATTGTTTTTTTTTTTTTTTTTTAATATTCTATTATGTGGCAGTGATTTCCAGTATTCTGTCCTCCAGATCATTTTTCCATGCTTCTGCTTCAGTTATTCTGCTATTGATTCCTTCTAGTGTATTATTCATCTCTGTTCTTTAGTTCTTCTAGGTCTTTGGTAAACATTTCTTGCAAGGGGTGCAGATACTTCTTTGAAACAGTGAGTTTATTTCTTTCAGGTATATACACAAAAGTGGAGATGTTAGATCTGATAGTTCTAGTTTTAATTTTTTGAGCAACTTCTGTACTGTTTGCCATAGTGGTCCAACTAATATACCAACAATGCACAATTGTTCCATTTTCTCCACATCCTTGGAACACTTGTTATTTCTTGTCTTGATAATAGTGATTCTAATGTGTAAGGTGATATTTTAATGTGTATTTGACTAGAATTTCCCTGGTGATTACTGACGCTGAACATCTTTTCATGTGCCTGTAGCTCATCTGTATATCTTCTTTGGAAAAGTGGCAATTCAGATCCTCTGCTCATTTTTAAATGGGTTCTTTGTTTTTTGTTGGTGGCTTGAGTTACATGAGTTCTTTATATATTTTGGATATTAATCCCTTATCAAATTTATTATTTGAAAATACTTTCTTTCAGTGGATGTGTTACCTTTCATTCTACTGATGATTTATTTGGCTGTGCAGAAACTTTTTAATTTGATGTAGTCCCATTTCTTTATTTTTGCTTTCATTGCCTTTGCTTTTGATGTCAAAAGGGTTCAAACTTTTGGGGCTCAGTAATCACCGAGGAAGGCTTTCTTATCTCTCCTTGCTATTATTTGGAACTCTGCATTCAAATGGCTATATATTTCCTTTTCTCCTTTGCCTTTAGCTTCTCTTTCTTTTCTCAGCTATTTGTAAGGCCTCGTCAGACAACCATTTTGCCTTTTTGCATTTCTTTTTCTTGGGGATGGTCTTCATCACTGCCTCCTGTACATTGTCACTAACCTTCAGCCATAGTTCTTCAGGCACTCTATTGGTCACTTTCACTGTATAATTGTAAGGGATTTGATTTAGGTCATACCTGAATCATCTAGGGGTTTTCCCTACTTTCTTCAGTTTAAGTCTGAATTTGGCAATAAGGAGTTCATGATCCGAGCCACAGTCAGCTCCCAGTCTTGTTTTTGCTGAATGTATAGAGCTTCTCCATCTTTGGCTCCAAAGAATATAATCAGTCTGATTTAGGTATTGACCATCTGGTGATGTCCATGTGTAAAGTCGTCTCTTGTGTTTTTGGAAGAGGGTGTTTGCTATGACCAGTGTGTTCTCTTGGCAAAACTCTGTTTCACTTTGCCCTGCTTCATTTTGTACTCCAAGGCTAAACTTGCATG
The DNA here is from genome assembly GCF_032452875.1 of Bos javanicus. Classification (NCBI taxonomy): domain Eukaryota; kingdom Metazoa; phylum Chordata; class Mammalia; order Artiodactyla; family Bovidae; genus Bos; species Bos javanicus. The sequence continues at coordinate 98,353,159 of NC_083897.1, forward strand.
TTACTCCAGGTATCTCTTGACTTCCTACTTTTGCATTCCAGTCCCCTGTGATGAAAAGGACATATTTTTGGGGTGTTTTAAAAGGTTTTATAGGTCTTCATAGAACCATTCAACTTCAGTGTCTTCAGCCTTACTGGTTTGGGCATAGGCTTAGATTACTATGATATTGAATAGTTTGCCTTGGAAACGAACAGAGATCATTCTGTCATTTTTGAGATTGCATCCAAGTACTGCCTTCGGACTCTTTTGTTGACTATGAGGGCTACTCCATTTCTTCTAAGGGATTCTTGCTCACAGTAGTAGATATAATTAATGGTCATCAGAGTTAAATTCACCCATTCTAATCCATTTTAGTTCACTGATTCCTAAAATGCCAATGTTTACTCTTGCAACCACTTCCAATTTACCTTGATTCATGGATCTAACATTCCAAGTCCCTATGCAATATTGTTCTTAGCAGCATCAGACTTTACTTACATCACCAATTGCCTCCACAACTGGGCATCCTTTTTGCTTTGGCCCCATCTCTTCATTTTTTCTGGAGTCATTTCTCCATTCTTTCCAGTAGCATAATGGGTACCTACCTGACCTGGGAGTTCATCTTTCAGTGTCTTTTTTTTTTTTTTTTTTGCCTTTTCCTACTGTTCATGGGGTTCTCATGGCAAGAATGCTGAAGTGGTTTGCCATTGTCCTCTCCAGTGGACCTCAGTTTGTTAGAACTCTCCACCATTACCCATCTGTCTTGGTTGGCCTTACACGGCATGGCTCATAGTTTCATTGAGTTAGACAAGGCTATGGTCCATGTGTGGAGAAGGCAATGGCAACCCACTCCAGTACTCTTGCATGGAAAATCCCATGGACGGAGGGGCCTGGTAGGCTGCAGTCCATGGGGTCGCTAGGAGTCGAATACGACTGAGTGACTTCACTTTCACTTTTCACTTTCATGCATTGGAAAAGGAAATGGCAATCTACTCCAGTGTTCTTGCCTGGAGAATCCCAGGGACAGGGAGCCTGGTGGGCTGCCGTCTATGGGGTCGCACAGAGTCAGATACTACTGAAGTGACTTAGCAGCAGCAACAGCAGCAGCATGGTCCATGTGATCAGTTTAATTAGTTTTCTTTAATTGTGGTTTTCATTTTGTCTGCCCTCTGAGGGATAAGGATAAGAGACTTATGGAATCTTCCTGATGGGAGAGACTGACTGTATGGGAAACTGGGTCTTGTTCTGATTAGCAGGGCCATGCTCAGTAAATCTTTAATCCAATTTCTGTTGATGGGTGGGGCTGTGTTCCCTCCCTATTGTTTGACCTGAGACCAAACTATGGGGGAGGTAATGAAGATAATGTCATCCTCCTTCATAAGGTCCTGTGCAGGTACTGCCACACTCAGTGACCCTGACCCTGCAGCAGACCACTGCTGATCCACGCCTCCACCGGAGACTCCTGGACATTGACAGGCAAGTCTGGATCAGTCTCTTGTGTGATGACTGCTCCTTTCTCCTGAGTCCTGGTGCACACAAGGTTTTGTTTGTGCCCTCCAAGAGTCTGTTTTCCCAGTCCTGTACAAGTTTTGACAGCTCAACAGTAGAGTTAATGGCAGCCTCTTCCAAGAGGGCTTATGCCACACCCAGCTCTGCTGTATCCAGAGCCACTGCTGACCAGTACATCTGCAGGAGACCCTCAAACACTCAAAGGCAGGTCTTGCTCAGTCTCTGTGGGGTCTCCTGGTGTGCACAAGGTTTTGTTTGAGCCTTCTGAGCCTCTCTGGTGGGTATGGGGTTTGATTGTAAATGCAATTTTGACCCTCCTCTAGCATATGCTTTTTTTTAATGATTTCTTTTTCGTTGTTAAATTTCTCATTGTGTTCATGGATTTTTATGTTCCTGTTTTTATTTGGCTCTCTGTGTGTTCTTGTTTTTCACTGAAATTTTTAGAGGATTATTCTGAATACTTTACCAGACATTTCACAGATCTCTATTTATTTGGGGTCAGTTAGTAAAACTTTGTTACTTTCATTTGGTAGTGTCATGTTTACCTGATTCTTCATGATCCTTGATTCCTTTTGTAGGTATCTATACATTTGAGTAAGCAGTCTCCTCTCCCAGACTTCACAGATTCTCTTCAACAAGGATATTCCTTCAGTTATCAGCATACCTTGAGGTTCTAGATGGCTCAGCTGTAGCATCCTTTGGCATACAGGGCTTCCCACTGGGTTCTTTATTAGGGTGAAGCCACTGCCTGAACTCTGAGAGTGGCAGGTACACTACTAACTCAGCTCCATGGTTGCATGAGATTATTGGCTGGGCTTCTTGTTTAAGCAGGGCTGATACTTAGGCTTCCTGTTCAGGGGCCCTGCTGATTGTGTTCCTCAGTAATATGGGGCCATTAGATGGGTTCTGCAGTCACCTCTGTTCAGGCAGGGTCACTGGCTCTGTTCCCTTTTAGTGTGATGCCACTGGTTGAATTATTCAACTGAGCAGGGATATAGGCTTTGCTCCACAATCAGTCCTGGTTGAGTAGAGATTTAGGTTGTGATGCCCAACTAGACAGAGCTTCTGGCTGGACTCTTTTTAAGTGGGGCCACTGGCAGGACTTCAGTGCTGAACAGATATGCAGGCAGTGCTATGTAAACAAGCTGAGATTCAGACTGTGCTGCAGAGTAGAATGGGCCATATGCTGGGTTTGGTAGTCAGGTATGTTTCTATTCAGATGTACAAGTTGGGTTTAGAAAAGGCAGAGGAACCAGAAATCAAACTGCCAACATTTGTTGGATCATAGAGAAAGCAATGAAATTACAGAAAAACATCTGCTTCATTGTCTATGTGAAAGCTTTTGACCATGTGGATCACAACAAACTATGGAAAATTCTTAAGAGCTGGGAATACCAGATCACTTTATCTGTCTCCTGACAAATCTGTATGCAGTTCAAAAAGCAATAATTAGAACTAGACATAGAACAAAATCAAAATCGGGAAAGGAGTACGTCAAGGCTGTATATTGTCACCCTGTTTATTTAACTTATATGCAGAGTACATCATTCAAAATGCAGGACTGGATGACTCAAAAGCTGGGATCCAGATGGCTGGGAGAAATATCAACAACCTCAGATATGCAGATTATATGACTCTAATGATATAAAGACGAAGAGGAATTAAAGAGCCTCTTGATGAATAGAAAGAAGGGAGTGAAAAGGCTGGCTTAAAACTCAACATTCAAAAAACTAAAATCATGACATCTGGTCCCATTACTTTGTGACAAATATATGGGAAAAAAGTGAAAGTAGTGACAGATTTCATTGTCTTGAGCTCTAAAATCACTTGCAGACAGTGACTGCAGCCATGAAATCAAAAGACACTTGCTCCTTGGAAGGAAAGCTGTGACATACCTAGAAAGTGTATTAAAAAGCAGAGACATCACTTTGCTGAAAAAGGTCCATATAGTCAAAGCTATGGTTGTTCCAGTAGTCTTGTACGGATATGAGAGCTGGACCATAAGAAGGCTGAGCACCGAAGAATTAATGCTTTTGAGTTGTGGTGCTGGAGAAGACTCTTGAGAGTCCCTTGGACTGCAAAGAGATCAAACCAGTCAATCCTAAAGGAAATCAACCCTGAATATTCATTAGAAAGACTGATGCTAAAGCTGAAGCTCCAATATGTTGTCTACCTGATGCCAAGAGCCAACTCATTGGAAAAAGCCCTCATGCTGGCAAACACTGAGGGCAGAGGAGAAGGGATTGACAGAGGATGAGATGGTTGGATGGCATCATCGACTCAATGGACATGAGTTTGAGCAAACTCCAGGAGATAGTAAATGACAGGGAAGCCTGGCATGCTGCAGTCTATGGGGTCGCAAAGACTTAAATGACTTAGTGACTAAACAACAACATCCTGCTGCTCAACAAGTTTTCTGATTGGGGCCTTGGCTCAGGAGAGGACTCCAGCTGTATACCACAGGTAGGAGGGGCTACGTATTGTTTTACAATTGAGCAAGGTAGCTGGTTAGGCTCCCTCATGAGACAAGGCTGCAGGCTATGCTTTATGATGGGGTGACATGCCTGGCTGGGCTTCCTGCCTGAGCACAGCTATTGGCTGACCTCTGTTGCCTGTAGACTAGGCTTCGTCACCTGGTGGTACCATAGGCTGGATTCTTAGACTGTCCATGGTCACTGATAAGGTTCCCTGGTTATGCAAGGCAGAGTCTATACAATTTGGCAAGACTGCTGTCTTGGTTCCCTGCCCAAGTATTACTTTAGGATGGGCGTTGAGGCTTTCTGGATTCTCTAGTTAGGCTTCCTGGTCGGGTGGGACTAGTGGCTATATTCAGCAGCACACAAAGCTTTGCATTTGGTTCCCTACACAGGTGGAGCTACAGAAAGAAATTAATAGCTGATTTGGCTTTCTAGTATCAGAACCAGGTAGATCTACCCACTTATCTCCCCAGCCAGATAGGGCCACTGGCTCAGCTCTACCAGTGGATAGAACTACTGGCTGAACTGCAGTAAACATGACTGAGGATGGGTTACAGGACTGCAACAGTTCTCTAGTTATGTTTGGGTGTATATAACATGATAGTCAAACAAACATGTATGTTTTCCACCTTACATTCAGCACCTAGGTCAGCTAAATTGGTAAAGGTCTTAGCCCACCATTGTCCATTTACCTATGTGAGATAAGCCTCTCAGTTTTGTTGTTGAGTATCACTGGTTAGGGGAATAGGTGCATCTTGATAAGTAAGGTTTATGTGTGAGCTGGGCTAGGGAAAAGTTAATATGTTGTGTGTACTAAAATTAGGTTGCTGGAAGCAACCTCAGAATGTGGTTAAATTTGCCATCTTATTTATTTCTGTGGCTAAACCTATATGAAGGTTGGGTTTTATGGATAACTATATTCCTCCTCTTTTATATTGGTATACTTTGGTGTTTTGGTTTCTTGCCAGTTACAGTGGCAAACAATATGTTTCCACAATTGTGAGATAAGCTTCACAGGTGCACTCAGAAGTTTTTTTTTTTTTTTTTAAGTTATTAATTTATTAATAAGACACCAAATTAGATCCTAAATTATGGGACATTACAACATGGGATCCTCATGGGTGGGCACATTATTTCAAAAATAGACACCAATTGTATTGTACACTTTAGCCTATTTCTGTCTCTGTTTATTACAACATTGCTGTATTTCAGTGCAGGACCAGCTGCTCCATTGCTTGTGTTCTAGGGGAAATCTCTCTAGGACAGGCATTTCTATAGCTTTAATAACCTCATAGTGGACCCTTGGGAGTAGTGGTGTAACCAAACCAACAAATTTCTTCCCATGCTAAATTTGCTACTAGGTTTCTTTCTCATAATCATTTCTATCTCCTCAAAGGTGGGTTGTGTATGTTTTTTAGGACCCCAGAAGAGTACCTTTGGGTCTTAATTTGCCTCAAGTATTTTCCAAATCCTTCTAACAGTGACCTTTGTAGGCCCAGCAGATTTTGTAACAGCCATAAACACATAGATGTCAATTTGATTGGGGATTCCCATGTAGAGAGAGGCTAGATCTTTATATGGGATCAAGTATGATTTTCATAAGAATTATCTTTTCAGTGATACCCAAGAGCTATGGCTATTTACTATGGGCAGGCAGCGTTGCATCTGTATTATATAAAATTTGCAGTTGGTCCTGTGAGGTTAGATTAGGGAAGAATTCCCAAGCTGATTATGCATGTGTGTGTGTTCAGTTGCTTCAGTTGTGTCCAATTCTGCAACTCTATGGACTGTAGCCCACCAGGCTCCTCTGTCCTTAGAATTCTCCAGGCAAGAATACTGGAATGAGTTGCCATGCCCTCCTCCAGGGGGTGTTCCTGACCCAGGAATTGAACCCATATCTCCTGTGCCTCCTGCACTGCAGGTAGATTCTTTACTGCTGAGCCACCAGGGAAACTCCAAGCTGGTAATACTCCCCAGTTTTTTAGATATGCCTTGACTTAGGCTATATAGTATACATTGCCTTCCATATAATATATTAATTAGTGGTCAAGGAAGAAGTTTTTGGTACAGTTCCCTTGGTCATATGGTTAGTACAGCTTCTCTCTGCTTCAATAAATAAGACTCATAATGGAGGGGGAAAGAGAATATTATAATTAATGTTACAGGAAAAAATGGGCCTATAGCCCCATAATGTAATGTAAGAATGTACATTATTGGCAGGTTTCTACATTCATCATCCTGCCACGGAATAATAAAAACTATAATTTTATCTCTGTAATCCCACAGAGTTTGTTGGTATTGACTCTGCATTACAGCATTTTTTATTTGATTACACCAATCTCGAGCATACTGATTGTGGTATTAGGTACATACTATTTCTAGGAATTCCTTAAATAAAACCCAATAGGTCATGACCTGCTGCTCTGTTAGATGGCCTTAATAATAGTTAGATTCATCTGATTTGAAGTAAAAGTTAGCACGTAGGGCTTACAAGTCATTTATGAGTCATAAGTGATATTTTAAAGTTGGCTTAGTCAGAATGTGTGTTATTGATGTAGTAGACTAGACTTGAGGAGGAGGATTAGCCTCAGTATTGATGTTTGTGATTGCGTTAGTGGGATTGACTGACCCAGATAGTAATAGCATGGTCTCTGTTGTCCTCAATCTGACCCATGTTGTGTGTTTCCAATGGTGTGTATGTGGCATGCTATTTCCAGACATACTTTGTCAACCATGGAATGTATGGTTCAGGGTTAGGTGATCAATGTGTAGTTGACACTGGTGATAGTAGGAGTGGCACAGCAACAGAGTAGGGATTAAAGTTAGATGTCACCTGCAGCCAGCACTAAGGAATATGATTGCACACTGGGTATCACCCAAATGGTATTATTCAGTCCAGGGGTGATTAGTTCTAACCTCTTAGATGTTGGAAGTAAGTTCTGGTTTGTTCCACAGTACTTTTAGTGGGCAGCATATGAAGTCATATCTCCAGACAATGGTAGGTGGTTTGCTTAGCTTGCATTGAGTCATGAGTGACCACAAGCTGAGGATGGTCCCAGAATCAATGGTTCAAGTTAGGTCCTTGTCACGACTGATGGGGAAGTAACTAGGCTCTGGATTTTTCTATGAGGGAGAAGAGAAGGGTGAAAGTACAGGGAAGATATTACTTTGCTGTAGATAGCAATATCAGGACTCCCAAGTCCAAGAAAAGTGGTAATTGGGTTGTATCTGTTGTGAGTGTATATATCAGCAAGGGTTGCAGCATCTCTGTTGGTGTTCCCTTCATTTGTCAAAGATGTCAACATAGTGTAGTTATGCCATAAGGGTGTGGGGGTGAGTTAATGTAAGCAAGACTATGTGCAGTAGTTTTGGCCACTTGGAGGACCACTGTCCTCTAAGATCTCTCAGGAGCCCTTGTTTTAAAAGCTCACTATTTCCTTCTATGATATCTGCTGTCATAGGACAATGGGGTAGGTGAAAAACCCAAGCAATATTATTTTGTAGTGCCCGCTGTTACATTCTCTTTATGATGAAGTGGGTGCCTTGAACTATGTAACTGTGGCACACCCAAAGACTGTAAAAGTTGTTTTGTTAACCCCTCACAACATTAGAATTTTATCTTTGCATAGGGAAGCCAATAGAAGACCTCTGTAGGTATCCATCATTATTAACACATATATAATGGCTCTGTCTGCTACATGGAGAGGCCCAGTGAAACTGGTTTGCTAGTTCTGATGTGGTCATTACTATAAATTTCTCCTCCCATGCCACAGGCCCAGAGTCTAGATTTCTGGCACATGGTACAATCCATAATAGCTTTGTGTAAATGTTTCTCTGCTGATTTGACTCCTCTATTAACAATCTATTTTTGCAACCCCATGATACCCAAATGCCTTGACTGACTTCTGGTATGCTTACAAATGGAAGTAGTAGGGTGGCTCCTCCCAAAGTTTTGGGAACTGTCCCTTCTTTAAGTGGTTACCTGAATTGCTGCTTTGATTAGTTAGTAAGCTTCAGCATTATACTGTGCCCCATCTGTGTCTTGTTTGATATGAGACAAGGTATGATGCATGAATATCTTCAGAGTGGTAGCCAATGTGGTGATTTTTAGAACTGTTTACCCCCAAATGTTTCAGCCTGTGTTTTCCAGCCTTGATCAAGTAGTTAGCACACAAGCCATCAACCAGGGATCAGTGAAAATATGAATCTTAGGAAAATGTCTGTCAAGGGCATGCTCTATTGCTAGAAGTATTGCATATTGCTTAGCCAATTGGATACTTTTGTCTATCCCTGTTTGAAAATCGGAGTGTTTAAAGAGGGTAAATTTTATGCATTGAACTTCCTGGCCACCTTATGCTCTATGCTCAATCCATCAGCAAAGAAATACTATTGCTTTTCTTGTTCCATGAGTGCTGATGACTCCTACTTAATTCCTTGGTTAGCAAAAGTCAGAGACATTTCTTGGGGTTTTGACAAGTTAACCTCAGTGGCAAGGTTTGTGACTGTTGTTTCTTCATGGAATTGTGACACTCCAGTAGAACTGGGTTTAGCCTAATCTTGCAGATACCACTTCTGTTTTAATTAGTAAACCTCTATTGCTGATCCAGTTTTTCAGGGAACTTTTTCCATTACTCAGGTCATAGTAGGAATGTTGGTCTACAGAGTGAAAGCCTCTGCTCTAGTAAGAGCTTCATTTTGATAAATGCCTAATACACCACTAGGAGTTTCCTCTCTTGTGGTGAATACTTATGGGCTGAGTTTGGGACTTTGCTTACCCTAAAGATCATGGTAGACATTTATCTGTCTGGTCAAGAGGATCCATGAAGCAAAATCACAAGTGTCAAGAAACTTCCAATTTTGAGGTCTACCCTACTAGTTTATCTAGTACCTGTTGTTGCTCAGATACACACTAAGAAGCAGATATTCCCAGGTGACATGATAGCTGGGGACCAGCAAATATTGGTGATAAGAAATGTATTAAAGTCAGAGTCCAAACATTCCTATCCAATATTCGACCTTCTTTACCAGTATGGGAGATTGAAGTGCTAGGAGCTTGTCTTTTACTAGGTTGGGAAATAGTTTACCCTTCTGAATTCCAAATGTAGTCCCAAAATGTCAACAGATTGGAAGAGGTCTTATGCCTTATGCAGGATATTTGCACATCCCCTATCTGTGACAAGTTTGCTCACAGTTGTGATGGCCTATAAAACAGAGTGTTGGTCAGGTTCAGTGAGGAGGATGTCATCAATATAATGTCAGAGCCAAATTTCTAGTGGGATGTGCAGCAGGGATCTAGGTCCTATCTGCAAAGCACATGTACTATTACAAGATTATTTACATATACCATAGGCAAACAAGAAAAGATACCTTCGACCCTGAAAGCTGAAGACGGATTGTTCAGTTCAGTTCAGTTCAGTCGATCAGTTGTGTCCGACTCTTTGTGACCCCATGAATCGCAGCACACCAGGCCTCCCTGTCCATCACCAACTCACAGAGCTCACCCACACTCTTGGCAATTGAGTCGGTGATGCCATCCAGCCATCTCATCCTCTGTCATCTCCTTCTCCTGCCTGCAATCCCTCCCAGAATCAGAGTCTTGTCCAATGAGTCAACTCTTCACATAAGGTTGCCAGAGTATTGGAGTTTCAGCTTCAGCATCAGTCCTTCCAAAGAACACCCAGGACGGATCTCCTTTAGAATGGACTGGTTGGATCTCCTTGCAGGCCAAGGGACTTTAAAGAGTCTTCTCCAACAATACAGATCAAAAGCAGCAATTCTTCAGTGCTCAGCTTTCTTCACAGTCCAACTTTCACATTCATACATGACCACTGGAAAAACCATAGTCTTGACTAGACAGACCTTTTTTGGCAAAGTAATGTCTCTGCTTTTGAATATACTATCTAGGATGGTCATAACTTTCCTTCCAAGGAGTAAGCATCTTTTAATTTCATGGCTGCAATAACCATCTGCAGTGATTTTGGAGCCCCCCAAAATAAAGTCTGACACTGTTTCTACTGTTTCCCCATCTATTTCCCATGAAGTGATGGGACCAGATGTCATGATGTTAGTTTTCTGATTGCTGAGCTTTAAGCCAACTTTTTCACTCTCCTCTTTCACTTTCATCAAGAGGCTTTTTAGTTCCTCTTCACTTTCTGCCATAAGGGTGGTATCATCTACATATCTGAGGTTATTGATATTTCTCCGGGCAATCTTGAATCCAGCTTGTGCTTCTTCCAGCCCAGCGTTTCTCACGATGTACTCTGGATATAAGTTAAATAAGCAGGGTGACAATATACAGCCTTGACGTACTCCTTTTCCTATTTGGAACCAGTCTGTTGTTCCATGTCCAGTTCTAACTGTTGCTTCCTGACATGCATACAGATTTCTCAAGAGACAGATCAGGTGGTCTGGTATTCCCATGTTTTTCAGAATTTTCCACAGTTTATTGTGATCCACACAGTCAAAGGCTTTGGCATAGTCAATAAAGCAGAAATAAATGCTTTCTGGAAGTCTCTTCCTTTTTCGATGATCCAGCAGATGTTGGCAATTTGATCTTTGGTTCCTCTGCCTTTTCTAAAACCAACCCGAACATCTGAGAGTTCACGCTTCACATATTGCTGAAGCCTGGCTTGGAGAATTTTGAGCATTACTTTACTAGCATGTGAAATGAGTGCAATTGTGTGGTAGTTTTAGCATTCTTTGGCATTGCCTTTCTTCGGGATTGGAATGAAAACACCTTTTCCAGTCCTGTGGCCACTGCTGAATTTTCCAAATTTGCTGGCATATTGAGTACAGCACTTTCACAGCATCATCTTCCAGGATTTGAAGTAGCTCAACTGGAATTCCATCACCTCCACTAGCTTTGCTCGTACTGATGCTTTCTAAGGCCCACTTGACTTCCCATTCCAGGATGTCTGGCTCTAGGTGAGTGATAACACCATCGTGATTATCTGGCTTATGAAGATCTTTTTTGTACAGTTTTTCTGTGTATTCCTGCAACCAATTCTTAATATCTTCTGCTTCTGTTAGGTCCATACCATTTCTGTCCTTTATTGAGCCCATCTTTGCATGAAATGTTCCATTGGTATCTCTAATTTTCTTGAAGAGATCTCTAGTCTTTCCCATTCTGTTGTTTTCCTCTATTTCTTTGAATTGATCACTGAGGAAGGCTTTTTTATCTCTTCTTGCTATTCTTTGGAACTCTGCATTCAGATGCTTTATCTTTCCTTTCCTCTGCTTTTTGCTTCTCTTCTTTTCACATCTATTTGTAAGGCCTCCTCAGACAGCCATTTTGCTTTTTTGCATTTGTTTTCCACGGGGATGGTCTTGATCCCTGTCTCCTGTACAATGTCACGAACCTCCATCCATAGTTCATCAGGCATTCCATCTATGAGATCAAGTTCCTTAAATCTATTTATCACTTCTACTGTGTAATCATAAGGAATTTGATTTAGGTCATACCTGAATGGTCTAGTGGTTTTCCCTATTTTCTTCAGTTTAAGTGTGAATTTGGCAATAAGGAGTTCATGATCTGAGCCACAGTTAGCTCCCGGTTTTGTTTTTGCTGAGTGTATAGAGCTTCTCCATCTTTGGCTGCAAAGAATATAAACAATCTGATTTTGGTGTTGACCATCTGGTGATGTCCATGTGTAAAGTCTCTCTTTTTTTGTTGGAAGAGGGTGTTTGCTATGACCAGTGTGTTCTTTTGGCAAAACTCTATTAGCCTTTGCCCTGCTTCATTCCGTATTCCAAGGCCAAATTTGCCTGTTACCCCAGGTGTTTCTTAACTTCCTACTTTTGCATTCCAGTCCCCTGTGATGAAAAGGATGTCTTTTTGGGGTGTTAGTTCTAAAAGGTCTTGTAGGTCTTCATAGAACCGTTCGCCTTCAGCTTCTTCAGCATTACTGGTTGGGGCATAGACTTGGATTACTGTGATATTGAATGGTTTGCCTTGGAAATGAACAGAGACCATTCTGTCATTTTTGAGATTGCAGCCAAGTACTTCATTTTGGACTCTTTTGTTGACCATGATGGCTACTCCATTTCTTCTAAGGGATTCCTGCCCACAGTAGTAGACATAATGGTCATCTGAGTTAAATTCACCCATTCCAGTCCATTTTAGTCACTGATTGCTAGAATGTTGACGTTCACTCTTGCCATCTCCTGTTTGACCACTTCCAATTTGCCTTGATTCATGGACCTAACATTACAGGTTCCTATGCAATATTGCTCTTTACAACGTTGCACCTTGCTTCTATCACCAGTCACATCTACAACTGGGTATTGTTTTTGCTTTGGCTCCATCCCTTCATTCTTTCTGGAGTTATTTCTCCACTGATCTCCAGTAACATATTGAGCACCTTCCAACCTGATGAGTTCCTCTTTCAGTATCCTATCATTTTGCCTTTTCATACTGTTTATGGGATTCTCATGGCAAGAATACTGAAATGGTTTGCCATTCCCTTCTCCAGTGGACCACATTTTGTCAGACCTCTCCACCATGACCTGCCCATCTTGGGTTAGACAAGGCTGCAGTCCATGTGATTAGATTGACTAGTTTTCTGCGATTATGGTTTGTGTGCCTGACCTCTGATGAATTGTTACTCTCCTGCAATATTTTTAATGAATAGAACATACTAGTCAAGTCTGTTACTTCAAACTGTTTATCTATATTTCTTTAAATGTTAAGGTGAAGATATCTGGTAGGGATGCTCTAAAAAAGGGAACAGCCTTGTTCAACTCTCTATAGTCTATAATTAGCCTCCACTTATTAGTAGTGGCTTTAGAGCACAGGTCGTACCAGGGAACTGAAAGGTGAGATATGAGGAATCAGTACCCTTTCTTTAAGTCAAGCCATAATCCTTCAGCGCCTTGTCTTAGCTGATACTGTCTCATATGTAAGGGATCATTAACTGGTTTTTACCATGCATTGCCCACCAATAGCATAAAAGCCTTTAGTTTGTTCCATGAAATACTTGCTAACTGAAGAGCTCCATTCCAGTAATGGATAGAGGGATAGTCTTGGCAGAAGGGATAGCAGTTACAAACAAACAAACTTTTTTTTTTTTTTTTTGCAGAACTGGGTCGATTTTAATAGATAAGTGGGTAATTATTACTTTAATCTTTCCTTCTCCCAAGCTGATCACCTCCTGTGTTGGGAGGAGAGTTGAGGGGTCCCTTTAAAAGATGAGTAATTTCTGGGGTAAGGGAGGTTTGAAAAACCATGTGCAACAGAGCCAGCCAGTGGTGGGTAGATTTTGAAATACAAAGCTATAGTTTCTTTTGTTTCTTTTTTTAATTTTTAATTTTATATTTGACTATACTTGATTTACAATGTTATGTTAGTTTCAAATGTACAGCAAAGTGATACAGTTATACACATATCTATTGTTTTTCAAATTACTTTCCTATTTAGGTTATTACAGAATATTGAGCAGAATTCCTTCTGCTATACCGTAGGTCTTGTTGGTTATCTATTCTAAATATAGGAGTGTGTATATGTCAATCCCAATCACCCAATCTATCCCTCCCACCCCCACCCTTCATTCCCGGTAACCAAAACTTCATTTTCTGTCTCTGCAAGTCTCTTTCTGTTTTATAAATAAGTTCATTTGTATCTTTCTCTTTTTTTTGATTCCACAAATAAGCGATATTATATGATATTTGTCTTTCTCTCTCTGACTTACTCCACTTAGTCAAATAATCTCCAGACCCACCCATGTTGCCAAAAACAGCACTATTTCATACTATTTAATGGCTGAGTCTCCATTGTACATATGTACCACCTCTACTTCATCCACTCATCTGTAGATGGACATTTAGGTTGCTTCCCTGTCTTGGCTATTGTAAACAGTGCTGCAACAAACATTTGGGTGCATGTATCATTTTGAACCATGGTTTTCTCTGGATATATGCCCAGGAGTGGGATTGCTGGATCACATGGTAGCTCTATTTTTAGTTTTTTAAAGAACTTTCATACTATCCTCTGTAGTGGCTCTACCAGTTTGTACAGTGTAGGAGGGTTACCTTTTCTCTACACCCTCTCCAGCATTTACTGTTTGAAGACTTTTTGATGATGGCTATTCTGACTGTTGTGAGGTGATAGCTCATTGTAGTTTTGATTTACATTTCTCAGTGGCTCAGTGGTAAAGAATCCACCTGCAATGCAAGAGACTTGCAGGAGATGGGGTTCAATCCTTATGGTCAGGAAGATCCCCTGGAGAAGGAAATGGCAACTTACTCCACTATTCTTGCCTGAGAAATCCCATAGACAGAATTGCCTGGCAGGCTACAATCCATTGGCTTACAAAAGTGTCCGACACAACTTCACAGCTAAACAACAACAATAATTAGCAATGCTGAACATCTTTTCTTGTGCCTCTTGGCTATATGTATGTCTTCTTTGACAAAATGTCTATTTAGGTGTTCTCTCCATTTTTTGATTGGTTCATTTGTTTTTTTCAAACCACCATCACCCTGATACCAAAACCAAACAAGGATACCAAAGGAAAAAAAAAAAGAAAATTACAGGTGAATATCACTGATGAACATGGATGTAACAGTCTTCAACAAAATACCAGAAAACTGAATTCAACAATATATTGAAAGGATCATACACCATGATCAAATGGGAGTTTTCCTAGGGATGCAAAGAATTTTCAATATTCACAGACTTAATCAGTGTCATGCACTATATAAACAAATTAAAGAATAAAAACCACATGATCATCTTCTGCAATATGTACAAAAGAAAACTTTTGACAAAATTCAACATGCATTTATGATGAAAACACACCAGGAAGTGGGCATAGAGACAACCTACTTCCGCATAGTAGTGTATGTATGTATGTGTGTGTGTCCGACTCTTTGTGAACTCCATGGACTCCATGGACTACTTCAGCATAATAAACCCATATATGACAAATCTAGAGCTAACATCACACTCAACTGTGAAAAACTGAATGCATTTTCTCTAAGATCAGGAACAAGACAAGATGTCCACTGTTATCACTTTTATTCAAGATAGTTTTTAAAGTCCTACTATGGGAATCAAGAAGAAAAAGAAATAAAAGGAATCCAAGTTAGAAAAGAAGTAAAGCTATCACTGTTTGTAGATGACATGATACATACATAGAAAATCCTAAGTTCAGTTCAATCACTCAGTCGTGTCCGACTCTGCAACATCATGGACTGCAGCATACTAGGCCTCCCTGTCCATCACCAACTCCAAGAGTTTCCTCAAACTCATGCCCATTGATTCGGTGATGCCATCCAACCATCTCATCCTCTGTCATCCCCTTGTCCTCCCACCTTCAATTTTTCCTAGCATCAGGATTTTTTTAAATGAGTCAGTTCTTCGAATCAGGTGGCCAAAGTATTGGAGTTTCAGCTTCAGCATCAGTCCTTCCAGTGAATATTCAGGACTGATTTCCTTTAGGATGGATCTCCTTGCTTTCCAAGGGACTGTCAACAGTCTTCTCCAACACCAAAGTTCAAAAGCATCAATTCTTCAGCACTCATCTTTCTTTATAGTCCAACTCTCACATCTATGCATGACTATTGGAAAAACCATAGCCTTGACTAGATGGACCTTTGTCAGCAAAGTAATGTCTCTGCTTTTTAATATGCTGTCTAGGTTGGTCATAACTTTTCTTCCAAGGAGCAGGCATCTTTTAATTTAATGACTGCATTCATCATCTGCAGTGATTTTGGAGCCCAAGAAAATAAAATCTGTCACTATTTCACATCTATTTTCCATGAAGTGATAGGACCAGATGCCATGATCTTAGTTTTCTGAATGTTGAGTCTTAAGCCAACCTTTTAACTCTCCTCTTTCACTTTGTTCAAGAGGCTCTTTAGTTCTTCACTTTCTGCCATAAGGGTGGTGTCATCTGCGTATCTGATGTTATTGATATCTCTCCTGGCAATCTTGATTCCAGTTTGTGCTTAATCTAGTCCAACATTTCTCATGATGTACTCTGCATATAAGTTAAATAAGCAGGGTGACAATATATAGCCTTGACGTACTCCTTTCCCAATTTGGAACAAGTCAGTTGTTCCATGTCCAATTCTTTTTTTTTTTTTTTTTACCACAGCACTAAGTTTTATTAGGGATTTCATTAAACTTAAATTTCTAGGATTGAAGGAGTCAGTTAGGGAACACAATGCTCATGAAGCCTCCTCAGATCTCATAGTGAACCACTGGCTCAGGTTCTTTGTTGGGATCGCCGCCTCGTTCCAGGTACAGATTATTGTAAGGATACTGCTTTGGCCCCACAGGCTGGTAGGCGGGGTAAGTCTCCCCTACCCAAAACATGAACAGCATGAAGGTGACGAAGCCGAAGAGGTGCTTACACATGAGGTTCCAGTTAACAGGAGTCGGGGACGTGTCCACACAGTTCCTGATATACATGTCCAGGTCCCAGTGCATCAGTTCACCCCAGTTCAACCGCAGGTCTGGGTGGTCCCAGTCATACCATGGATCCCTCTCCTGCTGTGAGCGGTCAGGCAGTTTCGGATAGTCACCATACCCCATGCCATCATCTGGGTACGGCTCGTAGTCTTCCACCCGCATATTATACTTCTTGGCGGCGGCAGCCCGTTCTTCTGGGGTCTTGGGATAGGGTCCCGGGAGCATGTCCTTGGTAATGTGGGAGGCTGTCCGTGCACCCAGCGGCACCACGTTTTGGGCTGCCTTTTGCAGCCATCGGACTCCCAGGACCCCCACCCTGGCCGCCGCCATCTTCACCTTCTTTCTCCATGTCCAATTCTAACTCTTTCTTCTTGACCTGCATACAGATTTCTCAGGAGGCAGGTCAGGTGGTCTGGTATTCCCATGTTTTTAATAATTTTCCATAGTTTGTTGTGATCCACATGTAAGGCTTTGGCATAGTCAATAAACCAGAAGTAGATGTTTTTCTGGAATTCTTTTGCTTTTTTGATGATCCGACGGATGTTGGCAATTTGATCTCTCATTCCTCTGCCTTTTCAAAATCCAGCTTGAACATCTGTAAGTTCTTGGTTTACGTATTGCTGAAGCCTGGCTTGGAGAATTTTGAGCGTTACTTTGCTAGTGTGTGAGATGAGGGCAATTGTGTGGTACTTTGAACATTCTTTGTCATTACCTTTCATTGTGATTAGAATGAAAACTGACCTTTTTCAGTGCAGTGGAAACTGCTGAGTTTTCCAAATTTCCTGGCATGTTGAGTACAGCACTTTCACAGCATCATTGTTTAGGATTCGAAATACGTCAGTGAAAATTCCATCAGCTCCATTAGCTTTGTTTGTAGTGATGCTTCCTAAGGCCCACTTGTCTTGAACATTCCAGGTGTCTGGTTCTAGGTGAGTGATCACACCATCATGGTTATCTGGGTCATGAAGATCTTTTCTGTATAGTTCTTCTGTGTATTCTTGCCACTTCTTCTTAATATCTTCTGCATCTGTTGGGTCCATGCATCTGTCCTTTATTGTGCCCATCCTTACATGAAAAGTTCCCTTGGTATCTCTGATTTTCTTGAATAGATCTCTAGTCTTTCCCATTCTATTGTTTTCCTCTATTTCTTTGCAGTGATCACTGAGGAAGGCTTTCTTATCTCTCCTTGCTATTCTTTGAAACTCTGCATTCAAATGGGTATATCTTCCCATTTCTCCTTTGCCTTTAGCTTCTCTTTCTTTTCTCAGCTATTTTTAAGACCTTGTCAGACAACCATTTTTCCTTTTTTCATTTCTTTTTCTTGGAGATCCTGCATCCATAGTTCTTCAGGCACTTTATCAGATCTAATCCTTTGAATCTATTTTTCACTTCCACTTGATAATCGTAAGGAATTTGATTTAGGTCATACCTGAATCGTCTAGTGGTTTTCCCTACTTTCTTCAATTGAAGTCTGAATTTGGCAATAAGGAGTTCATGATCTGAGCCATAGTCAGCTCCCGGTTTTGTTTTTGCTGACTGTATTAAAGCTTCTCCATCTTTGGCTGCAAAGAATACAATCAATTTGATTTTGGTATTGACCATCTGATGATGCCCATGTGTAGAGTCTTCTCTTGTGTTGTTGGAAGAGGGTGTTTCTATGACCAGTCTGTTCTCTTGGCAAAACTCTATTAGCCTTTTCCCTGCTTCATTCTGTACTCCAAGGCAAAATTAGCCTGTTACTGCATATATCTCTTGTATTCCTACTTTTGCATCCCAGTCCACTATAATGAAAAGGACATATTTTGGGGGTGTTGTTTTTAGAAGGTCTTGTAGGTCTTCATAGAACCATTCACCGTCAGCTTCTTCAGCATTACTGGTTGGGGCATAGACTTGGATTGCTGTGGTATTGAATGGTTTGCCTTGGAATGAATAGAAATCATTCTGTCGTTTTTGAGATTGCATCCAAGTTGCATGTCAGACTCTTACGTTGACTATGATGGCTACTCCATTTCTTCTAAGGGATTCTTGCCCACAGTAGTAGATATTAATGGTCATCTGCGTTATATTCACCCATTCCAGTTCATTTTATTTCAGTGATCCCTAAAATGTTGGTGTTCATTCTTGCCATCTCCTGTTTGACCCTTTCCAATTTGCCTTGATTCATGGACCTAAAATTCCAGGTTCCTATGCAATATTGCTCTTTACAGCATTGGACTTTACTTTGATCACTAGTCATATCCACATCTGAGTGTTGTTTTAGCTTTGGCCCCATCTCTTCATTCTTTCTGTAGTTATTTCTCCGTTGATCTCCAGTAGCATATTGGGCACCTACCGACCTGGGGAGTTCATCTTTCAGTGTCCTATCTTTTTGCCTTTTCATAATGTTCATGGGGTTCTCAAGGCAAGAGTAGTGAAGTGGTTTGTCATTCCTTTTTCCAGTGAATAACATTTTGTCACAACTCTCCACCATGACTCATCCATCTTGGGTGGCCCACATGGCATGGCTCATAGTTTCATTGATTTAGACAAAGCTGTGGTCCATGTGATCAGATTGGTTAGTGTTCTGTGACTGTGGTTTTCAGTCTTTAGAGTTTTTTAGAAAATCCTAAAAATGCTACCAAAAGACTACTAGAGCTCATTAATGAATTTGATAAAGATGTATATTACAAAATTAATATACAGAAATCTGTTGCATTTCTGTAAACTAAAAATAGAAGAACAGAAAGAGAAATTAAGGAAACAATCCCATTTACCATCACATCATAAAGAAAAAACAATACCTAGGGAAAAAAAAAAAAACCTTTACTCCAAAACCTAAGATGCCCATGAAAAAAATAGACTTCCCTGATGGTTCAGAAGATAAAGAATCTGTCTTCAATGCAGGAGACCCAGGTTCGATTCCTGGGTTGGGAAAATCCAGTGGAGAAAGAAATGCAAGCCACTTCACCATTCTTGCCTGGAGAATTCCATGGACAGAGGAGCCTGGCAGGCTACAATCCATGGGATCACAAAGAAAGAAAAAGAAAGTGACACAACCGGATGGAAAGATATACCATGTTCTTAGACTCAAAGAATCAATACTGTCAAAATGACTATACTGCCCAAGGCAATCTACAGATTTCGTGCAATTCCCATCAAATTACCAATGGCACTTTTCATAGGACTAGAAGAATAAACTTTAAAATTTGTATGGAGACACAAAAGACCCCAAATAGCAAAAAAAAAAAAAAAAAAAAAACTTGAGAAATAAAACAGAACTGGAGGAATCAGCCTCCCTGACTTCAGACTATACCCCAAAGCTACAGTAATCCAAACGATATGGTACTGGCAAAAAAAAACAGAAATATAAGTCAATGAAACAGGATAGAAAGTACAGATATAAACTCACCTACCTATGGTCAGTTGCAGCTGCTGCTAAGTCGCTTCAGTCGTGTCTGTCTCTGTGCGACCCCATAGATGGCAGCCTACCAGGCTCCCCCATCCCTGGGATTCTCCAGGCAAGAACACTGGAGTGGGTTGCCATTTCCTTCTCCAATGCGTGAAAGTGAAGTCATTCAGTCGTGTCCGACCCTCAGCGACCCCATGGATTGCAGCCTTCCAGGCTCCTCCGTCCATGGGATTTTCCAGGCAAGAGTACTGGAGTGGGGTGCCATTGCAGTCAGTTAATCTTTGACAAAAAGAGGCAAGAATATACAATGGAGAAAAGACCATCTCTTCAATAAGTGTTGCTGGGAAAACTGGACAGCTATATATAAAAGAGTGAAATTAGAACATTGTCTAATACCATACACAAAGTTAAACTCTAAATGGATTAAAGACCTAAATGTAATACTGTATACTATAAAACATAAACAGAACCATCTCTGTCATAAATTTGAAGCAATACCTTTTCCATCAGTCTCCTAGAGTAGTGAAAATAAACACAAAAATAAACAAATTGGATCTAATTAAGCTCAAAAGCTTTTGCCTAGCAAAGGAAACAATAAATAATATGAAAAGACAACACACAGGATGAGAGATAATATTTGCAAATGATGCAACCAATGAGGGATTAATCTGCAAAATTTACAAACAGCTCATACAGCTCAATACCAAAAAAAAAAAACTATAGTTAAGGTGGCAAAAGGGTGATTTTCCACTAGAAGGGGCCAGCTTCTACAACCACCCCTTATGTGACTGCCAGATCACTATATGGAGGTTGGTGCCTGCTACTGGAGGAAATCAGAGGTAGCTTTGCAAGGGTAGCGCTTTTGAAGGTGATGCCTGTTGTGGATTGTAATCTAACCCTAGTAAATATTGTAATTGCTCCACCAATTTACCAGACAGCATCCAATTTGGATTTCTCTTGTTTCTTAGGATCCAATATAACCTCTCTTGTTCATTTCATACTTCACATTTAAGCAAGGACCTGGTTATAATTGGTTTGTATAGTGTAGAGGAAAGAGACATCCCTATTGATAGCAATTAGGGTATTATTTGTATAATTAACAAGTGATGCTTGACTCTGAGTTTCTCTTTCATGTGTTTCTATTAAATGTAGTGCAGCTGTGACTTCTTCAATTGTTTTACCTTTAGCTGTTATGACTCATAAAGAGAACTTACACTTAACAGAGAAGAGGGTATGGCAACCTACTCCAGTATTCTTGCCTGGAGAATCCCATGGACAGAGGAGGCTGGCGGGCTAAAGTCCATAGGGTCACAAAGAGTCAGACACGACTGAAGCGACTGAGCATGCATATGTGCATACTTAACAGAAGACCTCCTGACAAAGAACTAGATAGACTCAAGACATAATTAAGTCACCTCTTGACTTGTAGAGTCATCATACTACCTGCCATGCTGCATCCATCTATTGCCTAATAAGTCCACTCCAACATCCCAGCTGACAGAGGAAATATTTGGCCTCAGCTAATATTTTCTATTAACAGTTTGCCTAGGCCTTTATGAGTCCTAATATAGAATGGTCAACCCTATAAGCCATAAAAATTCACATCAAAAGGAATATGTGGACCGGAGTCCAAAGCTTTCTCTATTGGTCAGTCCCACCTTTCACACTAATTGTATAGGATCCTTTATTAGGGACACCACTTTTCTATTCTGAGCAACCAACTGCTTAAATTTAGCACCCATAAGGTGAATTTTATTCACCAGATCTATTCTATATGGCCAGGCAGCCTCTTTTTTACTTCACTCTAGGGTTAGTTCTTCAAGGAGAGACTAGGCCTCAGGGGCACTGAATACAACAGTCCTTTTACCCTACCATTACCCCTCCCGTAGTTTGACCTCAGACCAAACAATGGGCTTGGGAGAGGGAGGACACAGCCCCACCCATCAACAGAAAATTTGATTAAAGATTTAATGAGCATAGTCCTGCCCATCAGAAAAAGACTCATTCATTTCAGTTCAGTCGCTCAGTCGTGTCCAACTTTTGCAACCCCATGAACCACAGCATGCCAGGCCTCTCTGTCCATCACCAACTGCCAGAGTCTACCCAAACCCATGTCCATCGAGTCGGTGATACCATCCAACCATCTCATCCTCTGTCGTCCCCTTCTCCTCCTGCCCTTAATCTTTCCCAGCATCAGGGTCTTTTCAAATGAGTCAGCTCTTCGCATCAGGTGGCCGAAGTATTGGAGTTTCAGCTTCAACATCAGTCCTTCCAGTGAAAACCCAGGACCGATCTCCTTTACAATGAACTGGTTGGATCTCCTTGCAGTCCAAGGGACTCTCAAGAGTCTTCTCCAATGCCATAGTTCAAAAGCATCAATTCTTCGGTGCTCAGCTTTCTTTATGGTCCAACTCTTACGTCCATACAAGACTACTGGAAAAACCACAGCCTTGACTAGATGGACCTTTGTAGGCAAAGTAATGTCTCTGCGTTTTAATATGCTGTCTAGGTTAGTCATAACTTTCCTTCCAAGGAGTAAGCATCTTTTAATTTCATGGATGCAATCACCATCTGCAGTGATTCTGGAGCCCAAAAAAATAAAGTCAGGCACTGTTTCCCCATCTATTTGCCATGAAGTGATGAGACTGGATGCCATGATCGTTTTCTGAATGCTGAGCTTTAAGCCAACTTTTTCACTCTCCTCTTTCACTTTCATCAAGAGGCTCTTTAGTTCTTCTTTGCTTTCTGCCATAAGGGTGGTATCATCTCCATATCTGAGGTTATTGATATTTCTCCTGGCAATCTTGATTCCAGCTTGTGCTTCCTCCAGCCCAGCATTTCTCATGATGTACCCTGCATATAAGTTAAATAGAAGGGTGACAATATACAGCCTTGATGTACTCCTTTTCCTATTTGGAACCAGTCGTTGTTCCATGTCCAGTTCTAACTGTTGCTTCCTGACCTGCATACAGGTTTCTCAAGAGGCAGGTCAGGTGGTCTGGTATTCCCATCTCCTTTAGAATTTTCCACAATTTATTGCGATCCACACAGTCAAAGCCTTTGGCATAGTCAATAAAACAGAAATAGATGTTTTTCTGAAATTCTCTTGCTTTTTTGATGATCCAGCAGATGTTGGCAATTTGGTCTCTGGTTCCTCTGCCTTTTCTAAATCCAGCTTCCCTACAATCAGTGTCTCCCATCAGGAAGCTTCAACAAGCCTCTTACCCTTATCCATCAAAGGGCAGACACAATGAAAACCACAGTCATAGAAAACTGACCAAACTGATCACGTGGATCACAGCCTTCTCTAACTTAATGAAACTATGAGCCATTCCGTGTAGGGCCACCAAAGATGGACGGGTCATGGTGGAGAGTTCTGACAAAACGTGCTCCACTGGAGAAGGGAATGACAAACCACTTCAGTATTCCTGGATTGCAAACCCCATGAACAGTATGAAAAGGAAAAAGATAGGACACTGATATAAGAACTGCCCCCGTCTGTAGGTGCTCAATATGGTACTGGAGAAGAGTGGACAAATGACTCCAGAAAGAATGAAGAGATGGCGCCAAAGGGAAAACAATACCCAGTTGTCAGTGTGACTGATGATGGAAGTAAAGTCCGATGCCGTAAAGAACAATATTGCATAGGAATCTGGAATGTTAGGTCCATTAATCAAGGCAAATTGGAAGTGGTCATTAACAATTTAGGAATCAGTGAACTAAAATGGATTGGAGTGGGTGAATTTAATTCAGATGACCATTATATCTACTATAGTGGGCAAGAATCCCTTAGAAGAAATGGAGTAGCCCTCATAGTCAACAAAAGAGTCTGACATGCAGTATTTTGGATGCAGTCTCAAAAACGACAGAATGATCTCTGTTCTTTCCAAGGCAAATCATTCAATATCATAGAAATTCGAGTCTATTTCCCAGCCAGTAATGCCAAATAATCTGAAGTTGAATAAATCTATGATGACCTATGAGGTCTTCTAGAACTAACACCAAAAAAAAAAAAAGTCTTTTTCATCATAGTGGACTGGAATGCAAAAGTAGGAAGTCAAGAGATACCTGGAGTAGCAGGCAGGTGTGGCCTTAGAGTAAAAACTGAAGCAGGGCAAAGGCTAACAGAATTTTGTGAAGAGAACACACTGGTCATAGCAAACACCCTCTTCCAACAACACAAGAGACGACTCCACACATGGACATAACCAGATAGTCAATACCTAAATCAGATTGATTATATTCTTTTTAGCTGAAGATGGAGAAGCTCTATAGCGTCAGCCAAAACAAGGCTGGGAGCTGACTGTGGCTCAGATCATGAAATCCTTACTGCCAAATTCAGACTTAAAGAAAGTAGGCAAA
Source organism: Bos javanicus (assembly GCF_032452875.1). Lineage (NCBI taxonomy): Eukaryota > Metazoa > Chordata > Mammalia > Artiodactyla > Bovidae > Bos > Bos javanicus. The sequence continues at coordinate 98,377,286 of NC_083897.1, forward strand.
ACCACTAGACCATTCAGGTATGACCTAAATCAAATCCGTTACAATTATGCAGTGAAAGTAACAGATTCAAGGGATAAGATCTAATAAACAGAGTACCAGAAAAACTATGGATGAAGGTTCGTGACAATGTACAGGAGGCAGTGATGAAGACTATCCCCAAGAAAAAGAAGTGCAAAAAGGAAAAATGGTTGTCTGTTGAGGCCTTACAAATATCTGAGAAAAGAAGAGACACAAAAGGCAAAGGAGAAAAGGAAAGATATACCCACTTGAATGCAGAGTTTCAAAGAATAGCAAGGAGAGATAAGAAAACCTTCCTCAGTGATTACTGCAAAGTAATACAGGAAAACAATAGAATGGGGAAGACTAGAGATCTCTTCAAAAAAATTAGAGATTCCAAGGGACCATTTCATGCAAACATAGGCACAATAAAGGACAGAAATGATATGGACCTAACAGAAGCAGAAGATATTAAGAAGAGGTGGCAAGAATACACGGAAGTGTACAAAAAAGATCTTCGTGACCCAGATAACCACAATGGTGTGATCACTCACCTAGAGCTATACATACTGAAATGTTCAAATCAAGTGGGCCTTAGGAAGCATCGGGAGAAGGCAATGGTACCCCACTCCAGTACTCTTGCCTGGAAAATCCCATGGATGGAGGAGCCTGGTAGGCTGCAATCCATGGGGTCGCTAAGAGTTGGACACGACTGAGCGACTTCACTTTCACTTTCATGTATTGGAGGAGGAAATGGCAACCCACTCCAGTGTTCTTGCCTGGAGAATCCCAGGGACGGTGGGGCCTGGCAGGCTGCCGTCTATGGGGTCGCACAGAGTTGGACACGACTGAAGCGAGTTAGCAGTAGCAGTAGGAAGCATCACTACGAGAAAAGCTAGTGGAGATGATGGAATTCCAGGAGAGCTATTTCAAACCTTAAAATATGCTGCTGTTAAAGTGCTGCACTCAATATGCCAGCAAATTTGAAAAACTCAGCAGTGGCCACAGGATTGGAAATGGTCAGTTTGCATCCAATACCAAAGATAGGTAATGCCAGAGAATGTTCAAACTACCACACAATTGCACTCATCTCACACGCTAGCAAAGTAATGCCCCAAATTCTCCAAGCCAGGCTTCAACAGTACATGGACTGAGAACTTCCAGATGTTCAAGCTGGATTTAGAAAAGGCAGAGGAACCAGAGATCATATTGCCAACATCAGGTTTGATCATAGAAAAAGCAAGAGAGTTCCAGAAAGACATCTACTTCTGCTTTATTGACTATGCCAAAGCATTGAATATGTGGATCACAACAAACTATGGAAAATTATTAAAGACATGGGAATATCAGACCACCTGACCTGACTCCTGAGAAATCTGTATGCAGGTCAAGAAGCAACAGTTAGAACTGGAGATGGAACAACAGACTTGTTCCAAATCAGGAAAGGCATACATCAAGTCTGTATGTTCTCACCCTGCTTATTTAACTTATATGAAGAGTACATCATGCGAAATGCCAGGCTGGATGAAGCACAAGCTGGAATCAAGATTGCTGGGAGAAATATCAATAACCTCAGATATGCAGATTATACCATTCTTATAGCAGAAAATTGAAAAGGAGCTAAAGAGGCCCTTGATGACAGTGAAAGGTGAGAGTGAAAAAGTTGGCTTAAAATTCAGCATTCAAAAAACAAAGATCATGGCATCTGGCCCTATCACTTCCATGGCAAATAGATGGGGAAACAATGGAAAGAGTGACAGACATTATTTTCTTGGGCTCCGAAATCACTGCAGATGGTGACTGCAGCCATGAAATTACAAGAAGCTGCTCTTTGGAAGAAAAGTTATGACAAACGTAGACAGCATATTAAAAAGCAGAGATATTACTTTGCCAACAAATGTCCATCAGTCAATGCTATGTTTTTTTAGTACTCTTCTATGGATGTGAGAGTTGGACCATAAAGAAAGCTGAGCACCAAAGAATTGATCCTTTTGAACTGCGGTGTTGGAGAAGACTCTTGAGAGTTGCTTGGACTTCAAGGAGATCCAATCAGTCCATCCTAAAGGAAATCAGTCCTGAATATTCATTGGAAGGACTGATGCTGAAGCTGAAGCTCCAACACTCTGGCTTCCTGATGCGAAGAATGGACTCATTGGATAAGACCCTGATGCTGGGAAAGATTGAACACAGGAGGAGAAGGGAACAACAGAGGATGAGATGGTTGGATGGCATCACCAACTCGATGGACATGAGTTTGAGCAAGCTTTGGGAGTTGGTGATGGACAGGGAAGCCTGGCTTTCTGTAGTCCATGGTGTCACAAAGTGTCATGCTACTGAGAGACTCAACTGACCTGAGGCCTCAGGGGAAAAGAGATGACATATCTCTTTATCCAACTGAGATCCGGCCCCTCCTTTTTGCCCCTCCCCTTTTGCTGTTTCAATATCTCTTACTTTTGCAATCGGTTACCAGGAAAACAGGGTAAGTTATCCTCATCACTATCATGATGGTACTGTGTTGCCTTTCCCTCTAGTGGAAACTTCATAGGGTCCTACCTTCCATTTCATCTCCCCCAGAAGTTTAATCTTCAACCTCATCTTTAGGCAGTGTTCTGGTGAGAAGCTCCCTCTGGCAGAACTCAACACATAGCTAGTTGAGCTCAGAAGCACCTGTTCAGTTACTGTACAGAAATTCATCTTCTTTATGGCTTGCAGATACTGAGTGTACTTTTTCAGGGTATGCAAAGCAAGTAGGCATTAAATAACTAAAAACTGCTTATTTGGGCTATGTTGAAAATGACTGGATGGGTAAAATTTTGAGTTTGGCACTGATGGGCTTTGCAGCTAACAGGTCCCAGCCTTCTATTAAGAAGTAAACTATATAGAGCCATATGCAGAGGCCTTTTTTGGCTCATTTATATAACAGCAATCTATAATAGTATAATCACTGTGGAAATCAGTTTTTAAATTTCCTAAAAAGCTAAACATGCAACTACCATTTGATCTAACATTTGCACTAATTGCACTTCTGGACATATATCCCAAACAAATAAAAAATTTTGTTCACAAGAAACCTATACACTAGTGTTCATGGCAGTGTTATACAAAATAGCCAAAAACTTAAAACAACCCAAGTTTCCTTCAATAATTAAATTGTTCATATGTAAACAAACTGGTACATCAATGCCAGTGATTATTACTCAGCAGTAAAGAATGAACTATTGATACATGCAACACCTTGCAGAGAATTGGGATTAAATTTTAAAGCTAATCTCAAAATATTACATACTTTATGTATCCATTTATATAAATTTCTTGAAAGGCAAAATTAATAGTAAATGGTTAGGATAATGATTACCAAGGGTTAAGGACAAGGTTGAGGGATAGAAGGTACAGAGCTGTGTGTGGCTATAAAAGTACAGTAGCAATATTCCTTATAAAGGAATTGTTATCTTGAATATATCATATTAGCCTAGTTGTGATATTATACTACAGTTATCCATTGAGGAAACTGGATACAGCTTTTTGGGGATTACTCTTTACTATTCCTTTTTAAAATTGGTAAAATACACATAGCACAAAATTTACCATCTTAACCATTTTTAGGGGTTTCCAAGGTAGCACTAGTAAAGAACCCAGTTGCCAGTGCAGGCGATGTACTAGATGCAAGTTTGATCCCTAGGTCAGGAAGATCCCCTGGAGAAGAAAATGGCAACTCACTCCAGTATTCATGCCTGGAGAATCCCATGGACAGAGGAGCCTGGTGGTCTACAGACCATGGGGTCACACAGAGTCGGACACAACTAAAGTGACTTAGCACAATGATCATTTTTAAGTGTACACTTTAGTAATGTTAAGTATATCTGAATTGTTCAATCAGTCTCCAGAAATTTTTCATGTTATGAAACTGAATCTGTACCCATTAAGTTTTCTATTTCGCTCTCACTCCATCCCCTAACAACTACCATTCTACTTTCTGTCTCTATGAATCTGAACACTCTACATACCTCATATGAGTGGAACCATATATTATATGTTCTTTCATGCCCGGTTTATTTCACTTAGTATGATGTCCTCAAGGTTCATCCACGTGAAACTTCTGTCAGAATTTTCATTCTCTTTTAAGGCTGAGTAATATTTCATTGATTGCATATCACATTGTGTTTATTCATTCACCTGTATATAAACAACTGTATAACTTCTACCTTTTGGTTTTTGAAATTAATGCTTCTGTGAACACTGGCTTATTTTTGAGGCCCTCTTTTCAAATTCTTTTGGATATATACTGAAAAGTAGAATTAATTTCATTGATTGCATATCACATTGTGTTTATTCATTCACCTGTATATAAACAACTGTATAACTTCTACCTTTTGGTTCTTGAAATTAATGCTTCTATGAACATTGGCTTATTTTCGAGGCCCTCTTTTCAAATTCTTTTGGATATATACTGAAAAGTAGAATTAATGGATCATATGGTAAATCTATTTTTAATTTTTTTGAGGAATAACCATTGTGTTTTCCATAGAAGCTGTACCATGACACAAACAGTTCCAATTTCTCCACATTTTTGCCAATAGTTTGTTTGTTTGCTTGTTTTGAAATACTAGCCATTCTAATGGGTATGAATGATATGTCATGGTTTTAGTTTCCATTTACTTAGTGGGTTGCTGTGGTTCAGTCACTAAGTCATGTCCAACTCTTTGCGACTTCATGGACTGCACCATGCCAGGCATCCCTGTCTTTCACTATTTCCTGAACTTTCCTCAAACTCAAGTCCATTGAGTCGGTGATGCCATCCAACCATCTTATCCAGTTGCCCCCTTCTCCTCCTGCCCTCAGTCTTTCCCAGCATCAAGGTCTTTTCCAATGAGTCAGCTCTTTGCATCAGGTGGCCAAATTATTGGAGTTTCAACTTCAGCATCAGTCCTTCCACTGAATATTCAGGGTTGATTTCCTTTAGGATTGACTGGTTTGATCTCCTTGCAGTCCAAGGGACTCCAACACCACAGTTCAAAAGCATCAATTTTTTGGCACTCAGCCTTCTCTATGGTCCAACTCTCACAAACATACATGACTACTGGAAAAACCATAGCTTTGACTGTAGGGACCTTTGTCAGCAGTGATGTCTCTGCTTTTTAATACACTGTCTAGGTTTGTCATAGCTTTCCTTCCAAGGAGCAAATGTCTTTTAATTTCGTGGCTGCAGTCACCATCTGCAATGATTTTGGAGCCCAAGATAATATATGGCCTTGACGTATTCCTTTCCCAATTTTGAACCAATCTGTTGTTCCATGTCCAGTTCTAACTGTTGCTTCTTGACCTGCATACAGATTTCTCAGGAGACAGGTAAGGTGACCTGGTATTCCTATCTCTTTAAGAATTTTCCAGAGTTTGTTGTGATCCATGCAGTCAAAGGCTTTCACTTAGTCAATGAAGCAGAAGTAGATGTTTTTCTGGAATTCCCTCGCTTTTGCTTTGATCCGGTGGATGTTGGCAATTTGATTTCTGATTCCTTTGCCTTCTCTAAATCCAGCTTGTACATCTGAAAGTTCTTTGTTCACATACTGCTGAAGCCTATCTTTAAGGATTTTGAATATTACCCTGATAGCATGTGATACCCTAATGATTAGTGATGATATCTTTGTATGCTTATTGTCCATATGTATCTCTTATTTGTAAAAATTGTCTATTCAGGTCCTTTTTTAAATTATAGTTAGTTTACAGTGTTGTATTGGTTTCAGGTATACAGCATAGTGGTTCAGTTATGCATATGCATATATTTTTTTTATTTTTCAGATTCTTCCCTCATATAGATTATTAAAGAATATTGAGTACAGTTTCCTGTGCTGTGCAGTAGGTTGTTGTTGGTTACCTATTTTATATATAGTTGTTTATGTATGTTAATCCCAGGATCGTAATTTATCCCTCCCCTTACATGTTTCCCCTTAGGTAACCTTGATTTGTTTTTGAAATCTGAGATCTGTGAGTTAATTTTAGTTGCCCAGTTGTGTCCAACTCTTTGCAACCCCATGGACTGTAGCCCAATGCCAGGCTCTTCTGTATGTGGAATTTTCCAGGCAAGAACACTAGAGTGGGTTGCCATTTCCTTCTCCAGGGGTTCTTCCCAACCCAGGGATTTAACCTGGGGTTCCTGCATTGAAGGCAGTTTCTTTACCTTCTGAGCCACCTGGGAAGCTCTTGCATGATTTCATATGATATTTGTATTTGCCTGACTTCACTTAATATGATAATCTCTAGGTCTATGCCATGTTGCTGCAAGTGGCATCATTTTGTTCTTTCTATGGCTGAGTAATATTCCATTGTATATATGTAGCATGTCTTTATCCATTCCTCTGTCAATGGATATTTAGGTTGCTTCCATGTCTTCACTTTTGTAAATAGCACTGCAATGAACATTGCTGTGCATGTATCTTTTCAAATTGTGTTTTTCTCTGGAGATATATATAGATATAGATATAGATATATATAGATAGATAGATAGAGAGAGAGAGAGAGAGAGTAGGATTTCTGGATCATATGGTACATCTGTATTTAATTTTTTTCATGAACCTCCATACTGGTCTCCATACTGGTTATTCCAACTTATCAGTACATTCCATCAACACTGTAGGAGGGCACCCTTTCTTCCCACTCTCTCTAGCATTAGTTGTTTATAGACTTTTTAATAATGGCCATTCTGACCAGTGTGAGGGGATACTTCATTGTAGTTTTGATTGGCATTTCTCTGATAATTAGTGACGTTGAGCATTTTTTCACATACTTTTTGGCTATGTATATGTCTTATTTGAAAAAAATGTCTATTTAGATCTTCTGTCCATTTTTTAACTGGGTTGTTTGTTTTTGTGACATAGAACTGCATGAGCTCTTTGTATATTTTGGAGATTAATCCCTTGTCACTCACAAAGATTTACTCCCATTCTGTATGTTGCCTTTTCATTTTGTTTATGGTTTCCTTTGCTGTACAAAAGCTTTTAATTTTAATTAGTCCCATTTTAAAACTTTTTGTTTTCATCTTCATTACTCTAGGAGGTAAATAAAAAAATATTGCTTTGATATTCTGGTTCCTGCCCAGAGGTGTGGAGAGCTGGGTCTTGTCTCTCTGATTTGCAGGGCTGTGCTCAGGAAGGCTTTAAGCTACTTCTCTGCTGATGGGTGAGCCTGTGTTCTTGCCCTGTTGGTTGTTTGGCCTGAAGCATTCTAGCACTGGAGCCTACAGGCTGTTTGGTGAAGCTAATGTTCAGGAGTGCTCATACCAATGAGTGCTCCCCGGAACTGCTGCTGCCAGTGTCTTTGTCCCTAGAGTGAGCCACAGCCACCCCTGCCTCCACAGGAGATCCTCTAGTATTAGCAGGTAGGTCTGGCCCAGTCACTTATATGGTCACTACTTATTTTCTCCTGTGTCCTGGTACACACAAGAACATTTGTGCACCCTCCAAGAGTGGAGTTTGTTTCCCCCAGTCCTGTGGAATTCCTTGATCAAATCCCAGTGTCCCTCAGAATCAGATCTTCTGGGGGATTCTCCCAGTGCCAGACCATCATACTGGGAAGTCTGATGTTGGGCTCAGAAATTTCACTCCTGTGAGAGATCTTCTGTGCTATAATTGTTTGGCAGTTTGTGGGTTGCTCACCCAGCAGGAATGAGATTTGATTTTATTGTGATTGCACCCCTCCTACCATCTCCGTGTGACTTCTTTGTCTTCAGATGTAGGGTATCTTTTTTCATAGGTTGCAATATTTGTTTATTTGTTTGTTGTTGTTGCTGCTGGTTGTTTATAGTTGTGATTTTGGTGTTCTCATAAAAAGGTGTGAGCTCATCTCCTTCTATTCCACCATCTTCTCATCTCCTTCTATTCCACCATCTTGAGCTAACCTCATGTCAGAGTGTTCTCCCTATGTTTTTCTCTTATTTTATAATGTCTGGCCTTAAATTTAGGTCTTTGATCCACTTTGAGTTTAATTTTTGTGTATGGTGTTAGAGAAAGTTCTCATTCCATTCTTTTAAATGTAGCTGTCCAGTTTTCACAGCACCACTTATTGAAGAGGCTGTCTTTTCTCCATTGTATATTCTTGCTTCATTATCAAAGTTATGTGGACCATAGGTGTGTGGATTTATCTCTGGGTTTTCTATCCTGTTCCACTGATCAATATTTCTGTTTTTGTGCCAATATGATCCATACTGTCTTGATTACTGTAGCTTCATAGTATAGTCTGAAGTCAGGGAGCCTGATTCCTCCAGCTGTGTTTATTTCAGGATTTCTTTGGCTATTTGGAGTCTTCTATGTTTACATACAAATTTTAAAAATTTGTTGTAGCTCTCTGAAAAATGCCATTGGTAATTTGAAGGGATTGTTTTGAATCTGTAGATTGCCTTGGGTAGTATAGTCATTTTCACAATTTTAATTCCTCCAATCCCAAGAACATGGCATATCTATCCATCTGTCTATGTCATCTTCAATTTCTTTCATCATTGTCTTATAGTTTTCAGAGTACTTTTCCCTCCTTAAGTAGGTTTCCTCCCAGGTATTTCATTCTTTTTGATGTGATGATAAATGTGATTGTTTCCTTAATTTCTCTTTCTGATCTTTCATTGTTAGTGTATATGAATGGAAGAGACTTCTATGTATTAATTTTGTATCCTACAACTTTACCAGATTCATGTTTGCCTTTACCACTGAGCCTTCCCATTTATAATTTTATTGTCTTAGTTGTGGACTTTTCATTTCTTCCTAGAGAAGTTCCTTTATTATCTGTTGTAAAGCTTTTTTGGTGATGCTGAATTCTCTTAGCTTTGGTTGTCTGCAAAGGTTTTGATTTCTCTGTCAAATCTGAATAAGAGCCTTGCCGGGTAGAATATTCTTGTTTGGAAGTTTTTCCCTTTCATCACTTTACATATATCATACCACAAGCTTCTGGCCTGCAGTTTCTACTTAAAAATCAGCTGTATATATGTATGTTGTCTGTTGCTTTTCCCTTGTTGCTTTCAATATTTTCTTTTTGTTTTTAATTTGTCAGTTTGATTAATATGTGTCTCAGCATGTTCCTCCTTGTGTTTATCCCATATGGTACTCTGTACTTCCTGGACTTGAGTGAGTGTTTCTTTTCTCATGGTAGAGAAGTTTTTGGCTATTATCTATTCAAATATTTTCTAAGACTCTTTTTCTCTTTCTTCTCCTCCTAGGACTCCTATAATGTAAATATTGGTGCTTTTAACATTGTCCCAAAGGTCTCTGAGACTGTTCTCATTTGTTTTCATTCTTTTTTCTTTATTCTGTTTCATGGCAGTGATTTCCACCACAATGTTTTCTAGCTCATTCATTAGCTCTTCTACCTCATTTATTATGCCATTGATTCCTTCTAGTATATTTTTTCATCCCAGTAATTGTATTATTTATCTCTGTTCTTTAAATCTTATAGCTCTTTGTTAAATATTTCTTTTATCTTCTCAGTCTATTTCCATTCCTTTTCCAAGATTTTGAAACACTTTTACTATCATTACTCTGAATTATTTTAGGTAGATTGTCTACCTCCACCTGACCTAGTTGTTTTTCTGCAGTTTTATCTTGTTCCTTCGTCTGGAACATACTTCTTTGCCATCTCATTTTGCCTGATATTCTGTGTTTGTAGTTTCCTTTCTGTATGCTTGCAGGACTATAGCTCTTCTTTCTTTTAGTGTCTGCTCTCTGGTGGATGAGGTTGATTCTGGGGCTTGTGCCTGCCCACTAGTGGGTGGAGCTGGGTCTTATTCTTTGGGGTAGGTAGGGTATGTCAAGGGGTGTGTGTTAGAGGTGGCTATGAGCTCAGTACAACTTTAGGTGGCCTGTCTTCAGCAGAGATCTTTCTGCTAAGAACATTACTTTTAAATTATGAGCATGTCCTATGTTTTTAATGTTATCATGTTACCTTACTTTTGAGATCTGCCTACCTACCAAGCTGATATTTTCTTGACATGAACAAAACATAAATAATCTATTTCTCTAGCTAAACTAACCCACTTTTTTTTTTTCTTTTTGTTTATTCAAGGTTCTGGTGTGGGATGTATAACCGCTTTGACAAAGGGTTGCAGCCCAAGCAGAGTATGCTAGAGAGCCTCCTGGAAATTAAGAAGCAGAGATCAATGCTGGAGGCAGATGTGCACAAACTAGAAAAGGTGAAAAGTTGAATCTCAAAAAGAGAATCTCTTACACCTTCTGAGTAGTCCTAACTCACTTGGAATTGATTTGGTACTTGTGAGAAGCTACCTGGCTGGCTTGTTATCCTCTCTGCTTTGCAAGCATCCTGTGATGCACAGCTCTTCTTTTTTTTTTAACCTCCCATGCTGCTGCTAAGTCGCTTCAGTCGTGTCCGACTCTGTGCGACCCCATGGACTGCAGCCTACCAGGCTCCTCCACGCATGCGATTTTCCAGGCAAGAGTACTGGAGTGGGTTGCCATTGCCTTCTCCGTAACCTCCCATATTAAATGGTAAATATCACAGTCAGATAGTTAAGCCAATTTGTTCCCTTTTTGGATATGGATGGAATTATGAGGAGGAGCAAGAGGGAGTTTCAGGGAAATAATGCAGGTATTTGTTATCCATCAAGAAAATAAGTATAACTTCTTGGGTGTACTAATGAGAACAATGGCATTGCTATTTCCAACAATCAAAACCTTTTAAAAAATCTGATTTCTTTCCCATGCATATGAGAAACTTTGTTCATTGAATGGTTCTTTTGCTTTAGGATATGATTATGTGTTGATTTCCTTTATGATACCAAAAAAACCAAAGTCACACACTTGTTTTTAATTAGAGTTGAACAAGTCAACAGGGATTTCTTTTCCAAAAAAAAAAAAAAATGGAAAATGCTGAGCTGCTTCTGGAATCCAGAGGTCCCTAGGGTATGTTTGAAGTAAAGGGGAGGGATACTTCTTAGAAAAGAATTCTTAGAAAGGGTGTGCTGCTTAGGAACTGGGTGTGAACCTCCTTTCCACCAGATAAGTCATAGCATTTCTGCTGCTCCCTGTAAGTAAACAAATATCCTTTTATTTTTTAAATAAATTTATTGTGGTTGCATCAGATCTTAAACTTTTGAATGTCCTCTTGAAAAGCAACAGTCAGTTACTTAGTTCCATTAAAAAAAAAAAAAAGATGAAGAAGAGGGAGGGGAAGGAAGAAAACTGAAATATGACTTAAAATCAGGAAATAAAGGAAACAAGCAGTCCCAGGAAAGAAGCCCTAGGCAGAATTGAGAAGTAAGGAACCTTTCTCCTGACTCCTCTTTTACCTTTTAGCAACCTTCTCCACAGGGTCTCCAGAGCAGTTCCCCTTTTATAAACCTAGCCCTTTTATTTATTCCTGTTTAATTCCTAAGAGAATCAGATTCATTCTGTTAATAGAATCATATCACTCTCTGATTCTAAAGTTAAAAAGTAAGTAAGGCTTCCTTTTAAAATAACCAATACAATATTTTAAAGCAATTATCCTCCAATTAAAGAAAAAGAAAGCAAAAAAGACAATAACTATTATTAACATTCCTTTTTTAATACAGAGAAGAAAAACAAAAGCAGCCCATATTATATTACAGATACCCTGTTGATGTTTTTTAAAAGGCAATACAAATATAAAGTTAGAATATGCACAATACAAAAGTGTACAAAATGAAATGTTTAAAAAACTCTCCCAGCCACCTATGCAGTCAGTTTCTTTCTCCAAGTGTTATCACTGTATACGTGTGTGTATGTGTGTGTGTATGATTTTGTGAGTTCCAGGAAAATAAGAATGGTATGCTTATCCCTAAGGCAGGAGCTCTTAACTGGAGTCCATAAACCCATAGACATCCACAGATGACCTTCAAGGGATCTATGAAACCCCTGAAATTATCCCTAAAAACTGTTTGTGTGCCGTCTCATTCACTCATTTATGCCTGCATGTGATTTTCTGAGAAGAAGGTTCATCCTTTTCTCCTGAGAAGAAGGTTCATCCTTTTCTCCTGAGAAGAAGGTTCATCCTTTTCTCCAGATTTTCAAAGGTGTCAGTGACCTCCCAAGAAAGCTAAGAATCACTGTTGTAAAATATCAGTGAATCATCATGTTATCCCTGAAAGTGAAAATATCCATTGGAGACAGCATGAAGTAGTAGACAGGTCATAGACTTTGGCATTAAGTAGAGGCAGGGTCAGATCCCAGCTCTGCCACTTCTTAAATGTGTGAATTTGGGTGAACTTATTTAAATTCTCTGAACCTCAGTTTCCTCATCTGTAAAATATAGCTAATACTTAACTAATAGGACTTAAGCATAAAATGAAATACTATAGTGGTTGGCACATGGAAGTAATCAATAAATGTTAGTGATCCTTTCCCTTGCCCTCCCTGTTCTCAGTAATAAAATAGCATTTATCAGAAAAGGGAACTTTTATAGATACAAGACCTTTGAGGATATTTAGTGGTAGGGCTTTTAAAGCACTATGTTAAGTGATGAATAAAAGATATTTGAGGAGGAGGAGGGGGCAAAAAGTCATTGGCTACCATATAAGTGACAGCTGACAGGATCCCTATATGTCAGTATGATATTTGCCTAGTTTTATTCCAGTTTCTAATTCTTTTCAACCATTCCTTGCTCCCATGACAGAAACTGAAAGCCCATGATGAGCCACCAGAAGTCTGTACCTGCTCTCAATTAGGGCATTTATTATCTCAGCACCTGGGAACTCCTTTGACAAATCCTGTCTGTTTTATGGGTACCAATGGAGACCTGAATACCTTGATGGAGAATGGCACTCTTTCTAGAGAAGGAGGCCCTCTAGTTCAGATGGATCAAGTAAAAAGTCAGTGTGCAGACCTCCACCATGACTATTATGGGATCATGGGCAACCTTAGGGCCATAAACATTTCTAGGGATGTGGGCTTCTCTGGAGACACAGGCATCTCTGGGTTCTTGGGTATCTCTGACAACATGGGCACCACTGAGACTATGGACTTCTATGAAGACACCAGCATTTCTGAGACCATGAGCTTCTCTGGGATCATGGGCATCTCTGAAGACATAGGGCTATCTAAGGCCAGCACCAAGACAGGCTTCTCTAAGCAACAGTGAGCTATTCATCTGTTTCCATGTTAGTTGTACCTACAACACCCACAATGATCCTTGTCTCAAAAAGGCTTTGCTGCTTTTCTAACTGGATTAAATGGCTGAGGCTTAAGATTCTAGAAGGGGATTTAGGGCCTTAACTAGTTAAGCAATCAGTGTATGTACCTCAGGGCTTCCCTGGTGGCTCAGTGGTAATGAATCCACCTGCCGATGCAGGAGACATGGGTTCGATCCCTGGATTGGGAAGATCCTCTGGAGAAGGAAATGGCAACCCACTCCAGTGTTCTTGCCTGAGAAATCCCATGGACAAAGGAGCCTGATGGGCTCCAGAACATAGGGTCGCAAGAGTCAGACATGACTTAGCAACTAAACAACAAGAACAAACAACATATGCATGTCAAGCAGCCTAGAATATAGGCAAAAGAAAGAATACATTATAGTTCTAGAATGGGATTTAACTTTAAAAATATCTTGCTTTTCAGTTGAGATATTAGATTGGTTCCATTATTCCATTTTCCTTAAAGGTCAGTCTCTCTTACTTTTCCACCCTTACTATTCTAGCACAAGAACAAGTAGAAATATTGTCATACTGAAGAATTAAGACCCTGCTGAAGGGATGGTATGTGCAAAGGTAACTGAATTGCAGAATGACTTGAAAGAAAATTTTACTTGAAGGTATATATATAGTCATACAATGTAAGCTCACATTATTGCCAGTAGAGACCCCCAACATTTGCCTGAGAATAAATCAAAATGGTACATGGGTACTTGGTGATGTAGAACATATAAGGAAAATTTTCCCAGTTCGTTCCCTAGCTAGGTCTTATAATACTCACTTAGCCAACTCCCTTTTTTATAGATAGCCCATCAATAAACTTGAATCCACTACATTCTAAAATGATCAATTCCAAAACAGTGGGGTCTGAATTAATAATGTTGATCAATAGCATTTTCAACATCAGTTCAGGAGACAACTGAAAATCTTAGTGCTTTAGACCCTGGCTTATACATAGCATGTGTGCCCACCTAAGTTTTCCTAAAATAGGACTCTTCTTGGTTTTTTTTTTTTTTTTTGTCCATACCACATGGCCTGTGGAATCTTAGTTCTCTGTACAGGGATTGAACCCATTCCCTGTGCAGTAGAACCATGGAATCTTAATCATTGGACTGCCAGGGAAGTCCCTCTTCTTAGGCATTTTTATGAAGATCAGTGGTTTTACTTCCCTAGAGATCACATTAGTTTGTGGATTTTTAGACATAATTGGCACTACTTTTAAAATCTGGTAGGCTTAACATCTTGTACTAATGTAGACTTTTGAAAAAAGTCTGTTCTTAAAGCATGCCCAGCTACTCCAGGGGAAGGGGAAACTAAACTTTCCCCAATTTGGGGTTGATACACTTGCTGTACACTTTCCTATTGGATATACAGTCATAGTTTACCCACTTCCACATGTTGGAGTAGGATAAGCCTTGCATAGTTTGGGTCATGCAACATATTGTCAGCACTTTCAGAATTTCCTTTGGCAGTAGAATCCATATATTCACCCAGGATGTCTATTTTGTATACCATGTATTTGGTTTAAGCTAAAAAAAAAAAAAAAAAAAAAAAAAACCCTGAGATTCTTAGTGAAAGAGCCATCTCTGTTACTATCACATCCATTTGTAAATACAGATATCTCTAAAGGATCACCTCATTAGTTACTAACTCTTCCAGAAAATTGCAGAGTAAGTTAAACTTCCAAACTCATTCTATGAGACCACCATCACCCTAATACCAAAACCTGACAAAGATGCCACAAAAAAAGAAAACTACAGGCCAATATCACTGATGAACATAGATGCAAAAATCCTTAACAAAATTCTAGCAATCAGAATCCAACAACACATTAAAAAGATCATACACCATGACCAAGTGGGCTTTATCCCAGGGATGCAAGGATTCTTCAATATCCGCTAATCAATCAATGTAATACACCACATTAACAAATTGAAAAGTATAAGAAAGGTAGGCCTTTTAATCAAAGTGTTAGAAGTAGCAGAGAAGAGCTAAACTATGGACAAAAAAATAGCCCTACTTAGAAGAAGAACTCTAAGTCATTTTGGTTGTCTTTTTTTATATGTAAATAGGAGCCATTTTTCTACTTACCTCTTCTTGATAGCTGCCTTCTTCCTTTAATGTTAAAACATCAATGTGATTTCCTATCGTATCTTCTCTGATCCCCCTCTTTCCACTAGTTGATCTTTCACTTATGTTCTTAATTGCTCAGTCATATCTGACTGTTTGTGACCCCATGGACTGCTGCCTTCCAGGGTCCTCTGTCCATGGGGATTCTTCAGGCAAGATATACTAGAGTGGGTTGCCATGCCCTCCTCCAGGGGACCTTCCCAACTCAGGGATCGAACCTAGGTCTCCTGCATTGCAGGCAGATTCTTTACCGACTGAGGTACCAGGGAAGCCCAGGGATCTTTGGCTTATATAACATAAATCATCAGATGTTGCCAGTTGTCATTTGACTTGTTACTTCTTGAAAAAAATGGGATTTGTGCAAGTCATTTTGATCTGGAAGCTCCATCTAACTCTGGCTCTGTGAAGGAGGATGCCAAAGACATTGACAATAAGAAAGATGTCAAAGACAATGACAATACCAATCATCTGCTACAAGTGAGTTTATTCTGGATTTTGCTTTATACCAAAGACTTTCTCCCACATCTCAATCTGAATTTTATAGTCCATTAACTAGCATGATATTTCCAATAGTGTGTTAAGAGTTTTCTATAAAAAAGAAAAAGGCAAATAACTTTTGCAAATCCTATAAAAGTTAAAGTCTCATATTTATTTCTACAGACCTGTACAAGGATGTACATAGTACCAAACTTTATTTCTTAGATCCAAAACAAAATTAATTATTAGTGACGAGTTTTTTTCAATACAATTCTAAACTGAGAAGTGATGAAGAAAAACACAGTGTTTCCAGTCAACTTGTTTGGTGGTTATTATGTTTATTCCTTAATATGTCCTATATTACTTGTATATGACATACATAGAACTAAGGAAAACCTTGCAAAAATCCCCTATTTACTCTCAACACCTGATACCTACTGTTTTACAGTTGGATTTGAAAATCTAAGGAAGGAAAAATGTTCAGTAGAATCCAGATATTTATGCACTGGTAAAAACCCAGTAGCTATCTGTAGTTAAGAGCCTAGCAATAGAGGGGAGAGTCCTGAAGGAAAGTTACTGAGTGTACTAGAAAAGATCATCTATTAATGGCTTTAATTTCATATCCTCATATAGCATCTATGCTGTTACAGAAATGTGACTCCCTCCACTACTGCCCTACCATTCCAGTTCCCTGAGCAGAAAATTCCATTCTTGTGTGACTGCCCGTTTAATTAGGAAGGCATTTAACCACCTGCCACTGTCTTATGCATGAACCTGACACCTGCCTGTTTCCTATACAGTTTTCACAGGTCTGGGGTCACTGCTTATCTTTTCCAAGCCTGAAACAGTCTTTGTGCCTGGGAGTGTGGCCATTCTCAGATTTTACATGAACACTTTGTTTTAAAAATTCATTAATTATTAGTTTATAGAATAACAGATTCCTCATGGTAATAAGTAAAACAATCCTAAATAACAAACCTAAGTAACAGTTAATAGTCCAAGTTTTTAAAGAAAAAATTTAAGGCTGGGGTTTTCTGTATGAAAGAAAGCATGAAGATTTATTTAGCACTAATTTGGCAAGACTAGAAAGCTTATGGTACATGTATTAGGCACAGGTATCTTTTGGAAAGTCACCCT